>NC_142127.1:97172291-97797291 GCF_024610735.1 Ursus americanus
CAACTAGATTGATTTCTACAAAACAGTTAACAATAGTTATTCCTGGATGATGGGACTGTAGAAAATCTTTTTCTTCTATGTGTCGATTTGTGCATTCCAAACTTTTTCCTAAGTGATATTACTTTGTTAATTAGGAGAGACCAATAAACATTATTTTAATGCAAAATAAAAACAATAATAAGTGAAAGACTATGAATCTATTTTATTGGATGATCAAATTCTGCTCCTCAGGCATACAGGCTAATTAACCGTTTCAGTTTAGTTTTAAAACCGAAGAGCTGTCTGATCCCTGCCCCAAGACTAGTAGTTGCCACTAGTGGAAACATGACCCACGTGTGGCTCAGTTGCCTCCTATTCAGATGCACTAGGCAGGAGGCCCCTGGGAAGCATGAAATTAAGAAGAGTCTTGGTCAACAAGTGCAGGAGACCAAGATGACACGGAATAAGAAGTCTCTTCCATCTCCATGCCTCTGTTTCCCCTTCCCATGTCCCGCTTCTGTCATTAGTTAGGTTTTAAATTCAATGCCTTTTGAAGGTCAGAAGTGTGATAAGATTCTCATGAGGCTAAAATTATGGTATCAGTAAGGTTTGTCTTTCTGGAGGATTCTGAGGGGAGAATGTGAATCCATTCCCTGTCTCTTCCAGACACTAGAAGCTGCCAACTTTCCTTGGCTTGTGGCCGTGGGACTCCAATCTCTACTTCGCTGTCACATCCTCCTCTCCTTCCTTTGACCTTTTTGCCTCTCCTAAGAATCCAGTGATTACATTTTGAGCCCACCCAGATAATCTAGAATAATCTTTCCATCTCAAGATTATTTCCTTAACTAACTCATACCTGTAAAGTCCCTTTTGACACATACAGTAACATATTCATAGATTCTGGGGATTAGGACAAGAAAATCTTTAGAGCTATTATTTAGCCTGCCACAGGAGATTATTCACGTAGAATTTATTGTAACTTAAAAAATATAACTAAACTTTAAGAATAACTATAAAATTATTATAATTTAAAAAATAGAACTAAAATATATATTTGCATATTTCAGGTATTTCTAGAAGTTCTGGAAAAGGGGAACACCTGACAATAGCTTATATATTACCTGGGAGACTTCATAAGATGTTGCATTAACATACCAGAAGGGCTACATTTCCTCTAGGCACAAGCGCTTCCCACAGAAATGTAACAGTGGTGCTGCAGATGTTGTGGATTTTTGACATCTTTTCAATGCAACTTTCTTTTTTGAGCAAAATCCTCAAGCAAAGTGGACGTGGTTTAATATATGTGAGCCAAAGATGCTGCCACCATCAGGATTCAGCAAGAACAATTTGCTCTCTTATTGTTCTTCATATCTACAGTCCAAGAAATGAAAGCTGGAGCCATGTGCAATGAAACAGGAATTTTTAGAATTACTGTAGCCACCAAGCAATTCAACAGCCTCTCTCGCGGTGCATTTGTAAGTAATTGGAAAGGGAGCTGTAGCAAAGAATGATAACTTTATTGCTGGGGATGATCTTTTTAATTTAAATGTTAATTTCAGTAATGAAAGTGCTTACTGATATCAATATTAAAATAATCCAGAATCCAATCCATTTTTGATAAATATTTTATATTCATTACAGCGTTTGATAGCTGAAGTTACTATTTTATTCTTTCATTCAGTATGAGTTTATCAGTGCCTAATATGTGCAAATACATTGCAATTGGTACTGTGAATATAACAGTGAACAAGGAAGTCTGATTCATCTCCCTATGGAGCTCATGTCCTAGTTTGAAAGACAGATAAACAAACAAACCAAAAGGAACTATGATCAAATAAATGTCTGTATACGGAAATAAATATATTGATAAAAGTCCTATTATTAAAACTCTTTTGCCATATTTTCCCAGGTTAAAAAACAAATAAGTTGCCAGGGTTATTAAAGTCATTAAACTTCAACACTTAATTTTTTTTCATCCAGTAAGCATTAAATTAAATCTTGCTGTGTGTTCATTCTTCTGAGATGCCGGTCTTAACTTTTAGCTCCATTCTGGATGCTTGCATTTTAAAGAGAAGGCTGCGGTCACTAAAGATTCCCAAACCACAAACAGCTGCCTCCTCTCAAACTTCTACCGCTCAGAAAATGATACCACGGTTACCCACTAGTTCAAGATAACATCCTAATGGTCATCCTTGAGCCCCGCCCTCTCTCTTCTTTATCCTTTATACTCATGGATGGGGTGGTCAGTTAGCCAGGAGGTTCAGGAGGGGGAGAGATGCCAAATTGCTCATAGTGCTAATGCTATTCTCATCATTTCTTACAGCTCCTGGGGTGAGTGTGCTGGGGACATCTACCATGATTACGAGGGCTGTAGGAAAAGCCCTGTGTGTTTCTTGTTTCAAGGAATTACAACAGGATGAGTAAGCAGGAAGTTGAACCAGGATCAGAGACTTCAAAGAGGTAGCCCAATGCATGTGTCTAGAAAGGATTTTAAAGAAGAGATTGATGGAAGGGAAGTGGAATTAGAGGCAAATTGGGCAGAAACAACTGAATGAGGTGCAAGTGGGTATAGTAGGGGCACCTAGTGTGATAATTCAGAGGGACATCAGAGACAAGTGGTTGATGACACACCGACACTTCAGTGGTGGGAGACTGCATCTAGTCCAGATTTTTCCACTTTCCGCCTCATTTTTCTCATCGTCAAAGGGGCATTAAAAACACTGCTTATCCTAAAGAATTGCTCTGTAAGTATTAGACAAAATTATCAGGGGTGATAATGTATGCAAAGCCCTTTGTATGCAGTTGGTGTCCAGTTGTTACCAGAGGTGGAATTACTCTGATGTTAGTAAATCTTAGGCTTCGGGAAGCCTCACACTGATGGGCCTTTATGTATCCTTGCAGAGGTCTTAGTAATGTGTTTGAGTCATATTTTAGACAAAATTTGTGAAAATAAAATATTTGAAGTGCAGTTTTTGAAGTCCTCTATTTCTTTGCACTCTGATTACCTTCATTTTATATTTCCCTTTGCTCCAGAGTGTTCTTGGTGTGGCTGTAGGGAAGAACACAAAAAAAGAATAAAAGAAAACAAACTATCTCAGAAATACTAAGCTCAAAGGAAAAGAGATTCCAAGGAAAATTTAATAAGACATACTGAGGAAAGGTAGGAAAATTAGATAAAAGGAAGAACAAAAGAGGTCAGAGAAAAAATGGTTACAAGGGAAGCCAGGAAAAGATATTCCAATATACATGAAATCGGAGTCCTTGAAGAAGAAAAGTAAGCAAACAAATAAAAAAATTAATCAGAACTAATATTCAAAACTATCCTCCAACAAAACATTTTTGGAAATAGGATATCGAAAGGGTTCATTTGAGAAAATAGACTTGGCAATAAAATCTAAGACTCTTCTTAGCAAACTGTTAGTCTTCAAGGAATTTTTTTTTAATTCCAGAATCTTCAGACTAAATAAATAAATAAAGCTATAAAAGTCAGAGAATTAGGCTGGCATTTGACTTCATAAGAACTGAATGTACAGCAAGGGGACAGTAAAGCAGAATTTTCAAGAAACACAAAGAAGGAGAGCATGGGCCAAGAATGTACTTTCCAGCCAAGCTGTACTTTAAATATTGAGGTCACAGAAGATCAGTTTTCAATATGCAATAATTCAGGGAATATGAAACACAGCGACTTTCTTGAGGATTCCACTAAATGATGAGTTTCATCTTACCAGGAGATAACCAGAGAAACTTCAGTAAAAAGACTGATGGCAAACACTTAATGCATTTAGTTGTACAATTATGACTAAAATAAGAATGGCAACAGGAATGGGAAAAGGCCAAATAAATATTATTTGTTCTGAAGAAGTGGAATGGATGCAAGTAAAAAAAAAAATAGGAGAAGTTAAGCGAAGGAGAAAGTAAAATAAGATCATTGACTGTTTGATAGTTAACAGGTGGAGGGTCAAAGTGTACTAGGACAAACCAGAGAGTAAAAGATCTATGTAAGAAAAAAGAGATGAAAGACAATATAAAGGGTTTAAATACAAATATTTCCACTAGAGAAGAAAAAAGAAGAAAGAAAAGAAAAGAAAAGGAAAGAAAGAAAGAAAGAAAGAAAGAAAGAAAGAAAGAAAGAAAGAAAGAAAGAAGAAAGAGAGGAAGGAAGAAAGAGAGGAAGGAAGAAAGAGAGGAAGGAAGAGAGAGAGGGAAGGAGGGAGGGAGGAAGGAGGAGGAAAGGAGGAAGGGAGGAGGAAGGGAGGAAGGAAGGAAGGATGTATGAGAGGGAGGAAAGGAGGGAAAGAAGGAAGAAAAAAAAACCCTTCCTACATCCCATTTCCTAGACATTTGAAACATAGGAAAAATGATATGCCACCTAGAGAAAGAAACTTAGTAAATACTAATATACAGAGTAATTTCATCATAAAATAAAACGATAGACGGGAAAAGGGGTTCTGCTTCTGATGAAGAAAGTTGCAAGAGAACGCTATCGGTCTAACATCTAAAACAAGCTTGAATAATTTATATAACCATATGTTTTCCAAACCCCCCTAAGAATTGAGGACATAAAAACTAATGAAACTTCAGACTTCAGAAACTAGCATGATCTTAATAACACACAAGGAAGAGGAGCTCTTGTAAGGCAGCAACTGTGATTAAAAAGGGATAAGAAAAAAATCAGCTTAATATGTAACACATTTTTAGCAGGTGCACGGGGGTTGGCAGGAAGGTTTGACATTTCGTGACAGGTCTGAGGATGGTCACCTCAGTACGGATAACAGACTTTCATGAAATTCTCTTCCTGGCCACCAATAGGATGCCTTGGAACCCTCACTGCTTGTGAATCCTTTGTCTAGTAGAGAACGGAGTGTTCTTTCTTCTTTATAATGTTCATGGAACCCTTTTCTCAAATCAGCTGGTTACACGGCTACGGCTGTCACAAGCTTATTCTCTTTCTTTTCTTTTCTGAGTCATTGTTTCCCACTGCCAACCTCTTAACATGGGTTTTCATTTCCCTGTGGCTGCTTTATGGGAGTTCTGTGAAGGTTCAATGAGATGCTGCATATGGAATTTCCCACAATGTCTGACATATACTAACGGCTTAACGAATGCTAACTACAGCAATGATTATTATTAGAGATCATCTTTTTCCAAGTAGGAGCAGAAAGGAGCATTCTTTAAACCCCTCCACTACCTCCTCAGGACCTACACTTCAAGTTCCTGTGATTGGTGCCTTCGCTGGCAGTCGGCTTCCTGACTGCCACTGATTTCCCCAAAACCCCACAAAGCAAGTGCCTGTTTGCAATTTCTCTTATCCTCAAATCTGCTTGGAGGAGCTCCTGCCTGACCAGGAACAAATTATTTGAATTAGGATTAAATAACTTTGTATCCATAAATGGCAGGAGAAAGGTCGCGATTTGTTTCAGGAGGGAGCTGTGGCTCTTTTTCTGCTCAAAGAAAAGATTTTGATGGTCTAACTACTCTATCATATCATATCATTGTCATAAACGCTTTCCTATCAGCCTAGGGCATGTTGTGAATAAACCCTGTTTGATCTTCCCATTTCTCCCATTTTGATCTGTTTTTTTTTTCTTCCACCATTCTGCTGCTTTGCATAGCCTTTCTAGAAGTCTCTGCCTTTAGCTGCCTTTTACCACCCCCACAAAGAACTAGCTGATAAAGTCTTAGAATTGTTAATCATCCCAGTCATATTTGAACTCACAGATAATTGTAAAACAAAACAAAAACGAAAATTCTTCCCTTCCGGACTCTAGAGGACACCATTACCATATTTAATTTTACACATAGTTTTCTCACCTTTTCCTTTTTTTTCCCCCAGAAAACTAAATGCAAAGTCTGGGGATTTTATGGTAAATATGAACTTTACTGCATTTTATAATGTGTCTTAGTCGCGTTAGGAAAGGTAATTAAAGAAAACTGTGTGGCCTCAGGCGACCTCTTCTTCAGTTCTTCGCCCTCCAGTTTAATCATGTGTAAAATGAGGGACAGAGAGTAAGTGACTTTGAAGTCCCCTTACATGCAATGTTCTCTAATGGGGTGATCCTTAAAGACTCACCATGTTTAGACGGCCTTTTGGTGATCTGTGCGCCACAGAGATATGAGACTTTTAAAGGCAAAATGTTTTTTGAAGGTGTATATGGGTGAGCATGGGTGCGTGTGATTTTGTCAGGGGCAACGTGAGGTCTACACAGTGGTGCTCTCATGGTGAAGAATCTTGCCTGTCAGAGTCAGGGTCTCACCGGTACCAGCATCTGCATGTGACATCGGATGGCAAGTAGGCGGCTTTCTTAATGTGACTTCTTAAGATTGACTCAACCCAAATTCTGGAATGAGGCTGTGCAACTCTAAATGCTCTGTGATCTTATTCTCACACAGCTTTTTATTTCCTCCTTAATTAGTACCTGGTGTGTCCTTAGTTAGTGTGGCTAACAACATAGTTTGGGCATTCTCTGGATCCCGTGGAAATGCCAAAGTAGTTACACTTTTACAGCAGGAAGATTATTTCTAACCTGGAAAGGTGAAAATGATCTTGCTCTCCCCTGGGAGTGGCAGGGACTTTAATATTTAACCATTTCAGGCCCATGTACTGGAGGCGGCTCTTGATTCAGGGTGTGGGTTTCCCAAACAGACGACAGGGTGATTTGAACCCTTGGAAGCCATTGTTCAGTATGTCAGATGGCTTCTCTCCATCTTAGGATCACTGTGACCAGGATATAGGACTGTTCAAGAGTTCATTAGGGCGAAATTCGGCCATTAGGGTATATCCTAATCCAATCTGACTGGTGTCCTTATAAGAAGAGGGGATCAGGGCACACTTTAGAAAGATGCCAAGGGTGTGCACACACAGAGGCGAATAATCTGTGTGATGGGGGCGCCTGGGTGGCTCAGTCCATCAGTCATCCGACTCTTGATTTCAGCTCAGATCATGATCTCAGGGTCCTGGGATCCTGAGCCCCTAGTCTGGCTCTATGCTTGGCATGGAGTTGTCTTGTCCCTCTCCCTCTGCTCCTCCCCCCACTGATTCTCTCTCTCTCAAATAAATAAATAAAATCTTTAAAAAATAATCTGTGGGATGGTTAATTTTATGTGTCTACTTGGCTGGGCCATTGTAGATATTGTGGTCAAACATTCTGGATGTTTCTTGTAAGGGTATTTTTGGATGAGATTAACATTTAAATCAATGGATTTTGAGTAAAGCAGATTGCCCTCCATAATGTAGGAAGACCTCACCCACTCAACGGAAGACCTAAATAGGAAAAGATTGACCTTTTCCTCTAGAGAGGCCTCTAGACTGGATCTGCAATGTTGGCTCTTTGTGGGTCTCCAGCCTGCTGGTCCACCCTGCAGATTTTGGACCTGCTAGCCTCCACAATCATGTGAACCAATTCCTTAGAATAGATCTCTTTATATATGCACATCCTACTCGTTCCATTTCTCAGGAGAACCGAGACTAATACAGTGTGGACACAGGCAGGCATGCAGAATGGGGTCCTTCAATGCATGTCTTCTCCACTGCCCTTCACAGACTAAAGGGGGAAAAGCCAGGAAAGCAGTTGCATCACAATAAAATGTGTTAGGCTTCAAACCAGGTTACAAAGGAAGAGTTAGGAGGGAACAGTAACAATGAATTCTACTTGAAAGAGACCACAAAGCATCCCAGAGGAAGTGGTGTTGAGTAGAATGTTCCCAGGTGATGAAATTGGGGGAAGGATGGACAGCGGGAACATTCTTGTCAGAAGAAACAACATGCGCAATGGCAAGAAACCGGGCAGGGACCGAAATGTTCAAGGATGTCAGGTATGTTGGAATGGGGAAGATGAAGGCAACAGACAAGGGGACAGGCGTGCAGAAAACCGGTTCTCTACAGAACGGGGGCAGGGAAGGGGAAATGATGATACTATCCCCCACCAGACTAAGAAGAAAGAAACGAACCAAGGAGACAATGGAGAACAATCTGCCCTTCTGGAAGACAGCCCACTAACATCCAGGACAATCTCTTTTAAAATAGTTAACATGTGCCAGTTTAACCTCAAAGAAAAAGAGGCGAGGTCTCAACGAATAGTTTCAAATGAAGGAGACAGCTTCAGTAAACACTCAAAGGTTTTTCTTCTCTAGGATTTTGACTTTCTTTGAAACTATTGGTGAGGGCACTAGAGAATGAAACAAGATAAGGTGCCATTGGAAAGATGTGAGTTGCTTGCAGTAGCATGAAGATTGGCTTAGCACAAGTAATCCTTCCGCTATTAACAGCTGAAGGAGTCTAAGGTGATCCATGAGAGGAATGGGAAATAACTATGTAAAATTCGTATCTATTGCCAAAACAATTGATTTAAAAATTTCTCGAACTCAATTCCAATTCCTTAGGATACAGATAACACTCTAAGACTCCCTCTAGGAGGAGTACAACATGAATAGAACATAAAATAGACCAAAACCAAGAATAGAAATCGTAAATACTTGATGGTGCTTCAGCTGTGAATTAGAATGTTCTAGAAGGGATTCAAACCCTAAATAGGCTTCTTAGGAAGATGCAGCAGACTGACAGAAAAGGGAGAATGAGAATACCAAACACTATAATTTTTTTTTTCTGGAAAACCGTTAACAGGAGTGGTTTCTGAAACACACGAAGTAAATAAAAGATTTTAGAATAATGGGACCTCTGTAAACATTCTTCAGTTGTTGGAAGACACAACGCTTTCTTATGAAGATGGGAACGCAGGTTTAACACAGGAATCCAAGTTAAAAATAAACCTCTTGAAACAAATTTTCAAAAGAAAATGGATTAGTATTAAAGAAGTCATCACTGGTACGTATACAAATACTAAGAGGAGCACAATAGATTATGGGAAAATAAGCCTGAGTCTCTCGGAAGTTTGTAGCAAAAAAATCATAAGTTTACATTTCCTGGTCCTGGATCTTGGAGTCGAAGAACTGGGACTTTATGTTTCCTGCCAAATTTCTAATTAGATGAACATCTTGATAATAAGACTTGCTTCATTTCTTCAACTCCAGAAAGTCCTGCAATCAGAATTTATTTTACGCATCAAACCTTTGGGAAAATCAATGGACAGAAAAGAAAGTGAGGGCATATCACAGCAAAAGAAGAGCAATTTTAGCTTTCTCCTGCCATGGAAAACACGCAGGGTCCTATCTTTCAGTTTTTGTTGATATTAAAACAGTGATGGTGTCGGTGGCATCAGGGAGTCCATGGTGCACAGTTTGCCTCCTGACACCAAACAGCGAGAGGGACTGCCCATCAGAACCCCCAGCTCGGCTCAGCACGTGGACACACCAGATACCTTACACATTTCAGTGCTGTGTGCTGGACCTAAAAAGACTAAATTGAATTTAAAGTCAATTATGACTCATTGATGCAGAAAACAGATTTGCTTCGGTCCATTTTCTTTCAACACCTTCAGAAAGGAACTTGGATTATAGCTCTTCTTGGAATTCCCCCAAATGTAGCTGCAGCCACCTGAGACTTGGAAGTTGCTTCTAAATACACAAGGTACCGCCATGAGTAACAATTGGCTGTGCTATTCAGAAGTCTTTCACATTGGGGTTATTGACAAAATACACCATGTTTGCTCTTGAGTCACACCGTCTCTGTACTAATAAACAAAGCATTATCCCTTATGAGTTACCCACTCTTTCCTCTTTTCCATCAACATTTTGAATTTTTTGAATAAAATAATCTAGAAAACTGTTTTGATTGAAACAAATGAATCATTTAGTTTACACAAATATTACCTAAAATGTAAATTTATTACTCCAAATTCCAAACAGGAGACTTGAGGAAGTAATACATTGCAACTAATGAGAACTAACAAATGTAAACACAGTTATTTTTCAGGAGTGCTGATTGAAAATTGATTTTATGCTCATTACTTCTGGTCAAATATTCCTTCACAAGGACTTTCTGTATTTTTTTCTGATCCCAAAAGGAATCGTATAAAATATGGAATAGGCTACAAAGAGTATAGGGCAATAAAACAGATATGATCCATAACTTCAGCAATCAGAATCAGTACTGAAAGGTAAATATCTATCCTGGACTGAAAGAGTGAAAATCAGCTTGGATTGAAGAAGAAAACATAGCACCCAAGGAATCAGGCTCCAGGACAGACATAGGTAAAGCCAGCAGCCAGGTTCACAGGAAACATGGCTCCTTGTGCGTCATGCATGGTCAGCCATGAAATGCCATGATGGTGCCCTCTTGGAATCTCTGTGATTGACTACTACGGTCTTACCCCAGACAGGTTTTGTTTTCCTAACATTACTGCAATACCATTGATAAACTTCTCTCATCTGTCAGCACCCAATTTTTCTTTAGTCCCACTTTCAATCTTGCCTCAGAAATAGCAACCAGCAAAAAGTAGAAGCCTCCAGTTATAAGATAAATAAATCTTGGGATGTAATGGGAATGAGGAAGTCACAGCATGATGACTCTAGTTAACAAAGCTGCTAAGACAGTAAATCTTAAACATCCTCATCGCACACACAAAAAATTAACGATGTGCAGTGATGGATGTTAACTAGCCTTATAACGGTAATTATTTTTCAGTGTATATATATATATCAAATCATTATGTTGTATACCTAAAACAAATACAATGTTATACGTCAATAGTATCGCAAAACAAACCACATTAGAAAAAAAAATTAAAAACCTTGACATGATATATTTGAAATTGTTGTCTTATTTGAGATGACACATTATGTAATTACTGCTCTAGCTCTGTCCTGAACAAAGCTAAGTCTCACCCAATGGCTTTCATGCTGATCTTTCATTAGTTAAGGTAGAAAGGACTGAAAGTTAACCAGGAATGTGAGGTAGACTCTTAACATCAGCATTAACATTGTTTCTAGACACAAGGAAATAATTTCTGACCTTTTAAAAATACAGCAAGGCGAAACCTTATCATTAAGATTTCAAATGATAATGTAACATATGAGAAATGTTTATTTTATAAATGAAAAAGTATATAATTATATAATTGTTCTTTTTTTTAACAATATGATTTATTTATTTATTTATTTATTTATTTATTTATTTATTTATTTTTAATGTTTTTTTTTATTATATTATGTTAGTCACCATACAGTACATCCCTGGTTTTTGATGTAAAGTTCGATGATTCATTAGTTGCGTATAACACCCAGTGCACCATGCAATACGTGCCCTCCTTACTACCCATCACCAGCCTATCCCATTCCCCCGCCCCCCTCCCCTCTGAAGCCCTCAGTTTGTTTCTCAGAGTCCATAGTCTCTCATGCTTCATTCCCCCTTCTGATTATAATCAAAGTAGTTAACAGAGGGGAATAATGAGGAGGGATGGAAGAATGAGAAGAAGACGGTCTACGGAATTACTCAAACCCAGGTGCTATGAACTGAATGTGTCCCCCTTCCCCCAAATTCATATGTTGGAGCCCTAATACCCAGTGTGATGATATTTGGAGGTGGGGCCTCTGGGAGGTAATTAGGTCCTAGAACCGTCATGAATGGGATTGGTGCCCTTATAAGAAGAGATACCAAAGTGCTCTCTCTCTTTCTCACATTCTCTCCCCTGCCCTGCGAGGACATAGTGAGAAGGAGGCCATCTGCAAACCAGGAAGAGAGTCCTCATCAGGAACTGAATCTTCCAGTGTCTTGATCTTGGACTTCCCACCTTTCGAAACTGAGAGAAATACACATTTGTTGTTTAAGACACTCAGTTGACGGTGTGTGTTACAGCAGCCCAGACTAATTGAGACCCTGGGTTTGAGCCAGAGATATGCAACTCATTAGCTGTGTGAGTTCATTAATTTCTGTTATCCTCAGTTCCGTACTAGGTCATATCTGCCTCTCCAGGTGGTTTGTAAAGTAGAGAACAAATGTATGCAAAGCAGTCGACATTAGTGCCGGTTAACTCTTAGGGAATGGATAAATGGTAGGTATTTTTTTCTGCTGTTACAACTATCAGGTTAACAATCATTTGTGCACATTTATACACAACTCCGTGTGCACTCACACTCAGTTACTCGTGGTTCTCTATGAGATCAATGACTTAGCATGCATGACACCCATTTACATCTTCTCTCTGGCATTTGAGGGCATAGTTCTCTCTCTCTTTTTAAAAGATTTTATTTTATTTATTTGGGAGAGAGCAGGGAAGGGGCAGAGGGAGAAGAAGAAGGAGAAACACACTCCCCGCTGAGCAGGGAGCCCAATGCAGGGCTCAATCCTAGGACCCTGGGATCACGACCTGAGCTGAAGGCAGATGCTTAACCGACTGAGCCACCCAGGGTCTCCTTTCTCATTTTTATAAAGAATTAGGCTTTATGAGAATCCAATCACATAAAAAAGCAGAGAGATATGAAATACAAGCACCTTGTTGTACACCTTTTTGGACTTGGCCTAAACAGTGATGGAAAATATGAGCAATAAGCCAAAAGTGCCAGAAGGTTCATGGATTTCTATTTTTAGACCAGTTTTAGAACCTGGAAACCTGTACGCTTTGCATAATTATGTCCCTTCAACTAAGAGCTCACCTTGCAGTGGCAGGAGCGTGATCAATGAATATTTATTAACCAGACACGATTATACATTAATTACACATCAATTAGCTTATATGGTCTCTATACTTTATAACCTACTGACAGTTAACTTTTTAGATATTGTAAACAAATATCTCAAAGTAAGTTTGGCTTTAGTCATAGATAAACAGGCATAATTTTCAGTATGTGGACGAGAATCTGTGTTCTTCTCAGCATGGAAAAGTCTTTATTCACTCAATAACTGGCACCTACAAAAGATTTGCTCATTTCGTTTAGAATTTTGGGGTCCTTTCCAAGGGGAGTCTCTGTGGGAAGGTAGCTCTATAATGTGTTAACAGGTCTTTATACCTACTCTCAATTTAGTATCTAAGAGAAAGCTTTAATAGGAGACAAGTAGAGCTCCTGTGAAGATAGTAGGTACCAGAGAAGTTGTCCTACAACCCGTGGGAGAAAACTTCTACCAGATCAGTAAAGTGGTGATCTGGGACACAGTCTTCACTATTTCATCACTTACAGGTGCGACTACTTCAACAGGTATTTTGTGTCCTTGGGCTTGCTTGTACAACAAGCTGCTTTACGTATTGCCTAAGATTTGTGAACAGGGATCACCTGTGTGTAGCCAATTGTTGACAAATCACAATTTCTGACTTCTAATTCCTTATGCTTTTGATCATACCATACCAAATAGAAAATATTATTAAACTGTTTTTACTTGTAGTTTTGCTTCACTTTTCCTATAATACATTTAAACCATATTCTCCGTTAGACTACTAGATCTTCTAATTTCGCAGATAAATACTGGGTTTTTCCTTCAGCTTGAGTATTTCTTGAAAATGTACTGTTTTCCCCTGGATTTTTTAATATCTGTCTTTTTCTTTGTGAACTCGCTAAAACTTTCTTTGTCATAATTATATTTTGTAATAATTGATTATGATGTTTTCCATTTTAATAATGCTTTTGGTTTTACAAAATGCTTCCGCATGTTATAACACTTAAGGCAAGCAGCAATCCTATTGGGGAAGTATGTCTTTCAAAGAATGACCAAACTGATTTTGTTATTTTCCCAGTTAAAATCAGTCAGATCCTTCAGAAACTTTCCTAACTCCGTAGAAGTGGTGGCATGATTGGTCCACCCTTCTTGCTGACTTTATCATCAGCCACTCACTGCCAGCCAGCTGCACTGGCCATCTTCCTGCCCACTGAATGCATCATGGTCCTTCCCATTTCAGGGCCATTGAACATAGTGGTCCCTTTGCATACAACACTATCCTTGTGCAAATAAGATCCTCTTCTCTTTGCTCAGTTACACAGTACCTTTTTGGGATTGCAACCCAGCATCACTGTCCATGGAAGCCTTCCCTGACCCCAAATGTGGTTCTGTTCCTCTCTTTTATGTTCACAGCCCCATATACCTTCCCTCAATGACATTAATTGCAGTGTAACTTTATACTCATCTTGTGATCATTTGCTTAGTCTTCTGCTGTCTGCATAAAACTTTAAGCTCCAGAATGGCAGTGAGTATATATTCCATATCTATTGTTAGGTAAATACCATCCTAAAGCTTAGTTGCTTAGAAGACCTATTTATTCCTATTCTCTGTAGTTTGGAGAACTGGTGGGTTACACTGGGAAATTGACACTTTGGGTCCTTCACATAGTTAAAGTTAAGTGTCAAGTGAGACTGGACTCATTTTTAAGACTTCATACAATAGGGTGCTGGGGCTGGGACGCTGAGAGACTGACCAAGCCTGCACTCCCTGCCCCCCTCTTTCTCTTCCCATTGCTTCTCCACATGGCTAGCTTTGGGCATCTTCAATGATGGCAGCCTCAGGATAGTTGGAATTCTTGCATGGTGAGCTCAGGATTCCACATAAGCTAGTGTTCCAAGAGACAGCAAGTGGAAACCTGCAGTCTCTCAAAGCTGGCCTGGAATCTGGCACCATATCAAGTCCACTGTATTTGATGGGTCACAGAGCTTACCTAGAATCAAGGAAGTGGGAATCAACTTCTGCTTACAATAGGAAAAAGGATTGAACATATGGGAGGGAAGAAATTGATGATGACCATATTGGGGGCCAAAGACTACCATCTGTTTAGGATAACTGTTATATTGTAACTACCCAGCATCGTACCTGACCTAGAGTAGACAATGAATTTGTGTTTAATGGATAAAGGAACAAAGGAATGAATGAGAAAACTGAATATCAGAATGGTTAGGGGAAATGCCTACTTCCTGGCACCTGGTAAATTGTAGACATAAGAAAATAAGTCCCTTTATGTGTAATGCTGTTTCTGTGATACTGTACAGCCCAGTGGTCAGAGATAGGATGAAGATCTGAAAGAGTTTACAGGCATTCCTGTGAGACAGAGGATGAGGCTGAGGTTACTCTCAGAATAGCCAGCACAAAAGAATCAACTAGAAGGGACCGTGGAGACAATAAGAGTTTCAAGGAATACTCAGCACAATACTGGTTCTTCAACTCTTCCCCCCGAAAAATAATCACAATGGTCACCCCCTCAAATTCCTTTACATGGTTTCCTCTTCAAAGGAAATTAATGAAAGATTACCTATTAAACAGTTCAAGTCTTTAGATGGAAACTGAGTGAGAATGTTATTCTCAGCCACTGAAGGTAGAAGGTTGTGTTGCCCACTCTGAAATTCACGTAGTCCACTGTAAAGACATCTGGACCCCACAGGGAGGAAGAGTATAATACACTGTTCTTATATGCGATTTATGAACCTATGAAGATTTCCCAATTCATTCAAATCTGGAAGTGTGAGAAAACTTTGCCCAAACTCTATTCTTGAAAGATTTCCAGTTTAATTTGAAAAAACATTTCATTTTGTGACACTTTCAGCTTCATGAACATTTAACCAAACTAAATTTACTCCCAAGAGAAATTCACAGGGCCAATAAGCATTTGTTTTTGCCACTTTGTCTCTTGTTGGAGAAGGAGGATGAATAGGAGACTTCAAGTGAATAGTGCTTATAAATCACTGCACTTGACACTTTAAAATGTCCTCTGACTGATCGTGCCAGAATTTTTTTACAAAATACCAGAGTTAATCTCCATGAATAGCAGGGTTCCTTAGGAACAGAGGTCTGGAGAAGTCCTTCTAATGTGCTCCAACAGAAACTTGTGTTAGTCTAAGTGTTGACTGAGGAACATTTCAACTCAGGCTTTAATGTTTACTGAAGATGTCCAGACGTATCCATGGAATAACATAAAGCCCAGTGTGCCTGATGGAGACCCAAAAGGCTCTAGCGCTCTAGTCAGCTCTAGCATATTTGTAAATCACTTTCACTCCCTAATTTACAAGGCAGGTTTGCTTCAGAGAACAACCTGTCAAATCTCAGATTTAGTTTCTTTCCTGGCAAAGAAATAATACCAGAGCATCAAACTGTCTTCTATGGCTAAAGGACAAGAAGACAAAGGAAAATAATTTCCAAGAGGCAGGTGGGTCCATAGACCAAATGACATACCCTCATCTTGCATCCAGTTTCAGATTTTCAATAGCTGTCTGAGATATTCCTAACATTTGTGATGACATAAATAGGTTGTCTCGGGAACACAACCTGCTGACCGATATAAAATAGCTTTCAGCACAGATGGTAGTCTGTTGAGCCAACAGTGATAAAACTTCTTACCCTGCACTCAATTGTTAGAAGACCAGCATGCAAACATTTGTACTGCTCATAAAAGTTTTGCTCATATCACAGCTAACCACGGGCATCGCTGCAAGATCTTCCTGGTAATAAGGGACATTTCTTAGTTTATGTAGAAAGAAATCAGAAGAAATGAATACGCATTCTCACTGGTTGTCAAAACATTTTTTTTTTAAAGATTTTATTTATTTATTTGACAGAGATAGAGACAGCCAGCGAGAGAGGGAACACAAGCAGGGGGAGTGGGAGAGGAAGAAGCAGGCTCATAGCAGAGGAGCCTGATGTGGGGCTCGAACCCAGAACGCTGGGATCACGCCCTGAGCCGAAGGCAGGCGCTTAACCACTGTGCCACCCAGGCGCCCCGTCAAAACATTTTTTGATTGATATAATGCAACCTATAATACACAGTTTTATGTACTTTTAAAAGCAGCTATAACTAAGGGCTTCTCTAAATTGTATTCAGTAGTAAAGAGATAGGGGAACCAGGTAAATTGATCTTTAGTGAGAAAAATGAATCAGCTTTACAAAGATTGAAAAGATCTGGCAACCTCGTCAAATGTTTTGAAACGTAATTTTAGCCCTGGAGTCCCCAGTGGGTATGAGACGTCAGGTCTACTAATTGGCTGCACCAAATGTAGGATGTAATGAGTGACTGGTCTGGGTATAGCAATATTTAGACTGATTATAACACTTGCAAGTTTATGAAATACACTGAATAGAGGAGCTTATGGACTCCTGGAATTTGTTACTATGAACCAGGACACTCTTCAGTGGCTTCCAGACCTACACAAGTTCCTTGGTAGAAACCCATCTGGTGGCTTCAAGGAAGCCAATCTCTGAATCTAATGTCCTCACTGAACTGAACTTGGAGAACAAGGATGACTTCAGTTGCAGCCAGCAGGCCCTCAGCTCTCCCTTAGCCAGGGTTCCCAATATTTGGACACATTAGGTACAAGAGAATTATTCCTTTGTCCCAGAAGGCATTCTTCCTTCCTTCCTAGGAAAAGAAAAAGATACTTTGTTTTTTAATGGAAATGAAAGATGACTTTTTCTAGAGGTTCTATTTGTAAAAAACCTAATGACAATATTTATATGAGATTTGAAGACGCTGGGGAATCAAAAAGTTTTTAAATCAATAATTTACTCTCACACTCCCCTTACTTGTGTTCCTTCTCTCGCTGTCTCTCTCTGTCAAATAAATAAATAAAATCTCAAAAATAACAATAATAATTTACTAATATTTTCTCAATTAAGTGCTTTATCCTGTCCATGGTCCTCAGTAATATTCAGAGATACAGAGAAAAGAAGTTTTCTGTGTATGTGTGGAGAAAGAAGGGTGGGGGAGATGGATTTTTACCTCTAACTAGTATTGAACACATACTAGTGAATGGTCCTTCTGGTCTTTATAATCAGTTTTCATTTTGGACAACTCAATCCTTCTTGCTTTTATAGTATTACATTTTTCCTCTAAAGATTATGTTTCTACCCAAGAACCAAGAAGATCCAGTTTCTTTCCATGCTGATGAATTTTTTTTGTTGTTGTTCATGTGACATTCCTTTCAGAGGACTAATTACCTTATTAAGTATGTGTACATGTGTTGTTTTTTTCATATAGAATCTCCATTTGATAAATATGTAGATTTCCTTTTGTGCCTGCTATAGCCCCTGGCAATAGTTGGCACTCACTTACAATTTTTAAATTTATTCAGGCAACAAATATTTATCGAGCACCTTGTGTATGCTCATGGTGTTTTGATAGCGGCTGATGGCAACAATGTGGGTGAGATCCAGCCCATGCAAGAAAGGACTTTTAGGCTAATTAGATCACTAAATGGGGTACAAATTCAAACTTAAACATTTATGAGTCACTTTATAAACTTGTTTCATAACATGTTATTTCTTGTCATGTTCACAACCACCTTGTCATCTTAGTAAAACAGACATGATTCCCATTTTATTCATTTATTTAGAAAAGTGTCTAGTTCTTGGTGAAAATGATCAAAGCATTCAAACTGTCTTTTTGGTGTCTCTGACATTACAAGGCCAACGTCTTCTGTCATTTCTCATGGTATTCCTTAAAATTTGACCTTTTTTCACTATATAAATTCATTTCTTTACATTTACTTTTGCATCATAGTCGATGACATTCTCTACAAGGAACAGTTTGAAAGCCCAGTGTATGGTTCATTGTACATTGTTCAAGTTTGATTCTGGTTGTCTTGCAACTTTGTGTCTGATTAGACTCATCTAAAACTTCACATCAGAAAAAAAAATAACTCAGAAAGGAAAAATGTATACAGTATCACTGCCTGTTTACAATTTTACAGTTTGTTACATCCTGTGCACATCTAAGAATCTGTAGGGGTTGGTAACATGAACTGTGCCTTATCAAGTTCGAATGATTCCAAAACTTTGCTAACTTACTCTTGAGATTAATGCGTGGCTGACACTGTGTGTTCAGGGTCAACTCCATTATTGCAAGTTCCCAAAATTAGCTTCTCTGTAGAATACCACATTTATTAAAGGGAAAATAAGATAAATGTGCTCATTTGAAACTTAGATTTTATTCTTAAAATTCAACAGTAACCTTGGAAATCGTTTACCAGTTGGATTATATAAAAGATTTTTTGGGGAGAGGAGTATTTCACAGCTGACATTGTTTAAATTTGCCTATGGATGGTGAAAGTCCTTTGTCCTACTGCCTGCATCATAAGCAGACTGAGCCCATCTCCTTGCTCAAAGTATCTGCCCTCTACCAGGCGGAACTGAATGAGCAAAGAAAGTTTTGATTTAGATAAATGTACCTTTTTATGTCTGAAAGTCAGCGTAATCACAAAAACAAGACAACTATAACCTAAAGTGACCAGTAGCTAAGGATCCACTGGAGATGTCTTCAAGAGATGGAAAAGAAAGATACAACAGAGCAGGACTGCACCCAGTGAATGGAAAAATATGAAGCCTTTTCATATAAATGATCATTATTCAATACTATGGTTACAAAAGTTGCAAAGTCTTTTCCAATTTCATATCAATTACTCTCCCTTCCCAAAGCATAAAATAAACACCCAAATTAAAATACATCAATAATCTTGAGTCAAAGGTTAGTTTTCCCTTTCTTAATGCCAGGCTATTAAATCATCACGTACTTGTCTAGTAATAGGATAAGTAGAGAACTTAAGAAGTTTTCGAGCTCTTTAGGGTCAGGATTAAAAGTAAAAGGGAAAAGTATTGCTTAAATATGTGTCATGAACTGAGTATGTATTTTCAAGTAATTGACCATTTATTTGTGTGTCCCTGGGAGAAAGAGAGGGAATGAGCTTGATCGACCAAGGGCTGACTTACGGACAAACATTTGTGTTTGTGTCGTAGTTATCAAACAAGGAATCTCTAAGTACTGTCAGTAAGGCAGTACTCTCCATTTGCTCTCCCTTCTTCCTGAGACCCATTTCCGGGGTCTCAGGACCAGGGCCCCAAGGGGACTGACCCCTATATACTACTGGATCCAGATCCCTGGACCTTGTTTCATATTACATTCAGCTAATAGGAGATGCTCTCGGGAGAGGTCTGTGCCTGCTGTCTCTCTTCGACTACACTACGAGTCAGGTGGCCCCACACTTCCAAGGCTCCTACTCTTGTCAGAGTTTCCTCCCCTTGCTCCTCCCAGGGGTAGAGCTTGCTGGGCCAGAGAAACTTAACATCCTCAAGGTTTCCCTGACCTTGCCCATAACTCTATTAGTATCCCATTCATTAAGTTTGAGCCACAGTCTCAGCTGAAAATGCCTTCTGTCTCCTGCTGGAACTCTGACTAATGCAGTGCCTTTTTTGTTTGGTTGGTTTTGTTTTTTGTTTTTTGTTTTCTTTTCCAGTGATCCCTTTATAAGACACCTGCTTTGCCTGCCTAAGCATCTCCCAGCTATTCTGTCTGGCCCTCCAATGCCAACTCTGCTACATTTTGGGTTGGATCCTTAGACACAATAAACTCTTTGAACATCAGTTTTCTTGTCTGTCCAATGGAAAATGTATCTAAACACAAGGATTAAATGAGACAGTGAATGTAAACACGTGCATCACCGGTACTGAACAAAAGGCTGTCTGGTCAGATTACTACAGAGAATCTGGAAGAGCCATGCTTAAGCATTGTACATTGCCTTCAGCTTGGAATCGCTACTCCATTTCTTTGTTTAGAGATTTAGTCTCCTCCACCCCTACAGGGACCATAACTTTGATTTCTTGTTCCTCCTTCTTGGGAATGAGGTGTGCAGAATTGGGTAATCATATATTCTATGGTCATGACACCCTGTCTTTGTTTGGTCATTACACAGCCCCCTTTTATTTATGGAGTCAGCATCTTAGGCCCACCACTCAAATAAAAGCAAAGCTCTTTTTTTTTTAAGATTTTATTTATTTATTTGAGAGACAGGGAATGCGTGAGCGAGAGAGAGCACAAGTTGAAGGAGGGGGAAAGGGAAAGGGAGAAGCAAGCTCTCTGCTCAGCAGGGAGCCTGATGTGGGGCTCGAACCCAGGACCCTGAGATCATAACCTGAGCTAAAGGCAGCCACTTACCTGACTGAGCCACCCAGGGAAAGTTCTTGATGTAATTTACATGTAACCGTCTAGTTCATCTTTCCTCCACCCACCTGATACGAACATCATCTTGGGTGTCATTTTCATCATCCCTTGGCTTCCACTTTTGCCTCGTTCGATTACATCTGTATGCACTCCTTAAAAAAGTAAGCATATTTATTTTACTTGTTAATTTATAAAAAACGGCATGTGGTATGAAATCTTTTGAACTTTTGGGATTCTTTTTTTTTTAAAAAGATTTATTTATTTATGTATTTATTAGACAGAGACAGCCAGAGAGAGAGGGAACACAAGCAGGGGGAGTGGGAGAGGAAGAAGCAGGCTCCCAGTGGAAGAGCCTGATGTGGGGCTTGATCCCGGAACGCCAGGATCACGCCCCGAGCCGAAGGCAGACGCTCAACGACTGTGCCACCCAGGCACCCCTCTTTTTTTTTTTTTAACTCACTTTTATTTTTCCCAGATTCCTCCGTGTTGTTGCATGTTGTTATAGTTCATTAATTTTGACCATTCTCTGGTATCCTAGTTTATGAAGAGCTTATCCATTCACCCTCTTTGGCTGCACACTTTTGTTGTCTCCAGATTTTTTGCCATCATGAACAGTTTTATTATCAATATTCTTGTGTTGACTCCTGTTGTTCTTGTGCAAGAGTTTCTTTTGGGATATTCCTCAAAGTGAAATTGCTGGGCCTCAGGTATATGAACGTGCCACTTCAGGAGATAATGGTGCAATGTTTTCCAAAGTGCTTGCATCAATTAGCACTTCCAATAGCAGTGCATAGTAGATTCTGTGTTTCAAAATCCTATTCAAACTTTGTGTTTTTTTCACTTGAAATTTGCCAATCGAATGGCATGGACTTGAATCTGGTAAAATGATGACAAGTCATTATGATTATATTGACTTCTTTCACTAATGATGTTAAACCTCCATTTCTTGGCATAATGGGATGCTTTTTTTTCTGAAATTGATTATTTTATTTTATTTTTTTAAAGATTTTATTTATTTATTTGAGAGAGAGACAGCCAGAGAGAGAGGGAACACAAGCGGGGGGAGTGGGAGAGGAAGAAGCAGGCTTCTAGCGGAGGAGCCTGATGTGGGGCTCCATCCCATAACGCCGGGATCATGACCTGAGCCGAAGGCAGACGCTTCACAGCTGCGCCATTCAGGCTCCCCTATTTTACTTTTTTCATTTAAAAAAATTAAATTCAATTTAGTTAACATGTAGTATATTATTATTCTCAGGTGATTCATCATTTGCGTATAACACCCAGTGCTCATTACATCCAGTGCCCTCCCTAATACCCATCACCCAGTTACTCTATCCCCCCCCCACCGCCCCTCCAGCAACCCTCAGTTTGTTTTCTAGTTTAACATCTCTTATGGTTTGCCTCCCTGTCTGTTTTTATCTTATTTTATTCTCTTCCCTTCTCCTCTTCTCCTCCTCTATGTTCATCTTTTTATTTCTTCCACATATGAGTGAAATCATGTATTTGTCTTTGTCTGACTTATTTTGCTTAGCATAATACACTCTAGTTCCACCACATCCTTGCAAATGGCAAGATTTCATTATTTTTGTTCACTGAGTAATATTCCATTATATACATATATAGACCACATCTTCTTTATCCATTCATCTGTCAATGGACATCTAAGCTCTTATCATAATTTGGCTATTGTGGACATTGTTGCTATAAACTTTGGGGTGCAGGTGCCCTTTAAATCACTATTTTTGTATCCTTCGAATAAATGCCCAGTAGTGTAATTGCTGGGTTATAGGGTAGCTCTATTTTTAACTTTTTGAGGAACGTCCATACTGTTTTCCAAAGTGGCTGCAGCAGCTTGCATTCCCATCAACAGTGTAAGAGGGAACCCCTTTCTCCACATCCTCACCAACATCTGTTATTTCCTGAGTTCTTAGTTTTAGCCATTCTGACTGGTGTGAAGTGGTATTGTGGTTTTGATTCATATTTCCCTGATGTCAAGTGATGTTGAGCATTTTTTCATGTGTCTGTTATCCATTTGTATGTCTTCTTTGGAAAAATGTTTGTCCATGTCTTCTGCCCATTTCTTAACTGGATTTTCTGGGTTTTTCTGGGTGCTGAGTTTGATAAGTTCTTTATAGATTTTGGATACCAGCCCTTTATCTGGTATGTCATTTGCAAATGTCTTCTCCCATTCCATAGGTGCCTTTTAGTTTTGTTTATGGTTTTCTTTGCTGTGTAAAAGTTTTTATCCTGATGAAGTCCTGATAGTTCATTTTTGCTTTTGTTTCCCTTGCCTCTGGAGATGTGTCTAGCAAGAAGTTGCTGTGGCCGAGGTCCAGAAGTTGCTGCCTGTGTTCTCCTCTAGGATTTTGATGGATTCCTGACTCACATTTAGGTCTTTCATCTATTTTGAATTTATTTTTGTGTATGGTGTAAGAAAGTGGTCCAGTTTCATTCTTCTGCATGTGGCTGTCCAATTTTCCCAACAGCATTTGTTGAAGAGATTGTTTTTTAAAGTGTCTTTCCTTTCTATTGGGTCATCTATGCTTTTTACATAATCTTAGAGTTATTCCTTGTGTGTCAAGTTTATAAATGTGCTTTCATTTTCTTTAAAGCATTTTCAATGAGCAAAAGTTAATTTTAACATAAATAATTGCTCTTTTCTGTTTAGTCAATGTCTTTTCTGTGTGTGTGTATCTTGCTTTAAAAAAATCTTCCTCTACCTAAGATGTAACAGATTTGCATCTATATTTCTACTAGGGGACTTAAGATTTTGTTCTTGACATTCAAGCAATGATCAAACTTCTAAAAACAAATAAATATATTTTTACACAGTAAGATAGTTTGTAAGATATAGTTGGGATGACCAAACACAATAATTTTAAAGACATGCTGATGAGTTGAGGAAAATGGAGTGGAGTGTCAAAACTGGGAGTGGTGGGGTCCCTGGGTGGCTCAGTCAGTTGAGCACCTGACTCTTGATTTCGGCTCAGGTCATGATCTCAGTGTCGTGGGATTGAACCCCACTTTGGGCTCCCTGCTCCCTGGAGTCTGCTTGGGATTCTCTCTCTCCCTGTGCCCCTCGCATCCTTGTGCACATGTGCTATAAATAAAATAAATATCTTAAGAAAAAAAAAAAAGAAACTGGAAGTGAGTATCACTGTTCTATCCATGAATGATGATAAACATTTGCCCAAATATTAGGCAAACATTTAAAATTTTGAACTTTCATCTAAAGGCAGTCAGACACTTCTGGATTTTCCTATAAACATTTTTATTTACCACAGCCATTAGATTGCTCTCAATCAGCTCTTCTTTTACTCAACTAACACTTGTTGAGTGCCAATTCTGTGTCATCATGGTTCCACTAAATGCCTATTTAGTCTTGTCTCACAGCTAATGAATACACCTGTGTTTGGCATAATCAAATATTTTGTATAAAAAAAGAAATATATTTTCTTTCCTAGATTTTCAAATTTAAAATGCAAAATGATTTCTTTATGCTGAAGCCAAACATCTTTGAATATATTCAGGGAAAATTGGAAGATAATTATCTATCCTCCAATACATTTTCCTTTCTACCTGTTCCCTCTCACTTCTGTTTTTCCTTTCCTTCTAGAAGCTATATTCCCATGTTCTTTCCAAATGGTAACTCTAATATGCACAAATAATTCTTTAATATAAGAGCTTTGATATTTTTTCATTTTGTTGAAGGTGATTATTTTAAACCTGCTACTGAGACGTGGTGAATCAACAATTATATTACATCCAAAAATATATTCAGAACATCTATTTATAGGAGATTTGTTTTTCAAGATGAAACATTCTTTTTTATGAGAATTCACTGTATCCAGCTACTAGACTGGATCAGGAGATCATTGTGAAATAGAATTAAATGAAAAAACAAATATAATTGTATTTCATGACACATTTAACATGTTTGAAGTTAAATAGGTGAATTAATTTTCATGTCAACAATGGTAGGGATCAGATCATATTTTAGACCATGTGCCAAAAACCTGAATACACACACATGTGCACACAGCGCGCGCGCACACACACACACACACACACATACACACACATTCTTCCACATACTTAATGAGAGATTTTAAAACGCTTTCTCTCTGTGGCAACAGAATTAAGGGTCAAAAAATTAGGAAGTTAAAACTGATTCGAACTGGTTTGAAAATTTGCCTTAATATGTGTAAACAGAATAATGCCACGAGCAAAGGTGAAATACTTTTTTTTTCAATCACACCCAAAATAGTTCAAAATCTACCACATTTAGTGTAAGTCTAAGTAAATTGCACGGTATTGAAATCGTATGTATGATAGCATATGTTCTCTGACTCCAGAGAGTTCTCACCTCTGCATTTCTTTCATCTCCTCTGTCGATATTATCGTGATCATCCCTCTGATGCTTTTTCAAAAAAGCAAACTCTGTAAGTCCCTTTCCATTTCTTGAGTGTCGATTTAGCTAGTAATATTATCTGTAAAGCCTCTTAGGCTGGGAAACGTAACCCGCACTGACTTCATATGCCCAGTCTGTGGAGGAAAGCCAGGCACCTTGCCAAACTGTTTCTGTGTGATTCTTTTCTCCTCCCCCAGTAGACCTTGCTTACCACAGGAGACTGGGTGATGGCATCGTGGTGGTCTATAGATTAAATATTAGAGGAGACTAGTTTATTTCTTATTTTCTTTAACAATGGACAGAGAAGGAAATTTATTTTTTCCTGAGGGCACCAAATGAAACATATTAAAAAGTTCTCATTTTATTTTTCCTATATCTTATTAGAAATTTAAAAATGTCACACAACCTGCTCTGCTTTGGATGTTTCTTTCTGTATGGTAGTGGTTTGTGGTAGCACAGTGAGCACTGCTGATACTTTGTCCCACATCCCCGGGGCTGCCAGCAGCACCATTCCTGGTATGAGACAGCTGCTTGTTGCAGGGCTTGCATATCTCTTGTTTTGTTTCTCTTCCCGAGAGCTTTTTGGTTCCACTGAAAGTAAGAGGAGTTAACACCCCACCAGCACAAACTTCAACGAAAGGGGAATGGTAATCAGTGAATAGCACCCCACTTTCTTCTGGTGGCCAATTCTTGGATATACTCCACCTGGCTTCTGGAGGGTTCTAAGTGGGAAGAAGCCCCAGTCACTTTAGCAGGACCCCGGTTATTAATTTATTCTTTACTGGCTTTTCTCCCTTCCTCTCCTACTTTCTGCATTTCCTCATTTGTGTTTCCTAGGACAATCCACACCCAATTCCTTGTCTTAGATTCTGTTTTGAGGGTAATCAGAAGAAAGATACATAGCTACAGTTTTCATTATCCAGTACACATTTTCCATTTCCTACTGTTGATAAAACATCCACTTTCTGAATGGAAGCCACTCATCTTCTACCTTAGTTATTCTGGAAGAACTGTCAATCAGAGCTTTAAGTTTCCTCTAATCTAGGGGTGTAGGCATGTGGTTTGGGCCTGGTTAGGCATAGTACCCTATCCCCCTTCATTCGATGATTGAGTCAAGCTGTCTAGTCATACATTTGATACACACCTGCTGACAGACAGGCTCTCTCCTCTTTCTGGATCACAGTCTCCGAGATGCAGACCAGAACCTCCAAAAAACAAAACAAAACAAAACAAAAACAAACAAGCAACAAAAAACCCCACAAAATCCTGCCTGAAGCAGAAAAGAATAATACAGCAAGAAAAGAGAAGTCAGCCCAAGGAGCAATTCATAAGTAAAAAGGAAAGATGAGTGAAGAGGAAAGTTCAGAATATAATGTTTAAAGTCCTGCATCTTGTTGGGTCTCAGATACAATCTCTGGGTTTCCTACTTATCTGAGCATTTCACCACTACACTTTTCTGCTAAACCAGTAAGATGGATTTCTTTCCTAAAGACTCGGAGTTCTGATGATCATACATGCTCTTCTTCAGTGAACACAGGTGAAAATATAATATAAAAGTACACAGTGTTCCGTTTTATGGTATGTTTGATGCTTAATTTTATTTGAAGTATTCTGCTTTTCCATGGTGACAATACCACGAAAGCAAGAAATGAATAATAATTCTTCTCAACCTCTTCAATGTCTGGTTATTGTACTAGTACTTAGCACAGAACAGAACATGATGAAATCATTTTTAAAATGTTTGTGGAATGGGGGGGGGCGCCTGGGTGGCTCAGATAATTAGGCAGCTGCCTTTGGCTCCAGTCAGGATCTCGGGGTCCTGGGGTCAAGCCCCACTGTGGGTTCCCTGCTCTGCAGGGAGTCTCCTTCTCCCTCTCCTGCTCACCCTGTTTGTGCTCTCTCCCTCTCTCTCTCTCAAATAAATAAATAAATAAATAAATAAATAAATAAATAAAATGTTTGTTGAATGAATGAGGGAAGGAGCTTAAATGCAGACGCTGTGGGGCAAAGTAAGCATGGCACGTTTGGGCAACTGAAAGGAGGCCAATATGGCAAGTGTTTGAAGAGCCAGTGTGGTACCAGAAGAGGCTGGGAAGGTAAGCAAGTGGCCAGGTCAGGGCCACTAGGTGGCGCAATCCCAGGAAGGACCTTCCACATTATGGTTTACATATAAAGGGCACCTTTAGGGCACAACTCAACTGTGAATGGGGCCCCTCCCTCCTCCAGACCAAGCTGGGTAATGTGGCAGCCCTGGGACAGGTGATGAAGAGGCAGGAAGAAACCAGACTGCTTCTATAGCCAAGAAAATGAGGGAGAAAGAGTTTTGTTATGAAAGGAATCTCACAAATAGCTAGGCTACTATGGGCAAAGTCTTCATACTTATCATTGTTTGTGGTTGATCTGTTTTTCTGTTCTGGACGCACACATTATTAGCAATTGCTATAGACAGGAAATTCCAAGACATGGACTTACTTTAACACATGCAAAAACATTTCTGCATGCAAGCCAGTTCTCAGGGCTACAAAAATGCAAAGAATCTAGGTGCAATGGATTCTCAAAACTAAATAAAACCATCCTCACATCCACTCCTACAACCTAACAGCCAGTCTCCCAGTAATGTTTTGAATTATTTTTTTTGTATTTTTTTGTTGAGATTATTTATTCACACTTTATTTTCAATTCTTTTTGATGTATTAAAACGAGCACATTTTATTACATGTCACCTCCCTTGCAAGAATTGACAAAAAATCATAATAAAACCCACATGTGTTTCCTGAATGGTATGTAATTTTCTAGTAAATAAGCAGAGTAAAATATGCAATCTTAATTTTACTCTATCCTGAAATTATTTGCCTAATGTGTGTTCTGCCATAAAAGAGCTTTGAAGCTATCGTTTGAGATTAGCATACATGACAAGAAGAGTAGCAGCTTGCTTTTCTGCCTGCTTTCCAAAGAGTTGCATGGGTGAATTAATGCGAAAATACAATTTTTCTTTGTTTCGTGTGACCAATGGTCTCCCAAAGGACACTGTCCTGACTCAGAGCCAAGTTAATTCTCTGGCTCATTTGCTGCAGGAGCCAGATATTCCTAGGCTTAAATGATGCCTCTGCATGTTTAACCTCTCTAACCTCTATAACATTTAATGTTGCTTAATCTCAGGGTTCTCCACTTTACCATAGGGTTTTTACTAGATGTGAAAATATAAATATCTAAAGTAGTGTCCGTCACAGATGTTATCAGTTTTATTACTGAATTTAACGGTACGCCATTCATTTATAAGTAAATTGCACATATATCCCATTTATTATCTGGGTCTTGACCTCTCTTGGATATAAATGTATCTCGAAATGCCAAATCCTGTCCACTCTTGAGCATCTTCCCCTTTCCAATTTGATGTGCTTCCTGAAACTGAGGGTCTTTATTCTGCTTTCAAGAGTGAACAATTCTCAGCCACATAGATACCTACTTATTATCTTTTCCTTCTTGTTCTGAAACGGAGCATGTTGATGCTGTCATTTTATCCTCCATATTTATTAATCTTGCATTCATTTTTCCTTCTCTCTTTCTGTGCTGCATTCTGGTAATTTCCTCAGCTATATTATACAGTTCATTAATTTTCTCTTCTCCTCCAACCCACACATGGAATTTTAATCAGTCAATGGTAGGTGTATCATGAAACTATTTAGGGATGGGCAAGGCACTGGCCCTCAACCCTGACTGCACATAGACTTGCTTGGGGAGCTTTAAAAATCCTGATGTTGAGGCTTCATCTCAGACAATTTAATTAGAATCTCTGGGAATGAGGAACTAGACAACAGTAGGTTTTAAACTTCTGCATATGATTTCAATGAGAAACTGATGGTGAGGATTTCTGGCCAGAGGAAAGAAGGAGGCCTCAGCTTCTCATCAGTTTGGAGGTGAGCCATGTATGGGACCTGACTGATGAAAGCAGAATGAAAGAACAAAATCCAACGTAGCAGAGCTCTTACACCTTTTAAAGGGTGATAACCCACTTCGATAAAAACTATAATTTTTTTGATTCTTTATCCTCAGTCCATGAGATGGCAATCTTACAGAGAGAAAGTACTCAATAAGTATTTATGGAACAAATAAATGAAATGAACAGAGAATAAACAAAGTTGGAAGTGAGTCCTTCAGAGACTTGTGTTGGGTAAGCAAGTGTAAACTTGACGACCATTCTAAATTTTGGAGCAAATACCATGGGCCTTGAAATAAGGCCAGTCTCAGTTTGAACCACATTTTTATACTCATAAACTCTATGAACATAAGTTTTTTACCTTTCTGAGCTTGAGTTACCTTATCTATAAAGCGAGATTGGTAATGATGACTTCTAAGTGTTGTTTTATAAATAAGAAACCCACCAACTGTAGAGTGCCCAGCTGTAGATTATTTGATCTCAATTTTAGGAATTTACATTAAAAAGAAACTTGTTCTGTATTAAGGTTACTGTTGACTGTTAAAAATGTTGTGCTTTTTTTGGACACTAATAATACTTTTTATTGTTTTATTTGCCTAATGAAATATCTGCCTAGGTGTTCATTAAGTGATTTAAAATATATATTTTTTGAAAGAAGGAGAACCATGATGCCAGACCTGGGAGATAAGGGACAATCCCCTATGATTTCCTGAGCAATAACAGAGGAAAAAGAAATTGACCCTAACTATGAAAGAAATACAAGGAAGGTGAATCAACCAGTGTCTTCAACACATAAACAGACTCTTGTTCCTTTTCTCTCCCTCCTGTCCAAGTTTTTAATACTGATCTTGAATCAGAAATGATTTATAGGTTAAATAAATTTACTCAAAAAAAGACTGACATTTCAATTGCATTCTAAACACATTCCTGTTTAAGACCATAGAAAGTTTTAATTTTAACTCTGGAGGAACTCCATCTCACCACATTCTATTATTTCAGTAACAGATGTTTCTGGCCAACCCAGTGAGTCACCACATGTTTTTCTGACTATTTGTCTTTCATCACAATGTACATATCCTCAAGTAATCCTTCATAATGCCAGCCTTGAGCCAGCACACTTTGACCAAACTAACTGCCATTTAAAACCATGTAGCCTCCAATTAGAAAGTCAACCAAATCACTAGGAAAATGCCATCATTTTAAGTAGGTTTTCTGGGAAGGCAAGACTTTTTTCCCTGAATGTATTGGTATTTTTATATCATTATGTCATATGGTGGAATGAGACTGGTCAGATACATCCACTTTACGGGATGGTTTCTTGTTTTTATAACATTTGGCTGAGATTCCCAGGGTGCCTAATAAGGACCAAATACTAGCTCTATTTTCTATGTTTAGGAATGGGAATTCAATATGTAGATTTCTTGAGAGACTTTTTTTTTTTTCCTTGTAAGGCATAAGTATATAATCAATGCCTTGAATAACAACTTTCCTTTCTTTGTGGGATCCTCATCTCCCTCCCCTGGCTCTTTCTTATATGTAACTAATACTTTGATTTTATGTTTTTTAGTTCCTGCTTTACAAAAAATAATTTTAACACATACATAATTATGCTTAACAATACAGCAATTAGGTTGTTTTGGTTTTGTTTGTGTGTGTGTGTGTGTGTGTTGTGAAATTCATATGCAGTCTTCCAGGTCTTATATTTTTAACTCAATTTGATATTTCTAAAATTCATCTCATTCATTTGTAAATAAGACTCATTTGTTTTCACTGCTGTATAATACTCCATGCTGATTTTCAAAAATTGATTCGTCTCTTTTTCTAGTTGATGGATTTTTATCTCCCCTAAACATTTGGGTATTCTTGTACCCTTCTCATGGTGTACAATATGCAGGGGTTTCTTTAGGATAGGAATTTGCTGGGCCATGGATATATCTCTTTATATTTCTCACGAAATGGAAAGTAAATTGTTTGCCAAAGTGGTTGTACCAGTTCCAACTTCCACAAGAGTATATGTGCTCTTGTTGCTCAGGATCCATACCAACATTTGATGTTTGTCAGGTTCCTAAGCATTTGTCAGGCTAATGGATCTGAGATAGCATCCCACTGTGATTTTAACTCGCATTTCTTAGGTCGCCAATGAGATTGAACATCTTTTCATGTGTCGGCCATGTGTATTTATTGCTCCATATAAAACATGTTTCATGTCCTCTATGTATTTTTCTATTGTGCATCCTATTATCTACTTTTCATGTATTGAATAATTACTCCTTTCTTAATGATCTTTAATGCTATTTTTCTCATATATTGTAATTCCTTTTCTGGACTCTGCGATTCATTTGTGAGTCCCTGAACTAAAATTATATCAATTATTATGGCTTTATAAGTTTTTGTGTCTAAGAAAGAAAGCTCTGTTTTGTTATTTTTATTATTTAGGATTGCTTTGAGTTTATTTTGCCCTTTGTTTTTCCAAATACATTTTCAAGTATTTTTGTCAAGCTTCACATAAAATGCATTTGGGATTTTTACTGAAATTATATGGTTTAGGTCAAATTGGGGAGAAATGAAAAAAATCATTCTACCTATCAAATAAAATAAATATTTGTTTAGGTCTCTTAAATATATATATATATATATATATATATTTTTTTTTTAAGATTTTATTTATTTGACAGACAGAGAGAAAGCACAAGCAGGGGAAGCAGAAGGCAGAGGGAGAGGGAGAAGCAGGCTCCCCCACAGAGCAGGGAGCCTGATGTGGGGCTCGATCTCAGGACCCTGGGATCATGACCTGAACTGAAGGCAGTCTCTTAACCAACTGACCCATCCAGGCGCCCCTTAAATATATTTAAATAATATTATATAACTTTCTTGATATAGGTGATGCCTCTCATTTATTTGATGAACTCTTTGATTCATTGTATTATTTATTTTTAAAAATTTCTATTTGTTGGGGTGCTTGGATGGCTCAGTCTGTTAGCATCCAGGTTGATTTCAGCTCAGGTCATGATCTCAGGGTTGTGAGGTGGAGCCAGACATCAGGCTTTGCACTGGGCATGGAGCCTGATTAAGATTATTTTTCTCCTTCTTCCTCTGCCCCTCCCCACCCATTCTCTCTCCCTCTCTAAAAATAAATAAAATAAAATAAAATAAAATAAAATAAAATAAAATAATATTTCTATTTGCAGGCATTTAGAAATGAAATTAATTTTTACATGTTTATCCTGTATCTAGCCATCTTTTAAAATAAACTTTATTACTTTAAGAACTTGTAGATTTTAGGAAATTTATGTCAGTAATTATATCATCTGCAAATTTAAAGTTTAATTGGTTTCTAATTGTTCTTTTCCAATTTTTATGCTATTAGTTTCAGGGTTTAATTTATCATCATGGGTGTGTAGTATTCACACATATATATGTGTTTTTCATCAGTTTAGATATTTGCATTTTTAATCTTTTCAAATATTACTTCTCTCTTCTTATGAAACTGCTATTAGATATATGTATGCCATTCTCATCCTATCCTTCATATCCTTTAAGATTTGTTCACATTTGGGGCGCCTGGGTGGCACAGCGGTTAAGCGTCTGCCTTCGGCTCAGGGCGTGATCCCGGCGTTATGGGATCGAGCCCCACATCAGGCTCCTCCGCTATGAGCCTGCTTCTTCCTCTCCCACTCCCCCTGCTTGTGTTCCCTCTCTCGCTGGCTGTCTCTATCTCTGTCAAATAAATAAATAAAATCTTAAAAAAAAAAAAAAAAAGATTTAAAAAAAAAAAAGATTTGTTCACATTTGCCACTTTTCTGACTCTGTATATGATGCATTCTCTGTCATTTCTTTTTTTTTCTTTCTTTTTTTTTTTTTACATTATTTCAACTAACTTCCTCAAGAATCCTATGAAGTCACTATCTTCATTTTACAGAGAGGGAACTGAGAGGCTCAATATTTATTTAATAGTCCATTCTTTTACCCATTGATTTAAAATGCCACTTTACCATAATGAGAATTGCCATATATACATGACTCTGTTTTTAACTCTCTATTCTGCTCCATTGATGTATTCAACTATTTCTGCCTCAATACCTAAGCCTTTAATTATGGATTTATTTATTATATATTTTCCAATTTGCCATTATTACATTTTTTAAAAAACATCTTTTTTTTAAAAGTAGATTTGCCCCCACATCAAGCCTATATTTTAATTATATTTAGTTTATTGTCTAGGGAATAAATACACATGACATTATATACAAAAACCTCAAGGGTAAAGAGTAACTAAATAAGACATCCTGCCATATAGTCTATGATTCAGTTCTCCCTTGAGAGGCAACTGATGTTACCAGTTTCTTATCTGCTTTTCTAGAAGTAGTCCATACTAATGAACTTTAATACAAATTTATCAAGTTCTACCAAAAACATTTTAATTAAAATTTTGATTAAGATTGAATTGAATTTATGGATTAATTTGAGGGAAAATCTATACAATAACAAACTTTATTCAGATGCTAGATGTCTTCCCATTTCTTTTGGTCTTCTTTTACATTCTTTTTTTTTTTAAGACTTTATTTATTTATTTATTTGACACAAAGAGATAGAAAGAGAGGGAACACAAGCAGGGGAGTAGTAGAGGAAGAAGCAGGCTCCCGGCAGAGGAGCCTGATGTGGGGCTCGATCCCAGAACGCTGGGATCACGCCCTGAGCCGAAGGCAGACGCCTAACAACGGAGCCACCCAGGTGCCCCTTCTTTTACATTCTTTAATAAATTTTTATAATTTTCTTTATATCTCATATGTTTTTGAAATTTATGCCTAAGTATTTTAGAATTTGTGTGTGACAGTAATGAATGGGAACCTGGGTGTTGTCGGTATTGTTTTTTAATCCCTTTTATGAGTCTAATACTTTCTGATTATTTCTCAGTTGACTTTCTTGCATATTCCATCTAGACAATGATATTTTTAACAAGTAATTGTATTTGAATTGGAAGTTCAATTCACTTTCAATTGAATCTTTCCTTTCAAACCTTATACTCCTTCTTATACCAAATTTATTGATTGAGCAAGACTTTTAGTAGTCTCCAGAATAGTGGCAAAGGTAGAAGATACTACTATCTTATCCCTAACTTTGTGGGAATACTACTTTTACACCTCTGAGTATCATGTTTGCTGTGTGTTCCCACTAGCTAAGTTTTCCTTTTCCTAAGTTTTCTATTTCATCTACTAAGAGGTTTTTTTTTTTTCCTTTTACCTTTTGACCCCTTCACCCATTTCTCTCACTGCCACCCCCTGCTTCTAGCAATCATCAATATGTTCTCTCTATGTGCTTGTTTTTCTTTTTTGGGGGGGATTATTTCCCACATATAAGAGAAATCATAAAGAATTTGTCTTTCTGTATAATTTCTGATATATCTTCTAGTTCTATATTTTCTAATTCACCAAATGTTTCAACTATTTCTAAGCTGACATTTAGGCTATCTATTGAATTTTTAATTCAAAATTTAATTTTTTGTTTCACTAGATTCTATTTTTAAATAGCTCCTCCTATTATATTCCTGATGATCTCTTGTTGCATGCTCATCTTTGAATCATTTATTTCTGTAATATGTGCACACAATTCCGATATCTGTGATCCTCGAAGGAATAAGAACATCATTTTATATTTCTGTTGACTTTCATGTATAGTAGCTTATCTTCCTTGGTACTTGATGTTTTGGACTTTGTAGTTAATTTCCCCAAAAATCTTATAAAAGAAGTGCAATCATTATAATCCTCACTTAAGCAAAATGTGGAAATTGATATGTTAAGTATCTTGCCCAAGTAACGTCTCTAGTTTCGACTTGGATAATCTAACGCCAGAGCCAAATTTCTTTAAATATTGTGATATCCTGCCTCTCTAAAAAACACATCAACGTAGTCAAATATCATGGGGTTCTCCACAGAAAGAGGCACCAGTCTAGAGCTTATGTGCAACCTCAAACTCCAGAAAGTGTTATGTTGGCTTCTCAGAAGGGCTCGCACCAGTACTGTGTCCACGGCAGCCTCAAGTGGTGGATGTGTTTCTGCAGTCCCTCAGGATTTCAGCCAATAGATAAAGGTCAATCTTCATTTCCTTCTGGTAATCACAGTCTCTTTCAAGGATTCATTTAGAGACCCTCTCAATGGCTGTGTGAGGCTCGCAGAACAACATGGTGTGTGGAACAACTTACTAAAGAGTAAACACACAGAATACAACAGAAAAAAAATGTTCCTTTTTTCCTCTGTACCTCTACTTCAGAAAATCGAGAATATAGATGGATTTATATATTTCCAGTAACATAACATTACATTAGTTTAATAAAACTGCCATAACAAAGTACTACAAACTGTATGGCTTAAACAACAGAAACTTGTTCTCTCAGTTTTGGAGGCGAGAAGTCTATGATCAAGGTGTTGGCAGAGTTGGTGATGTCTAGGGTCCATGGGAGAGAACCTGTTTCATGACTCTCTCCTAGGTTCTGGTGATTTGCCAGCAACTGTTGGCATAACTTGGCTTGCAGAACAGCACCCAATCTCTTCCTTCATCTTTACGTGGCTTTCTCCCTGTGTGCACGTCTCTGTCCAAGTTTATCCTTTTTAAAAGGATACCAGTCACCCTGGAGTAGGTCCAACCCTACTCCAGTATGACTTATCAAATGAATTTGTTTTATCTGTAATGATCCTATTTCCAAATAAGGTCATATTCTGACATGTGGGAATTAGGAATTCGACATAAAAAATTTTTAGGGGACACGGTTCAAACTATAACAGTATATACCTTTTCAATCTTAAGTGTTTCTCCCCTACCTCAGGCATCATCATCATCACCACCACAACTTACATTTTTAAAACATTAATATGTATACTTTGTACTCTTCTAAGTATGTCACATGTATTGACTAATGAAGTCTTACCGCCTTTCAGCACCTTTGAGGTGCAATTGTTAAGTTTATTTGACAAGCAAGAAAGCTAAGGCACAAAGTGGTTAGGAAATTTGACTGAGGTTTTAGAGCAAGAAAGGCCCAAGTCTGGCAACGGCTCCAGGTGATTGCTCTTAGTTACTATGCAGTACCATGGAGATATTGTGATTTATAATAAGAAATACACAGTTGTCCCATTTCCAGCACAAAGCTCCTAAAACCCTTGTAATTTCCTACAAGATGAGAGGGGGGAAAATGTGCTTATTGTTATGTTAATGAGGCAACTTTGTAACACCCTTTTTGGTTACCAGGAGAATCAACCTTTTTGATTAGAGAGTAGAAAACTTTTTAGTCCCACCCCCTGACTTCCAAGGAGGGGAGAGGGCTAGAGATTGAATCATTCACCATTGGGCAATGATTTAATCAATCATGTCTGTGTAATGAAGCCTCCATTAAAAAAATTTTTTTAAAAAAAGCACAGAGGATAACCCGGATTTGTGACAGGTGTCTGAAGTGGGGGGCAGTCTTGTAGGACTGAGCCGTTAACCTTTGGGATCTGATGCTGTCTTCAAATAGATAGTGTCAGGATTGACTTGGATTATAGGCTATCCAGCCGGTGTCCAGAGAGCTGCTTGGATGTGTGTGGAAACCTCCCTATCTCATACTGGAATTTGGTTCCAGAACCTTAACCACATTTATGCATTTCTCCCTTCATGCATAATTCTCAGCTGTAGAAAACAGTTGTGGTTGTGGCTGGCATACCACTACTATCTTTAAGTGTGGGTCTGGGTAATAATCTCTTTTATAAGCCATTAATATTTTGCTCTGTGTTTTGGATGTAAGAGTTTTTTAAATTAACAGTCTTAATATGATCTGAATACTATGTATGAAAATTATCTAACTTTGGTAGCTGCTTTTTGACTTTTTTTTTATTTTGATTTAGTGATAGAATAATTTCTGTTTGCACTTCCCTTCAGGAATATATATATATATATATATATATATATATATATATATATATATATATATATATTTCATATAAAATATGAAAGAAAAAAATATATATATGCTTGTATATTTTCATCCTGGAATAGGATTTTACTTTCTACTCCACTTCCAATTCTACTTATGTGAGGAATGCTTGAATTAAAATTAGGTCTCAGGTCTCTACTTCACCATGAACCATGCAATTTGCTGAAATAAAAATGGTCTAAATAAACATACTTATTTCAACTATAAGTCTCATAAAAACACTTTAAGTTATAGATACTGTCATGTCTGTGAAACAAAGCTTTTTGGCTTTTTAACAGGTACAAGTAAATTAAAATTGGAGCTTCATTAAAAAAATAAATAAAACTGCTTGTTTTAGGTGGAAATATATTCTCCTGAAGCAGAACTGTCCTTCTGAGCTTGAGCTCTAATACGTTATATATTTCAGTGTTTCTACTTTCCTCATGACTTTTATTTAGTATATTTTTCTATTATTTGCTCCTAAGACCTCAAAACATATTGAAGACATTTGTCACAGAATTGGAAACATTTTGCGGGTCTTAATCTTGAAATTTAAACACAAAAATCAATTATCCTGTGAGAAGAGAGACTAAAATATATCACTTTACCTTAATAGAGTGATTTGCCCAACCATTATCTAGATACAAATATGTTCTGTGAAAATACTGTAAATAAAATTTAATTTTATTTCTATTACATGTATAATTTCAAGTGAAACACTAGATGTATAAATAACTATAAGCTCCAGCTGCCATCTCATATTTAATTGTTAATATATATATTTATACAAAGTTTTCTAAATTAGAAAATTTATAAATGATGTTTAGATTTATCCTCAGCTAAATATTAGGATCAACTAGGATTATAATTTTGGTTTTTGTATTTTGACTTTTTGTTTTCTCCATGATTTAAGAAACTGATGCATTAATAATTATAATTATATGTTTTGGATACACAGAGCATAAAAACAGAATTTTATGACATTAGTTACTGAAAGGGAGTAACTGACAGAGCTGTGAAGGAGCAGAGTTTTTGTATGTGGTTAAAATCAAGCCGGTGTAAATTCAAATAGGAGCGTAATCCCTGATGTGACCACAAAGAAAATAGCTAAAGAATATACTTAAAAAGGAAATGTGAAGGGAATTAAAAATTTCACTGTAAAAAATCAAATAAATTCTAAGACGAAAGTAATGGAGGAAATGAGGAACAATAGAGCTATAAGGTATATTGAAAACAAATAGCAAAATGGCAGAAATACATACTTTCCAAAGCTATCTTGAAAAAGCACAAATGAAGAGAACTCAAAACTTCTTGTTTTTAAAATTTACTACAGACCTACCATAATCAAAACAGTGTGGTAGTGGCATAAAGGCTTACCTATAGACCAATGGAATAGTATAGAGAGCGCAGAAATAAACTTTCGCATATACGAGCAAATGATTTTTTTAAAAGATTTTATTTATTCATTTGACAGAGATAGGGACAGCCAGCGAGAGAGAGAACACAAGCAGGGGGAGTGGGAGAGGAAGAAGCAGGCTCCCGGTGGAAGAGCCTGACGTGGGGCTCGATCCCAGAACTCCAGGATCACTCCCTGAGCCGAAGGCAGACGCTTAACGACTGAGCCACCCAGGCGCTCCAAATGATTTTTGACAAGGGTGCCAAGACTATTCAGGGGGGAAATGGCAGTTTTTTCAAAACATAGCTTTGGGAATGCTGGATATTCACATGCAAAAGGATGAAAACCAACAAAATAACTAACAATCCAATTTTAAAATATGCAAAGAATTTGAATAGACAGGTCTCCAAAGAAGATATACAAATGGCCCTATGAGTACATGAAAAGATGGTCAGCATCACTAATTATTGAGGAAATACAAATCAAAACCACAATGAGATGCCACTTCACTTCCATTAGAATGGCTACTACTAAAAACAAACAAAAACCCCCCAGAAAATAATGAGTATTGGTGAGGATGTGGGATAAATCTAACTCTATGTCTAGCTGGTGGGGATGTCAAATGGTGCAGCTGCTGTGGAAAACAGTATGGAGGTGCCTCCAAAACTTAAACATAGAATTGCCATATGATCCAGAAATTCCACTTCTGGATATACACTCAAAAGAATTGAAAGCAAGAACATAAACATGTATCTGTATACCTATATCATAGCAGCGTTATTCATAATAGTCAAAAACTGGAAGTAGCCCAGGTGTTGCTTGCATAGATGAATGGATTGATGGATGAATGGATAAACAAAATATGGTATAGGCACACGGAGGAATATTCAGCCGTAAAAAAGAATGGAATTCTGCTACAAGCTCCAACATGGATGAGTCTTGAAAATACTTTGCTAAGTGAAATAAACCAGACAGAAAAAGACAAATAGTGTATGATTTCACTTATGTGATACCTAGAGTGGTCGAATTCATACAGACAGAAAATAGAACAATGGTTTCTAGGTTTTGAGAAGAGAAGGGATGGAGGTGATTGTTTAATGGGTTTCAGTTTGGAATGATGAGAAGTTCTGGATGTGCACGGTCATGATGACTGCGCGACAAAGCGAATGTCCTAAATACCAATGAATCGTACACTGAAAATGTTTATGTGATAAATTTATGTTACGCATAATTTACCGCAATAAAAAGTTATTAGTTTCAACATTTATCAGAAATGGTAAATGCTTGTTAAAAATGTCAAACAAAACAGAGGTGCATGAAGTAAAGAGAGAAAGCCTCTCTTCCCTCACTTGTACTCCTCCAAAAATTCTTTATCTTTGAAATAACGTTTAAAGCAATTTTATGGTATTAGCCCAGATTTCTTATGTAAAGAATACAGCGATGTGTAAGAAGTGCTAGTAAAAATTAACGAAAATATGGGGTTTATAAAGAGGAAGATAAGAGTATCCATGACAAAAGAGCAATTAGTTTTACGGGATCATAAGTGTTTATCCAAATATAGGTCTCAGGCAGAGCCTGAGCTCTTTCTAGATGGTTAAATAATATCTGAGCACAGATGGGCCTTTTTGGCTCCTCACACATGTAAAATGTGATGTGTGTTTATAAGATAATCCCTTATGGCATGGCAAAGCATTTCTCTATTTTATATAGAACTTATTTTTACACTCAATAGCTCTTTAATCTTGAAATCCTAACCTCAGAAACCTGCTTTGTGAAAATGCTTAGTTGAATAGGTTTTTGCCCTAGGCTTGTTTATTCACATCTGTGGTTCACCAGGATAGAGCAATGAGTTCAGAAGCCACTATGCTCTTAATTGTTTATAATTCTCACCCTAGAACCAGCCAGACTTCCTCCTTATTCTCTAACTTTTTTTTTTTTAATGTTCTTACCCCCTCTGTGATCCTAACTTAAAATTCCTTCCTCTTCCCTTAATGATAAATAACCTGAGGCAGAACTTTCCTTTCCTCTGTGGAGTTTTCCCGTCTACTTCAGGGCGTGTGCATACTCTGTATCATCTTATTTGGGCTTATGGCCATTGAAATATCCCTTTCCTTATATTTTTCTTTATTGCTCAGACACTTCGTGTGGGTAAAACTTTTTGCCTCTGTATGTTGTCTACAAACATAACAGGAAATTATCGTCACATTAGATACATAATAGATCATCAACGAGCCTATATTGGTAGCATATGGTACTAAGAGACGTTCTTTAACAATGTTACCTGCTACCTCCATATCTACCTATTGTAATATGATACTTATTCTACATAATGTATCCATTCTTTTTTTGCATATGTTCTGTAGTCTCTTAGACATGATATATCAATTTTTTTTTTAAGATTTTATTTATTTCTTCGACTGAGATAGAGACAGCCAGCGAGAGAGGGAACACAAGCAGGGGGAGTGGGAGAGGAAGAAGCAGGCTCATAGCAGAAGACCCTGATGTGGGGCTCGATCCCATCACGCCGGGATCACGCCCTGAGCCAAAGGCAGACGCTTAACCGCTGTGCCACCCAGGCGCCCCTTATATATCAATTTTCTTAAACTCTACCAATAAAAATGTATCCACCAGGCTGATTTTCCAGCCCTCTATTTGGTTTGACATTAATCCATGCCAAGATTCTATTTCCTAGGATGTAATATTTTTAGAAGATATAAAACATTATTATCCTTCCCTTTTTTTTATATATTCAGGTGTTTGGAGAAAAATACAATATTATGTTGCATTTAAATTTCATAAGAGAATTCCTATTATTTTGAATGATCTGGACCGATGAATATTTTGATTTAAAGAGTTATTTGTTTTGCACAAAGGAAGTGTGTGTTGTTTTGTAGTTTATTTCCTTATATGTTTGACATGATGAAGCACGTTACAAAATTGATTTTAAAACTATGGAAACTGGAATTGATGCCATTTATGTTCCCACTCTGTCGGGAGGCTAGTACTAACACTTGGTATAGTTGTTGTGAGACCAAGGTGTAAACCTTGTCTATATCAGTATATGGTATCAGCACTAATCCTTACCTAGGTGTGTAAATAACTTGGTAACCCTTGACTTCACCTGGAACCTATGGAGTTGACTGATAGAGGCTGACGTTTGCCTCCCAAAGCAGCAGCAGCAGCCGTATCACCTAAGATGTCATTAGAAATGTAGGTTCTCAGGCTCCACATGAGACCTACTGAAGCAGAAATAGGAGGTTGGGTCTCCAGATCTGTGTTCTAATTAGTACTCCAGATGAACCACTGGCCTACCCAACAGTTACTGCTAACATAATTCCAGCTTCATTCAGCAGCAACGTGCTCAAGTCTTTCTTCCCATCATTGGGATCACGTTATGATTGGTCTGAGCCAGTCTGTGAATACTATTTATTTTCCCCAGGATTGGTACAGGGGATGGCATGCCAACTACTTCTGGCCAATAATGCATTATGAGAGAAGCCAGCTATTCTCTTGTGGGAAACGTTCTGCTTCCTGATAAAAGAGAGAGCCAGCCTGTGAAGAAAAAGCTATTTTATTACCAACACATCACCTAACCCCTGATTTCTGTGTGAATGTAGTTAGCTGTGTGATGTCTGTGATAGCAGCAGCCAAACTGCCCCTAAAAGGGGAAGGTTAAGAGAAATGCAGAACCGTCACTTCAGCGGTCTGATACTGTGGAGCTCCTGAGCAGACCTGGAAGTCACCTGTCCCAGAGCTCTTGGTAGGTAATTTGTAATAAATATGCTTCTGATTTCAGTGATGGGTAATCAAAGGTACCTTTATTTTCAGTCAACACATCTTAGGTGATAGGAGCTGCATATATTGAAATTTTGGCAAACATCCTACCAACCGCAATGGTTTATAAAGGAATTGCCAGCTAAACTTAGTTTTAGGCACCCTATGGCTCATAAATAATTATGAGGAAAGTACCAGATTTGGAGATTATCCAATGCCCACATCTCTGTGCTTCAGATTAAGTGAATTTTAGGAGTTGTGGCAGAGCAATGGATTTGTAATGGCATCAGGAGAATGGAGGAGAGAAGCAGGTCCATTTGGTGAGTGGATATAATTCATGATTCTCTTCTAGGGTGGAGAACATGGCCAAATTCCAGTGAGCAAGGGATCAAAGGAGTTGAGAGGAGACTGGGGAAGAAATTGGTAGGTGTTCAAGAAGAATTAGGATCTTAAATACAGTGCATAGTGATGGCAGATTTTTAAGCAGGGAAGTAACATATGTCATATGAGAAAAGAGAAGAAGTTTTTTCTTGAGGGATCGAAAAAGGCAACTTTTACTGTTTTATTCCATAAAATACTAATTAGTATTTTATGTAATTAGGTGACTCTTGGGAGGTCTCCAAGACCACCCATATGTTCAGTGATTTGCTAGAAAAAATTCAGAGATTCAGCATGGAGTCATAATTACATCAACACAGCACACAGACACAGCTGGATCTGTAAAGGAAAAGAATACAGGAGTTGTCTGGTGAAACACACATTCATCTTCCTATGCTCTCTCTTTCCTTTAAGCGGTTACACGGAGCACATTCTCCCTCTAGCCTCTAGTAGCAAAAATGCAGCAATGTGTGTATATATGATGTTTCTGCCCAGGGAAGCCCAGTTGAAGAAGGTCACATATGTCACAGACTCTGCTAGAAACTAGCAAAATTCCAGACTTCCAGTAAACATTAACGATAAATCATGTTGTATGTACAGGCATAAGAAAACAACCCTATCAGTTAGGGAAAGTTCCAGAAGCCTAGCCAAGAGTTGGCCAAGAGCCAACCTTGAAAGCAACCTCTTCTAACGATAGCAGCCCCAGGCTTGCTGTGTGAACTGTTTTCTGCACAGTAGATTACCATGTAAATAATAAAGCTATCCAGGGTGATGCTTACATGTTACATATTTAGTTGGTCAAAATATTTCAGGTTTATTTTGTAATGATTTCAGGTTGATGTTGTATGTGACTTGTGTTATACTGAACTGTGAATACATAATAAACAAGACAAAACATTGACAAAACTTCAGTATCTCCATCAGACACTAGAGAAGCACTAAAGAGCTAGAATAATATATGAACTTTAAGGAGTGGTATTCATTTTGTGATTTATTAAACATTATTTTAGCTGGCATCAGTGTAAAGAGGTGATGTTCATGACATTTGACCAAGGCATTGTGTTTAAGAGGCTGATGAAAAATAAAACATTAACAGGAAAGGGGCATGAAATTGTCAGAACTTGAGGGAAAGTATTCGAGAAGAATGGAGGTAGTGATATGATGAAAGTCAATAATGTACATTTGAATTTGGGATTTTTTAAAAGTAAAGTTGGTTATGTTAATACTGTGAAGTGGTGGTGTAAGGACTCCTTGTGTGTAAGTTCGAAAGGGGATTATTGTCTGCTTTATGTTTTTTTAGGGGGGCTTGCTCAATTTGCAAAAATAATAATTACTGCACCTAACAAGCAGAGGATAGATTTTACTAGGTGCTTACAAAATTAAATTAGTATAATCACTTTCCAGATGGAATATCTTTCTATCATGTCTGGCCAAGGCCTAAAGCTTTTGGACCATGGACACTTAAAAGAAAAATTATTTTTCTTTCTATTCAGTGGAAGAAAAAGCTATTACTTCTAGGTATCAAATATGAGAATTATGGTATAAATGATAATCTCTGATTTCCAGGTTGAGTTTGAAATTGGGCACTGTAGTAGCATGAATTAAACCCATAACATTTCTTAATGTATCTTTATTCACTAAATCTCAGAAAGAGTCTAGAATAGCTCCCAGTTCTCCAATTAAAATATTCAGCCTAAACTCTAATTGTGATCCCAGAATATATAATAACACAAGTTAAGGAGACACCGTCATTCACCGGGTCATTACTTATGAACAAGCAATAGTCCAACACAGTTTTGCTCTCACTTCATGCTAATCTGCAGCATGCTTGGTATCATTATTGGGAGAAAAAAAAGCCATGATCTCAGTTTTTCTTTTGAAATCTAGTTCACAACTACGGATTTTCATAAAAGATGAAAGTAGCAGTCATGAAGTGGTCCTCTCCATTTTCATTACAGGGTGGTGCACGAAGGCAGAGGGGAGCAGCTCCACAAGGAACTAAGAGCGAATGAGTGTCTACCATGCACCAAGGGCTGTTGTAGTTGCTTTTGTATAGTGACCTACCTCGTTCTCACCATGACTCTAGGAAACAACATACACCCTTATTCGATCTATTATTGTGAGAAATTAGAACTAGACTAGTTGAAATAAAAAACCCAAGTTCATATGGTTTTAAGTGGAAGAGCTGGGACTGAGTCATAATCTTGGACCATAGTCCAAGCGTTTGTGAACTATAGTGCCTGAGCCAGAGACCTGTCATTTATGCGAATGAAACAGAATTTGCATTCAATAAAACATGAATATGAAGATTAAAAATTAATCTTTGGAATAAGACATGAAAAGGACGTTTTTAAATCTCACTCTTAGAAAATTTGGCATGTTGGAAGTCTTGAAGTATTCTAAGCTACCTTTCCACTCATTATCATATTTTCTCTCCTTTGCTACACCATTATCCACTTCATACATGAGACAACTCATAGGCCAGCACTGTTTTACTATCATTTCATACTTGCCTGGAGAACATTCCACAATGCTATGGAGATAAAAGAATCACGTTCCTGTTTTACTTCATTCAAAACTATATTGTGAACTATGGATTCCCTTCTCTGCAGCCATGTTTTATTTATTTATTTTTTTAAGTAAACTCCATACCCAGCATGGAGCCCAATGTGGGGCTTGGACTCATGACCCTGAGATCAAGACCTGAACTGAGACCAAGAGTCAGATGCTTAACCCACTGAGCCACGCAGGCACCCCTGTCAAGTTTTATTTCCAATTGAATTAACATCCTTGGCACTGAAACACACAATGGTCCCTCCGACATTAAAATGCTCTTAATAACTGTGGACTCAGTAGAATGAGGTGGGAGCGAGAACGTGAGGAACTGAATTCAGCTTCCTAGGACTACAGACTTCAGCATGCCTGATAATCACCTCCATCCTACTTAAAAATAGGCAATGGTTTTGAGACTAGTGGTAGATCTAGAAATCGGCATTTTTTGGTTAGCAATGATCAAGCCTGATGTAGATGATTAAGTACACTTTGAGAAATGTGGCCTTAGGGCAAGGAGCTGTCAAAAGCTAGAGAAAGGTTTTTTGTTTTTGTTTTGTTTTGTTTTAAGTCATCTCTATACCCGACATGGGACTCGAACTCACAACCCCAGTATCAAAAGTCACATGCTCTATCAACTGAGCCAGTTGGGCACCCCTTGTTTTGTTTTGTTTACATAGATTAAAAAAAACTGAGAGGGGCACCTGGGTGGCACAGCGGTTAAGCGTCTGCCTTCGGCTCAGGGCATGATCTCGGCGTTCTGGGATTGAGCCCCACATCAGGCTCCTCCGTTGTGAGCTTGCTTCTTCCTCTCCCACTCCCCCTGCTTGTGTTCCCTCTCTCGCTGGCTGTCTCTATCTCTGTCGAATAAATAAATAAATAAATCTTAAAAAAAAACACAAAAACTGAGAATCCCACTGAATCATCAATGTATGAAGAGGGCTAACACTTTGAGAAAGGATTATGGGAGTCCTGACATGTATAAAATCACTTCTTCAAGAACTAAAATTTATTTAATTTGCTAAGGTTGTATTCCTCCAGCCCAATACAGAGATCATCTGGATATGGGAAGAGTTGAGCCATCAGGTGAGGGCAATGATTCAGGGACTTATGAAAATGTTTGTGGAAGAAAGCGAAGTTGCTAATAACTGAAGGGAAGACATTTATTAGGCACCTTTAGTGTGCAGCCAGTGAAATGCACTGTGGGAGAATACGTGGTCAGTTTGGTCGCTGGAATCACTTTATTCTACATGATTCCATAGCAATTTAGTCTAAACTCTATCCCCAAATGGATGAAGAGTATTGAGCTTGTCTAACAGGGCTTTTCTTCTATTATTTATTTTATGGGTACTCAAAATACGTATTCGTGTTTTAGTCAACAATATGGTATCTAATCTCAAAAAGAACTTTGTTTTTAAAAGAAAAATAACCTCTTTATAAATGTAAGATGGAACTCCCATCAGCCTTTAAAGGTAGAAGTTTTATGGGCTATTTAAAAATATCTATCATTTTGGGTCCTAGTTAATAGAACCCTTTGGATAAACACTAGCTTCTCTCGTGGCTGATCTTTGAAATAAAAATGTGATAATGCTGTTTTCACAACTTCAGTTGCATTTTTATCTCATCTGAAATCTTTCAGCCTTCCCTATACTTCGAAGCACTGATTGACAGGGCACTCATAGTGTGTTAAGAATGTTACCAACTTTGTTAAGTTGCTGACAGAGAATACATGTGTCAAAGTCTGATGCCAGACTATAAAAATAGCATCTTCAGTAAAAGTTTTCTTCAAGACCCTCCATCCTCATGTTTGTATCTTGCTGTTATCCAAGTTAAAAAAAAAAAAAGGACCCACAAAGCAAATACCACATTACCGAATAAAAGTATGACCAGCTTCGTTTGTAGGTGTGGTTTACATGATATCTTGGAATAGTTAATGTGTCAGTCTTTAGAGATGAATACTTGCATTTTATTTATTTTTTTTATTAATAACTTTTGGTAGCTCCAAATTCACACAAATTTTCTATGGAGAAAAGAGCCTGGTGACGAAGGACTACTAGGGCACATTGATGTAAACTTCCTGAAGTACTCTTTTTTGTTTCTAGTGGGTTTTTTACAGCTACATTGAGGTATAATTGAAATGTAATAATTTGTACATATTGAAAGTGTACAGTCTGGGGCACCTCAGAGGCTCAGTCAGTTGCGCTTTGACTCTTGATTTCAGCTTGGGTCACGATCTCAGGGTTCTGGGATAGAGTCCCACATGGGGCTCCGGCTGGGCATGGAACCAGCTTGGGATTCTCTCTCTCCCTCTCCATCTGCCCCTTCTTCCACCCCCCCACCCCCACACCTCACCACCACATGTGCATGCACACTCTCTTTCTAAAAAAAATTGCAAAGTGTACAGTTTGATAAAATTTAACATATTTTCACACACAGGAAATAATTACTACAATCAAGTTAATGAATATAGTCATCACCCCAAATTCCTTGTATCTTTTTGTAATCCCTCCATCCCTAATCTCCCCCACCCACTACCACTATCCACAAACCACCATTGATGGACTTTCAGTCTGTAGAGATTAACTTGGATTTTATAGAACAGTATATAAATGATATTATACAGTATGTAATTTTTTTTTGACTGGCTTCTTTTACCCAGCATAATTATTTTGAAATGCATTTGTGTTAATGTGGATTTTTGTGTGTGAGTAGTGTTCCAATGTGTAGAAACAGATCGAACTATGTTTACCCACTCCCCTATTGATGGAAACTTGGGTTGCTTCACACAAAGTTGCTATGAATATTTGTGTGCAACGTTTCGTGTGGAGATATGTTTTCATTTCTCATGGGTAAATATCTAGAAGTAAAATGGTTAGGTCTTGTGGTAGATAAATGTTTAAATGTATAAGAAACGGCTAAACTTTTCCAAAGTAGTTGTACCATCTTACGTTTTCACTAGGAGTAAACGAGAGTTCCAGCTCTTAAGCTCTTCCGTATTCTTACCAATTCTTGGTGCAGTCAGTCTTTTTAATTTTAGCCAACCTACTAAGGGTTAAATACTGCCTCACTGCTATTTAAATTTGCATTTTCTTAATGACTAAGAATGTTGAACATCATTTCATGTGTTTTCTTGCCACCCAATAATCTTCTTTGGTATAGTATTTGTTCAGATATTTTGAAGATGTATTTTCATTAGTTTCTTCACTTTTCTAGTATTAATTTGTGGTTATTTCATTTTCTACATATAAGGGATTATTTCAAACAGTTCAGTACATGTAAATTTGATAATTTAGATGAAATGAAACAATTCCTCAAAAAATACAAACTATCACAACTCATTCAATATGAAATATTTTGAGTATCTGTATAAATATTAAGGAAATTGGATTAACAATAAAAATAAACTTCTAAAAAAAAAGAAACCTCAAAACATTGATGGTTTAATTGGAGAATTCTACTTAATTTTTAAAGAAGAATTAACACCATATTTACATAATCTCTTCCAGAAAATAGAATGGGAGTTAATCTTTCTTTATTTCATGAAACCAGTATTGTCCCCCCAAACAAAATACATTACAAAAAGAAAAACATAATATACCTAGTGAATAAAAGGTGGAAAAGTCCTTAACAAAATCTAAGAAAGTAGAACTAATATATAAAAAGAATTAAACAGCATGGCCAACTAAGGTTTATTCTAGTAATGCAAGCCTGGTACAGTGTTTGGAAGTCAATCGGTATAATCAGCCATTTTAACACTCAAATGAAGAAAAACTACATGACATATCAATTGATGCAGGAAAAGTATTTCACAAAATTTAACACATTCATGATAAAGACTCTCAGAAAAATAGAAATAGAGAGGAAGTTCCTCAACTGATAAAAAGCACTTCTGAATAACCTACAGCTACCATTGTACTTAAAGATGAAAAACTGATACTTTTCCCCTGAGATTGGAAACAAAGTTATGATGTCTGATTTCACCACTCTTATTCAACATGCTGCTGGAAGTTCTAACCAGTGAAATAAAGCAAGAAAAGGAATTGAGGGAGAAGGCATACAGATCAGAAGGAAAAAATAAAACTGTCTCTATTTAAAGATGACATGATTTTCTATGTAGAAAATCTGAAGAATTGTCAAAAAACAACCTAGAACTTCTCTCTTAGAACTATTGAGTAAGTTCAATGAATTTACAGGATTTTATTTTTATATTTTAGCAATGAACACTAAGATTTAGCAACAGACACTAAGATTAAAATAAAATAAAGTAAAATAAAATAAAAAGATTAAAATAAAAAGAAACTTAAAATTAAAATTACAATCACACAAAAGTGAAATACATCTAATAAAACATGTACAGGATTTGAATCTTGAAAAATATAAAATCATGATGAATGATATCAAAGATGTAAATAAATGAAGAGACATACCATGTTCTTGGATTGGCGATTCAACATGGCAAAGATTTTAATTCTCTCCAAATTGATGTACAAGTTTAATACAATTCCTATCAATATTCCAAAAGTTGATAAGGTTGTGAAGGAAGTGGATCACTCCTCTCTTGCTAGTGGAAATGTAATATGGCACTGTCTTTTTAAGAAGCAGTTTGGTAGTTTTTAAAATAACTAAACATACACCAGGCATCTGGGTCATCTGACTCTGTAATTGCACTGCCGGTCATCTGTCTCAGAGAAATGAAAACTTATGTTCACACAAAATTCTAACATGAATGCTTGTAGCAGTTTTATTCATAACAACCCCAAATCGAAAACAACCGAGATCCTCTTCAGTGGTGAGTGGTTAAGTTGTTCTAACAATCACGCCATGGAACACTACTCAGCAGTGAAAACGAATGAGCTAATGATATAAGCAACTACCTGGATAATCTTGAGAGATTTAGGTTTAGTGAGAAAAGCCAATTCTAAAAGGTGAAAAATATATAATTCTGTTGATATGACATTCTTGAGATATAGGATTATAGATATGAAGAACAAACGTGTAGTTACTAGGGTTGAAAGAGGGTGTGTTGGAGAGGGAAATGAGTGTGCCTGTAACAGGTCAACACGCAGACCCGCGTGGTGATAGACTTGACTACACTAATCTCAGATGTCCTGGTTATGATATTTTGCTATAGTTTTGCAATACGTTACCATTGGGGTGAATTGCATAAAGTTTCTATGGGATCTCTCTGTGGTATTTTTTACAACTCAATGTAAATTTAAGATTACCTCAAAATAAAAATATTCAAAAATATTGTAGGTCTCTATTTAGTATATTCCATTATTTATCTTTCTTTAACATATGGCATTAAATTACTATAGCTTTTTTATAAAGAACTCATTTATTTATTGGAGAGAGAGGGAAAGAGAGAACACAAACAGGTGGAGGGGCAGAGGGAGAGGGAGAGGGACAAGCAGACTCCCACTGAGTGGTGAACCCAACCCCAGCTTGATCCCAGGACCCCGAGATCACGACCTGAGCTGAAGTCAGAGCTTAACCGACTAAGCCACTCAGGTGTCCCTAATTATTATAACTTTTAATGTCCTTTTCTAATCTCTCACTGGTGTCATTTTTGGATCATTTTTGATTGATTTTTCTCCTCTTAACTCTGCGTGCCTAGGATTTTTTATTGGATTGTAGACATTGTGAAATTTACGTTACTGCTTGCTGGATATTTTTGTACTACTCTTAAGTATTCTTCCACTCTTCATTAACTCTTCTGCAATTAAGCTACATGCAAATAACTTAATCTTTTGCTTTAAAGGCTTTGTCAGGTGGGATTAGAGCTGCTTTTATCCAGGAGCTAATTTTACCCCAATGCTTGGCCAATACTTTCCTGAGCACTTTAGCTCATGCACTGAGAATTGTGAAGTTTTCCCACTCTGGCAGGTGGGGACACTAACTGTTCTGGCAGCTGTGATCTCTGGCTCTTGTTTCACCTAATCCTTTTGAGTGGCTCTTTGGCTGTAGAAGGTTTCACTTACATGTATGCACTTAATCCTACTTGGCTGAAAACTGAAGGGGAAAGCTGCAGAGCCCTGGACCTCTCTCCCTGTGCAGTTCTCTCCTTTCAGGTACTCTCACTGGCAGATTCTTAGCACCTTGGGCTCCTTTGACTGACTACTCCACCTGCTCAGCTCAGGCAAACCACTACGCCGAGATCACATCTTCCTTCAGTCCCATGCTATGACCTGACAGCAATCTGGGGCAATTATAGGACACCTCAGTTTCCTCTCGGTGATCCCTGTCCTACTCCGCCTAACACCAATATTTGAAACCATTGTTTTATATATTTTGTCCAGTTTTTTAATTGGTGTAGGCAGGAGGATAGATCTAGTCATTTTTACTACATCTTGGCCTGAAGTGGAAGTAATTCTCCAGTCTAACTCTTTTTAAAGATTGTATTTATTTATTGACAGAGAGAGAGAGAGAGCAGGGAGAGGGAGAAGCAGGCCCACTGCTGAGCAGGGAGCCCAATGTGGGACTCAATCCCAGGACCCTGGGATCATGACCTGAGCCAAAGGCAGTCGCTTAACAGACTGAGCCACCCAGATGCCCCCTCCAGTCTAATTTTTTAACCTAAAAATGTGTAACTCTGTAGGAAAGCCTCATTAATAAGAATTTTCAATATCATATCAAGGATTGCCATTGGCTTTTCCTTTTTAAATCTTTTTTTCTTATAAAAATAATGGATCTAGGAAAATCTTTATTGCTTTTAATGTTTCTCTGGAATAAAGCATTAAAGATGCAAAAAAAGTGGTCGTGATGGCAGGGCATGAATCTAGGACAGAGGGATAGGAGAGAAATGAGAGATTTAGGGAAATATTTAATATGCAACAAAATAACTGTAGGAAAGCTTTTATAGGTATTTTAAAAAGATAACAATATGGATACTAAAGAGAAAATTTTTAAAATTTAAGTATGAGAACAGGGCACAATTTTAATAAACACTCATCAGTGAAACATTAAAAAAAACCCAAAAAAAAACAAAGTATTAGCCTAACAGGGTCAGACTATGACAAAAAATGCCCCGAGGGCCAAACATTACACCTTCTTTGCTATTCTGCTTTTGAAGTCTTTATTCCCAGGTGCCTTCAGAGAACCTCTGGGTCATACCTCGATTTTTCCTGATGTCCTCTTCTTAATCTCATCCTACCTTATCTATGTTGTACTCATGAGACCCAGCTGAAGAGTAAGAATAAGCCCAGGTTTTGTTTTTGTTTTTCCTGAGCATTTATACACTAAAGTGCTGTGTGGACCCCTATGAGACAAAATTTCGACATTTTCGCTGGAATATCTTGCAGGAATATTCTAGGAAACAGATTACAGGAACAACAGTGATGGGAGATAATCTAATTTTATAACTGCAAATAAGGATTTTTCCCCCTATTCTGATGTCCTATATTAGATAGTTTCTATACAATTCATTTGGTAGATACCATACGTTTCCTGAGAAATGCTATGTTTCAGAACTGGCAAGAACTTTTCAAAACACAGTCTCACTTCCTTTAGAGAGGAGCAAGCTTGGCTGAGGGGTAGTTAGGTAACATGTCTAATTTCACACCATTCTTGGTTCCCCTTGAGGGCCAGCTCTGATTCATGGGTGGAGACTGCCTGGAACACTCTATCGTGATGAACTATGGAGCCCAGTGAGAAATAGTGCCATGGTCTATAAGCAATACCCTCCATGGCCAGGCAAGGCTGAGTGGCAATCCGGAAGGCCCCTTCTTGGCCAGCCCTGGAGTATGACAGTCTCAACATGGCAGCTCTCACTCCTTAGAGGTCAGGACCCCATTGGATCTCTTACATCTAACACAGTACCTAACGGAGAATGTCAAAAGGCAATTATTGCTTAAATGGAGTCTCCATAACTATGCTGTATTTTTTCCATAGTACTTAACCACATTCTCACAAAGCATAGCATTTACCTATGATGTGTATTTTCTGTATCCTGACACTAGCATGTACATTTCACAAAAGCAGGAATATCTTCCTTCTTGCTTTCTTCACTGATACAATCTTAGTGCTTAGGAAAGTGCTTGGCTCATAGCAAGGACCCAATGCACATTTAGTACATTAATGCATTAATCAATTTAATTGGTGTTTTATCCACTACCTTGTATATATTGACTCTTATTCAGGAAATCAAACTGTAGGGAGAGGAGAGAAAGTCCCATTCAGCCATAAAACAAAATTTGCCTCAATCATTCCTTACCTTCTACATAGCTGCACACAGCTCTTGAACGGTGACATCCATTGTCCTCTTTGTACTCTGCTAAATAGGTTTTTGAGTTTTTCAAATACCCCATAATAAGAGAGCCATGACCTAAAGATGATGTACCATTCTGCTTTTATCCTAAATACAAACCTCAAAGACAGAAATACCATTAATTGACTGTGCCACCCATCTTCTTGACCACCTCGTTTGTTTCTGTTTAAGAAGAAACAACCCAGGCAGAGAAATTCTAATGCTAATCTTCACCTGTTTATTTTAGATCCCAAGTAGAGTGTCTTGGTGGCCAGGTTAGGAATAGAGGCATCTTGGACAGAAATGGCTTAAGGAAGCTAGAAAGAAGGAAGACTTTAGGGAAGTGTCATCTCCTTCGAAGTATGTTCACAGCCTAAGCAGCAAATAGAAGTCTGTAAAGTGAATCTTAGAGCCTACGAGCAAATGCATCTCCACTCTTTAATCTCTCCAGGAAAGTTGGTCCTGCTACCTTACAAGACAAATTTCCCAAGCCTTTAATATGCTTATTTATTTCTGATTGACTTCTGAATTACCAAATATTGAAAATTTTAAGGCTTGAGCCCTTGGCCTTGGTACTTCAGAGACACCAAGTATAAGACAGCTTTATAACGCTTTGCAGAATTCTATTTATAAAGGATTTTTATACCATTGTAAGCATTTCTACCCACAAGGTAACATGTGCCACTGGCCAGAGTGACAGAGTGTTGAAAGGTAGAAAGAGTGGCGTTTCACTTCACAATTGCCGCCATCAGTGATACACCTTCCCCCAGCCCACGCCAGCCCCATTACCAGCAGAGGACTTTGTGATGCTGGGCACCCCTCACTTTAGTTGGATCTGATCCTGGCTTTCGCCAAAATGTGCTATTTATGCTAACCTCCGAGAAGGTCTTGTTAAAATAAATAAAGACTCTGGCAAACAGCATTCACGTCTCAAGCTCTTCCTATCTTTTTGAGGTGTTAAGAATTTGGTCCAGGGGTCCACTGCACCAAAACTATCTGGGGCCTTGTGGAACACATTGCCAGGCACGGCCCCAGAAAGATTGAGGCAGGATCTCTGGGGGTGGGGCAGGTAAGGAGGAATTTTTCATGTGAACCGTACCAGAACCCTAAGAAATAACTGGAGAAAGAAGAATTTGGCTTAACATCAAGTGACAGGATTCCTGTTTCTTTCGTCCACACAAACATGAAAAGCCCTGCTGTGCTTTCTGACACTTGTCTGATCTCACTTCTGGTACAAAGAACTAATTTCCTCTGTGGGTCTGTTTACACCGATGAGCTGCCCAGAAGTTCCTGTAGAAATATTCTGTAAAAAAAATCATGTTAAAATTGTCCTGTTTTTCTCACTTAAGAATCCTTTGAGATCTCAAGCTATTTGTAAAGATGTAAATTCAGCAGCTTATGATATGCTCTCCTCCCTCTTTTTTTGTGTGTGTTCATGCTGAAAAATAAATCTCAGTATTTTATACTTATGAATAATTCATTTACAGTGAAAAAATGCAGAAAGGAAGGGGTGTGCGGCTATTTCCATAAGAAATAAGCCCCTAAACTTCTGACTTGGAAGTCTCACAATATCAGCATCTGGATATTTATGGCTCTAACTACAACAGCCAAGATTACCTGCTTATGTAATAAATCTGTCAAATTCAAGATGAAGTGAAGTCTATGTTTTTCAATTAAATTTGGCTGTTGAACTTAGGATTTGGTTTTGGCTAGGGAAGGAGAGACTGAGGCAGTTAGTGATTACCACCTGTTTTGGGAAGGTGAAGTCATGGCGCTGAAACAAAGGACAGCTGACTTTATCCACTTTTTTGAGACCATTTCAGCCTCAGTTCAACGCAGAAAAGAAGACTCTTCTATAGAAGGAGAATAAATATTATCAACAGGTCTGAGAGAAACTGGGAGCCAGACAAAGCAGCACCAGGCTGTGGGGTTGTCAGCGGCTCTTTTCAGAAGCTGTTTCTTCCGTCCGGGAAACCATTACCTCCCTGCCAGGCTCCCGGCCCTGAGTGCTCCCTTTACTGCCTTGACTGTCTTTCCAAAAAGGGGCGGGGGAGAGAGGTAGATGGAGTATCCTTTATTCATACCTTTGATCCAAATCCAATTCAACATTTGGATTTTTTTTTCTCTCCAAAGATCACTAGGATGTACTCAAGTTTGAATTATGAAAACAAAGGAAGGAAAAAGCAAAAAGAGTCAGTAGCCACGCAGAGCAAAGCTAGGATAATGAGGTAAAATTTTGGTAGGGAGACTTCCTCAAGGTCATCCTTCGGAGGTTTTTAACTGCGTTTGTGCCTTTTGTGTTCAAAGTGTTCAAATTTGTAATTAAAAGAATATAGCCTAATTGTCCAGGAAGATGGGCCATGGGAACAGAGATGGTTTATGAAAGATTATTCACATGGCAGTGGGTCTCTCGGTGACTCCTTTCCGTCTGATTTCAGAAGCCAGCATTACAAGGTGGTGCGACACAGCTTCCCTACAAAGATGCCATTAGAGTTTTAAAAGGCAAATCCTAAGATGAAAGCTCTGTTCTTCCTTGGAAAAAGCATGTTTATTCTTTATTAAAATGGGCTGATGGCCTAATGATTTCCGAGCTTGGTATTTAAAGTCCAGTTTTCTTGCTCTTTCTCCTGGCAAATTGCAGTTGTCAGAACTCCTGGCCCACCCTTTCCCATTGGCAGGCCTGTACTTTAATCATGTAGGTCTAAATACAGTGTAAGCAAGAGAAGGAAGATAATTGTCAAGGTGGGTGGGCAGCTGCCCCTTCTTTCAGGGCCTAGCATCTCCATACTCGGCCACATGCCTTGCCCAGGGCTGTCAGCCACAAATTCAGAAGAAATGGACACTAGTTTTCTTCTTCTTTTTTTTTTTTTCACTTCAGTATTATAACTAGTTATGGTATTATTATATACCAAGGAGCTGGATATTCTAAGGGCATTGTTAATCCTATTCGTGTATTTCTTCCTCAACATCAGGCAGATATGGTTGATTTCACAATATGCATGTTTAAATCTGCATAAATCAGATGTTATGAGAACACAGTTTTTCAACTCACCATCGGGTACCTTCACATTTCCTAGTCTTATGTATTTATGTAACAGCCCAAAGACAAAGGTGTTTTGTCTTTTTTTTTAACCAGGGAGATTACTAAAATGATTATAATCATATAGGTTAATTATGAATAAAAGATTTCCTTGAAGCATATTAATTATTCTAACAATGCTTGCACTCAAGGGTGTGAGGTTTTATTTAACAAAATTTGTATTGAGTATGTATAGCAGTACCCTGGTTGCATAGTCTTGAAACACATCACTTCTGTGTGTTTTCTCATCTGTGAAACAAGATAAGGATATAGGTAATCTCTAAAATCTCTTTCAAATCTCATTCTCTTATTGTATTAATGATTACAAACCAGGATCTCTGTGTTTTTTTCAACAAATATTTATCAACCCTATTTGTGCCTGGCATTTATATAATAAGTAGTGAAGTGTTTATATGTAATATTTAGCCTTGACAATAGTTCTGTGAAGTGGGTATTTTCTCCCAATATTATCAAGGAGGAAATTGTCAACATTCCGCAGCTCATAATTGACCAAAGTGGGACTCAAACCCATGTGTGTGTGTGTGTGTGTGTGTGTGTGTGTGTGTGTGAAACTTTGAGACCACTTACCTGTATGTATCTTTTTATCAAGTGTATATTATGACCATAATAGAATCTTGGACTTTGTGATAGATATAAAGAAATAAAATACAAAGTCCCTTTTCTCAGGGAATTTGTATTCTGTATTCTAGTTAAAGAGACAAGACATGTAGAATCGTAAATAACATTAAAATTGATAAAGTAAGCAGTTTCAAAAGATGGAGAACAAGCATCAAATTATTGGGAGACACAATAAATGTCATAGGTTCCTGTGGGTGGAAAGAATCGGGGGGCTTCGGGGGGCCCAGTCAAACTTAAGAAATACTACGGCAGGACTTCTAGGCTCCTCAGAGAGGAACCAAGAGGGGGTCTCAGTTTCTCACTGGCAGGGGTTGCGCCTTTGCTTTTCTGCAGTATTTTCCCACCTGGAGGTATGATTCTCGATAAAGAAAAGCTGTTGTTGATTTTCTGTGTCATTTCTTTCTTTCTTTCTCTTTTAAGAGATACTTACTTGAGAGAAAGAGAGCAGGGGGAGGGGCAGAGGGAGAGAATCCTGGAGCAGATTCACAGCTGAGTGTGAAGCCCCATGCTGGGCTTGATCTCATGACCTCAAGATCATGACGTGAGACAAAATCAAGAGGCAGCCACTTAACCGGCTGAACCACTCAGGCACCCCAACTGTGCCATTTCTTTTCAAGAAGAGAATGCATACCTTTGCTTAGTACTCTGAAGATGCCATGAAAGGTTTCACATTGAAGGCGCTATCGGGTGCTGGCCCTGCACTACCGTGGATGAAGGCCATTGCCTCAGTTCTATGCAAAAATGAGGGCACAGAGCTGAGAAGCCAGGAGGTTGTCCCATAAAATCCACGGAATTTATGTAAATCCACTGCTTTACATATATGTACATATGTAAATCAAGTGTATAGTAGTGCTTACTTCAGAGGTTTGGCAGTAATTCAGATGCTTCTGCATTATTAAGGCATTGTTCAAATTATTGTTTAAATTATTAAAATAAGCATGTGTTACTTTCCTAATTCCAATGGCTGACATTTAAAAAAACTGCTTCACTGCATCTTACTGAAGCTACTGAACTTTACATTTTCTGACCGAACATGAGTATGGCTCAAAGGAGTTCAGCATCCATCCTATTTTAGAAAATTCTAGGTGGTATAAAAATAATAAGAAAATTGTATAGAAAACGTACGGGTGGTTGGCTTAGCTGGTTAGAGAAGAGCATTACTGCTGGCCAGGGCGTCAGCTTAATTCCTCAGTGGCCCTTTAGTTGGGAGCAGTTCCATGGCCTCAGGCCTCCTGCCCAGGCAAGCCACAAACAGCCTCTTGACAAAAGCATATCATTCTTAATTGGAATCAAGTGACAAAGTGTGGCTGCTTCAGTGACATTGAAATCAACTGTGAAGGAAGGAGCTCCCTGCACTTTCGGGATGGGAGTAACTGCTTTCTACATGAAGAGAAACCATGTTTTCCTATGCCACAATTTGTCTTTGAATTATTTCTCAATTCACTTTCATAAATTATTTTGCCAACTCTTCACTGCCAAAACTATTATTAGAGAAGTCCCTGACCAACCTGATCTTCTTAGAATGGATCTCATGGGTAGGCGGATTTCCAGGCTCTTGATGTTCAACCCCTCCCCAAATGCCATCAGAGTTGGGTGCAGGGAGGTCCTGCTTTGGCTGTGGTTAAATGGCATTGTGTGTGTGTGTGTGTGTGTGTGTGTGTGTGTGTGTGTGTTTTAAGATTTTATTTATTTATCTGAGAGACAGAGAGAGAGGCAGAGGAACAGGGAGAAGCAGACTCCCCACTGAGCAGGGAACCGGATGCAGGGCTCAATCTCTGATCTTGGGACTCGTGGATCACAACCTGAGCCAAAGGCAGACTCTTAACCTACTGAGCCACCCAGGCACCACTTAAGTGGTGTTTTTACCGAATTATGGAAGTCACTGGAAAACATAGTTGATCATAGAATAGAAAATTCTCTTTTGTAAAGATGTAGTTTTCCCTACATTGGCATAGAAATTCAAACCATCCCAATTAAAGTGACTATAGGGGATTGTTTGCTTTGTGGGATTTCAGGAAATAACATTGAAGGTAGAAGTTTTTTGTAAGAAGAATCATTCAATAATGTCCAGGATTGCTCTGAAAATGAGGAGTCATAGGCACAGACCCTGGTTTGACTAGATATTAAAGTATATTAAAATTTTACATTAATGAAGACACTTGGAAAGAAGAAACAGAAACAAATCGATGGAGCTAAAGAGAGACTTCTCATCATATGAATGTATGAGAATTTTACATATAAAGACTGATATTTTGAATAATTGGTGAAACATGATTTTAATCAATTATTAATATTGGTATAACTAACTAGCCATTCACAAAAATAAGAAAAAATTCATATCACATTTGATTCATTAAAAGAAATTCCAGGTGATCAAAATTCAAATATTAAAAAATATATCTAATATGCATTGGAAGAAATCAGTAGGAATGTTTCTTTTAAAATGTTTTCTTGGGGTGTGTGGGTGGTGCAATTGGTTAAGCAACTGACTCTTGGTTTTGGCTCAGGTCATGATCCCAAGGTTGTGGGATTGAGCCCTGAGTTGCTCTGTGCTCAGCGTGGAGTCTGCTTGAGATTCTCTCTCTCCTTCTCCCTCTGCCCCTCCCCCCCACTCTCTCTCTCTCTCCGATAAATAAGTACATAAATCTTTTTAAAAAATTTCTTAAAATAAATCCAATACACATCATAAATAAATCAAATTTATTTCTAAAAATATTTCTTAAATACAAACACTACCATAGGGTTTGTTCATTTATATATAATTGAATAGGTTGAGAACCGCACAGATAACGCTGGTGTTTTCTCCATCACCTACTTGTTATGTTTAATGTTTCCCAGCTGAGAAAGAAACTCAAACCTACCTATTCCAGTTACTCTTACTTTTGTTGATTCTAGCAATTTTTTACCATAGATCTTCAAATAATAAAAGCTAACACTTCCCTTAGTTTTACAATAAGTAAATAAATACCAAGTGATAAAAGCCTGAGCCCTGAGTGGAGCAGTTTTACTTTGGAGCCTGGAGAGAGTCTAGACTCTGGGGACGAAGTTCAGGGCAGGAGAAATGAAGTCAGCCTTTCAAGGTGGAATGCCATGAAATTCTTGTATGAAGAAAGCAGAGCTACTCGGCACTGCTGGATAACTGGCCTGTGGTCAGAAAGCCTGTGGTCAGAAAGGCTGGAGAGGCTCTGCGGTGGCTGTGTGGAGCCACCTGAGGTTATAGGGACTAGAAGCCTCTGCTGTGTTCATATCAAGTCCCAGTAAAGATTGTGGGCCCCATCAGGTCTGCACTGGGGACAACAGGCTAGGTTTGTCAGAACGTATCACGTAGCAGGCACTGCTGTGGGAGCTTTACATATATATTAAGTTTCATCAAACCAGCGGAATAGTTCTGCTTATTAACCCTCATTTTTATAGGGGAAAGAACTGAGGTGCAGGAAGTTTCCGAAATTTGCCCACGTTCCTAGTGCTGGTAGTGGAGAGCGTCTTGGATTGAGGGAGTCTGGATGCAGACTCTGGGTTCATATTTACTGTGCTGTCTACAAACCAGAGCAATACGTGAGATCTTGACACACATGTGGCTGCCCTGTATTCTATAGACAGGAAGAGAAAGAGGAAAGTACTTGTTTTGTTTGTTTGTTTGTTTTCAAGGAGAGAAAGCAAGTCTATTGACACTGTGTGGGAGATTTTTCTCTCTTTCCCCTTCCCTTTCTCATTCCATTCATCTGCTTCCTTTTTTCCTAGATGTGTTGTCTGGGGAAAACCACAAGAGGTGGTGTTTTTAAATGCTAACATTTTAGTACCATAGAGACAGAACTCTCAGGTTATACTTTTAATCATTATTGCTTCAGAGATCCTTGTGGACAATTTGGTCTGCGTCACAGCAAAATGAATGAAGAAAGCATGTACAGTTGCCTGTTAGTGGAGAGAATAGTTTTGAATATACAGACAGAGCAGAGACCTGGTGACAGATGGAAGTGTTCCAGGCTGCAATTGCTGTACACATTCCTCTATCCGCAGCCCCATCTGTCAGCACAAGTGTGTTACTATTTTGGGACTCAATTTATCCACTTGAAGAATAATTTTCAGGCTTGTTCTTAAGGTTAAAATGAAATCTGTAACTCACCAAGACTTTTCCTGTTTGCCACTGAATGCCTTCTCTTCTTCACTAGAAGTGGAAATTATTGGGGTGAGAAGATAATTTTACATTTTTGGGGGGAAGGGTATGCTTGCAGCGGATGATAGAACACAAACGTTTGACACTAATACAAAGTAAAAGCAATCGAAAAGAAGAGTGAGGATATCATGCTTTCTGCAGGGAACACACGGATTTGAAAATATAGTCTGATAATAATCCATGAACAGGAAAGCCCAGAATCAAACAGAAGTGTCCACTTCCACCACATTGATAATGCATCTGTGAACCTAACTCCTGAATTTAAAAGGAATATCCAAGAAGTGACTTCCTAGCCCAATGACATTTTTTTCTCCCTCACAGTTTAAAGGCCTAGAGGTTAGATCGATCATGGTCTTACTTCATGAAAAGAGATGAAAAAAATGTTTTGTCTGTGCCCTATAAAAGTGAAATGTGTGACTATACAGTGAAGTCTCACTCTAAGCTTCTACAGAAAAGGGAGTTCAAAGAACACTATATAATGTACTCCTTTCAAGGTAAAGCTAAGAAAAAGGTTGCCTTACTTTTGCCTGAAAACCAACAGGTGTGCTTCCTCTTTTGAATTAACAAAATAAAAGTTTGCAATAAACACAAATAACATAAATGTATTTAGTCCTTAGGGTGAACCCATAATGATGCTCATAGTCCAAGATGTCTGTCACACCTTGGACACTAGTATCAGGACTCTCACAACAGTTATTGTAATGCCTGTCCACTTCTGACTTTCCACAACTCCTCAGGAAGGACCTATTTCCTGTCTTCCAAGAATACCTCGTTTTATAAGAAATAGCAGGAAGATCGGTAGGAGAAGGAAGGGAAGAATGAAGGAGGGGTAACAGAAGGGGGAATGAACCATGAGAGACTACAGACTCTGGGAAACAAACTGAGGGCTTCAGAGGGGAGGGGGGTAGGGAATTGGGCTAGGCCGGTGACGGGTATTGAGGAGGGCACGTATTGCATGGTGCACTGGGTGTTATATGCAAATAATGAATCATGAAACATTGCATCAAAAACTGGGGATGTACTGTATGGTGAGTAACATAATATAATAAAAAATTATTATTAAAAAAATACCTTGTTTTCCCCGCTTTTTCTTGTGTTCCTCCACCAAAATTGCCTTATCTTCTCTCAGCCTCTACATATACATCCAATGTGTCCCTCCATGAAGTTCTACCAGATTACACCATCTAGAAATTTCTCTTCCTTCACTCTCCTTCTACACCACATGAAGTCCAGGGGTCAATCAGGAGCTCCTAGTCTACTGACTTGTGCTAGCTTAGCAAGAAGACACAGAGATGGGGGGAGGAAAGTAGGGATGGGGTTGTGCCTGGGAAAGATAATGGAGGAAGAACACAAAGTGGGGCAGGAAAAGCCCCACATCAGATTGTGATGTAGATCTGACATCTGTGAAAAGAAAGAGGGAGAAAGCAGAAGGGGACAAGGAAACCTGGGCTGTGATGCAGATCTGACACTGTTGGCCAGCAGAAAAGGGAATCTGGGACAAAGATTGCCTGGTAGAAGAATCTTCCATTGGGCAGAAATGGCCAGGCTCTGGCAGCCTCGCTGTGCTCATTGTCAAGAGGTTGCCCAAGAGGAGCCTGACATTTGCTCAAAAGCTGTCATGGCTGCAGAGGAAGCTGTAACTTAGCTGCCAGCTAAGGGTCCATCTTGCAAGTCCTTTCTTGAAGGGAGATCCCAGTGGCACACCCACATGTTGCCACACTTAGAACCTGCTGGTTGATTTTTTACACTATCATTTGTATCTCTTGTGAGTGTTGAACTTACAAGGTGTGGTAGGCTGAGTGATGTTCCTCCCCACCCAACCCCCAAAAGTTCTTGTCCTGCTCTCCAGAGCCTGTACATGTGTGAATAAGTTAAAGAGACTGAAGACGTGAATAAGTTCAGGTTACTGAGAGAGGAGGACTATCCTGCATTATCCAGATGTCACCATCATAGTCGCCAGGGTCCTTATAAGAGAAAGGCAGTCAAGTTAGAGGCAGAGTAAAAGATGTCGAGGCAAAAGCAGAAATTGGTGTTGACAGCAACGGATCGTGAGCCGAGGAATGAACACAGCCTCTAGACACTGCAAAAGGTGAGAAAATGGATTCTCTCCTAGAGACTCCAGAAGGAACACGGCCTTGTTAATTTCTTTGATTTTGATTTTGAACCTGCTTAGATCCCATGATCAGGGACCTTTTGCTGCTGTTTTCACTGCTCAGCATATTAGCTCTGTTGATTTTAAGACCTCTGACCTACAGAATTGTAAGGTAGTAAATTTGTGTATTTTAAACCAGTAAATTTTTGCAATTTAGCATAGCATTAAAAGGAAACTCTTAACCACAGATACTTATGACTTGTTTCCTTGTGCAGTATGACCCCTTTATAACGGCTCGAAGGGACGAACAGCTACCAAACTGCTTAGAGATCATGATTATACAGATTTTATTGGCTCAGACAATGGCCCAATACCAGCTGCAGAGCTAAGACAACCAGCTTTGCCTCACTCTCCGGGTTATAAAGGCTGGTTAATTAAACAAAATTCATCAGAAATTTTGCTGGAGCTTAGAATTCTGGCCCCAGGACCCATTAATGGGACAGCGTGGATCTCAGAGAGAGAGAGAGAGAGGGCAAGAGGTCCTCTGCCTAGTGGATGCCAATCACATCAGGAAATGAAATCCACTGAGGGGGTGCCGAATTTGCCACCCCAAAATATGTTCTTTTGGCATAAGGATTATTTTAGGCTTATTTTCAAGAAACAGCAGACACAGGAAAAGCTCCGAAAACTGAGTAGAAGTTACCTTTTTTGTAAGAGAAATTTACATCTATGAAGGAAATCGCCATTTGTAAGGGTGACTTCCTCTCTGTACCAGGAAGAGGAAGATGACTAAATCTCTGGGAATTATCATCAATGCTGAAGGCAAAGACTTAAATCTGTGCAACCTTATCTTCATTTACTGTGTTTTTCCAGGAAACCTCCCATAACTGGCTCCCAACCCCGACATCTTTGGTCTTTAGCTGGAGATAGTATTGAAGGTGGTGGCTTGAGCCATTTTGGGGAGTTACTCAGCTTTTCTGGGTATCTCCCATGCATACAGGAAGTATATATGTTATTAACCTTGTTTTTCTTCTGTTAATCTGTCTTTTATTACAAGGGTGTCTCAGCGAAGAGCCTGAAGGGTAGAGGGAAAATTGCTTTTTCTCCCTTATACAATAAAAAACCCAGAATTTACTATCAGTAAATGTAGTGAGATCCCTCCCACACAACACAAGGAAGTAGATGGCCCCTTGCTCCAAAGCAGCCACACTCCTCCCTCAGTCGGTATTCAGCTACTTGCTCTGAAGGGAGCCCCTGCAAGCTAGTCAAATGCAAATGTTATTCTTTGTTTGGCTATTGCTGTTATTGTATGCAACCTGTATTAATAGGGTTGCTAGTAGACCCCTCAGGCTTAACCCAGTCCCAGCAGATGTGCTGGAAGGAGCTCAGCGAGGTATACGACTGCGTTACAGGGTGGCTGGGCACCAGGTGTTGGCAGGCTCTATTAGAAGGGTTTCAGCCCCAGTGCCACCAGGTATGGCTGCTGCGCCAGAGCTCACCTCCCTCTGCATTAAATGATGCCAATGGGAATGATGCTTAAATAAATTGTCCCTCCTTATATTATGCCTCGAATTACATCCTAGGCAGAATGGCCTTCCCAGTGTAACCAAACCAGACCCATCTGGCTGGCAGGTTTTTGTGCTAATGATTCTACTATAATTTTAATGAAGCAATCTCGAGATTGTAAAAGTGCCATCCACAAAAATGTCCTTACGATGAACTCCTCAATGTGCCCAGAATTTGTATGCATTATGGATGGAGTCCCCACAAAGCTCAGTTACAGACCACTAGCAGTAAAGCCCATATGTGAAATTCCATCCTGAAGCCAGGCCTGCAGCATATATGCTCAGAATCTAACACCATCCATCCACTTGGGAAGGCCACACTGTCCCCCCACCCTAGGCTGGCCTCCACTACCCCCAAGTACACCAGTGCTTCAGATGTTGTCACCCCAGCCCAAAACAACAACGAGGGAGACAATGAACCCCAACCTAATATATTAGATATTCCAATTCCTCCTCCCCTTGCTCCAGGTCCCCTTCCCACCAGAAGAGAGATGACTCAGGTGACTGTCAACCTGGGGGGAAGTTTGCAAAAAGGTCTCCAATTAATTTATCCTATGGACCCTGTTAGAATAATGCACTATTTTTCTGAAATCCTAACCACTTGCCCCTCAAACTTTGCCTCTATCAAAATGCTTACAAAACCGAAGTTCCCTGTGACCTGCCCGACAGCACTAAATCTTATTTCACCTTTGTGGAAGGCCAAATAGTATATTTTAAACCACACTGGGCATGATAAGACACCTCCTCAAAAGACCCCAGACTAACCTGCTTAGACCCCACAGTCAAGGACATTTTGCTACTGTGTTCAGTGCTCTGTGTGCAAGATTACAGCTTTTGCTTTCCACCTGGTGCATTCACAACAGACTTTACTAACCCGGTGATGGTTTTACTTGGAGGGCATTACTTGCTCCACTGGAATCTCAATTGGAAGTCCGGAATGTTCACCAAGGTTTCTCCATCTAGCTATATCCAAATTTCAATATCTTCCCATCCTGCTGAGATCTCTGAAATCTGTTTTCATCCATCTAGGTCCCCAGGGCAGGGGGTGGGGGTGCTAAGCCTTCAGAAGTCTTTTTCTGGGCATGTGCAAGTGGGAGTCATCCAACAAATTGAAGTAAATTTTGTTTTGGAAAATATTCAGGGCTCTTTTTCTGCAGGTCTCTCCTCTTTAGTAGTTTGCCCCCAAATGCCTTGAAGACTTCTTTTTTCAATCTGTGTTTTAGTCTGTGTTCTATTTCCTTGCACCATAGTTTTGAAAAATGTCTTGAAGGAAAAAGCCAGAATGAATGTCGATCACCTGTTGTATGTCTCTTCTCTCAAGGAACTAAGTGTTGATTGCTGTCCAGTGCCTTTAAACATTCAAATGGTATCACAAATATATACAGCTGACCCTTGAACAACACAGGTATGAACTGCATGGCTGCATTTATGTGCAATTTTTTTCAATAAATATCATTTAATATTGTAACTGTATTTTCTCCTCCTTATGATTTTGTTACTCATATTTTATCTTCTCTAGCTTACTTTACTGTAAGAACATGGTATGTAGTACATATAACATATAAAATATGTGTTAATCAAATATTTAGGCTATCATTAAGGATTCTGGTCAACAGTAAGTGATTAGTAGTTATGTTGTGGGGGAGCCAAAGTTATATGTGCATTTTCCACTGTGCAGGGTTCAACACCCCTAACTCCCATGTTGTTCAAGAGCCAACTGTATAATCAGGTGTATGAGCTGTTGGTAGCAGCACGACAGGTCAGGTATCAGCTATTCTACTGGGCCAGAAAGGAAGCCCTGGTACTGCCAGCTTTAACATTCCCATTTGTTCTCTTTTGCATAAGTCTATGTATCTATATTCATGAAATTGTTATAATGTTACATTAGCTTTTCCAAGTCTTTAAAAACCAGACAAGTAAGGGTATATTTCTTGGTATATGGCCTAAGAATCCAATTTTTAATGTGTCGATATCATCTTGACCGTAGCTGAGTTTTTGTGCAGATTTTTCATGTGAGTTGATCTTAAAAAGGATCTCTGGCATTCAGTCTTGTAGGATTTATTTTGAATCTGAATGTAGGATTATTCATATACTGCTATTGAATTTCACCTTATTAATTCTGTACCGAGTTTTCCTAGGACAGGATTTTCTTAAAGCTTAGTCTGCCTGCCATATGCCAAAAGAGATTTTGCTAATACTGACATAAATACAACCATCGATTCTTATTTCAAACCAAAATATAGTTTGCCAGACCAACATGTGATTAGTTTCTTCAGTAATAAGAACTGAAATTTGGCTGTCCCCAAAGGGCTATGGAACCCTTATTAGCACCAAGACATGGCATTCACAATTTGAGCAAGTGGTATTTCTGTCTGAGTGTAAGGTCAGATACCTGATTGATAATGCTAAGGAATGACAGCAGAACAGGGGTAAGGCAATTAGTGACTGAAAACCCTTAAAGTAATTTAATGACATAGATGAAATTAACTTTGAATTATTAGAAGAGATTAAAATGATTTGGATGTAATGACTCTTTTAGCAGCATAATTCTGTGCCTCTTTAAGAGCAACAAAATGGTCACTTAAAGTGTACAATTTGATGTGATGAATGTTATTGTATTAAAAATTTATTAAATTAATAAATATTTATATAATGTCTAATATCTACCAAGTACTTGTGAGTATTGCTCTAAGAAGTATTGCAGCATTGGAAATAAAGAGGACGTAGGACATGTTATCTCATAAGTATATTAGCTTTAGTTAGAGAAATGCAGTGATGTTATTCTTTCCACTTTTAAATAAAATCTTTAGAAATAGAGATCTATTTGCTATAGAGCCATGAAAATGGTTTTCACAAGGAAACTGCTTAAAAAGGTACATAGAGGGGGCGCCTGAGTGGCTCAGTTGTTAAGTGTCTGCCTTCTTGGGATCGAGCCCCACATGAGGCTCCTCCACTGGGAGCCTGCTTCTTCCTCTCCCACTCCCCCTGCCTGTGTTCCCTCTCTTGCTGGCTGGCTGTCTCTCTGTCAAATAAATAAATAAAAATCTTAAAAAAAAAAAAAGGTACATAGAGAGTAGATAGAATGGGGCTCTGTGTATGAGTGAATGACTTCCTTACTAAAGATGATGGAAAACGTAATTTTTGAAAAAAGTATTACCATGTGTTTGGGAGGAAAAATTTTTCTAGACTGTCCAAGATTCTTCTGGCTGGTCTCAGAATTAAATTGAGATGATATAGATTAGATTAACTGGAATAAATAAAATGTGATTATGTGTGTACAGGGAATCCATATAAACATGAGAGATTCCAAAGACAGGCAAAATAAGGTATATTATCTTGAACTATGGAAAAAGGAGTAGGAACCTGGGACTTCAAAGAGAAGGAAAGCAATTCATAGGAAGATGAAAAAGGAGTAAAAGCCTGGTAAACAAATATTTGCTGGGTCATCCAGAAATGACAGGACATAGAGAGGAATTTTTTTACAAACAGACTTTGCTGAGTTCCTCCCTGTCCCACACCTAGTTTCTGCTATACCTTAGTAATCTGTGGTGATAGCTCCCTTCCTAGAGCAGATCCTCTGTCTAAATTCTTTTACGCAGTTATGGAGAAGGTCAAAGTTTCTTCCTTCTGTTTCTTAAAAATAATCAGCCTAAAATAATCCACATGCCAAAGAGATACATTTTGGAGTGGTGGATTTTCCTCCCCTACAAATAAAATTTGTAAATAAGAAAAATGGTGTCATTTATTGCTTGCCAGGATATGTTGAGGTAATATACACATTTTTTAAAAAGAGGGACTTGTCCTAGGGCATACAGAGATTCAAACGCAATTCTGAATGACTGCAAAGCCTGTTTTCCTAAACACAATGCGCTGCTTTTGTAATGATCTATCTGCCTTCTCTAAGATAGCAACACTTTTGCACACTCTACTCATTGAGTGATTTGTTCAGCTTATGTAGCCTTTTGCCTCTCATAGACATTTCAGGGCCTAGCTTGTTTCAGAGAAAATTTTACAGGGAAAAGATCTAAATAAAGAGCTCCTATTGAAATAAACTGATTTTAAAGGAAACTATAGCTCATTAAATTCTTAGATGGCAACACTTCCATTTAACTACCAATTAATTTGATGATTCTTGTGAAATATGTCAAAATCCATACCAGAAAAGTTTTTCTCTATGCAAACAGATTGCAAATGTCATGAAATTTGCTTCTTGCATGAAATTAGCTCATGAAATTTGAGTCAGTAATATTTGTCATAGATATAGTTGAATCAAATGATTGTTGCTGATTGCATTCACATGGTCTTCAGTGATGTGAATTTACTGTTTCCTGTTAAGAGATGGAGTTTAATTCTCTACCTCCTGTGATATCTGGGCAGATCTTGAAATTCCTTTGCACAAATAAATTGAATAAAGTGACACTATGCAATTTTTCCAAAGCCCTTAAGAAGACTGGCAGCTTCAGCTCCCCGCCTCTTGGAACAATCCCCCTTGAAACTCATCTGCCCCACTGTTGGAAACAGGTTCATAAAGAGAGAGTGTGTAGGATTTCTGGTCAACAATTCCACTCAAGCTCACAGAAGATCTCCAGCAAAAGCAGACAGCCATGTGAGTGTACCCTCTTGGACCTTCAGCCTAGTCTACCTTTCAGATGAACAGCTTTATCTGTTACGTGACTGCAACTGTGTGAAAAACAAACACAAATGAGGACCACCCTGCTGAGCCCAGTCAATCCTCAGACATATAAGAATAAATTGTCGTTTTAACCCAACAAGCTTTAAAGCGGTTTATTATGCAACAATGCATAACCAGAATATCCATAAAGACTTTTTAGGTATTTTTTCCCTCATTGCCCCAAAGTATATTTGAATGGCTCTCCTTTCAAGTGCTTTGTATAAGGCTACTTACATAAGAAGCCCGATTTTAAAGGAGTAGCGTGAAGTGGGTTACTATTCTTCCCTTTAGTAGATATGGAAAATAGCTGTAGAAAAGCAGTATCAGTTAACCAAAGTCTTGAGCACATAGTAACTAACTATATGTCATATTTATTTAAGGATTTAAGTAACCTCTAGATTCTTTAGACTCTGTGACCTCAGGAGAGTTTCCAGGCATCAGTATTTGAGAAAAGGCTCTATGCCTACAGGTAGTGATGGTTTTCTATGTTTGTTTCTCCCAAATTATTTAGAGTTATTTTTACTCTTGTTTAAATTACTATGTGATTTCGTCCTCTGATGACATTACCTGAAATATTCCAGTTACCATCACTCCTAAAGAACCATGTAAGAAATTTTTGTTTCTTATCCTTCCAATTCTAGGCTTTGCAGGTCTAGTGGTCCTCGTTCTCAGAGCTGGAATGATTTCATCAGGGAACACAGCAAGAGTTTCATCAAACCATAAGCTATGGATGCCACCTGGTTTATTTGAGTTGTTTCCCAAGAGAGCAGATGATACAGAAAGGTGTCACTATTTTCACTTAGGGCATCCACTGAACATCTCTTGTTGCTTGCCTAACGAATTTTGATGGTAAAATTGTATAGGGTAGTCATTATGGGCAGGGGCTTGTTCCTTTTAGTCATTGAAGATTTGACTTGTCCCACCTAGTAAGCCATCCCAAGCAGCAGAAGTGCTAGCTAAAGTTGAGGGGAATCTGAAAAGGACGGAAGAAAGAGTAATTGGTAGTTAAAGCACCAGAATCACTAACATTCTCATAAGTTTCTCCAGGAAAAGAAGCCAACCAAAATCCTTAGGGAGGTAAAGGAAGTTAGATCCAAGTGGTACGAGTGTGACTATAGCAGATGCTGTTCTGTTTTATACAGATTCCTCTTCCAAGTCTAAGGTACTCATTCCCTCAGCTGCCAGAAGCATTGCCTGCTGATGGCTCGCAGCTGAGTCCATCCACAGAAATTTCCCATGGCTTAAAGGAACTACCTCACCCAAAGTTATACTTTCTCCCCGAGGACAGTCCATACATGATGGCTGGTCAGTGTGTGTGTGTGGCCTACTCCTCTGGCTAAATTCAACACATCTCTGAATAGCATCTCAGCCCCAAGCTTCCCTTGGGATCAGCCAAGGCCTTTGCTACAACTGCATGAAGTGGAACTTCTACTTGTGAGAAATCCAGCTTCCTTCAGTCCCTCACATGTGCTATTCCTGAGACCACTGTAAGCTTCTTTCACGTGAAGAAACAGCTTACCAAAATATGAAATAATCATATGTTGTCAAGGGCAATCTTGTGTATTTACCTGCTTCAAATTAGGGTTGATATTGCAATACTAGTGAGCAAAATATTGAAGTCACTCCCCACACTGAAGTGAGGGCTAAGCACTCTGGATTAATTCATACTGATTGCTTGTTTTATCGAACAAAGTTGTGTTTAGAGTATCTAAAGTAATATAGATGTTACTCCCTAACACCTTATGCCCATAAAAAATTTAAGAGTTTCATTTTCTTCATGTTTTTCTCCTCTCACTAAATTGTATAAATTAACTAGATTAAATGGTGCTCTGAACATTAAAATAAGCTGGTTAACTTCATTCCCTCTACAATGTGATCAAGTCTCATGACTGGTTAGCTCAGTAGACAAGACCCAAAGAGTCTATAACATATGGTTTAATTTCTCTGGGAATTAAACTATCAGATCTCTTCTTCAGAGATGACACACTCATTTCCCACCCCCTCCAACCTCTGGAAATATTAACACCTGATACAACTCCATTCCTCACTGGGAGTTTCCCTCAGCCATAAGGACCTGCCTAATCAGTGCTATAGGTTCTCTCAGGCGGTAGCTTGCTGATAGTGACTGGCCAACGCAAAGATACAGAGGTCCAGCCACATTTTATTAACTTGGGGCAATACTACCCTAGCCTCACAACTCCCGATAGAATTGGCTAAAGCCTTGGTTGCAACAGAAGTTCAAGTCGGCTTTACTTCTACCCAGTCTTCCTTGTAGGTATCATCCAAGAGCAACCCCCAATAACCCATTCGTGCATAGTTCTTGTCTCAGGGTCTGTTTCTAGGAAACCCAGTTTAAGGCAGGCAACAGGACCTGAGGAACATTGTTCTGTCACATGGCCACAAACTACATCTGTAAAAGCTTGGCTAGTTTTCATAGGAAAGCTGAGAGAGATGCAAATTCATCTTTTGCCATGGCATCTTCCTCCCACGTCAGGCAGGCTATTCAGCATATTTCTTAGGGCAAGAGAACAGAACATAACTTCTACTTGCACCGTAACATAATACGAGGGACGTTAACAATGAGACATTATTTGACATTATTACCACGCTGCATTTGCTTGCCACCAAAGAAATGTGGGAAAGTAATCTTAAATTGTTGGTGCAGCAAATGCAAATGCAGATTCCAACACCTACTGAAAGTTTCCAACATAGAAACTGCAGAAAATAAACTGCTATTTTAGTTTTTCACCCATATGTTGGGCAAACCAAGGAAAAAGTTGTCAAGTAGTAAGTTTAATGTGTAGTAGAGATAAAAGACTAAGAAATTGGGAAAAGGCTAAATTCAACAATCTTTGCCGATATTCCGGGACTCCATATTCTACTGACACATTTATTGTTTTCATTGTTCTTATTCGTGTCCTTATGAAGTTATAACTACTTTTGAAATGTTTGCTTCCCAGGCGAAGCAGGTTACACAAAGGAGCTGTCTCCTCCGGAATATGATTTGCAAGCATGCTCAGAGCAAGGGGTCACTGCCTTGTGGTTTTTGAGGTTTGCCAGATGAGATGAGGAGTGACATCCACATTGTTGCCCTGATGAATTCCACCTTCTCCACAATCTTGTTGGTTTGTCTTCAGTAGATGTTTGTTCATGAATCTGACCTCTGTGCGCTGGAACCAGGAAACCAACTCCCATCCCTACTGAGCCATAAGATAAGATTCCAGATCTGGTTTCTTACTGGAAGCACAGTTCTAATAAACTGAGATGTGTTAACTACTTACAAAGGTTATAGCATTTGATCCTTACAACACCTCTTCTGAGATAAGTGTTAAGAGTATATTTATAGTTAAGGAGTTTGAGGTTATGGAATTAACTCTACGAAGGTATTCTAGTAAATGTGGAACCAGAATTTGAACCTATGTCCATTAGACTCCAGGTGTTATTTTATTATCCACACCCATAGAATGTGAGTTTCTTCCCTCCCCATAGAATTTAGATTGTTTTATGAGCAAGAAGAGTCCTTGAATTTTTAGAGTAGGAGAGTAAACCAATCAGTGTAATGATTCAGGTGTACTTGTCTTCCCAAAGTAGATAGTTAGATAGGGGCTGGAAAGAAGTTTGTGAAGGTTATTATAATTGTTCACATGTAAGGTAAAAAGGCTTGCCTTATGATAGTACTGATAATGGAGAAGACTTGTGGACATGAGAGATATGTCAGCATGCTGATTAAATGAGATCTAGCTGGTTGCACTGTGGGTAAGACAAGTGAAGGGGGGTTATGATGGGGTTGAGTCAAACAGAAATGGGAACATGATGATGAAAACACTAATTACTTTTACATATTTTGATTTTAGGATACTTCATAGACTTTTGGATGGAAATTACTAATAATAAGTTGGAAATTCAGAATGATAGTAACAATTTACCTCTTAAATATTCTAAATTCTTGCCATTTTTTATTAAAAAGGAATTAACTTTAAAGTATAACAACCAATTGACAGTATCTTGTTCAGGTACATTTAATCACATAGGATATATAGAGCCTGATGCCAGTCTGGTGAACAATTGAATAGTCATCCAGAGAGTTAGATGACTTAGATTTGAATGATATAGCAATGTGACCAGAGGTCTTTGAAGTCTAATATGGAAATATGGAAATTTAGAATCTGGAGCACTAGAGACAAATACCAGTTTTTCTCTGAGAAAGGATAAGAGCCTTAAATAAAATAAATATTTTTTGAAATAAAAAATGAGATATGACAGTTATGGTTCTTAGCTCAGTTTCTAAAAGCTATACCCAATTGTTAAAAAAATCAAGCAGATTTCTCATATAAAACTCTGTAATTCTGGATTTCTTCTCCTCTGTCCTAAAAAAAAAAAATGGAAATCTAGTTATACTAGGCAACATTTATTTTACTTAGCTGCCCCTGAGTGAAGGGGTTGCCCCTGGGTGAGTCTGAGTTCTCCCTTCTGTCACAGTCCCCAGCTTTCTCTACTTTAACATCTATCTACTCTCTCTCTCTTCTAACCTTACTAGTGTATGCGTATTTCTTGTAGGTGTTTGAATTTAAGATTTCAGATTTAAGATAAGGATAAAATATTCGGGTTGATTAAAACCCTTTAAACAACATTTACATGAAGATACAAAAAATAATTGAAGTCTTGGCTAGTGGAAATACTGTATTGTCTGAATACATTTGAGTGAAGATAGACATAAATGCGTATCTTTGACAAGTGAAACAAAATGGTTATTATAATTTAGGCCACTGAAATGTCAAGAAATAAGTAAAGCCTGCATTTACAGTTACTAGGTCACACTAGTGCACAGGGGGAAAATGTAATTATTTTAATATTTACCATATAACTTAAACTTAACCTTTAAGTTATAAGATTCTATAGTTCTTCTCTGGCTTGATGACAATATGTTGGATGTAATTACAAATCATTCCTACCCAAATATATTTAAGGTCACAGCGGTTTGCTTTCAAATGGCCAAAATTCACTGCTAACTGTAGTGTGCTGAACTTTGAATTGCTTTGGACCTAAGTTTTGCTTGTATGGACAGCCAGAGGGACACTTTTTTAATTAGAAATTTCCGTTTCCATGATGCTGAAACTCAGGGCTTCCAAAAAGTAGAGCAGGAGTAATAATTATCTTCTGCTGTGGATAGCTCTGCTCCTGAGTCACCTTAATCCACTCAAGCAGTATTGGCTTCTCTTATCCTTTTGTCTTCAAACCTCTTCGGTCTAGGTTATATTTATTTTTATTTTTTCTTGGAAATATATAGTTCACATACCATAAAATCCACTCTTTTAGAGTGTGCAATTCAGTGTTCTTTTTCTCATATTCACAAAGTTTTTACAACCATGACTGCTATCTAATTCTAGAACATTCCATCACCCCAAAAGGGTCCTCTATAACTCATGAGGAGTCACACCCCACCTTCTTCTTCCCTCATCCCTAGCAATCACAAATCTAATTTCTGTCTCCATGGATTTCCCTATTCTGGACATTTCATATAAATGGAATCATACACTATATGGCTTTTTGCATGTTTTTTTCCACTAACATAAAGTTTTCAGGGTTCACCTGTACTGTAACATGCTCCAACACTTCTTTTTATTGCCATATATTATTGTGTTTCATGTATATACCACATTTTGCTTTATTCATTCATCTGTTGATGGACATTTGGGTTGTTTCCACCTTTTTGCTTTTAAAAGTAATTTTACTAAAAACATATGTGTACATGTTTTTGTGTGGGCATATATTTTCAGTCTCTTGGGTATATACTTAGGAATGGAGTCACTGGGTCATATGGTAACCCTAATGTTTAACTTTTTGAGGAACTACCAAACCAAGGTAGCTGCACAATTTTACATTCTTACCAGCGATGCAGAAGGGTTCCAATTTCTCCACATCTTCACCAACACTTAACGTATGTCATTTTGATTAAAGCCAGTGCTGCTGGTGTAAGGTGGCACCTCACAGTGGTTTCAATTTGCATTTGCCTAATGCCTAATGATGTCAAGCATCTATTCATATACTTACTAGCCATTTGTATATCTTCTTTGAGAAGAATGCCTGTTCAGATTCTTTGTCCACTTTTCAATTAGGTTAATTGCCTTTTTATTATTGAGTTGTAAAGTATTCTTTCTATACTCTAGATCCAAGTACTTTATGAGGTATATGATTTGCAAATGTTACAAATGTCACCCATTCTGTTGTCTTTTCACTTTCTTGATAGTATTCCTTGAAGCACAAAAGTTCTACATTTTGATGAAATCCACTTTATTTATTTTTCCTTCCGTGGCTTGTACTTTTGGCACTGTTTAAAGAAACTATTGAATAATCCAAGGTCACAAAGATTTATGCCTCTGTTTTCATTTAGGTTATTGATTAATTTGAGCTGGTTTTGAAAATGATGTGAAGTAGGGAATCCACCTTCATTCTTTTACATAGGATTATCTAATTTTTCTCACACTGTTTGTTGGAAAGACTGCACTGTCCATTGCAGGGTCTTGGCATCCTTGTTGAAAATCTCTTGACCACAGATGTATGGGTTTATTTCTTGACCCTCAATTCTATTTCTTGATCTATATGTCTATCTTTATGCCAGCACCATACTTGGCTGTCTGTTTGGAGAATGGTTGAAAGAAGATTTCAACACTGTGAGTAGGAGGTCACAGATTTCTGATTTAAAAAGTCAGATAAAAGAATCCCGTTATGGCAAAAATTGAACAAGAAGAGGAGTTGCAGAACAAGCTCCCTTTGAAGTAATTAAATTAAATCTTATGTTTTCACAGCAACTATAGAAGCAAACATTGATGGGCCATAAGAATCTCTGGATAAAAACCCTATATTTAACCTCACTACTTTGCTGAATATGTATGGCTATTACATGCAGTCAGCCAAATTAGGATGATAGCTCCCAATTGTTAGGTTGGTGACATCAATATTTGAAATGATAACAATGTTTGCTTAGTGGGTGAATGAATGTCAAACTGGGGAAGTATTAGAAGTAAATGTGGTTAATAAAATCTTAAAAATCTATGGCATTAACAATTCTACTCTAAGTCTGGGAACAATTTGCATATATTTGGCATTTAAAATGGGTGAGATAATGGGTCTAACAAAATGTCTAACAAATTAGCTTTATGGTTCCAATGTAAACTCTGACTGATTTTAAGCTTGTGACATTTCGTTGAAAGGTGTGGAAGCATTGTACTAAATTTGTAAATGATATTGGAATGATGGAATAATTTGAGTTTTACAGTTGATTTAATTTATGAGACTTAATGTGATTTTTTTTAATATTGACAGATTTTGCTCGGCAATTCAGGTTGGAGGAAATGTAAATTAGTTATAAAAGGAAGCAATTAATTAACGGGATTTAGTCTATTTAACTTGAATTGATAAATATTAACCAAGGACACTATTGAAATTAACTGTTAAAATTTACTAGATTTATAAATAGAATACTATATACACAGTATACTTCAAGCTCAGGGAAAATTAAATTTTTGAATTTGTAACAAATAAATTGAGCATTCATTTAAAATCCTAACAGTTATAAAGTTTCAGTTACGCTAGATGAATAAATTCTAGAGGTCTTCTGTTCAACACAGTGCCTATAGTTAGCAACAAAATATTGTACACTTTAAAATTTAAGAGTGTAGATCCTCACATTAAGTGGTCTTACCACACACACAAGATGAAACCCAAAACAAACCCAAATGGACACAAGGAAACTTCTGGAAAATGTTGGCTATGTCTATTATCTTGATTCTAATGATAATATCATGGGTGTTTGCAAATGCCCAAATTCATCACATTGTACATATTAAACATATGCAATTCTTTGTGTATGAATTATACAAAGCTGTTAAAAAATCCTAAGCAACAAATAGATTTTTCTGTATATAAATATCACATGTGAACATGAAAATAGAGTTGTGAAATTCTCTTGTACAACAGCTTTTATTCCATTAAAGCAGATTTAAGATACAGACTAAAAATAATGTAATCTACAATTTTCATTAGTAGCGCAACAAAGATACTTATTTCTCTGTATAATATATAATATTAATATAAAAAATATTATATAGCTGCATATTTTGAGTGATCAATGTGTTTCTGCTACTTTTCAATGTTTCTATTACAATGATTTTGTATTTTCAGAAGTACAAATATTTCTATTCAATATTTTTCAGTCAGTTCACTCAATAGGCATTAGTTGAATACTTGCCGGGCGTGTGGGTTGAAGACAAAGAATAAGGCAGTCATTCTCAGCATAATATTGAATTTGACCGAAGAGTAACCTGAGAATTTGCTGGGTACCTTTCTCTCCTTTCAGGACACCACCATAACCGAACGGCTACAGAGAGATTGGTGTTTCTTTCAGGATTACAGCGGATTATGACCTCAAGGTTCCTTACTGTTCCAGACATTAACTTCTTAGTTGCTAGATTGCAAGGAGAATCTGGAGAAGTGGCAGGGGGACTAGGGTGATATATGCACTTGCACAGTTAAGAGCAGATGCTATTTGCCAACTGTTAGAAAAGTTTTATTATTTTAACAACAGCACGTTAATAACCATTGCATTCTGGCATGTTCTAGATTATAGTAGATTAGACATAGATTGGAAATAACAGTGCTGTTATGCTTAAGAGTCAGATTTGAGGGGCGCCTGGGTGGCACGGCGGTTAAGCGTCTGCCTTCGGCTCAGGGCGTGATCCTGGCATTATGGGATCGAGCCCCACATCAGGCTCTTCCGCTATGAGCCTGCTTCTTCCTCTCCCACTCCCCCTGCTTGTGTTCCCTCTCTAGCTGGCTGTCTCTATCTCTGTTGAATAAATAAATAAAATCTTTAAAAAAAAAAAAGAGTCAGATTTGATTCCTCCAAACTCAGGCATGTGAACATCGTAAGGGAGCTTTGTTTTTAATGGTTCCACGGCTCCACTCTTTGATATGTGGAGATGCTAGTGTATATAAAATTTCTTTACTCAGCATTGCCACCCAAAAAGGTTTGAGTCCCATAGGGATATAATCACGTATGAGAAATGGCACTGGTATGATGTTAGTGGGTAAAACCTGATACCTATTATTAATGACTAGCATTTTATTTTAATTTTTTTAAAATCCACATACTGAAAATCCACACTTTTGATGTTGCGTTTTATGAAATTTAACAAAAGCGTAAAGTCAGGTAATCACCAATACAATCAAGATACAAGATAGTTCTTTCGAATAAAAAATTAGTTTCATGCAGTCTTTTGTCTTCAAATTATACCTGCATTCCTTACCTCTGGAAACCACTGATCTGTTTTTCATCATTAGAGATTTTCTTTTCCAGAATGAAAGCCTACAGTACGAAACCTTTTAAGTCTGACTTGTTTCACATCTATGTTGTTGTGTGTAAATCAATAGTTTATTCCTCTTTAGTGCTGAGTAGTACTCCATTGTAACAATGTACCAAGCTTCGTTTATCCATTAATCCACTGAAGGACATTTGGTTTTTTCCTAATTGGGAGTGATAAGTAATGCTACTATGATCTTGAATATACGGTTTTGAATAAGCATGTTTTCATTTCCCTAGTGTAAATAACTAACCCTGGGATTACCAGGTCATATATGTGCACAGATTTTATGATAAATTTGCCAAAGTGGCTATTTTCCACAGTGACTGTACCATTTTGTATTCCCAAAGCAATATATGGAATTCCATTTGTTACAGATCCTTGTCTGTACTTCATATTGTCATTTTTAATTTTCATCTTTCTTTTGGGTGCAATTTTATTTTTTAAATTTAATTTTTTAATTTAAATTCAATTAATTGACATATAATGTATTCTTTGTTTCAGGGATACAGGTCTGTGATCCATCAGTCTTATATAATACCCTGTGCTCATTACAACATATACCCTCCCCAATGTCCATCACCCAGGTGGACAAGCAATTTTAATTTGTATTTTTAATAGCTAATAAAATGAACATATTTTCATGTTCTTATTTGTCATCCATTTATATTCTATGGTGAAGTGCATGTTAAAATACTTTCATATTTTTAATGGATTTTTTTCTTGTTTTGAGAACTGTTTCCATACTCCGGATTTATGTTTTGTTCGATATGTAATTTGAAAATATTTTCTCTGTTTGTAGTTCGTCTTTTCATGCTCTTAACAATGACATGCACAGATCAAACATTTGTAAACATGCTAAAATCCAATTTATCAAAATGTTGTTACTAGGTAATGCTTTTGATTTTGCATCTGAGAACACTTCCCTAACCTGTAGTCACAGTGATTTTTCTCCTGTGTTCTTCCAAAGTTTTATAATTTTGTGTCTTATATTTAGGTTGATGATCCATTTGGTTCATTTTTATGTAAGTCATGAGGTATGTAGGTCAAAGGATTTTGATTTTTGTTTTGTTATTGTTTTGGTTTGGTTTGGTTTGCTTGGTATTGTCCAGTTTCTTCAGCATGTTTTCGTGAAAAGGTTATTCTTTTTCCTTTGATTCATCTTTGAAACTTTGTCAAAAGTAAGGGACTCTAGTTGTGTGGATGAGTTATCGGATTTGTTATTATGTCCCGTTGCTCAGTATGCCTGCCCTTCCACACTCCCACGCTGTCTTGATTACTGTGACTTTATACCAAGTCCTAAAATTCATGGTGTGAGCAGTCCAACTTTGTTCTTTTTCAAAATTGTTTTGGGTCTTCTAGTTCTTTTGCCGTTTCATGTAAATTTAGAGTCATTATTTTGGGGATTGTTTTGTAAATGGGATTGTGAGAATCAGCTTGTTGAAAATCTTGACACATTTTTTGTATAATTTTGTAGTAGTGGTATTAGGGACTGACTTCTCACAGTGTACTTAGAAATGTCTTCTCACTTCAAATAAATGTTGTCAACTTACCAACCTACTGGGTCCTTTATCATCCCCCTTGTGTTGTAGTTGTTGTATGCCTATATCCACAGACATTAAAAACTTCATTAAAAAATTAAATACATTTTGTTTTCAATAGTTATACCTAATTTAAAGAACATGAAGAGAAAAACAACCTACTACATTTATCCACATAGTTATCATTGTGGTTTCCTTCATGGTCGAATTTCCAACATTTCATCTTTTACCAATTTTCTTCCACCTGAACACTTCTATTAGCATTTCTTTCAAAGCAAGTTTACTGGTAACAAATTCTCTAAGTTTTACTTCATTTTAGAATGTCTTCATTTTGCCTTTATTCCTGAAGTATACTTTCACTGAGTATCGCATTCTGGGATGACAGTTATTTCCTTTTGGTATTTGAAACATATGGTTTCACTCTCTTCTGCATGCTTGGTGACTGATGAGAAACTTGTAATCTCCAAATCTTCATTTCTCTCCATGTAGTGTGTCAGTTTTTGGTCTGCTTTTAAGATTACTCTTTATATTTGATTTGGGGTAGTGAAATCATGATATATCTGGGTGTGGTTTCTTTGAGTTTAATCTATTTGAGGTTTGATGAGCTTCCTGGATCCATTGGGTCATGTCTTTCACCGAATTTGGGGAGTTTTCAGACATCATTTCATGAAATATTTTTTTCCAACCTAATCTCTTTCTCTTCTTCTGGGACTCTGATGCCCGCATGCACATTTGGTCTTTTGATATTGTCTTATAAGTCTCTGAGTCTCTTTCCATTATTTTCCAAACTTTTTTTCTTTCAGGTTAAATGATTTGTATTGATCTGTATTTTAAGGACACGAGTTCCTTTCTCTGTTATCTCCAGTGTGGCATAGATCCCTCTCCATGAATCTTTCAATGTCCAGCTCGCATCTTTTTCCAATCATAAATTGCCATGTTGTTATTTTCTATAACATTTTTTCTATAGTTCTATTTCTTTCTTGAGAGCTACTGTTTTTATTTGTGTATCAAGAATGCTTTACCTTTACTTCAAGGGACTTGGGTATAACAGCTGCTTCAAAGTCTGTGTTGGATAGCTCCACTATCTGGCCTATATTGGGCCTGATGTCCGTCTATTGATTGCTGTTTCCCTTGACACTTACTCCCTTGAGATATTTTCCTGGTTCTTTATATGTCAAGTAACTTTTCATTTAAAAAGTTTTAATGTTGGACATGGTGAATATTACGTAATGAAACTCAGGCACCTTTGTAACCTTCTGTAAAATATTGTTTCTTTCTTTGGCAGACGATGAATCCTTTCAATTCAGACTACAAGTCTTGTGTGCACCTGTCATTTTAGTTCACAAAACCCTTGACAGTGCTATTCTCACCTGCTTCATTTGTGTGCCCTCAGGCTTCTCTGGGGCACAGTAGAGCAATGGTTTATACCTGTGATGGTTAATTTTATGTGTCAATTTGCCTGGTCAGGGAGTGTCCAGATATTTGGTCAAACATTATTCTGGGTGTTTCTGTGAGACAGGTGTTGGATGAGATTAACGTTTAAATTGAATTGACTGAGTAAAGCAGATTGTTTTCATGATGGGAGTGGGCCTCATCCAATCAGTTGAAGGCCCAAATAGAATAGAAGGCTGACCCTCCCCCACGTAAAAGAATTCTTCCTGTCTAAAGAATTTCAAAATGAGGCATCAGCTTTTTTTTTTCTCCCCCTTTAGATGGGAGCTGAAACATGGCTCTTCCTGTGTCTCAAACCTGCTGATCTTTGGACTAGAATGACATCATTAGCTCTCCTGGTTCTCAGGCCTTCAGATTCAGACTGGAACTCAGTCTGTCTGAGAGAGTTTCAGAAGGCTGAACACCCATCACTGCCACCACACCAGTGCACCTTCATGCCCGGGCTGTGCCTCAGGACAGGTTCCAGAGAATACAAGAGAAAACAATTAAATGAGGATTTCTCCCACACCCTTATTTCCATGGGGGTTTGCTTCTTGTTCTCTGACCAGAAATAGAGGGTTATTTCTTGGGGAACTTTCTATCTATTCCAGGTATGCAGTTCTGGAATTCAGGTCTCTTTAGAGTCTAGGTCAGGAGATAATGGGAGAAAAACCAAACAGGAAACTCATCATCCTACCAGTGATACTTCAGTTTGGGGTTCCTCCCTCTCCCCATATATCCAAATCTGCCTATTTTTATCTACTTCTCAGAATTCTCAGATTCTGCCTTATGTGATCTTTTCAGAATTTTTCATTGTAATCAGTGATTGTGCTTATTCCATTTTAGGCAGATCCAGAAGTCAGTGTTGTTTTATCCTGACTCCGCAAGGTAACATTCTAGAATCTATCTCCAAGTATAGATGCAAAGTCGAAGAACAGTGTACGTGACATAGCTGTTTTGACATGGTTGCTGGTATGAGGGCTATCTTAGTGCACCCCAAGCCTACTGTGTCTATTTTGGAGAAAAGATCACTACAGTGTCCTTACCGATTATTAGGAGTTATTTCTGATTCTACTCCTGCCTCTTGGTTGAACTTCTTGCTTCCCTTTGTTTTCCCCAGGTCCCTAATTTCATACCACAGCTGAACTTCACCTTCCGGAACTCCATGCAACCCCGAAACCTCACCTCCATCCTATCTCAGGAACTCATCCTATTTATGACTCTCACTTTTTTTTTCCTAAAATCACCTGATATTTGAGTCTCAGTTCTTCCTAAGCCTCATCTTATATTTTGTCCGATATAATCCCCCCATTTACCCTTAACATAAATGTCATTCCAGGAAGAAAATTTGTTATACATTTTATGTGGGTACTCAAAGAAAAATTTCTACATTTTTATGTATCTGGACAAAAAAATAATATTTAATTTGGAACTTCCATTAACCTAAGAAGAAGTCTGTTTACTTTTTTTCAGCAATTGTCTGTTATGCTGTTACCATTACTGAATCTGTAGCTGAAATTATCAGACTGAATACAATAATGGTAGCATTTTGTGGTTAACTTGTTTTTCCTTATTTCTTCTTTTTTTTTAAGTTGTAACAACAGGATACTATAATTATGCTTACCACAAAAATTCACTTGAGTCTCTTTCTTTTCTTGCAGGTGAAGTGGTTCACTGAGTTGTTGCTTAAAATAGAACATTTATTTGGGACTCTGCCAACACACCAAACTGGATTTTCTTTAGCAGCATTTTATATTTTAGTTTTGCTTGTTTGCAAAAAAAAAAAAAAAAAAAAAAAAAAAAAAAAAAAAAAAAAAGTGGTCTTTCCAATCATTTACTTTCTTAGCCCAGGTTGCTGTAACTAAATACCATAAATGGTTGGCTTACACAACACTTAATTTCTCACAGTTCTGAAAGCTGTTGCCAGCATGGTCTGGCTGTAGTGAGAGCCTGCTTCCTGGCTTGGGAATGGCTGCCTTCTTGCTGTGTCCTCACATGGCCAAGAGAAGGAGCTCTAGTCTCTTCCTCTTCTTGTAAGGAAGCAAACTCCATCACATGGCACTCCACCCTCAAGGCTTCATCTAAGCATAATTATTTCCAGAAGGCCCGCCTCCATACGGCCCCACTGGGGGTTAGAGTTTCAATATGTGGATTTGGGGCAGGACACAAGCTTAGTGTTTTACCTTGGGAGCAACGCTCAATCAACGCCTAGAAAATGAAATGGGAGGTGAACATAAATGTTCTCAACAAAACATTCAAGATAACATAATCTGTAAATTGAAATCCTTGACTAATTATTTAGATTAGCTTAATTGTTTAGGATGCTGATCAAGCATCAAAAGAAAGTTTACTTCTGCTAAATTGTAAAAAGTACATATTTAATTTTTCTTCCTCCTTAGCAAACATTAAAGCAAGGTAGGTTAAGATGTTAATTAGAAGAATATAACTACTTCATTAGAGAGATGGATTTTCTGAAACAACTCCTTTTTTTCTTAGGTAAAACTCAAACTCTAGAGAGAAAAAGTTACTTAATAGGAACATCTGATGTATATTACCCATCCTATCTTTAACTTTTAGAAAAAAAAATGTAGTTTGTCAGATTTAAAAATTTGTTTTTAGTAATAAATTATATTTAGGAGGTAGTTTGGCATTTCATCATATTAAACATGATGATATGCAAAGCTGAACAAAACCATAAATAACTGGTGTTTGTGAATGTAATGTTTAAAGAAATACTTAAAAAAATTCATGGCAATTCCACTTGGTAAATGTAGTAGAATCAGGGGTGCCTGGGTGGCACAGCGGTTAAGCGTCTGCCTTCGGCTCAGGGTGTGATCCCGGCGTTATGGGATCGAGCCCCACATCAGGCTCCTCCGCTATGAGCCTGCTTCTTCCTCTCCCACTCCCCCTGCTTGTGTTCCCTCTCTCACTGGCTGTCTCTATCTCTGTCGAATAAATAAATAAAAAATCTTTAAAAAAAAATGTAGTAGAATCACAGTCTAATTAAATGTGACACTCATCAAGCAAATGATGATTGAAATATTTTATAAGGACGCATGACTTTTTTGTACATTTTGTGTTTTAATTGACTAAATCATATTAAATTCATTTTGTTTAATTTATTTTTCATATTTTCTTCTAAAGAATTTAAATGTAAGGTATAAAATATTACAGATACATTTCCAGCCTCTTTTGATTCCTTCCCAACAGCTAATGCCTTCTCCTTCACTGGATGCCCTTGATTTAATTGATTTGATATTTATCATACCAAAATTAAAAAAAAAATAATTTCATAATACAATATTGATTCCTCTTTTAAAATTTTTACAAATGATATAATTGAAAATGTATCATAGTAAATCTGGCTTTTGCATTGTGTTTTATTTTCAAGATGTCCATATTGTGTATGTCAGTATATGTCTAGTTTATTCATTTTTTAAGATTTTTAGAGATTTTTAAGATTTTAAGAGAGATTGCAGGCAAGGAGGGGCAAAGGGGGAGGGAGAAAGAATCTGAAGCAGACTCCGCACTGAGCACAGAACCCGACGTGGGGCCAGATCCCACAACCACCGTGAGATGGTGACCTGAGCTATAACCAAGAGTTGGACGCTTAACTGACTGTGCCACCCAGGCCCCCCTAGTTTATTCATTTTAACTCTACATAATATTCTATGTTGTAAACATGTAGTATTTCAATTACTCACTCACCTGCTCAAGCAGTGTTAGGTTATTTCCAAATTTTTTCTACTGCAACAATGCTGTAGTAAATATACTGTTGCACATGTGGGAATATTTTGGGTTATATTTTTAGAAATGGCTTCTGTTCTTATTTTGGCAGAATGGATTTTTCTTCCCCATATCTGTGGTTCCCCTTCAGTTTCCAGTTATTTTTTTTTTTGGCAGTTGGGTTGATCATATAACTGAGTTCTGGCCAAAGGAATATGTGTGGAAGTAATATAAGCCCCTTTCATGAGGTCTCCTTAAAAATGTGTCTTTCTTGCAATCTTTTTTCTCACTGGACAGCTAAATGCAGAAAGTTAAATATAGGACTTTAAAAAGGCCTAAGATAGGAGGCGATAGAGTGATGACCCCTGAATTATATGTAGTTTCCACTCTTATATTTGCACAAATTGACCCTATACCACATATTATAGACATGAAAAAGTTCATAATAATAAAAGACAACTCATGAAAGCAAATCATACTTTTTTCATCAAGAGTCACAAATCAACAACAAAAAATCCTTAAATCAACTCATTTCCAGCACCATGATCAGAAATAGACCGTGAATATTCAATATAATATTCATATAAAAAGGGCTGCACTTTTTAATAAAATGCATTATAGATGATTTACATCTGTAGTGATTTTAAAATATGCCCACAAATGCTTTAACACTTTTCCCTTCAAAGGTCAAAACTAATTATACCCTTCCTCTTTGAATGTGTGCCAGAGTTAGACTTTACTTCTAGTGAATGGAATATGGGAGAGATGATGTTCTATGACATCCAAGGCTAGATCCTGAAAAGAGATGGCTACCACGTAGATCTCTCTTGGATTGTGTGCTTTGGAAGAAGCCATTCACCATGTCATAAGGCTATCACTGAAGTTACCAATAAAGGGAACCTAGAGAGGAGGAACTGAGGTCTCCTGCAAATACCCAGCATGCCCTTGACAGCCATGTGAATAACCCACTTTGGAAATGGATTCTCCAGTGTCAGCCAGACCATCAGATGACTACACACCCAGCCAACGTCCGCAACTTCCTAAGATCCTCAGTCGAAAGTGCCCAGGTAATCCACTCCTGAACTCCTGATGCACAGAAACTGTGAGGACAATATATGTTTATTGTTTTTTAAAGCCACTAACTTTGGGGATGATTTATTATATAATAATATATAACTGACATGATTATCTCAAGTATTCCTCAGCCTAAAAATACCAAACCCGTTTCAAAAAGGGCTTGCACCTAGAAAAGCTCCAAAGGTTTGGGATAGGACAGCTACATGTATGTATGGTCGACTGCCATTCACTGAGGATCGTGGTTAAGAGAACAGCTCAAGAAACCTGGGACTGAATTCTTGTAATGTCACTTCTTAACTATGTGACCTCAGACAAAATTAAATATATATGTTGTCCAAAGGGGTGCAGTAGGAACCGGAAGCTGAAACATGACAAGCACATTTAGTGAGGCAAGGCTTGACCAACTTGTTCAGTAAAGATAGAATAATCCAGTTAGTTTATTACTCACATACAGTGACAGGGTGAGCAGCCACAGATGCCATCTCCTGGGTCCTAGTCCCGTATACCCAACAGAATGACACCAAACAAAAGAAGTCAGAGGATAATGCAGCATGAGTTGTGGGACACTTTGTTGCTTGAGGACCCAATTATACACTACGTGCAATTGTACTGTTGCCCACAGAAGCTATGCAGTCTTATAGCCTCGAGGCTATATGCAGCAATACCCCGAGGGGTGGGGCAGAAAGTCTCATGCTCATCAGAACATGGAGGCAATAAAAACCTGTCTCTTCTCAGCATCCCAGGGAGTTAGGAAGAAAAGTAGGAGGTGGCTCCAAGCAGCAACTCACAAACCACCCGTACTGTCATGTTCTCAGGGAAGCAAAGGTGCTCCACCAAAAGTAGGATTAGCTGTAAGTCAAGCCTTGCCTATGCCCAGTGTGGATATCTACAAGGTCACCAGGACACCATGGGAGGGGCCATTCCCATCCAAGCCCTTTTGATTCCAGAGCCCACAATCTTAATCATGTGACTCTGTAAGTTTTTGCTTTGGTAAATAAAATATTTAAAAAGATAATAAAAATACCTCCTATTTCATAATATTGTATTAAAGATTAAATGAGATAATATGTGTTAAATACAGTAATGTCTAATAGGCAGTTAACATCTAATAGACATGAGATACTTATTATTTTCTTGAAAAGTCAGCCGAATTACCCAAGAATATTTTTGGAAATGAAAAAGTACATTGAAATGTCAGGAGCAAAATAATCAAAATGCTTTCAAGATATCAAAATAGAGGAAGTCAAATTTTAAATGGCAAATTTCCAGACCATATTACAGTTCTTTTAAAAGGTTTTTTAAGTATGACATTTATGGTAACTGGCAAATAAAACAGTTAATATACTCAATTCTTGACCATGCTAGATAGGCTTAGGTCTAATGTAATGTCTTATATTTATTTTGCAGCTTTTCTTTCAAAATATTTGTAATTTTCATTTCCAAATCTATGAGTTATTTTTTATCACCATCAAGAAGTAAATTAAATGTTCACCATCTAAAACTTTGAATTTAAACCATAATTGTGAACACTCTGCAGGACATCGTATCAGGCAGTCACAGGCGCTGTATTTATTCATAGACTGTAATTCGTGTGCATCGTATTATGAATGGCTTAATGCCTTTTTCAAGGAGAAACTTTAAATCCATTCACTATAATAAGCAATTGAATTTGTTTGAAACTTGAAAAGAGATGGTTTCTAAATGAGCTTGGGTCATAAAACCATAATTCTGAAAGCCTAAGCCTGAGAAGTATTACTGCTTTTGTTAAGAAAAGAGTGGGGAACCATGAGAGACTCTTAACTATAGGAAACTGAGGTTAGTGGAAGGGAGGTGGGTGGGGGGTGGGGTAATGGTGATGGGCATTAAGGAGGGCACGTGGTGTGATGAGCACTGGGTGTTATAGGCAACTGATACATTATTGAACACTACATCTGAAACTAATGATGTACTATATGTTGGCTAATTGAATTTAAATTAAAAAAAAATGAAAACAAAAAAAAGAAGAAAAAAAGAAAAGAACGGGGAAATTAAACTGATATTATTGCAAAGGGGTTTGGATGTTATATACTTCTCTTGGCTGTAGTGTTCCCATAAAAGTGGTGACTGAGGAAAAAAATCAATGTGAATTTTTGCTCCCTCACAGTGCCAGTCTTCATACTACATACATCTGTGTGTATAAATATGTGTTTATATATGTACATATATATACATGAATATTATATAAGAATGCATATATGAAAACTATTACTTTATCTATTATTTATTTATTATTAATAATTTCAATTTATTGCTGTGAACAAACACAGTGAAAGTCAAATCTTACACACAGGCATGACTTGAAAAAGCAGACTAAAAGCCCCAGGGAAAACTAAGGTCCCTTTTACTTAACTGTATGGTACCTGTTTTCCCTCAGTAAACTGACAAAAATAGCTATGAACTGCATAAAGTTCTAGGTAATAGTTTCATATTTAACTACACATAAAAATAAAATGAAATTTTGCTTGATTTAATCAAAAGTCTATGTTAATATCAGATTGCTTAACAGTAATGACTTCTGTATTTTATTACTGTTTAATGTCATTATTTGAATAGAAAGTGCATAACTTAACCTTCTCCTTACTAAATTATTCCTAGGCCATAGTTTGGCATATTTGAAGGCACGTGACATTTTAAACTTGGACACTCCTAAGAGAATATAGTGAATATTGTCAGTTCATGCATAAGAAACCTTTGTTTCTTAAATAAGGCACATAATGAAAAGCAGAATTGATTGTATTTCTTTGGATATCTTTCAAATGTTGGATTTTGATGGAAAATTGCTACATACTTTCTACCAATTTTTCTTAATGTGTAATTTAATGTGAGGGTGTGAGCTTCCTCTGGGGAATAATGCATTTAACATCATTTTGGAATACGGAAGTGTTGTAGCAATAATTTGAGCTTATGTGAAAAGTGAAGTCAGGAGGGTTTCAAGCTGAGTGTCTTAGGTGTTTGTTAAGTTCTTTCTCTTAAGTACTAAACTGTAGGACAGGAGGGCAATCTAAATGAGGGGTCCTTTCTAGCAGATGTGGGGTTGTGATATATCTTTACTTGCTACAGAACTATATGGATTCTCATATCCCCATAGTTTTGTCGGTGTTTCCTTTTCAATTAAGTTAATTAATGATATTCATATTACATATTGCTACCACTTCCTGGGCACTTACTTTGTACTGGGCACCATGCTACACACTTCATATTTGTCATTTCATTAAAACTTATTATGCTACAAGGCAAGAACTATTATTTTTCTGATTTCACAGATGGTCTGGACCCAGTCTCATTCCAGAGCTCATTTTCTTAACCAGTACATATGTAGATCACCTATTGATATAAATTGCTTTTCTCTTTATTTTTTTTTTCAGATTTTATTTATTTATTTCAGAGAGAAAGAAAGAGTGCACGAAAGCGAGAGCAAAGGAGCAGGGGGTGGGGCAGAGGGAGATAGACAAGCCAACTCCCCACTGAGCAGGGTGCCCCATGAGGGGCTGCCCAGGACCCTGGGATCAGGGCCTGGGAGGAAAGCAGACACTTAACTGACTGAGCCACCCAGGCGCCCCGATATAAATTGTTTTCCCAATTCATAGTATTTCTGCTCATTTAGGCAAATTGATTAGTTTAATCAATATGGTTTGTGGAAAGAATCAGGTTCTTTCAACTGACTCAACTAAACCCTCTGCCCAATATTTATTTTGTGCATAATATTCCACATCCATTCATTAGTTATTAATTTTAATTAATTAATGCAACAAATTATCATTAGCATTTATTTTGTGCAGGGAAATATTCCAAAGTACACTCACAATTTCATTCTTTAAATCTTTTCTTTTTAATTTTGCTTTATCTGTTGTATACATGTCAATGGCTTAAATTTGCTATGGAAAATAATATAGTTCCTTTTAAATAGCCTTCAATAAAGTTTTGCTATTTTCTCCAAAAGCTCTTGTATGTCTTTCATTAGATTTTTACCTCAGTAACTTTTTAAAACTATATAAATTGCTTATCTAGAAATTATATTTTATTTTGTGTGTGTATATTTTATATTTGTGTGTTTGTGTGTCTGGATGGTATTCAGAACAGCACGTATGCTAAGTTCCCTCTTTGGGAGGGAGTCAACGTAGACTATCTTCCTGTATGATTACAGAAACAAGAACTCATACCAATTCTTCCAACTCCAAGTCAGGGATTATTCTTACATTTCATTTCGGCTTTTTCCATCTTCTTTCTCAAGCCAGTTTTATTATCTACAATACACTTATTTGGTCAATTCAAGTATACATGTAAAGAAGCTTCACAATTGTGAACACCTGCCCCATTAGAAACATATTGACCAACTAGAATATGGTGTGTACTTTTTTATCTTTAATCTCCCAATGTCCGGTCAAACATTGTTTTTTAAAGTTATTTAGGTCAGCTCCTTTCTTCTTTACAAAACCAAAGTGGTCATGCTACTCATTTGTAATACAGTTAGATTCATTCCTCACAGTCCATTCTTCATCTTGGGCTCTCTTTATATCTTGTTTGACTTTTGAAAATTTGCATAGAATCCATTCCTTAGGATGTACGCATGAGTTTTGAAAAACACATGGAGTTGTGAATCCACCAGGACAGTACCCTGTAGAACAGCGCCATCACCTCAAAAATTCCTTCCTGCAATCAACCCTTTCCTGCAACACCAACTGTGACGACTACAATTTGTTTTCCTTATCTGTAGTGCTGCCTTTTGGAGAATGCCATATAAATGAAAAATTATAATATGTGGCCTTTGGACCCAGAGTCTTTCTGGCAAAATGAGTTGAAAATTCATCCATGTTAGGGTGTGAATCAATAATTTTTTTTTTTTTTATTGTTGAGTAGTATCCCATAGCATGGATAGGCCACCGTTTATTTACTTACCAGTTGAAGGACATCTGGATTGTTTTTAGTTCATAATGACAATAAATAAAACTGCTATGAACGTTCATATATGGGTGTTTCTGCAAACATAGATTTTTTTCCTTTGGATAAAAACAAGAATGACACTGCTTAGTATCTATAGGTAAGTGTATATTTAAATTTATAGGAAACTATGAAATGATTTCCAAGGGGCTGAGTTTTATATTCTAGTTGCTTCTCATCCTCACCAAAACATAGTATGATGAAGTTTTTTATTCTCCCTTATTCTAATAGTTATGTGGTGGTATCTCATTACACATCTAATTTGAATTTCCTTTTTTTATGTTGAATATTTTATTCATTTATTTAGATATGCTCATTTGCCATTATCTTCTTTTGTAAAGTTTATTTCCCAAACTTTTACCAATTCAATTGGGTTGTTTGTGTTCCTATTAGCAAGTTGTTAGAGTTATTTGTATACCCTTGATATCCACTCTTTTCAGATTTGTGATCTGCAAATATTTTGTCCCATTTGTGACTCACCTTTTCATTTTTTGGACAATAGCTATTGCAGAGAGTAACATTAATTTTAATAAAGTCCAATTTATCAATGTTATCTTTAATGGATCATGCTTTTGGTATCATCTGTAAAAACGCTTTGCCAAACGCAAAGTCACACAGATTTTATGTTATGTTTTTCTCCAAAACTTTTATAGTTTTACATTTAAATCAAGATCAATTCTTAGTTAATTTTTTTTTTTAAGATTTTATTTATTTATGTGACAGAGAGACAGCCAGTGAGAGAGGGAACACAGCAGGGGGAGTGGGAGAGGAAGAAGCAGGCTCCCAGCGGAGGAGCCCGATGTGGGACTCGATCCTGGAACGCCAGGATCACGCCCTGAGCCGAAGGCAGACGCTTTAACGACTGCGCTACCCAGGCGCCCCAATTCTTAGTTAATTTTTAATAAAAGTTTAAGATATATGCTAAGGCTCATTAATTTTCAAATGGATGTCCAACTTTTCCCATATTATTTTTTGAAAAGACTGAATCTCTGTAGAATTTCCTTTGCACCTTTGTAAAAATAAATTGATAATATTTGTTTGGGTCTATTTCTTGCTCTGTATTATTTTACAGTAAACTAGGTCATATTTATATGGGTCAATTTCTTATTATCTATTATTTTGTAGGAAACAATGTGTCATTCATTTTTTCACCAATAATACAGTCTTGATTATTGTAGCTTTACAGAAAGTTTTACAATCAGATAATGCAAATCTTCCAAATTTAATCTTCTTTTCCAGAACTGTCTTTGCTTTTTTAGATTCAGCCTGTGGCTGTAAACAGAAATCTTGCTGATTTATTTAGCTCTTCTTTGTTAATTTTCATCAATGATTTATAATTTTTGAGCATATTGACCAAGCACATCTTGTGTTTTATATATATATATATATATATATATATATATATATATATATATTCCTGAACATAGTAATTTTTTATTTCAAATTCAAACAGTTCATAGCTACTATCTAGAAATATGGTTGATTTTGTATCTTGGTCTTATATTCTATAACCATATTAAACTCACTCATTGACTTTAGGAGCCTAGATTCTTTGGGACTTTCAGTATAGACAATCATATGTTCTGCAGTTAGAAAGTTTTATTTCTTCCTTTGGGACCCATTACACTTAATATAGTATTTATGTTATGTCTTTTTGCACTGGCTAGCGTTTCCACTGTGATATTAAAAATGAATGGTGGGGGGTGCATGGGTGGCTCCGTTGGTTGAGCACCTGATTCTTGCCATTGGATCAGGTCATGATCTCGGTGTCCTGGGGTTGAACACTGCATTGGGCTCCTCGCTTAGCAGGTAGTCTGCTTGAGATTCTCTTCCTCTCCCTCTGCTCCAACCCCACTTGCATCACGTGCACATTCCCACATGCATGCTTTCCCCTTCTCTCTCTCTAAAATAAATAAATCTTAAAAAAAAAAAAAAAGAATGAGAAAGACATCCCTACCTCTTTCCTGATCTTAAGAAGAAAGCAGTCCAATTACACATGTGCTTAACTGTATTTGTATATTTGAAGCTTGATCTTTGTTCATATCTCTAATTATTGCTGTCATTATTCAAGTATTTATAAGTATATTACTTGGAGGTTTAGTAAGTTGACTTTTTTTTTTTCCAGCTCTGAAGCTCAATCTAAATTGTTATCTTTTCCAGGTTTTCATGCTCTGGTATTTAATGTCCTTGTTTTATGAGATGATCAAGAAAACAAAGTATTACTTTAAAAATCAAAATTACTTTTAGAGTCAAGGTTGTAGAAAGTAAATACGTATAGGGATCAGTTTTTAAATTGCTGTTCTTGGGGCAAAAGAACTGATGATTTATCTTAATTTCAAGTGACTCTGGTATTTCAGTGTATGATTAGGAGAAAATAATGGATCTAGGTACATAATTGTTAAGCAGTTAATGAGATATGCAGAGAAAGTTTATTATATTGAGAAAATTATAGTAATATAAACAGAAGTTTCCAAGAATAGAAGTTTTGATTATGATATTAAAATGATTATAATATTTTACATGGTAGATAATGTGGTTGGATAAATTATTTTGTGTTTTGCTACATGCTAATTGAATTTTTTTGAGTGTGACAGTATAATTCCCTTTTCATTAAGAGTACTCAAGTAACATCCAACCAATAATTCAGGCAGTCTAGACACTGAAATAAAGTTTTCCACCTATGAAGATCATATTCACTAAAATATGGATTTAATTTTCTGCTCTAGTTTATCTAAAATACTGGAAAGCTAAACATGACTGCTAACGGCTTATGAAGAATTTTAAAAAGGACATAGAAAAATATTAATCATGGAAAATCCCTTTTAAAAAAATAATTTTCTTCATTTTAGTATTTCATATCTACCTTTTTATAGAAAGCTAACTTAATACACAAAAATTTATTGTAACTGAATTTTTAAACATTCGAATCACAGAGTTTTTATTATTAGATAATAGTTTGGAACATTCTGATTCAAAATCATGTGTTTGAACATACTAGACAGGATTTATGATTTTTGGTAAAAATTATTTCAGATTCAGCTTTCTTAAGATTTTTGTCCTTGTCAAAAATTTATGTAAATTTAAAGCATTATTTTACTTCTGTTCTTAAAAGAAATATATGTTGTTTATTTTTTCTAAAAATAAACATGAGAAAAAAGTTTTAGTCTTTGATTAAACAGGCAATACCTGCAGTCACAATTTCAGTCTATGAGGGAAAACTGCAAAGCACACCAAAAACAAGACGAGCCTTTTCCTTCTTAAAGCTTTGGTTTTTAACCCACTAAGTTAACAAGCTACAGATGGGACAGAAATCTGAGTGAGATACAGGTGACATCTGGTCTTGGGTGTGCAATTCTCTAGATTTACTGATCCATTGAGCAATTCGACTGTGTGATCTTTGTGTGAAGGTTTTTTTTTTTTTTTTTAAGAAGAAACCATTTTCTCTCAGTCTGTGTGTCAGTTTCTATACAATACCTTAATTTCATAGATACTTTAAGATGTCAACATGTTTCGATATACAAAACTTTAATTACCTACCTTCCATTTATACAAAACTCAACCACCATAATGTATCTATGTACTATAGCATTTCTTCACGAAACAAGTTTATCGCTCTTTCTCTCTCTCCCTTTCTCCCCCCCCCCCTCCTCTTGCTTTGTCTCTCCCCTTTAATCCACAGTAAGTTATTTTTGTCCTATATACCTGGACTGTGTGATTATAGATTATAGTTGTTATTATGCTGTGTTTTTCTATAATTGAATGAACTTTCTATTTATGCTTCATATATTTTTGCTCAAAATTCTGCATTTTAGAATGCTGCCTACAAGTACTTTATCTACATTCAAATTGTAAATTGCTTTATAAAAATGATTTCTCAAGAATTGTTTAATGTGTTATAGTATTCTTTTGCTACTCAGTAGGAATTATTTGTTATTAAACAGTTATTATAGAATTCCATATAAATGTTCCTATTGCTCTAAGCTTATTATTTCTTTCATTTTCTTTCTTTCTTTCTTTTTCTTTCTTTCTTTCTTTTTCTTTCTTTCTTTCTTTCTTTCTTTCTTTCTTTCTTTCTTTCTTTCTTTTTTTTGTAATATGGTGGTAACTGTAACGAAATATTCTCACACATTTCTTGGTATTGAAGCATGATAAATCATTATTACTTGAAACAAAGGATAATAACACAATATAGATGCAATCTTCTTCCCACTGTTTCCTATGTTAACACAGTTCAATATGATGGAAAAATTATAACTAAATCAAGATTTGGTTAAATTTCATGGCCATTATTTCTTTTATAAAGTGTTATCATCTTAAGATAGTGAACATTTGCTCATTTCCTTTCTTTGCTTAAAATAATATTTGGCCATTGGTGTTTTTAATCCTAAAACAGAAAAATCACTGAACAGTAAAAAATAAGATAAAGAATATCTTAAATTTTTGTCATTGTAAGAATTATTAATTGTGCCCCTCCAACAAAAAAGGTCCCAAATAAAATAATTGTAGCAAATACTGTAGACAACAGAAGATTAATAAAGAATAATATATCAGGGCTTAATGCACAAATATTATTTTTAAAAAACCCTGTGTTTTTACCTTTGAAATCACCTACAAACAGCATTAGAGCTTGTCAAGGTTGCGGCCAGCCATTGCCATTTCTAACAGATTGTTCAAATGTTGAGTAATTGCAGCTTCATTTCCAATAGCCACTGGAAATTTCCTCCACTAGAAATAACAAATGGGCTCTTTTCAGCTAATAAAAACCCAGGGCAATAAGGCAGGAAGATCAAGTTTCAAGAGGCCACTATTGCTACAAACAGACATTTCTGCCATATGAAATCCAGACTGGATGTTGTGAGCCACCTTCCCAAGTTCTTCCTGCACACTCACTTTCCTGGACCTTTAAATGTCATTCAGCCATATTCCCAAATTCTTGCCTATCATTAAGTTCTTAATACAAAAATGTTCTTTTTGCTACTTCTTACAAGGTGTGGTAGTTAAAAGACTGGTCTAGAGCCAAGATGCCTGGATTCAAACTTGGTTCAGACACTTGTTTGAGCAGGTTGTCAACTTCTGTCCTTTAGTTTCTTCGTCCCTCTGTTAATGATGGTACTGTCCTCATGAGTCCTGTAGGAGTCATTACATGAGTATTACACATGAAGATCCTACAGGAGTACCTGGCATATCAGAATACCTATAGAAGCATTAATTTTTATTACTTACACTTATTCGTACAAATCTCATATCCATATTTCAAACCCCTTTTTATTAATTCTTTCCAATACTCATTATAAAAAAATCCTATTCCTTCTACCTTCTTAAAATCCCACCCCACCCCACCCCCCATGCCTTGCTATAACCAAAGCCTATCTTTTCCTAGCCAGCACAACTCTAATCCATGTTGTAGACAGGTTTAGTAAAATGAATCTATGTTAAATAAGTCCAAGACCTAATGTGCATTTATAAAAATCTGAGCATGAATGTGTCAAGGCTGGGTGCAGACTATCCAATATGCCATTATCTCTACTGCTAGGTTTGACTGTGATGGAAGTGGAAGAAGATGGAGCTCTGCATGATAGAATATCTGTGTGGCTCTTGTTTTCCCACCAGCACTCAGTTTTCTGGGGTAAGAGTCATTATTTGAGTTGTTTCTCGCAAGTTATGGTCTCTGAAAAGACCCTTTACCATTTGGCTCTGTTTCCCATGTGGACCTTCAGGAATCAGAGAGATGGGTCTTCATCAATGATGGATTTTTCCAGTCCACCCTTTCCTGAGTCAACACAAGGACATGGGAGAGAAGTTATAAAACATCATATCTTCCTTTCTTACTTAAAACAAGTGGTAGACATTCTATAATACATAATAAGTAGACATTTTGGTAGACTGATCAATAGATCAAATGGCCTATTTACCGATTTGGGGGTCATATAATTTGTAACTCCTTTGTATTCAAATTAATATCTCAAGCCACTATCTGTCCACATGAATTGGTAATCCAATATTTAATTTTGGGGCCCCAAGAGTTAATCAAGAATTCTGGATGTTTCTTAAATTCTTAGAGGCGTTTGCTTCTCTTGTATTAAGTATAGATATTTTGGAACTCAGAGGTACTTTTTCAATGAGGTCACAAACCTACAACTGCCCCTGAAACATTTACTTTAGAACCAGCCGAGGGTGTTAAAGTTACCAGAGGAGAAGACCTCATTTTTACCGCCATTGCAGAAGTGTCATCTCTGATGAAAGTAGTTATGCAACTTATGTGACTGGGACTGTTTCCTGTCCTGCTACCACCAGTGTTAGTGCAGATCTCAACCTACTCTCTCAGTTTCACATTCAATCAAGGTTGCTTCATGCTTACATTTTTCTGCATATGTCTCCTCAGGCAAAGGAAACAAAAGCAAAAATAAAAATAAACAAAGCAAAAAATAATAATTAGGAATCCGTCAAACTAAAACTCTTTGCACAGAAAAGGAAACCATCAACAAAATGAAAAGCCTACCTACTAAATGGGGCAAGATATTTGCAAATGATATATTCAATAAGGCATTTATATCCAAAATATATAAAGAACCCATACAACTCAAAACCAAAAAAACCAAAAAAACAAAACAAAAAAAAAAACCCAACCCAAACCAAAACCAAACAAAATAGCCAAAACAAAAAACTAACGATCTGATTTAAAAATGAGCAAAAGACTTGAATAGACATTTCTCCAAAGAAGATATACAGATGACCCACCAACAGACACATGAAAAGATAATCAACATCACTAATCATCAGGGAAATGCAAATCAAAACCACCCACCCATCAGAATGGCTAGTATGAAAAAGACAAGAAATAAGAAGTGCTGGTGAGGAGGTGGAGAAAAGGGAACACTCGGAACCCTTGGTAAGAATGTAAATTGGTGCAGCCACTATGAAAAACAGTATGGAGGCTCCTCAAAAAATTAAAAGTAGAAATATCATATGATCCCGTAATTCCACTGTTGAGTATTTCCCCAAAGAAGATGAAAACACCAATCCTAAAAGATATATGCACCTCTATGTTTATTGCAACATTATTTATAATAGCCAAGATATGGCAGCAACCTAAGCATTCATTAATAGATGAATGGATAAAGAAATTGTGGTATATATACAATGGGATACTGCTCAGCCATAGAAAAGAATGAAATCTTGTCATATGAAACAACCTAGGTAGACCTAGAGGGTATTATGCTAAGTGAAATAAGTCAGACAAAGAAAGGCAAACACTATATGAGTTTACTTATATGTGGAATCTAAAAAACAAAACAAGCAGAAAAACATCTCTGAATGCAGAGACCAAGCTGGTGGTTGCCAGAGGGGAGAGAAGTGAGGGAATGGCTAAAATAGGTGAAGGGGATTAAGAGGTACAGACTTTCCGTTACAAAATAAATCACTGGGATGAAAAGTACAGCATAGGGAATACAGTCAATAACATTGTAGTAATGTTGTATAGTGACAAATGGTAACTACACCATGATAACATGGTAAGCATTGCATAACGTGCAGAATTGTTGAGTCCCTATGCTGTAACATGAAACTACTATAACATTGTATGTGGACCAACTTCAATTAAAAAAAAGAAGATTGCTACATACTTGAAATCATGTCTTCAGCTTTAGTTTACACTCACGTGTTCTTGACATTGCAGCCAAAGCCCATTCTGAGCATTGTGTATCTGGGTATAAATCCGCTGTACAGTGTGCCAGAATCAGCCCTCCAGCAGCACTGAGGAAACATTTTTACAAAGTGAGGAAATATTTAGGTTATTTCTTAAATTATGCCAACCAGGTTGCCTCTTCCACCAGCCCTTTCATACGTGAGGACATTTTTAGGGTCTTTCCTATGTTTTTATTAGAAACAATGCTGGAATGCATAGCCTTCTACCATATATTTGCATATTTGTCCAATTATATTTTAGAACTTCCACTATAGAAGCAAAAATTGAATATATTTAAAGACTTCGGTACATAATTCCCAAAAGACTTACAGATTTGTTACACATTTCACCCTTTTGCCAATGTGACATAAGAGACATATTCATACCAACTTATCAGTTGCAGCTTGGAAGCATCTTGTACTTTTCAAACAAAGCATTTTGTACAGGCTTTAATTTCCATATCAATCCTATGAGACTGGCAAAAGTATTCCAATTTTACCAATGGTAAAAATGAAATTTAGGAAATTAAGCTATCATGATTAAGATCAAACAGGTAATAATTGGTTGAAATACTATTTGAATTTGAATACTATGGATTCCATTTATTGATTGATTCATTCTCTCATTCTATATGCATTTGTTGAGCACCTACTACGTACCATGCACTGTGCAGGCAGATGCAGATGCGCCAATTAGCTGAAAGAGAAGTTCTCTGATACCAGAAAGCTCACGTTTTAGAAGGAAAGCAGACTTAAAAAAAATAAATATTTACCTATTTATTAATATTGAGACTGGGATAATATTGGAGACTTCTGGGGTAATGAGGGAATATAATGGGGAGGCTGTGATCCAATAATGGCAGTCGACATGGCACAAGGAATATGGAAAGCAGAGGGAACTACCTGGTGGGCACTGTGGCTAGAGTTTAAAGAGTCAGAGGCCACAGGCATGAGGTGGAGCTCGAGAAGTCAAGGCCAGAGTGTGCAGAGCCCACTGGTCCAGCACTTCCCCAATTTTCAGTGGTGAAGGGCCATTAAAAAAAAAAAAAATTCTCATGGTCAAATATTTGCATAAAATAAAGTAACAATAAATTACTAAAATAATGAAATTTCAAAATAAAAAATGCATAAAAACAAAAACCCCAAATTTAGTTTAGTTTCATCAGACGTGAAGTTATTCTGAAATGCTGTGAGAATGTCTAGGTAGTCGCTGGAGGGTTCTGTGCTGATCTCCCAGAGTCGCTGGAGCAGCTGTAGGCACTAGCTAGGCTGCAGACACGTCAGGCAGCGCTGTTTTAGGCCATGGCTGTACTGAAGAGCACCGGTCAACATGTAGGTGACATTATCAGGTGTGTGTTAAGAGATAATCGCTCTGGCTGAAGTGTGAACAGACTAGAGTGGGGGAAAGAATGGATTTGGGTGGGTGAATTAGGAGGTCAGTTCATAGTATAGAGAACAACGAAGATAATTCAGGCTAATGTTGTGGGCAGAATTTCGAAAATGTTCCCCCAAAGATATCCCACCCTAATTTCCAGTATCTGTTAATTTGATGAGAGATTGTGCCCTTGATTATATTATATGGTATATGCACAGTTGACTTTAAGACAGGGAGATTGTCCAGATGTGACAAATCTAACCCCGTGAGCTCTTCTAAGTAGAGAACTTCCTCCAGTTGGTTACAGGATGAGAAGTGAGAGCGATGGGAAGTAGAAAAGTCACTGCACCATTGCTAAGTTGGCGTTGGAGGGGACCGTGTGAGCAGGAACGTGGGTGACTTCTGAAAGCTGAGAACAGTCCCATGCTGATAGCCAACAAAGAATCGGGGATTTCCATGCTATAATTGCAAGAAGCTAAATTCTACCAATTCTGCCAACAGGAACAATCTTGTGAGGGGCCCCTGAGCCCCAGATGACAATGCAGCCCACTGACATCTCGATTTCAGCCTCAACAAAGAACATAGGCCCACTCTGGATTTCTGACCTACAGGACTGTGACCTAATAAATGAGTATTGTGTTAAGCAGCTAAGTTTGTACCAATTTATTACATAGCAATAGCAAACTGATAGAGCCAGAATGGTGGCAGTGGCGATGTAAAGAAATGGATGGATGGATTTTAGCAATTTTTAGTAACTAAAATGGGTAGAAGATAATGATGGGTTTAGGAGGAAGGAGGATTTAGGATCTAGGAGATCAGGGAGAGGAAGAGGTGTCAAAGATGACTCCTAAGTGTCTGGCTTGTGTAACTACGTGGATTGTGGTTCCATTTACAGAGCTAGAACGTGCTATGCTGGAAGAGGATCATGATTTGGGGGGAAAGGTCAGGATTTCATTCTTAGACTGTATTTGTTTTGAAGTGACTGTGATTCATCTGAGAAGTGCTGTCATGCACGCAGTTGTATTTATAGGCGTGAAACTCAACAAGAAATATGGGCTTGCAATATAAATGTGTGAGTAATCCACTTAGAGGTGGTGCATAGAGCCCTAAATGAGGATAATGCAGAGTAGGTAGAAAGTGCATCTAGGACAGAGCATGAGGATTCAAAGGCTCAGGAGAGGAGGGTCTGCGAGCAAAGCTGGAACAGCCTGAAAGGCAGGAGGAAAACTAGAGGAGAGTTACAACAATGGACCTGTATTAGTTTCCAACTGTGCTTAAAAAATTACTATAAACTAGGTGATTTAAAATAACATAAATTTATTATCTTATATTTCTTTCAATCAGAGGTCCAACACAGACTTTGTTGAGCTAGAATCAAGGTATCTGTAGGGCTTCATTCCTTCCTGAAGGTTCTAGATGTGTCCATTCTCTTGCCTTTTCCAGCTCCTGGAGGTTGCCTGCATTCCTTGGCTCTCGGCCCCTTTCTTTGTCTTCAACACCAGCAACATCAAGCCAGATCCTTTTAATACTGCTATCTCTTGGGTCTCTCCTCCCTCTAACATTTTAATTTTTTAAATTAAAAAAAAAAATGTTGTATTTGTTTATTTGAGAGAGAGAGAGTCCGGCAGGGGCAGAAGGAGGGAGAGAATCTCAAGCAGACTCCCTCCAGAGCGTGGAGTCTGACCTGGGGCTCCATCTCACGACCCTGAGATCATGACCTGAGCCAAAGTCAAGAGTTGGAGGCTTAACTGACTGAGCCGCCCAGGCGCCCCTCCTTCTAACATTTTTAAAGACCTTTGTAATTACATTGGTCCATCCTGGATAATCCAGGATAATCTCCCTATTTTAAAGTCACTTGGTTAGCAAACTTAATTCTCTCTGGTTTCTTAATTTGCCTTTGCCATGTAACAGAACATGTTTAAGGATCTGGGGATTAGAATGGGGGCCATTGCTCTGCCTACCAGGGGCTTAAGGATCTCTCCACAGGCTGTGCAGGATGATGATCTGGGAGAGCAGGGGTTGGATGAATGCTAGGGGTGAAAGAGAGAGTGCAGGGGGTGCGGAGTGAAGTAGGAGGCAAGAACTGAACTGCGGATGGAAGACTTTGCAGAGTTAGGCTGTGAGTGAGGGAAAGGAAGCAGAGTGTGGTCGTGGTGGTTTGGGATGGAGAAAGAGTTATTTTGTGGGAAATCGTGAAGTTGTCTAATAACCAATGTGAAGTACTCAGTTGAGAGAAGTTGTCTATCCCACAGAGAGAAGTGGTACTCGTTAGCTTGAGATCCTTGAATGTACAGGTAGGGAGCTAAGCTGAAGGTGACATTTGTCCCCCTTATAAACAGAAGAAATGGGGGTGGGCTGGGCTACGTGCAGATCCATTTGTGTGTTTATTAGCAGAAATCCTAAAGGTTCACATTTTAATGTTCTCTTTTTTCCCCCTGAAAACTCCAACCAGAAAAGGAAAACTGCATTTGCAAACCAGAAACACAATCAATAAAAATGAACATGGCATCTAGCAATCATATTTCCCCAGTGAATGAACAGTGCTGCCTGCTAAGTGGAAACTTCTACTTCACGTTGCACATAAATGAGGGAACTCCCTGGTGCAGCCATGCTTTGTGTCCCATCAAGCTTTATGGGATCCTTAACACTGTGTGGGAATCATAAGCCATTTCCCATTAGTGCTATCATCTTAAAACACTTTGGAGTTTTGACTGAATAACTAACAAAACAGCAGTTCATTAGAAGAATGATGTAACCAAGTGATTTTTAATGGAGTCTCCGAAGATCTTGAGAAAAAGAAACTGTGCTGTAAATGGACACGAACACGGATATGCAGTGGACAAATGGATATTTCCACATCTCTGGTCCAATTCATCACTGAACTGAGGGTCAAAGGACCCATTAAGACCCAGAGTTCAAGGCAATCTGTGAATCTATTCTTTTATATTCGGAAAGTCTAGGCAGCAAGAACTGGATGCTAACTTTCTGTGCTTTATCAATGGGATAGGTATTTTAAGTGCACCAGTTAGAGAAAATACTGCTCAGTCGTGGACCCTGGTCTGGGTTACCAGGTAACAGATAGGCCTTCCAGTTAAATTTGAACTTCAGATAAAGAGCAAGTAATTTTTTAGCATAAGTCTGTTCCAGATATTGCATGGAACACGCTTCACTAAACTTTTGTTGTTGTTTACCTAAACTTCACATTCAAATGTAACTAACTGGTGTCCTCTACTTTTATTTGCTAAATATGGCAACCGTAACCCTAGTGAAAATCCAGATATTTTTCATTTAAACATATTTTGTAAAAAGACATCTGGATTCATGGACTGAAACATAATATTTGAACTACTTTCAGACTTGGGAAGTCTGAGCATTCTGAAATCCAAAATACGAGGTTTTCTGAGATATTTCACTGGGTTCATGCAGACAATCAATAGTATGTTTGCAATTAAAATAAGGCTAAGACATTTATTCTGGGAAACTCTTATGGTTGTATCTGGGCCACGGGTTTCCTAGAAGTCTTGTCTGGTGAGACTTTAGGACTAAGTTTTTATGTTGTTGTTGTTGCTTTGGTGTAATACGTAACACTGTAGAGAAATAGGTTATATATTTCGTGTGTTCATCCAGCCATCCACGAACTGGCCAGATAAAAGTGGATTTACCATAACCCTAATCTTTTCAGGACTGGCTACTTTTCCAGTCCTATTTGGAAACCATAGTAACTCAGGAGAGTTGACACCAAACAGTACGGTCGGCTTCGATGCCGATTCTTCGAAATCTATCTTATGAGTATTATTTACTTTTTCATACACTTAACAAATATTACTGAATGACTTCACTGAAAGAAGTGAAGATACAATGGCAAACAAAATAGACGAGATCCTGTATTGGAGGGGCTAACATTATGTTATGTTAGAGAGGTGCCAGCATGAGGAATTCAGGCACCTGGGTGTCGTAGTCGGTTAAGCTTCCGACTCAGTATGAATTTTATATCACAAAGGCCAGTAGGAAATTGGTTGGTGAGATTAAAATAGAGAGAGGAGGTTAGTGTGTCTGGAGCAGAGTGTGGAATGTTAAGAGATGTCCGTGCAAGGCTGTGTAAGTCAGGGCAAGGAACTTAGTTTTATTCTCTTTGCTGGCAAGCTTTTGCGGTACTTCAGGCATGAGAATAACATGGCAGTGCTGGATTGTAGGAAAACAAAAGGAAAATCTTGATTTTTTTTATATACATCATCATGACTTCTTATTAAATTCTGTGTCAAAATGTTTCTGATTTGCCACTATGGTGAAATATAGAAAATACCAAAATAATAGATGTAGCTATAAATCGAAGAACATAGAAAAATGTGCAAAAAAGTTTACAACAATGACATCCGTTATCATGATAAATGTAAATGAAATAAACATTCTTATTAAAAATAAAAATGTGCTCATATTAGCTAAGAACGAAGGAATCCAATAAAACAATTGCGGATTTGTTGACTTATAAAAAGCTATACATAGAGGTTGCTATTGAACTATTTAAAACCAAATTTCTGTTTCTAATTTATTGTTTAAATAAACAAAACTATTATATATTAAGTCTAATTTTTTAAATTCTAATATAAAAAGTACCGATATTCAGACATTCTGTAATAATTAAAATACTAACTTTGCATTAGTAGACTTACTGTGGTGACCATTGGACAATGTATACACATATCAAATCATGTCACATCCCTGAAACTAACATAATGTTATATGTCAATTATACTTCAATAAAAATAAAATAAAATGAAATACTAATTTCCCTGTCCTTGAAAAAAATAAATTTTTGTTTCCATGGTCATCTTGGAAAATATTTGAATGTTCCACATTCGGACTGATATCTAATGAGCCACATTTCATTCCTAAAGGAGAAATTTTCGAGATTGGTAATAAGGAAGTGAAAATAGAAATTTGTAGGGAAATATCTATAGATAGCCTATATGGTTACACAGAATTGAAATCCTAAAATATGCCTGAGTCTGCCAGGATACTGACGCTAATTACCACAGTGAGAAGAACTGCCCTCAATACGAGTGACTTCGACAGCCCTCCACCCCCACGGGCTATAGACTCAGGTGTGCTCACTGTGTGTGGGGGCGGGGTGCAGGGTGGCAGCGAAAGGTGTGTTAAAACTACAAAGTGGGGGTTTTTTCAAGTCTTGTATTTTCCTGTAGTGAAATAATTCCTGTAGAGAGATAATTGCCTCAGAATTTGTTGCTGACTGTTCTCAGAAAGCACTTTTTTAAATGAGAAAAGATCCAGGGAGAGGGCATGCAATTTTAATTAACTGATCTGTCAAAACTAAGCATGGTTTAATTAATGACTTGAGATTTTGGAGGAAAATTTTTGTGGGGACAGAGCCCTTCCGCTCTGTCATACCTTTATAAACCATTCCCCAGAGAACTCCTAAGGTATAAATTTGAAGTTCTCTTTTAGCATTAAGAGGAAAAAATCTTATGCAGATTAGTTGGAAAGTGTATAATAGCAGACATTCTACACTTGGCAATTTCTGATTAAATTTAATAAATTGAGGTGATCAGTGATTGGCAGTCAATCTTGGTATTCAAGGGAGAATGACCCTAAAATGGAAAGCTGATCATGTGATTCTAACTAACCCTACCTTGCCATTACTAATATTTTAATGAGTCCCTAATCTAAAATATATTCCATTTTGAAATGAAAACTTGTTCCTTTCATGCCACACGAATGGCGGTTAATACTCCTTAAAGCTTCTCAGTGGGAACAATTTCCGAAATAACTGGAGGAAATAGTCACTCTTTCTCAACATTTGCTAAGTGACAGAAACAATGAGCTGCATATTTTGTTGAGTTCTTGTTCATCTGGCAAATCAAGACAGAGCACAAAGGATATGTTAGTTGCTGAACAAGTGACAATTTAGCTCATGAACAAAAAGCAAATTGTGGTCAGGAGACAAGCCTTTTACAGTTAACAATCATCCTGAAAAGGATGCCGTGATTACAGTGCAACGTTCTTCCATCAGACCACAGCCTCGCTCAGGAAAGCAGGTTGCCAGTGAGACTTCTACGTCTTTCTTTCTTATCCACTGTGAGTCATGTCTTTCCTCTGTAATTAAGGCTTTTGATGTGCACGACCCTCATTAGCCCTGAGATAATGAAACAAATCAGACCAAATATCCTGTTGTTGAAGGTGGAAAAGCTACCACAAATGTGATCTCCTTTTGCCTCAATTTGTGCCTATGCAAAAATGCTGTTCTAGAAATACCCCTATTTAGATTTCAGGCTGTTGACAAAGTCAAGATATTGTTCATTTTTTGAAATTTTGTATATTAAAGTAATTGCAGACAGGGGTTGATTCCTTTATTCGAATATCTTTGATAACCTGAACAAATTAAATATATAATAGGATATAGTCCTACTATTTTTATGGTGAAATAATTTCATATTTGACAAGGTTGTTGTATTTAATCCTTTCCATTAGATGATCATTCGTGTTAGAAACTTTGCTATTCAAATTAAATTTATTTTATTTGTCCACTCACTCTGTGTACCAGATACTGGGATGGGCATTTTACACATGTGAGCTCTACTCCTTGGAATAACTCTGCAAAGCAAATTTCATTATTCCCATTGCATAAGTGAGGAACTTTAAGCTAAAAAAATAAATAAATAAGTGGTTCCCTAAAACCATGAGTGATGTGGCACAGCTTCCCTTCAAATGAAGAGGTATGGTTGGGGGGAGGGTAGAATGAGCAGAGAGAGGGGTGTCTCTTGATACAATGAGCACTGGGTGTTGTATGGAAATCATGAATCACTAAATTCTGCCCCTAAAACTAATAATATACAATATGTTAACCAAATCGAATTTAAGTAATTAAGTAAAAAGAAAGAAAGAAGGGAAGAAAGAAAGTGAAGTGGCAGGTACCTTTATTGGGCTTCTACCCCTACCACCCAGTGCCACATGCTCAGTCCCACCTGCCATAGAAACTCCTGTTTCTATTTTGGTTCAGACACAGGCTTTTCTTATTATAGAGGTCACTGTTTTTTCCCCCCTAAATCACACAATCTCAGTGGGTCCATAGAATGGCTCTTTATATCATTTTTAGGTTGCAATTTCACATGTAGACTGTGCCTACATTCATTCTGCTGCCTGAAAACATGCTAACCAACTACGGCATGATATGCTGAGATTTGTGCCTGAGAAAAAGGAATACTCTCTGGTTTGAGGGTCTCAGGGTAAATAGTAGGAGTACAATATGTGAACTTCAGTACACGGAATTTATGACATCTATTTTATTTGCTTGGAAATTTTTAAAAAATTGCTTCCTGGTATTTCAACTCTGTTATGAATAAGGGACATTGCCAGAGGGCTGAGTTTCATGGACCCAGGTCCCTGGAGCGTGGTGCTGAGAGAAGCCAGAATGATGGCTTTCTCGTACATGGGAACTGGGTTCTACATAGGCAAAAGCTTAGACCCGCTGTCACAGATTAGCTTTATGCTGGTTTCTTGCAAAACAAATGAACTTGCTATCTTTGTGCAGGGCCTAACGGTTTCTCATACGATTTTCCATTACTGTGTTACCAGTCTATTACTCTCAATTACATTTAGGCTCCTTGAGGTCAGTGATATGTCCTATTCGTCTCTGTATCCCCAGAAACTCCCATGAGTCCTGGAACCAAAAGCCGCCAAATGAATGTTTGTGCAATTAAGCAAGGGACAAGGTATCTGTGTAACAGATGATGTTGGCTATGAAAGCAGGAATGATATGATATAAACTTTTGGGAAACTCACAATAACACAACCTTCCCATGAAACAGACCACACACATATTCTGTTACCTAGTTTGGCTATTTCAGCTGTAGGCTGTTTTTAACAGTCAGCCATTGTCCTATTAACACTTTAACAGACTACCACACATGTATTGTCATAAGACAATAAAAATCTTTATCTCACTCGGGCGTCTGTATGTCATCTGGGATTTGGGTTCAGCTGGGCTCGGCTGTAAGCTGTGGGTTGCATTATTTAGGCCAGTTTCATCTTTCTTGGACCGGAAGTTACATGTGGCATGTTCTTCTCCGGGCAAGAGGTAGGAGGGTAGGAGTGCAAGAGAGCAACTAACCACACACACTCTTTCCAAAGCCTTTCCCACGTCATTCCCGCTAACAACCCATAGGCCAAAGGAATTGCAATCACATGGCCAAGCCCAAAGTCAAAGGCTGGGGAGTACACTCTGGCCACAACGAAGCTATCATATGCTCGTTGATAATCATTCTGTTAAAAATAAGTCAATCATTGGAACCCATAGTGTAATCTATTTCAGACACTTTCACTGATATGTAAACAAAGGGACAAAATATTGCATACCTCCAGGAAGCACGCCTTGTGGCTGTATGCTAGGGGTTGCCATTTGCATTTTATTCTGTGATGGAGTCCTTGGGAGTGGTGTACCTCATCAGTATGATTATCTAGTGGAATTGGAGCCAGATAGCCATGCATCGTGGTTATAATTAATTTTATTTTAAATTACTAGAAATGTACATGCAACAAAATCTATTTATAAAATAATGCAATTAAATTTTTATTTGGAAATATTTTCTGTTGTACTGCAGTTCAAATAAGTTCAACTGTGTCACCCCTCCCTCCACCTAGCTGAGGTAATAGATAACTACATTTATTTAAATGAGTGATGTATGTTAAACACTGAGCATAACACTGAGGCATAATAAGGGTTATGTAAATTTCTGCTACAGTAATAATGATCATAAAAGCTGTAATGATGATGAGAAGGACATAAAGCAGAGAATTCACTGATACCTGAAAATTAGTACAGAACAAAAAACATGATGATCGGGACAGGGTGAGTCTGTGAGGCCAGTCTAACCAGTATGACTGTACTGGTCATTTGGTCAACATGATAATAAGCAAGAGAGAAGGTCCATTCAATGAAATCATTGATCATTCCACCACACTGGATATCTTAGAGAAGTTAACACCTGCCTCTAGCCCTGCACAGTGGATGAAAAGGTAGTGTCAGAGTAGAAAGTATAATATAAGCAAAACAAAGTCAAAATACTAGGTAGAATTATATGAAATTGTCACTTTTTTAGACCGAAAATGGTCAATACTGGCAACTTCAAGCAGTTCAACCAAGAAAGCCAATAAAATACACAGTCTAGGTGCTTCTGAGTAGTCAGACAGAAACACTTTCCCTCCATCAGGATTTTAAAACTATAGATATGAAACATTATCAAGAGAAGATAGATGAAAACCAGCAGTGGCATTAAAGGAAACCCGAGAAACTGACTTATGTCAATGGAGACACATCTGGTCGGCCTGTTCGTTATATTCAGCACTTCAGAAGACAACCGGGACAACAAAGGCAAATGTAAGAAAAAAAAATTAAAAACTGGTTGAGAGTTTATCTACAATGACTAATGTCAAAAATATGGTAGCAGTTCCTTGGTGAAGAAGAATTGATCATGTAGAGAGCTGATAGCCTTTCTACCTATTGTAATAAGGTGCTGGTTATGCCATAGGCGGTCCACCAGAAATACTGCTCTGGTGTAGCTCAATTAGCAATGTCTTCTTGTGCAGAGACCAAAGTAAAGGAATCCCTTGCAAATGTTGTTAAAGCAGAAATGTCTGCTTCCAGATGTATTCAACCAAGTATCTGCTCATACTGGTACATGTGTGAAGGTGGGACTTGCCTGGGTCTGCCCGGCCTGCTTATATAAACACTGCTTAGACAACTAGTCTCTTTGCAAGAACTGATTTTGATGAGAATGATCAGGTAAGCCGGTGTTATAAAACGAACGAATGCATTCTTGCTTATGATTGAGAGCTGTCATCTCTCCTTTTCTCCAAAAGTTCTCGTACTGGTCACTATATCCATTTGAGTGAGTGGGCTCACTTAAACTTTTAATGGATCAGCACACGCTGTGCAGGTCTGTGAAAAACACTATAGAGCATCAGCTGGAAACCCACCAACCAGATCTGCATTCTTCCATTACAAGTGCAAAGTCAAATGAAGGCATCTTCCTTCTCTACCAAATTAAATGGTAATTGAAAAACTGCAGTAGATCTTAAATGTGTGAGCCCCAGAAGGAAGGGGACCTCTCTGGAGGGAAGATTTAAGTGCAGAATGCAGAAGAGAATGTTCTGTTAGCCATATGCTCTGTGGGTGTGCCACTGGCAAAGTGCAGTGTTGGGAAGAAGCTGAAATTTGGTGTGACACACGTCTTGTTTTTCTCATACTTTGGGGAAAGCAATAAGTGAGAGTGATTATTAAATTACATCAGAGAACATAGACTATCTGTTACTGAGCACAGAGTAGAATTTATATTTCTCTTTTTATATCTGTTCTCTTCTTATGACCTTTGTTTAATAAATGAAGCACGGAAGCATGCCATCAGAATGCATTTTCTCTCCCCCCTCCCCAGCATCACATCTTAAGAAACCAGCAATACTCATAACTGACTTTGGGGGAAAAATATCCATGGCTAGCATCTCGCTTGGTTCCTTATGTGCATTATGTCATTTAATTGTAAGTACAGTCTGAGAGTTCAGTACCTGTAATTTACCAACAAGGAAACACAGGCTGAGAGAAACTGAGTAACTTGCTAAGATTCCCATGACCAAGTAGAACTAGGCTTTGACCCCTGATCTAGATCGAGACTGGAACCCCAAGCCACTTGGCTTTCTCTAGTAAAGTTCAAAATCTACAGTCAATGATTTGTAGGGATCTCTGTCCACATACTAATTAAGATGATATAAAGCTTGCAATGATCAAGTCTATCTTGGAGGTCTGCATAGTGATTTGTTGGGGTTTTTTTTAGAGAATTAAATGCTACTAGAGGTATCTGTCTTCCATGGACAGCTTGAGTGGAGACTGTGGATCTCCACTTCTTGGTGTGTGTTTTTCTCCATTGCTAATGTTATATGTTATATCATTATCATACAAAGGTTGGTTTATAGAAAAATAAAATTATATATAAGTATTTAATAATTTAAAAGACTATAATTTTCAAATTACTTAGGGAGGATATTATTATTGTCATTATGACCTTGGTATTTTGTATTCAATTTATAAGGAAGCTTGCCCATATGTACTATTGGACATTTTTGACTCACCTTCTTAATTTCAGGCATTATTATGATATTAGCTTTGGGAATTATAAGCCAGCTTGTGAAAATAAGGGAAGGAACAGATATTCCTTTATTTTTTAATTCATGCTTAGAGAGATGTTTCTCTATGGTAGAAATCACACATAATTTTGAACAATAGGAAATATGAACTTAATTCATAATGCCTTTGTGTTTCAGCCTTCACACTAGTAAAATGAGAATATAAAAGCTTCAATTTATTTAGTTATTCTGAGGATTAAATGAGATCACATGGAGTGTATCTTAACAAAAATTTTATTTGGTTAGTTATAAATTCCATTATAATTACATACGGTGTCCATTAGTTTCAGGTGTACAATGTAGTGATTCAGCAATTCCATACATCACCCAGTGCTCATCACAAATGTTCTCTTAATCCCCATCACCTATTTCACCCATCCTCCCACCCACTTCCGCTTTGGTAACCATCAGTTTGTTCTCTAGAGTTAGAAGTCTGATTTTTGTTTTATCTTTGTTCATTTATTTTGTTTCTTAAATTCCACATGTAAGTGCAGTCACATGGTGTTTGTCTTTCTCTGACTGACTTATTTCACTTGGAATCATACCTTCTAGTCCATCCATGTTGTTTGCAAATGGCAAGATTTCATTCTTTTTGAGGCTGAATAATATTCCATTGTGGGTATATATATAATATATATATATTATATATATTATATATATATACCACATCTTCTTTATCCATTCATCTATCAATGGACACTTGGTTTGCTTCCATAGTTTAACTATTGTAAATAATGCTGCAATAAACATAGGGGTGTGTGTATCATTTCAAATTAGTGTTTTCATATCCATTGGCTAAATACGCAGTTGTGAAATTACTAGAGCATATGGTTGTTTTTAATTTTGGGGGGAACCTCTATACTGTTTTCCAGTGGCTGCACCAGTTTGCATTCCCACCAACAATGCAGAAAGGTTGCTTTTTCTCCACATCCTTGCCAGCACTTGTTTCTTTTGTTTTTGATTCTAGCCATTCTGACAAGGGTAAGGTGATATCTTATCATGGTTTTGATTTGCTTTTCCTTGATGATTAGTGATGTTGAGCATCTTTTCATATGTCTGTTGGCCATCTGTATGTCTTCTTTGGGGAAATGCATGTTCCTGTCTTCTGCCCATTTTCTAATTGGATTATTTGGTTTTTGGTGTTGAGTAGTATATGTTCTTCATATATTTTGGATATTAACCCTTATTGGATATATCATTTGCAAATATCTTCTCCCATTCAGGAGGTTGTCTTTTAGTTTTGTTGATTGTTGTCTTTGCTGTGAAGAAGCTTTTTATTTTGATGTAGTCCCAACAGTTCATTTTTGCTTTTGTTGCCCTTGCCTCAGGAGACATATCTAGAAAACTCTTGGTATGGCTGATGTCAGAGAAATCACTGCCTGTGCCGTCTTCTAGGATTTTTATGGTTTCAGGTCTCACATTTAGGTCCTTAATCCACTTTGAGTTTATTTTTGTGTATGGTGTTAAAAAGTGATCCAGTTTTATTTTTTTGCATGTAACTGTCCAGTTTTCCCAACACCATTTGTTGAAGAGACTGTCTTTTTCCCATTGACTATTCTTGCCTCCTTTGTTGTCAATTAATTGATCATGTAATTGTGGATTTATTTCTGGGATCTCTATTCTATTCTATTGATCTATGTGTCTATTTTTGTGCCAGTACAACATTGTTTTTGAATACTACAACTTTGTAGTATATCTTGAAATCCGGGATTGTGATAGCTCTAGTTTTGTTCTTTTTCAAGACTGCTTTGGCTATTTGGGGGCTTTTTGTTCCATGCAAATTTTAGGATTATTTGTTCTAGTTCTGTGAAAAATGCTGTTGGTATTTTGATAGGGATTGCATTGAATCTGTATATCGGTTTGGATAGTATGGACATCTTAACAATATTTGTTCTCCCACTCCATGAGCATGGAATATCTCTCCATTTGTTTGTGCTATCTTCAATTTCTTTCAACATTGTTTTATTGTTTTCAGAGTACAGATCTTTCAACCCTTGGTTAAGTTTATTCTTAAGTAGTGTATTATTTTTGGTGTAATTATAAATGGAATTGTTTCCTTAATTTCCTTTTCTGCTACTTCATTATTAGTTTATAAAAATGCAATAGATTTCTGTATATTGATTTTGTATGCTGTGATTTTACTGAAGTCATTTATCAGTTCTAGCAGTTTTTTGGTAGAGTCCTTAGGGTTTTCTATGTATAGTAATATGTCATCTACAAATAGTGAAAGCCTTATTTCTTCCTTGTCAATTTAGATTCCTTTTATTTCTTTTTGTTGTCCGACTGCTGTGATTAAGACTTCCAGTACTATGTTGAATAAAAGCGGTGAGAGTGAACATCCTTGTCTTGTTCCTGATCTTAGGGCGAAAGCTCTCAGTTTTCCCCAGTGAGCATGAGTTCACTGTGGATTTTTAATACATGGACTTTATTATGTTGAAGTGTGTTTCCTCTAAACCTACTTTGTTGAGGGTTTTTGTCATGAATGGATGTTGCATTTTGTCAAATGCTTAACAAAGATATTTTTAACCTAAATAATTAATACATGACTAATTTCTCATTGACCAAATTAAACCAATTTCCTTGTTCATTTTCTTAGGAAGAAACATAGAGAAATAAGTAAAAATACAAATACATAACAAAACAGTGGATCCAATCCAGGTGACTTGTGAATGGAACTTAATCCATAAAAATGTAAATTTATGTTTCAATTTAAAAAAAGAAAAACTATCCAGATTGGAGCAGCAGTTTGGAGGGTATATCATTTGGACATCAGTTACAAAAACAGAAATTATCCTAGATATTTGGAGCGGAAGAGAAATTCACGTAGGCAATTAGATGCTTCTAAAACCTTTGGGAGGGCTGGAGGAGAAATATTCCTAGGATCATTGTCTTAAGTCTCAGGAAATCAGGAAATTTCAGAGACCACAAGAAAGCACTGCTCATCATCTCAGCTGCCTACATCAGTGAAGCTGGTATCCTCAAGAGAATGCCTGGAAGCCACAGTAAACCTCAAAGTCCATTACTGTCTATCAATGTCTCAAGAGTGTAAGGCTTCTTTCCTTCCTTTCTGAGCCCTGCAGAAATACCTATCATGGTGTCATCAAAACCACAAGATTGTTGGAATGGAAGCTTGAGAAAGACAGCACCCCATCTTCCAGTCTCTACAGAAAAAGATGAGGATTTGAAGAGAGGGATGGTGCTGAATAAGAGAGGAAATTCTCAGGAAAATAAAGAGGATAAATAGGAACATTGGGACATTAAAAAAAAAAACACCTAGTTTTGTAATAAGAGATGAAAAAAAGATCAATCCATTTGAACTTAACTCCAAGAATAGTTTCTTTTGAGTAGGATAAGATTTGTGAAATTGAGTTCAGGGGGAAAGCAATGCATTTCTCACATTTTACTAGGCTTCAGATTGAAATTTGAAATAATATAAATGCCATTTATTGTTTTCAAATTGAAAATCAAGTTATAGAAAAATAACCTGTGATGTGTATATTGGTAAAATTGAAAACATTCATATTGTGGTTTCATGGTAGGTAGAGAGGGATGTAAGGGGATTGAGGAGAGGTAGAGGCAAGTGCACAGAAGAGAGGTATCACCTTTGATGATTTCCTGATGCATGATGAACAGAGTTTCAGCTTGTTGCTGCATAGGAGATGGCCAGTAGAGGAACAGAGAACACTTAAGAAAGGAGTGGTATAGGCGAATTTAAAGTTTTCATCTAACACACAAGCATTACAAGGAAATGTTTCAAGAAGACATTTAAGGGGCACCTGGGTGGCACAGCGGTTAAGCGTCTGCCTTCGGCTCAGGGCGTGATCCCGGTGTTATGGGATCGAGCCCCATATCAGGCTCCTCTGCTATGAGCCTGCTTCTTCCTCTCCCACTCCCCCTGCTTGTGTTCCCTCTCTCGCTGGCTGTCTCTATCTCTGTTAAATAAATAAATAAAATCTTAAAAAAAAAAAAAAAAGACATTTAAATTTTAAAATATCCATATTTAGATATAATAATTTGGAGTCTTGGAGGTAATTGGAAGAATAAAACCAGATTTTTGTGTCTGGGGAACAGAGAAGAGGCAGAAGAGGGACCGTTACTTTTTATTACAAGGCCTAAGCTTTAATTCTTTAAAAACATATTAATATGTTATTTTGATTGGTATGAAAATTAGCAAGCAACTCAAATAAAGCAAGAGTCTCCTTGGATAATTTCTGCTTGTCTGGCATGGTGTTATCAATTAGGCATATAAAGCTTAGCTGAGTATAATTCCTGCCATCAAGTTTTACAGTTTTGTAAGCCTGATAGATGTGTAGATCAAAGTTAAAGTATGAAAATTTTAACAAATATGTTATATATTTAAGAGTCAACAACTATTTTATGTGTAATCTTAATACATACTTAATTATTTTAAATCTGATGTTTAATAAAATACACTGCTCCATCAGTGTTCATTCCAGGAGATGAATTACAGTAATAAATCATTAGTTGTCATAATCTGTAGTTCATACGATCCTTGAAGAGAACTGGTACTAAATAAAACTGTCTTATTCTAAAAATCAGACATTATTATATCTCCCCAAATTACTAGCAGAAAATGAAAAGCACAGAAAGAAAAAAGATTTATATTATAAAATTCTTATGTAGAGGTATGGGGAGACTGAATTTTTCTGGTTTTCTGCAGCTCCCATTAAGACTAGAAAATCTTCTGTTTATAATTGGCACTGGCCCATTTCTATATCTGGAGAGAATTTCAGATTTGGGATGTTAGTTTTTTATTTTACAAAATGAAAATAGCCTTCTCATTTGATTATGAGAAGATCATGCTCATTTTAAAATGTAATTCAAACAATACAGAAAAAGTAATGAAGAAAGCAAAACGCACCACTATGTCTATCTACCACTCAGAGATAATATTCAACATTTTGGTGAATATACATTTGGCCATTTCTTCATGCATTTATATTTCTATAAAATCTATGGATGTATATAATTTTAAAAATTATAAGTAGGATGATACGCTACATGTTTTTTTTTTTTTTTTTAAATAGAACTTGACAAGCTGGTGTGGGCATCATTCCATATCCTAAATATTGATTTACATATTTTTTTCTGAGATTTTTGGTAAAGTTTTTTATTGAAACAATAGCTAGAGATAAAACTCCTGTGTGCAGCTAGAGGAATATTTACAAAGTGCACTTGTTCATTTGTACACCACCTAAGCTAAGGTAGAGAACATTGCCAGCAACCTAGAAGCTTCCTTTGTGTCTCTTCCTATTCATGACCCCTATTACCATTATGACAGATGTTCCATTGTCTTCAGGCTTCCATAATTCTTTTGGAGAGGTCAGCTTTTGTCTGGCTCTTGAGGCTCCGAGCACGTGTCTTCCCCCATGCTCAACCCAAACTCAGCTCTTTTCAGAATTTTCTCTTCATTCTTTGTTTTCCACAGTTTTACTATGACACATCTACAACGTATGTGTGTGTGTGAGTGCGTGTGTATGCATTTTTATCCAGTTGAGAAATATTTTTAGCTATTACCTCTTCAAGTATTATTTTTCCTCTGTCAGCTCTTTTAACTATCTTATTATATGCGTGTTTGAATGGTTCAGCTAGTATCTTTTGTTTTTCTCTGTATTTTCCACTTTTTTGCTATTTGCAGAGATATTTTCTTCTAAGTTTCCCTCACTTTACTGATCTTCATTTCTGTTAAGCCCAATTTGTGTTAAGTGTACTTATTGTGTCCCTAATTTCAACTGTTACATTTTTCAGCTTTCTAATTTCCGATTATTTTTAAAAATATGGTTTTATCATGAAGTTCTTCACCTTTTTATCTATTAATTGAACATAGTGATTGCCATACTTTAAAGTCAGTATCTAATAATTCCAAATAGATCAACACTGGGTATTGTCTGATTGTATGTTTTTATGGGTAAGAGGGTGTTTTATTTCTTGGACTGCCTTGTGGGTTTTTATTTAAATGCTGAACATTGTTTTATGAAAAATTGAAAAGACTCTAGATGATATATAATTTTTTCTTTTCTTTTTCTTTTTCTTTTTCTATTCTCTGGCAGGTGGCTTAAGTGCAAGCATGTCACCTTAATGAAGTCAGAAAGGATCTGCCTTGAGGCTGAGATGCAGTATTTTTGGTAAGGTTTAATGTACACCCAGTTCATCCTACCTCCTAGGAATGAAGGTCTCCATGGGACCCAGTTCAGACCTAGGATGTTCACTAAGGACACATTTTGGTAGGTCCCAACTTTATTTTCCACAGATCATAGCACTTTAAAATCTTTTGTATGTCTAGCAGTCTTTTGCTTATATTCCCAACTTCTCCTCCTGCTCAACTTAAGAATTTAGCAAATGCCATAATGTTGAAAGGCATAGTGTTGCACTCCTTCTTAGTGTTTCCCTTTCTGGGGTTTGGTTCCTCAATCTGACTGCATAGGGAGCCCAAAGTACTACCTGTATCCTCCTGATCCCCTTGGGATTTTCAAAGGCTCCACTCTCTTTTCCATCCTATAGTCATGGCCTTCTGTTGTGTTTCTTAGTTTCCCGTGGTACACTAAGGACCTTCAAAACACTGATGGGAAAAGCAGCTTGTAGAATGTCAGTTCCCTGTGTTCTCTTTCCTCTTGGATTTTGGTTGCTTCATCAGCTCTCCAGTGGCTTCAAATAGATGATATTTGTGTTTGCCTTTGTTTTCCAATTTTTCTTGGCAAAAGCATTTTTCAGTCACAATATTCTCCCTCATTGTTGAGCACAGAAGTACAAAATTATCATTAATGCCTAAATAATTGCACATTGCATAAATTATGGTAGGTACGAAGTGATATACTTTTTTTTCTTATTGTTTTGATTTCTGGTCAGATGAAATAGCTTTTTAAATGTGTTATGATTATGTTTTCTATGTTATTTTATTGATATCCTTTGCCTATTTTTCTATTAGTATTTTGTTTAATTATCAGAACTACTTTTAAATTTATGATATTAACCTTCTAAGTTTTATACACTTTAAAATCATTTTTCTCATTTATTTTTCATCCAAGTGTGGCATTTTTGATGTGTCATCATTTAAAAATGTATGTGGCCTTCATTTTTCTTCTTCCGTGTGGTTTTGCAGTATATCATTCCTCAAAGGTTATCTCTATCCCCAAAATTATGATATTCATCTATATTTTATGAGTAATATTATTTCATATTTTATATTCAAGTATTTGATACACCTAGAATTATTTTTATGGATTGATGTAGGAATACATAATTCATTTTTCCTCTTTTTTAAAAAGAAATGGCTGGCCAATCATTTCAGAGGCACTTAATAAATTATTCTTTTTTTTAAGATTTTATTTATTTATTTGAGAAAGCAAGAGAGAAAGAGATCATGAGCAGGAGGAAGTGGCAGAGGGAGAGGGAGAAGCTGACTCCCCACTCAGCAGGGAGCCTGACACAGGACTCCATCCCAGGATGCCAAAATCATGACCTGAGCCAAAGGGAGACACAACCAACTGAGCCACCCAGGCACCCCAACAAATTATTCTTTCACATTTGTTTTTAATATCAATTTTTTCTTAGATTAACATATCTTAATATATATTAAATTTACACATAATTTTAAATGGATTTTAAGACTTTCTATATGGTTTATTTATCTGTACAACTTGTTTGATATGTCTTTTAAATATATTTTGATATCTGAAAGGGTGTGTCTTCCTCCTTATTGCTCCTCTCAGAATATTCTGGAACATATGGCATGTTTATCCTCCCAAATTAGTCTTATTTACTTTTCACATTTCAAATAATTCTTTAGGAATGTTATTGGGGAAAAGTACATCAATCAGTTATTTTACACATTAATTCATTATCTCTCTGGATTAAAAAAAAATCAATTCCAGGACCTTGTTTAGTGTGAGCCCACTATGATTTATGAATCTAATTTCTGGAACCACACTGAAATAATCAACTCTCCAAGCATAGCCAAAACAGATCAAGAAAATTTCATTTTTATCTTATGGAATGTTGGGTTGTAGGTTAAGAAACTGTAAATAAGGGTCGCCTGGGTTGGCCAGTCAGTTAAGCATCCAATTCTTAGTTTCAGCTCAGGTCAGGATCTCGGGATCCTGGGATTGAGCCCTGCCTCGGGCTCCATGCTCAGTAGGGAGTCTGCTTCTCTGCCTCTCTCTCCCTCTTCCTCTGCCCCTTTCCTCACTCTTTTGAGTGTTCTCTCTCTTTAAAATAAATAAATCTTTTAAAAAAAGAAACCGTAAATAATATTGATAATGATAATAAGAAAAAAACACAGTAATAATGTCAAGAATAATTACACAGTGTATTAGGAGCACAAGATCTGTAGTAAGATTGCTTGAGTTCAAAACTTACCCCAACTGCACAATTACTGCCAGTCTGGCATTGGGAGACTTACTTACTTTTCTGTGTCTTGGTGAACTCACCTTTAAAATAAAGTTGTTATTATTATTCAATGGAATGATACAGGTTGGTATTAGTTGTTGCTCTTATTATTATTATTATTATTATTATTATTACTACTATTGTTTTTTAGTTATTGAGCATCTATCAGGTACTTGTAACTATATCAGAGTTGCCAAATAATTCATCTTCAATCTTCACATATTTATGTAGCTCTCTTAGAAAACAAATTGGATACCCTTCTTTTGTATTTATCATGGTGGACATATGTAGATATCCATAGAAATGGACACAGGAGGGGTGTCTGAATGGCTCGGTTGGTTAAGTGTCCAACTCTTTGGATTTCAGCTCAGGTCATGATCTCAGGGTCGTGAGGTCAAGCTCCATGTTGGGCTTATGTTCAGTGGGGGGTCTGCTTGAGATTCTCTCTCTCTTTCTCCCTCTTCCCCCCATCCCCTGCTTACTCTGTTTCTAAACTAAATTTAATAATATTTAAAAAAAGGAAGAAAGGACGAAAGGAAGAAAGGAAGAAAGGAAGAAGAAAGAAAGAAAGAAAGAAAGAAAGAAAGAAAGAAAGAAAGAAAGAAAGAAAGAAAGAAAGAAAGAAAGAAAGAAAGAGATACAAGAGCAAATTCATTTGGAAGTCAATATACACAAATAAAACTTTGGATAATTATAAAACTCTAGTGATATTGCCTAGATTTTCTGCCTCTTTCTCTCTCTGTTTTGATAAAAACCCAATCACCATTTTTTAGTTCCACATCCTCTCTGCTACCACTCTCTTTGCCATCATCACAGTTGGATACTGAGGATAATTGGGAAGCAAGAGAATTTGGTCTTCAAGTGGGGAAATAAGCAGCAGGAACATATGGAACATTTTAGAAACAGAGATTGTAATTTTATGGGCCTCTCCAAAGCCACATAAACTGAAGGAGTTTAAGGAGAAAGGAAAATTATTTCTCCATGGCTCATTTTTCTGAGTTGGTTATAACTGCATAAGGACAAATCAGAAACTATTCCATATCTTCTGTCATTCAAATATGTACATTATATAAGCAAATTCACCTTTATTTGTAGTTTCATAACTTAGAGATGGATTAGCTTTTTTTAAAGTTTTTAGGTGAAGCTTTGGGTAAACTTCAAAGAAAGTAGCATACAACATAGACATTGTGATTAAAACAGAACAATTTGCTGTGTCCTTAGGAAGGGTGGTTGGTTCACCACAAAGCATGGAATAGATGGTGGTATAAGGATGTGATGATCATGAACACGAGACAAGTCTTCATATTTGTTGTTTTATATACTTGATTTTGTCAGTTATCCAGAGTAATTTAGATTCTCTAATCAATGTCACAATAGATTGATACAGAAACCACAAAGTCAACTTAGGGATTTGTACAGAAAAATATGGCACCCAATGGGAACAAACACCAGAGTCTACTGGTCAGTATAATCTCTCTTTAGAGATTAACTTGTATGAGATGTTGTTTGACATTGAAAGTTGCCATGTGAATATGAAGTGATAATGAACCGTAGCATGCAGCTGTCATACCTTCCTGTATCATTTTCACCAAGGCGATATGTCTACCTAACAGACATGGTATTAGGGTCTTCTTGCAGATGATTCTTTGTCTTGGACTATACTGTTAGCTAAGTATTTTGGGGCTCCCTCTTTTAAACCTCCAAGCTGATATCATCCTTTTCCTAAAGCCATCTTTCTACAGGCAGAGAAAAACAAAAGGGGTAAGATTTTACTGTTACCATTTGTATTCCAGTCTTTCTTCTACATTAATAAAATTAGAATAGAAATATTTATCTAGCTCCTTGGGGACTTCCTTACTGATTGTTACTTAAGTGTGAGTTATTTTACATTTAGCTGACCTCATTCCTTGCATCCCATTGTCCCCAATTTCATGACAGATGGTTACTTAATTCAAGTCTAGGATACATCTTGTTGCTATCCTATAGCATTGTACATATAATGATGATTCCAGTGGAGTTCATCTATATTTCAGGCAATAGATTTTTTCGTTTTTAGAGCAGGAGGGGGTGAGCGGCAGAGGAAGAAAGAGAGTCTTAAGCAGGCTCCATGCTCAGGGTGGAACCTAGTGTGGGGCTTGATCTCACAACCCTGAGGTCATGACCTGAGCCAAAAACAACAGTTGGTCAGTTAACCAACTGAGCCACCCAGGTACCCCTCAGGCAATAGATTCAATAAGATATATAATAAGTAAAATCACTGAATAACTCTTGGGGATGACTGTGGTATCCCCCTACATTTGCTCAGTTTTCACATTTCTTTCTCTTAACTCTTACCCTCTCATTTTCTTTTTCACTCATTGTTTCTTCCTCCTTTTATGCATTTACTTTCCCTTTTGCCCCTTTGTCTTCTTCCTTTCTTCCCCTCCCTTTTTTGTCTTTCTCCTATCCGATGCCAACAGGTGGTATCTATAAAAAGAGCTGTTGGAGAGAGAAAGTAGGTCTGCTAATAATGAATCACAAGTGATTAAATACACTTTTTATTCCTCCTATATCTGCTAAGATGGAGACACAAGAACCTTCATCAAAGTTTTGTTCAAAAGTAGAAAATAATTATAATTTTGACTCATCAGGATCTAGATAAAATCAAAGTTTATGGAAATGTATATCTTAAGACCCTTGTCTCATTTAATGTCATTTTGGGTCTCAGTAGTCACCCAGAGTGTTTGATAAATATAATCCGGGTCTCATGAAGGATCTACCAGGTTCGGATAAAATACACTTCTGCAGCTGAGTTTCTTACCTGTTCCTAACACATTCTCCCAACAGTGTGATCTCTTTTTAAGTTACATTTTTAATAGACACTTTGGAAAAGGTCTGAACTGCTATTGATTGAATTTTGATGTTCAGTCAGTTCATGATGGGGTGAGAATTCCTATAAATGAGTAATATTGAGAATGTTTCCTCCTGAGATACGTATCTCTGTGAATGAAATTTGGGTCTAATTAACTAACACTTTATTGTAGTTCTGTCTCTGCATATGCTTTCTGCCTTTTTCAATATGGCTTTTCAAAGACAATTTCATAATGAACATGCCCAGGAAAACCGTACCATTTGCCACAAGATTAAAATGCATATTAACAAGATTACATGTTCCATGAGGACAGAGTTATTTGTGCACAGATATCCTGAAACAGTGCTCCTACTACATTATAGTTCCTCAATCAATGTTTGTTGAATGATATAATGTATAAAAGCTTATCAACCAGGAATTCTTAAACTGGAGGTATTATAGTCATCAGGGGTTCACAAATCCTTGATTTTATGCAAAATTTTGTCCGTAATACTTGTTTACACATTTGTGTGGGTATGTTTCTGGAAAATGTATTCATGGTCCTAATGAGTCTTTCAGAAAAAACCATGATCCAGAAACTAAGTAGTGTTGCTTGTAACCCCATCCATGCTCTTAACTGGATTTTTTGATAGAGAGACTTAATTTTTTAAAGCAGTTTTAGACTTACAGAAAAATTGGGCAGAAGGTACAGAGATTTCCCATATCCCCTCTACTTCCACTCATATACCACCTCCCCAACTACTGGATTTTTTTTTTTAAAGTCAGGCCCAATAATGTTTAAATTTTGTTGCTTAATTAAACTACATTAGCATATTAAGAGTCAGTCCAGTCTGAATCATTTCTTCTTTATCTTCAAGGTATTTTCTCTAGAACAGAGGTTCTCAAAATTTGGGGTTCATAAAAGTCATCAACAGATCAGAATAAAGAACAGATACTGATTCATGTAGTTTGGGAGCCCAGGGTACATCTTCCCTCACAAACTCTCAGGGAAAAGAGCTCTCTCGACATGTGTTCTGAGTCAGGGCATCTGTATCGTTGGCATTGGTAGCACTGGGATATTTGTTAGAGATGCCCATTCCCGGGCCCCTCCCCAGATCTTCTGAGTCAAAAGCTGCATTTCAACCAGATCCTGGGCAATTTGAATGCACGTTGAAGTTTGAAAAACACTGATCTAGACCAGTACTTCTCAACCCTGGTTGTACAGTGGCATTTACTCAGGGAACTTTTGAAAAATGGTGCCCACACCTTACTCAGACAATGAATGGGGGAGGAATCAGAACATTAGTGGTTTTATTTAAGCACCTGAAATGATTCATTTTCTACTAAATACTCAGTGTAACAAATACCCAACAATATCTGGAACCAACAATATTCAAATTCCAAAGAGGATGAAGAAAAAAAAAAGGAACTGGTAAGTTTCACAAAATTGGGTATGCAATGGCATCAGACTTCTAAAGAGCCACAATGTGAGCAAAATGATGAAGAAGCAACGTCTTCACAATAGAAGAAATTATTTCTAACTTAGACTTCTATACAGTCTACATTATCAATCAAGTATGAAGGAAGAGGGAAGAATTCAAATATGTCTACCTTTCTCAGAAGCTACTAGAAGAATGCTCGCTGAAACAAAGGGATACATTAAGGCAGAGAAAGAGATGAAGGTCCAACACAGGCAAGATGACATGTGGTGGGCCTAAGAGCAAACAGACCATCATGGGGTCCTGGAGAATTATCTCCAAAAAGAGAATAAATGTGCAGTTACTCTCGGTTACAGGATTTAGCCATAAAAAAAGAGGTTTTAGGCTTGAGCTGCTAACTTCGTGACTGAGTTAAGAGTCTATCAACTATCTATCATCTATATCTATCTATCTATTATCTATCTATCTATCTATCTATCTATCTATCTATCTATCTATCTATTTATCTATCTATCTATCTATCTATCATCTCTATCTATCTATCTATCTATCTATCTATCTATCTATCTATCTATCTATTATCATCATCATCTATCCATATACTCACACATACAAGTACAAGAAGTGAATATATATATTTATACACACATATACAAAATATATATGAATATATAAAGCAAAGTAATTTTAAAAAGGCAATTGTTGCCACCAACATTTTTTTAAAAATGCATATTATTTTAGAGTTAGTGGCTTGGTTTTTAATAATGCTTGCATGGTATAATAATAGAAACACCAAATATAGAGATAACAAATAATTTTGTACCATATGAAAGATGAGAGAGGAATATGTGAGTGATTCAAAAAGAGACTCACGTTTAGAATAGAAAGGTAATGTCTAAACCAAAAAACTCAGGAAACAGAGTAGGAGCAGGTTATTTGGAACTTGGAGGTAAGTAACAGATGAGGTTTCTAACAGTAAAATATTTAGAGAGGGATTAGGAAAAAGCTTTCTTCTTTGTCTCTTATTTATTTAAAAAAACATGTATATCTAATATTATGAACATAAGGAATAGAGGATGGAGGAATATATATGTGTGTGTATATATATATATATATATATTCATTCCATATATTCATATATATGAATATAAGGGATATAAGGAATGGAGGATATTAGGAGAAGGAAGGGAAAAATGAAGGGGGGAAATCAGAGGGGGAGAAGGACCATGAGAGACTACGGACCCTAGGAAACAAACCACCGGTTTCAGAGGGGATGGGTTGGGGGGATGGTGGTAGCTGGGTGATGGGTAAATAATCAGATTTCAAAAGCATATGAGGCCATTAATCATAGCTCACAGGATTTACTCCACATTTACCACAGCATTCCATCAAATGTGGTGTGGAATATGGATAATAGTAGGCACAGACACTGCCCGTGGTCATTCCACAGTGTAGCCATTATAGGGCTTTTATATAGTATCTATTGTTACTGTTGCATTTATAATGTATTTACTTAGAGTCCTCTGATCCCTAAGGGACCAGGAGCTCTTGGAAGAAAGGTTCTCTGTTCCTTATTTAGATTCTCTTTTCTATACTTCACATATAGTAGGTGTTCAATAAACATAGTTTGAAAATAATTAGCGGTTTATAAATTCAAAGCATAGCCTTAAATAAACCAAGTATGCATCAGAGTCCACTGACAACCTTTTTAAAACTATCAAAGTCTTGTCTCTACTTTCTGAGAATCTGATTTAGGTGATATACTAAATGTGCATTGTTTCAAAAGGGCAACACATGATTCAGAGGTGCGGCCATTCAAAAAGGGGAGCACGTCGGTGCTTTAGTGGAATGCTCTGTCCTGCGGGATTTTGAGGAGAGTGAGAGTTGATTCCAACAGGGGAATCTGGAGGAGCCACTGTGGGAAGCACACATCCCATACTGTGCCCTGCAAATGCATCTTTGTGTTGGTGGCTCTGGCCATTGTTGTCAGTGTCTGTTGTTACTTAAAGTGGGAATTCTTAGACTTAGGTTAACCCTGAGGCCCCACTTAAAATATCATGGCTCCATTTGTTAAGGGTTACATAACAGAGCATTTTCTCATCATGCTTTTTATCCAGATGGATCGCAGCAGGTTTTCTCCCTAGCCTCAAAATTATTTCTATACTTTTCCTTATAGCTTGAGATTTTTTTCTCCTGCAAATACCAGAAGGAACATGGCTGGTGTTCAAAATTTAATGAGTCCTGGTCCTCACTCTGCCCATCTCTCACTAACGTTATAACCTCAGGCACAAGTCATTAACCACCCTGAGCCAGTGTCTTCATGTATTAAATGGAATGATGACTCCTGACTATTTGTCTTGTAGGGTGGTTTTGAGTATGTAACAGAGTCATGGCTGGAGAAGCTTCAGCGGCTATACATTTTTACATATCTAAGGGAATTCTGTTATTATGATTATTCTTCAGTATGGTTTATCCATGTTGTCATCATGCTATCATTTGTTCTTCAAACTTGGTTGCCCAGATTTGGTCTGTGAGGAGCAAGATTGCTTAGTGATTCGCGTGAAAATAGGAAGCTAAAAATGTTTGGTGATTTCACATAGATATTATTCATGAGAATAAACATGAATGTCGATGATGAAGGTCAAAGTTGAGAAGGCAGATTGATAATTTATTCCACTGAATTTGAACATTTTACAATTTGAGTTGCCACACTGTCTCTGTAAAGAAAAAAGGAAATGAATGTGGTTGCTGGTGAAAAATGTAACTTTGCATTTTGATATATTTTAACAGAGTTCCAAGAAACAATTTGTAAAATAAATATTCATGATACAGGAGCCTCATATACCTAGACATAATATTCTACAATATTAAGAAACTGGAAAGATGTAATCTGGTGGGTAGAGTAAAAATGCTTCACAGATTAATTTTATATTTATCTTTCCTTAATCTGTATTTGTGTACATTTTAAATGAAATATAGAGATTCCATGTATTGTTATGAATGATATAAAGCTTCTTAAACATATAAAAAAGAATAGTTCATTTCTCTATAATCTATTAGAAAAATTTCAGGGAAAATAATTTAAAATTAAATGGCAGCATATGTTTAAACTTCCAATTATAAAACATGAGTTAATTAAAAGTACTGATTTCAGACTTTCATTAAAAAAAAACCCCAGAAAACTGAAATTGTGATCTTCAGGGTCAAAAGGAATTACACAGTAATCAGTGGGAGCCAAATATGATGACCTATTTTTCAATGGTCATTTTTCATAACAATCATAAAAATGTCATTTTTTTCTCACAGCATACTTTAGACAGTCATTTTTCAGGAATAATCTAGTTCTGAGATTCAAAAGAAATACTTCTCTAGAACATCTATATTTCACCCAGGAAGGCTTGAGGTTAATATCATCCTATTTTTAAAGCAAAAGTTGAATTGTGCTATTTTGATATCACCTATTGATAGGCACTATACTTCTCTCTCTCCTGGAAAGTCTTCCCTGGCTGCAGGGAAAAGCAAAATATAATTTTATTACTTTCCAAAATTGCTATCTATAGTATTTCCATAAACATCAGAGATAAATTACACATATAGAAAGTCATATGGGAAGTATGAGAAAAAGAACAAGCATTACTCATGGCCATAGATGTCATCAGCCAACGTGAAAGTCACTTATATATTCTAGAGTTCTCAAAAAAGATGCCTTTCTACACCATTTCAGACCACAGAGTTGCACCAATTCTGTGTACTGGCCTACACAGAAAGGCATTCCCTGCATCACATGAGTTACTTTTCTAATTGCCAGATAAGATACAGGATGACCAGTTAAATTGGAATTTCAGGTAAATAACCAATAATTTTTTTAGTATCAGTATAACCTGATTATTTTTTTTATCATACAGGGTTTTATTAATTTCAGGTGTACAATATAATGATTCAGTAATTCCATACATAACTCAACGCTCATAATGACAAGTGCACTCCTTAATCTCCAACACCTACTTAACCCATCCCCCCATCCCCATCTCTCCTCTGTTAACTACTAGTTTGTTTTCTATAATTAAGAGTCCGTTTCTTGATTTCTCTCCTACTCTCTCTTTTTTCCCTTTGCTCGTTTGTTTTGTTTCTTAAATTCCACATATGAGTGAAACCATATGGTATTTATCTTCTCCGACTGATTTATTTCACTTAGCAGTGTACTCTCTAGATCCATCCACATTGTTGTGAATGACAAGATTTCATTATTTTTTATGGCTGAGTAATATTCCATTATTTGTATATATACCACACCTTCTTTATCCATTCATCAATGGATGGACACTGGGCTGCTTCCATAATTTGGCTATTGTAGATTATATTGCTGTAAACGTAAGGGTGCATATATCCCTTCTAATTAGTGTTCTTATATTCTTTGGGTAAATACCCAATAGTGTGATTGCTGGATCATAGGTAGTTCTATTTTTAACTTTTTGAGGAACCTCCATACTGTTTTCCACAATGGCTGCCCTAGATTGCATTCCCATCGATAGCACATGAGTATTCCTTTTTCTCCACATCCTCACCAACACTTGTTTCTTGTGTTGTTGGTTTTTGCCATTCTGACAGGTATGAACTGCTATCTCGTTATAGTTTTGACTTGCATTTCTCTGATGGTAAGTGATAATGAACATCTTTTCATGTGTTGGAGGCCATCTAGATGTCTTCTTGGAGAAATGTTTGTCATGTCTTCTGCCCCCATTTTTTAATTGGATTATTTGTTTTTTAGGCATTTGGTTGTAAAAATTTTTTATGTAATTTGGATACTCTTTATTGAATATGTCATTTGCAAATATTTTCTCCCGTTTTGTAGGTTGCCTTTTAGTTTTGTTGATTGTTTCTTTTGCCGTGCACAAACTTTTTATTTTGATGTAGTCCCAATAGGTTATTTTTGTTTGTTTGCTTCTCTTGCCTCAGGAGACATAAGTAGAAAGAATTTGCTATGGCCAATGTCAAAGAGGTTACTGCCTGTGTTCTCTTCAAGGACTTTTATGGTTTCAAGTCTCACATTTAGTTCTTTAATCCATTTAGAATTTATTTTTGTATATGATTTAAGAAAGAGGTCCAGTTTCTTTCTTTTGCATATGGCTGTCCAGTTTTCCCAACATCATTTGTTGAGGAGACTGTCTTTTTCCCATTGGATATTCTTTCTCGCTTTGCCAAAGAGTAACTGATCATATAGTTGTGAGTTTATTTCTGGGTTTTTTTTATTCTGTTCTGTTGATCTATGTGTCTACTTTTTGTGACAGTACCATACTGTTTTGATTACTACAGCTTTGTAATGTAACTTGAAGTTCAAAATTGTGATGCCTCCAATTTTGCTTTTTCTTTTTAAGATTATTTTGCTTATTTGGGGTCTTTTAGGGTTCCATACAAATTTTAGGATTGTTTTTTCTAGTTATGTGAATAATGCTGTTGGTATTTTGGAAAGAATTACATTAAATGCATAGATGTCTTTGGATAGTATAGATATTTTAACAATATTTGTTCTTCCAATTCATGAGCATGGAATGTCTTTCCATTTCTTTGTGTCATCTTCAATTTCTTTCATCAGTATTTTATAGTTTTCAGAGTACAGGTCTTTCACCTCTTTGGTAGGTTTATTCCTAGGTCTCTTATTATTTGTGGTGCATGTTTAAATGTGATCAATTCCTTGATTTCTTTTTCTGCTTCATCATTATTGGCATATAGCATGAAGAAATGCAAGAGATTTCTGTACATTGATTTTGTGTCCTGCAACTTTACTAGATTTGTTTATCAGTTCTGGTAGTTTTTTGGTACAGTCTTTCAGGTTCTGTATATATAGTATCATGTCATCTGCAAATAGTGAAAGGCTGATTTCTTCCTTACCAATTTGGATGCCTTTTATTTCCTTTTGTTGTTTGATTGCTGTGGCTAGGACTTCCAGTACTACGTTGAATAAAAGTGGTGAGAATGGACATCCTTATTTTGTCCCTGATCTTAGGGAAAAGCTCTCAGTTTTTCTCCATCAAGGATGATGGTCACTGTGGGTTTTTCATACATGGCCTTTATTATGTTGAGGTGTATTTTCTCTACATCTACTTTGTTGAGGGTTTTTATCATGAGTGGATGTTGTACTTTGTCAAATGTTCTTTCCGAGTCTATTGAAATGGTCATATGTTTCTTATCCTTTCTCTTATCAATGTGATGTATTACACTGGTTGATTTGTGAATACTGAACCACCCTTGCAAGCCAGGAATAAATCCCATTTGATCATGGTAAATGTATTTTCTTAAATGTATTATTGGATTTGGTTTGCTAGTATATTGTTGAGAATTTTTGCATCTGTGCTCATCAGGGATATTGGAATATTGCCTGATTCCTAAATATGGTATTATTTTTGTCTAAAATTCCAATTTAACTTGTTGTCCTCTATTTCATTGGTTAAATCTAATTAAAGTTGGTTTAGGATTGTTTTGGTTGTCAGTAACCTGCAGGTTATCAAATATGTTCCGTGGATCATGTCACCAGAGCAAAGTTTCTATTAACACCTTCCTTTGTGCTACATTTGCCATCGTAAGGTGATCACAAATTCCAACCAACATCAATGGAAATGTAATGAGGTAGCCAGAATTCTAGGAGACTTGATTTTCCTACAAAATCATGAGGGGGCTTTAGGACTACTTTCCACAGTAGTGAGGGGCTGGTGTGTCTGGCATAGTTGTGAGGCCTCCTTTCCCAGAGAAAGTGGATGAAACCATTATGTGACAGTGTGGGCTCTCATGTGGACGGAGCAAGTGCTAACAGATGCACGCACAAGAAACTCTGGACTCTGAAGCCAGGGATGTCCATGGAGGAGGAAACTCTTGCATGTTGTGATGTGCTTGGTGAAACCTGTTGTCATCTTATCAATGGATCATCATACTTTCAAGGCTTCTGGGTTAAGACTGATCTTCCCATTTTTCTTTTTCCTATATATTTTTATTATTGAAGTACAGTTGACAAACACATTGTTTTAGTTTCAGGTGTATAACATGCTGACTCAACAACTCTATACGTTATGCAATGCTCAGCATAAGTGCAGTCACCACACGAGGTTACATTCTTGGCTACATTCCCTATGCTGTACTTTTCATCTCCATGACTTACTTATTTTCTAACTGGAAGTTTGTACCTCTGAATCCCCATTGATCTCTTTCACCTATGTCCCACCCCCTCCCCTCTGGCAACCACTAGTTTGTTCTCTGTATTTATGAGTCTGTTTTTGTTTTTTTGGTTGTTGTTGCTGTTTAATGTGACACCAGTCCAGATAACCAGGGAGAAGCCTACTTGGGGAATGAGCAGAAGAATGCCCCGCCTAGGACAGTGTAACTGTTGACAGAATGATGGCAAAGATGAAGACGGAAGCTTGCTGTGCTCTTGAATGATTACCACAAAGCTACAGAGATTCTACAAATACAAGTGCTGGGAGCATACACAGTTTGTTGCAAAAGATTCTGAGCAGGTGGTCTGATTAAAGCAACATCATGTGACTTCGCTAAACTAATATGCAACACTCTTGTTAAAATAAGCGAATTTAAATTGTTAGTTAACTCAGCATCTAGAGCTTTTAATTTCTTAAGAAATTAGAATCCTTTTGTGAGGTGGAATGGCAATCAGTGTCAGACATGTCCAGACTCATTCAAGGCTTTTGGTGTATTCCAGTGGGTAAGCTTTGAAATGGGTCTTGGTTGCCTCTATGGGGCAATTGAAAACAAAGCCTGAACTAATTGCCTCTATGGGGCAATTAGTTCAGGCTTTGTTTTCAATTGCCCTTTTTACTTTGGAATAATTTTATTATTTTATTTTATTTTTTTAAGATTTTGTATTTATTTGAGAGAGAAAAAGAACAAGCAGGGGGAGCAGCAGAGGGAGAAGCAGGCTCCCCACTGAGCAGGGAGCCCCACATGGGGCTTGATCCCAGGACGCTGGGATCATGACCTGAGCCAAAGACAGATGCTTAACCAACTGAGCCACCCAGGCACCCTGGAATAATTTTAGATTTACAGAAATGTTATAAAGATAGTACAAAGAGTTCTGTATACCCTTCCTTCAGTCCTCCCTAATCTTACATAACTATGGCGCATCACTATTATTGATACATTAATATCAAATAAACTCCAGACTTTGTTTGAATTTCACCAGTTTTTCCATGAATGACTTTTTTCTGTACCAGGATCCAGTTCAACCCAGGATATCACACTGCATTTAGGGTTCAGGTTTTTGTTACCAAACATTGGGGAAAGTTGAGGTACATTGTGGCACAAAGAAAAAAAAAGACTTTGGGCCATCAGACTATTCTATGCAGTAGGCTGAAGTAGAGCTGGATTCCTACACTTCTCAACAAGTCAAGATGAGATGTTTGGCCCTATGATTCTCAAACTTGCCTACATCCTGAAATCGCTTAAGGAGATTTAAGCCATACTGATGCTTGGGTCCCACCCCAAGTATGATAACGTATGGGGTGCAACCTGGGCATCCATATTTATAAAAGTTTCCCGGGTACAACAAAACTTTAAAAACTTTCTGCTGTTTGAATATCCCTAGTTTTAGCCACAGGGCTAGGAATAGAGATGTCATTGAGCCAGTGTCCACCAGAGGGTGACAGAGAGCAGCACGATGTACTCCACACTCCTGGGTCAAAATGGAGGGGAAGGAGGGATCTGAAGCCTGCTCTGAATTTCTGTATTTCATGAGAATTCCAGGGCGGGGGCAGATGCAGATCTAGTACGCTTAGTCAAGCCTAAATAGATCTACAGTTTGTGGACTTCAAACTTGTATTACTTGTATTTCCTACTTAGCACAAATTTAGTGACTTAAAACAACAGATACTCATTAACTTACTAGTCTGGAGGTCAGAAGTCTGAAATGGGTCTCTCTAGGCTAAAATCCAGGTCAAATCGGCCTTCCTTCTGGAGGCTTTAGAGTGGAATCCATTTCCTTGCCTTAATCATCTTCTGAAGACCACCTGTACCCTCTGGCTTCTACCCCTTTCTCCTATCACTCAGACCTCTGCTAGCATTGTTGCGTCTTCTTCTCTGACCCTGACCCTCCTGCCTCCTTCTTACACTTATAAGATCTTTATGAATTCATTGGGTTTATCAAGTTAATCCAGAATAATCTTCTCATTTCAAGCTCATTGACTTAATCACAACTGAAAAATCCCTTTTGCCACGTAATGTGACATTCACAGGTTTCAGGGAATAATACATGGGCATCTTTCGCAGTCCATTATTCTGTCTACCACATGGGGAATCAAAAGTGTGGCAGATTTTTAAAATATTTGCAATAAGCAGTGTCTTGGGGGAGTAGGAATGAGGAGGTCAGGAGGCTATAATTGTATATACTAAATTGCTTCCAAGGTATCAAGTTAATCTAGTTCCTGACATTTCACACACCTCGGTAGGTAGAACGTGTGCCCACTTTTGCTAAGAGCCTGCATTGGTAAGGAAACCAAGGATAAAGCCCTTTTTCTCAACCTGCTGAAGGCAGAGTACTTAGAGGTACTGGGGATTAAACTGTAGTCCTGATTTAACCACTTCCAGGGGTTTTGGGAGAACTCTGATAGGCACAACCCGGAGGAGCAGTCAGTATCTTCAGGGTCCTGGTGGAGGGTTAGTCTGTGCAAGGATGGGGGCAGTAGCAGCAGGAGGACAGGCAGGAAGAGCAATTCACAAGGGAATGACCCAGGCAGCAAAAATAACATGAGCTTGCCCTTCAGGGACGCTTAAAGTATGATGCAAGAAAGAAGATATTTTTATTTTTAATGCAAATTTCAGGATGGCTGACCTTCTTGAACCAGACAACCACACAGGCTGTTAAGGCTCTGGGGTTGTCAGCCAAGAGTACGTGGGCTAGGTGTGTATGTGTCGAGGGGAAGGGGATAGGAGAGCCAATCACAAAGACAGAGCAATCGGTGGAGGCTTTTAGCACCTGCGATGAATGGAATATTTGAGGGACAGGAGTATACGATCAAATGGGATTTCAGGAACCTTCCGTTAGATAGACTGAGTGAACCACTGTACTATGTCCCAAGGAAAAACCTCCATTAAAGATACACATAGTTCTTCAAGACTCCGGAGGCCCATGACTAGGTATTTATATACAATACCAGACAAGACTGGGTCAAGAAAAGGCACTGGTTTTGAGGATGACAGCTATGCTAGTGATTCTTGAGATGCACGGACAAGGAGACGATAACTATTTTTGCCCAACACCAAAGTTTGGTGACTGTCTTTACCATAACTCTTAAGAACTCAAACTAACAAACTCTGAGAGCCAGTGTTATAGGAAAACAGGTAAATATCTAAGATCATAGCATCCCAAATGCACCTTAAATAAAAGAAACTTTGACTCAAAATGGCCTAAATGATGACATTATTTTCACACATGATAAAAAATCCAGAGGTAGAGTGGGCCTCAAGTTTTCGTTTGTTTGTTCGTTCCTCTCCCAGCTATGCTGTCACTTCAGCTAGCTTCGTTTAAAGCTGTTGCAGTAAACCTTCCCTAGCAATAGGAGTGAGTGGAATACAATGGCTAACTTAAGTTATGTGCATACTCCTGGACCAAAAATAGTGACCAACAGAATAATTCTGGGGTTAGTGTAAGCTGGTCAGAGACTTCCCCTGCAGCTGGGATGGGACCACATTCCCCTGAATCACATATACAAAATTGGGGTTCAGTAAAAAAAAAAAAAGTGTTTGGGAGAGAAACAGCCCTGTCCACCAGCAAAAACACCTCCCTGTGGCATTTCGTGCTGAATAAATTGTCCTTTGATTCCTCTTGTGTCTCAGCTGCTTTTTAAAGGCAAAGAATTTATCTAAATCCTGTTGCTGCCATCATGGGTCAATTGAATCCTAGTCAAAAATTCAATCGCTGGTTCCAATTTAGAAGAGGTTGAGTTTGCATGACATGCATTATATTCACATGTCCTGCCTCAACTTTGCCTTATTTCAGCTGGAAACAACAGCTGTATCTTCAGGTCGGTGCTCTCATTGGGCCCCGTTGCCAAGAGCATTTCAAAGCAGAGTAGCCTCCCCTCGCCCAGTGAGCGCAGCTGGCTGACCCCGTGGTGTTATTTCATACTTTGTTTAAACTGGCTCCAGTGATTTCACAGTGCCAGTGTGCTTGAGAAACTTAAACTGCAACTGAATGGGAAAAGAAAAAATCAACAGTCAAGATTCAAAGTTTTTTGTTCTTTCTAGTATGGACGTCAAGACTCTTGTCAGTAATTTTGTCTTTGAGAGATTAAAATCATATGACCGTTTAATCTCAGGGAAATGTAAAGAATAAAAAACTGGTCTCACGTCAACTACATGATTTTTTAAAATGCTCCTGAAAAATTAAAATCGAATTTATCAATTATTCTCACTGTCTTTTTTTTTACATTATAATTTTTTTTTTTGCAACTTGCTTTGTATAGACTATTTGTTTTCTATTGCTGTTGTAACAATTCACCACAAATTCAGTGGTGTACAAGGACACAGATTTGTTATCTTACAGTTCTGAAGGTTAGAAATCTGAAATAGGTCAGTCAGACTGGGCTGAAATCACAATATTGGTAAGGCCGTGCTCCATAGCAAGGCTCGAAGGCAGAAACTGTTCCCTTGGTTTTTCCAGCTTCTTCGGCCTCCTGAGTTCCTTGGGTCCTGACCCTTTCCTCCACCTTCACAGGAAGCAAGTAATGGCATTCTCAAGTCGCTTCACCCTGAGACCCACTGTCGCCCCCCTCTTTCATTTATCAGTATCCTTGGGATTGCATTGGACCCATTTGGACGATTCAGGCTAACGTTCTTATCCCAAATGGCTTAATTTCACCACATCTGTAAGGTCTCTTTTGCCAGGTAAGATAATATACTTAAGGTTCTAGTAATTTAGACATGGATACTTTTCTTTGGGAATCATTATTCTGCCCACCACACCCATGGACTCAACATTTTGGTATTTATCCATCTATTTGCTATTTTTTCAATCTACCAATGCTCAGCGTTATGTCATTTGTTTCTTTTAGTTAAGACTAGATTTTTTGCCTATCTGCTCTCTGGCACCAGGCAGCTATGGGTGGAATTTTCTGCTTTTTGTGGTTTACCTGTAGCTAAAGTTGAGTTAACACCCTGGACCCCTGTGCACCCCAACTACCAGAAGTTTCCCATCTTCCACTTTCCATGTGCTTTTCGTTCTAGCTGTGATCACATTCCTATCTCCTCCATTTACTCACTTGTTGGACTTGACTTAAATTTTAAGACTCAAGTCCATTTTCATCCTCTTTGGGAAACTTTTGCTGAGGTTTTCTTCTACAAAAATTAACTTCTCTCTTCTCTGCTCTCATCCCACATCAACCTTGTTAAATTGCCAGTTATCGTTTGCATATCAAACGTGCTGAGAAATATTGGCTTCATTAAGATTAAAGTACAAATTCATCTTAAAATTACCCAAAGTATTTAGGGATGCCTGAGTGGCTCAGTCAGTTGAGTGCCCAACTCTTGATTTCAGCTGGGGTCGTGATCTCGGGGTTGTGGGATCCAGCTCTGTGTTGGGCTCTGTGCTCAGCAGGGAGTCTGCTAGAGATTCTCTCTCCCCCTTTTCCCCTGCACCTCCCCCTGATCGCTCTCTCCCTCTCCTTCTCTCTCCCTCTCTCAGATAAATAAATAAATCTTTAAAACAAAATCGCCCAAAGTATTTAAAAAATAAATGTTAATGCTAGTGTCAATCAGTTTTTCAGCTCTCATCTCCAGCACATTGAGCTTTGGGACGGCAGGTTATGGTATACGCTGCGTGTGCTGGAGTTTGAAGTCCCAATGAATATAACAATTGGAATGTAAATTATAGACTCAGGACAGGGATTGTGTTTGGTTCGCAGAGTTATTTGGAGCACATGATACAAAACTTGGCGCAGTCGTGCCCAACAGCTGTATGTTACAAGAACGAATAAATGTGTTTCTACTAGAGACATCTCTTATGATGGAATTTGCTTTTGAATTTTTTTGTGTGTGAATTAAAATATAATTAAATTATAAATAGTTTAAAATTTCAGAGCAAAAACCTTTCCAATACTTTTTATGTGATCTGCCATGAACATACCTTCACACATTTGTACTTTTCATTCATTGACTGTTGATCGATTGAGGCTGCATACTGTTGTAGGTGGTGAACACATCAGACACAAGTGAGTTTCGGTAAAGACCTACCTGGTGAGGTCCCTCCTTGGTGAAGGGTACTGTTTAATTGGCTTGACCAGTCTGTCTACCAGAATCTTAAGTATGTACACTAGTACCTGTTCTAGAAATTTACTAATAGCTCCCAAGAAGACATCCTGTAGTAGGAGTTTAATAAAAACAACAGAGGTTTCCATGTATTTGTTTTGTCTATTTCAGACTGAGTGGACCCACACTTAAAGAGTTTTTGTGTAGTATCATTCACTATTTCAATCTAACTAGAAATATGTATGTCAGCATGAAAACACAAAATAATTTAGTGACCTTCCAAAATGTTTAAAACCTTTGTTAGTAACGTGGCTATCTCCTTTACTTCTGTGGGCTATCTTCCCTGAATTTTCCCAGTTATCTTTTTTTATGCCATTAAATCTATGTTTAGAACAGTGTTAGTCTTCCAAATGAGCAATTACACAAATGTGATGGGTAGGAAACGTTTCCCTTGGTAGGACCTAAGAACATATGGTAATGTTCTGAGGACAATACCCTCATTCAACATTTTCATTTTTTGACCCTTTACTTTGATGTTATTTGCCTTTTACACCAGCATACAGCATAGAGGAGATGCCAAGAGTTCACACTATTTTTCAGTTTTGCTGCCGAGCTACATTCCTGTACCATGAAGCCAGTGGAAGGACACTGGGCATTTTGGAAAGGTGCATTACCCATCCAAGCTGTTCACTCTTCTTTATTCCCAAGCTGGCCTCCATTTTATTACATGGTTATTCTTAGCTCAGTGAAAATCTAGGCTTTCACAACTCTCAACAATTTTATTTTTGTAGATCTCATGAAGAATTTCTGTATATATAAAAGGATCCTTTTTTTAGTGTTTTGATACAAAAGTTCATGATAGTTTGTATAGCCAGTTACCAATGCTGAAATCCTTGATATCTAAAATGACATTCTCAGTCAAGAAGGGCCTTGATACACTGCCCCCTGCGATTTCTGGGGCAGATCAGGTACTTAAGCATGTAAAATAAATACATGAATTTCTCATCAAGTTTTATCCATTATTTTTGTACATGTGAAAGGGTATTGAAGTCGATCAAAGTATTTTTGTGTGAATGGAAAGGGATAGGGTAGATAGTTTTTATTTTTCAGATAGGAACTTTCCAGAGCAGAGGAAGTACACTTGCTGGAAGTATTGACTTGCTAGAAAATTCTCCCCACAGTTTTCCCAAAGATGTAAAAACTTCAGCTCTTGCCAACAAAGAATACAGTCAAATATCAGTTCAGTGTTTACACAGTAGGAAAACTCTAAGAGCGTCAACAATGCTTCTGGTGTTGGTTAATCGTTTTTAAATTAGAAGCGGTCCTTGGCTTTCCCCCAGTTTTTTATTTAAACCTGCCTAAAAACAAAGGAATGACAACAATGGATGTGCCATTGGGGACCAACTTGATTGAATTGCTTGACAGTAAATATCTTGGCAATGACAGTCTAATGGCAGAACACATACCCAGTCAGTGTTTTAAGCCTTTATAGTGCAGGGACTTAGGGAATCCATAACAGCTGAGTAACTTGTGTCAAACTAATCCTTCTCCTGACAAAAATGATAAACTTTAAACAAAATATAAGAAGGAACTATTCGAAGGTACTGGAGAGTAATCACAGGAAGAGAGAAAACGGAGGAGTTGCTAACCTTGAAAGAAAGGAAAGCCAGGGGAGGAGATCCACAATTAAATGAACTCCCCTAAAGGGAGTACACTGAGTAGTAAACAGAATAGAGCTCACCATTTCTCAGGCACTGGGCTAAGAAATTAGGGAACAAATTTCAAGGGCTGCAAGAGCAGTAAGAAAGTAACAGAAGAAATCCTGGAAATGTCTGGTGAATTTTTGTCTTGCTTTGCTTAACTCATGCACATTAGTCAGACTCCAGGGCAACCTACGGCTCTCCTGGGATTTCTTTATGTGCTGCTCCCTACTCGCCAGGGTTTTGCCCTGTGAAGTGTAGCTGCCTGTTCTCCCTGAATTCCAGCACAGTGAGATCGCCCACTCTGGGCTGTGATCCTGACATTCCTCCAACAAACTTGTCCTTTGTTTCCCTTCCCAGAGACCTCTGATCTTCTCTGCCACTTTTCTACTTCCTACTGTCTTATTCTCTCTTCTTTCTGCTTCTAGGACACCAATTACATGTATGTTAGACCATGTATCATTGTTCTACAGCCTTTAGATGCTCTTTTCTTTGTTGTACCTTGTATGCATGTGTGTTTTAATTTGAGTAATTTCTCTCAACCTATCTTCAAGTTCACTGATTCTTTTCTCAGCTTTGTCAAATCTTTTGATGAACCATTGAAGGAATTCTTTATTTTTCCCCATTCAATCTTATTGTTTCTATCCCTTTGTGGAAATTCCCAAACTGCTCATGCACAATATTTGCTTTTCCCTCTAAATGGTTAACATAGTGATTATAGGTGTTTTAAATTCCCTTTCCAATAGTTCCAACATCTGGGTGATCTCCAAGTCTGATTTAGTTGAAGGCAATGTATCTTGACAGATTTTTTTCTTTTTTTCTTTTTGTACATGTCATAAGTTTTTACAGAATCCCAGATAGTGTGTGTGAAATGGAAGGACTAAGATAAATAGCATTAAAACTTAGAAAATAGCTTTTCTGTTTGGGGGGGGGGTTGTTGAGTAGTCAAGAGTTGTGCTGAGTTTGGGTTTTGTTGTTGCTCTGGTAACTTTCAACATACATAAGTCTCAGATTCCTCTAGAGTCATTTTGTGCTTACGCTGGGGGCTCAGGAGCCAGGAAGTTTTCCTAAGTGTTTGTAATGTCCCCTTAGTGCATGACTACATCTCAGAGAGAACCTGTGTCCATGTTCTTGCCCCTCAGTGCTCACTAGTCTGGTGGTGGGAAGCATGTGGCTGTTCTCTGCTGTCCTGCTTCATCCTCGAACAGGTTGATCCCATGTGCCTGGGCTCTGCAGATGAGACAGCCTAAGCCCTCCTCTCTCCCTCATCATGTCAGTCATGCTCTGATCTCTATCTGTGGCATATTCTATTCAGGAGACTCTCCTGCTCTTTCCTCAGCAGCAGGAAATCACTAATGATATTGGATAGGACACTGGGCCCAGGATCTTTTACTACCCTTCACCCCAAAGTATAGGATTCTTTCCCTTCTAAATTTTCCATAGCGGAAGTGTGTTAGCTGATTTCTTCTTACCTACCTCTTATATCATGGCCACTTTTCCTCCCATGCCCACCATAGGTAGCCAGTCACACATCCCCTTTCCTGAGGGGAAGCCTGTGCCTCACTGGAATTCATGCTACTTTGTTGCTCTGTGACCTCAGCTCTCTGATGACTTAAAACAAAAAGAGTTATGACGTTGTAGTTTATCTTTTTCTTATTGTTAAATTGGGACCATCTTTCCAGTATCTACATGGTAGACAAAGTGAACTCTTTCATCAAATGTTTGATACTGATATTTGGTGTATCTTTTTGATGCTCTTTAGGGGGTAATGTTTGGACTATTTTATTGGTTCTTTTTTCTGTTATATAGGAATGCAACTGATTTTTCCATATTCATAATAGATTAAACAGCTTTGCTAAATTTACATATGAATTTTAATAGTCTTTGGATTTTCTAGGGACTCAACTACTAATCTTCAAATTATTTCTTTCTTTCCAATCATCATGTATCTTATTTCCTTTTCTGGTCTTATAGCACTGCAAGGACATTTGGTATGATGAAATACAAGTGATGATAATGCAATATTTTCAGTCTCATTGGAAAACTTGAAATATTTCACTATTATGATTTTTTGCTATAAAATTTCTTAGATATTATTTATGAGATTAGAGAATTATCTTTTATTCCTAGTATGTTAAGCGTTGTTCTGATGAGTTAAGAGCATTTTCTATACCTTTTCAGACAATTGCAAGGCTTTTCTTTTTTATTTACTTAATGTGAAGAATAACATTAGATTTTAAAATGTTAAGACAGTTTTGCATTTTATGACTAAATCCCACTTTGTTATGATATATTATTCTTTTTATACATTGTTGGACCCAGTTGACTCAGTCCTTGTGGGATGATTTGAATTTCAGAATTAATCTCTGTTAGATATAAAGATTTATTCATGTTTTTAAGTATTTATTTTAGATCAGTATTATTGCTATCTTTTTCTGGGAATTTAAATATTTTATCTAAATTATGAAATGTATTGACATGTAGTTGTTCATATTACGCTCAAATGTTTTATACCACTTATACCCATATATAGGTAGACATATCACCCTTTTCATCTCCAATGTTGGCAATCTGAGCCAATTCTCCCTACTTTGCCACCTCTCTTCCCCCCCCTTCTTTCCTCTCCCTTTTCTTCTCTGTCCTCTCTACTTTCCTTCTTCTAAATTAGACTTACCAGAGACCTAGAGGAAATTTATTAGTGTTTCTAAAATATAACACTTTGGATTTGTTGTTTTTCTCCATTGTGTATTTCTTTTTCACTCCACAGGTTTCTGGTCCAGTTTTGATTGTTTCCTTCTATTTACAGTCTTTGGGTTAACTTGTTGTTTTTTCCTAAAGTTTTGAGATAGATACCTAGATTTTTCAGCCTCATTCTATTGTAATTATGCACCTGAGGCACTTCGCTTTAAGCATTGTTTGGTTGCACCTCGTACATTTAGTATGTGTGTTTGTTATAATTACTAATGTTCAGTATTTTCTAACTTCCATTTAGTTGCTTCTTACAATCCAGGATTGTCTGGTGGGTATTTCTTGGTGTCTGAACTCAATTTTCTAAAATAGCTTTTTGTTATTATTTTCTTTTTCCCCCTGTGGTATGAACACACATTTGGAATTGTTATAATTCTTTCAAACTTAAGAAATTAAGGTTCTCTTTATTGAGCTTCATATGTGTGATTTTGGTGTGATTTTTGTTCCTTCTGTGTTTGAAAATAATGTAAATTCCATGCTATACAATTTCAACTGGGACACACATATGAATGGAAGTATTCAAATTTTTTGTGCCACTTTTTGCTTTTTCTGTTGTTGTTACTTGAATTCCCAGTTCCTGACAGAGGTGCACAAAAACCTTCCCAGTAAGACTGTGAATTTGTCTATTTCTCCTTTTAGTTCTGTCCAATTTTATGTATTTGCATATTTGTAAATTTTAGCATATTTTGAGGCTTTTTCATCATGTGCGTGTTAATTGAGACTTGGTCGATGTAAACAGAGTTGACCATAGGCTTCCGCAACATGGAAGTGTTGGTGACCTTAGCAACATGAGTTTCTTTGGAGTGGTAAGAACCAAAGGCTAACTGGAGTGCAATCAAGAGGGGATGGAAGGAGACATATGGAGATAGAGATTGTAAACAACTACATTCAAAGATTTGTTCTTGAGATGGGGACACAGAAATGTGATACTGCTGGAGAAGAAGCATAAGATCAAGGGAAGTATGTGTGTGTGTCTGTGGGTGTGTTTACCGAGGGAATTTCTACAGTGTGTGTTGATGCAGATAAGAATGATGAGGTTGAGAGAACTTGACAACAAGGTGGTAAGAGGGCTAATTCCAAAGCAGGTCTTTGAGAGAGTCTGGAACTCGGTTTAGAATGATGAGTAGTTCATCCACTAGAAAAAAGAGAAGATGGATACACACATGGGAAGATCAGTGAGTTTTGTGGTGGGAACATATGGAAGTTTCCTTCTTGTTGCTTTTCTGTGAAAGAGGAAGGATCATCATCTGAGAATGAAAGGAGGGATATTGGGGATTGAAAATAGAAGAGAAGATATTGGGGAACAGCTTAAGGAGACAGCAGGACAATACATGGCAGAGAAAATGCCGTAACATGGCAAGGCATCAGTGAGACCTCCTGAGGATGCTGGTCATGAAGTCAAAGAGGGATCACCTTCACGTCCCTCAAATAGAAAAGGCTGAACAGCAGAGGAGGTCTATTTTACATCTGCAGGCAGGGCACAAGATCCTTTCTTCCTTTCTAGAAGGAAGTTCTGCTCCTTTCCAGAGGCTTACCACACTGCGATTGTCCATAGTATGCTCAGTTGAATGCCACTTGCCAGACCATAAGTTTTGTGACTATTGTAGATTTCCTGTAGATTTTGAAAACTGATTAACTCTCAATCCTAGTTCTGAGTGTTGGAAGGTCTTGATTTTTTTGGTTTAGTAGAAAGTTAAGAAGACTAGAATAGGTGATTTTAATAGACATCGTTTCAACCAGAAAAAGTGAGAATACTTATTTATTATCCACCTGATAACACATTTCCTACTCTGTGAAAATGTATCACATTTTTTTTGCAAAAATATCACATGTGTTTACTAACATTTTTTTTTTTTCTATTTTGCACCTTCTTGTGTCCTTTTCACTGAATCTTTAAATACTAGGCTGATTGTGACTCTCACGGAGCTGCTGTCCATGGACTCAATCGGCAGTTCTTCACCTTCCAGGGTCACCTAAAAGTCAGCTTGTCTTCACAATGAGATAGCTCTATTTTTGTGCTAACTTAAAGTGTCTGAAAAACTAATTTATGTGATAGATTAAAGTGACAGAAAAAACACTCTAAGCACAGTCATTTCACATGGCACAACAGCTTTCCAAAATAAACCAGCTTTTATTTCAACATAGTGTCCTCAGGAGGATCGGACACTGTTTGGCTATTAAGTCCTTCACAACATCATCAATTCCCAAGCAAGGTGATAAATCTCACCACAAAACTAGTTCAGTGCACATAAGAAAAAAAAAATAGAGCTGAGATAGTATCTGACTTGATCACAGACGGTAGGCACAGTCAAAAATAAACACTAAGTTTAGATGCAAATTTGGGTCAGTAAGGAAAATGTAAAGAGTATGGAGGACAGAAGCCCAAACATCACCACCCCACATGCTCTCCTGTCTATGTGCCAGCAAATCCACTTTGGAGCCTTATGTCCAGGGTTTTTAAGGATGTGCTTTTGCGTGTATTTCATGGATTCAATATGCATACTTAGAAGAAAGCATGGTTATTTTGTACATCCTTCATAATTAACTTGTTTTTGCAAAGGAATGTCTGTGTGTGGTTTTTCATTTTGGACCAAGTCAGAGACATCCTCTTGGAGGGACAGAGTCCAACTCATGAGACATTGCAGTACGGACCACTCCTACTGGATAGCTTGGCATAGACTGAACTCCCAAAGGCCTTTCCAAAGAAGAAACATTTGCTGGCAGTGATGCTTGGGATGGAAAGTCTGAGACCAAAACAGAGTGGGAAAGCCAGGTTATTGATGATTTTGTGGATTTCTTTCCTTAGATGAGGTTTGAAAACTCAGGAAGACTTATCAGTGCTGGTAGAAGCAACAAATCTCTTCAAAATACTATCCTTCAAATGTTACATTTTTAAGGGGTTATATGAAGAATTCAGCAAAACAGAAAAAAACATATTACTATTAGAACTTCATTGCGGGTTATTCCCTCTTTATGACATTTTAACAGCAAAACCAAAATTCAATATAAAAATGATTTAATAAAACCTCGAAGAAAGATCAACAAAGCCTTTCCCATTTTTCATTCAATTAATCACTACCTAAACCGGAGAAATGCCGGTTATGAGGCAGGAAGATACATTTTCATTTTCGTCTAGTTGATTTCTGACATAATGGTCGCTTGCTAAAATGTAACAAGAAATTAGATCTCATAGCTCAAATTACTAGAATCAGCCTTAAAGGGAGGGAGTGCAAGATAAATGTAAAATTCCATTCTGGAAAGCTGGTAAAAATAAAATGAGTTCATAAAAAGACATTCTTGAGTTTGCACTCACATCGTCAAGTACAGTATTTCCCACTTCAGTTATGCAAATCTCTTCAGAACCAGCGGTGTTATACCAGCCACGGGCATCAACACAATTGATGATGAGAACAGAATAAAATTATCCTAGCAGGGAAAATGCAAACCAAAGAGGTTGACAAAAATGAACCTATTTGTCACATAGGTGACAATGTGACACACACCATACTTAGTAGATCTAGACAATGAGTAACTCAGTAGGTCTAGTAGTGAGGGATAGGAGGGACACCAGCACGAGAATGACTTAAAGGAAACCTTCAAGTAGATTTCTAGATATTGCAACATGATCAGCTTGGAGAGTGTCCAAAGCTATTTCATTATATTAACATGGATGTAATTGAGGCACTGTTGTTCAATATTCAATTCCATCTGGGAAATATAAAAAAGAAGCATCCCAAATTGTGTATGTCTTATCAATTTGTTTCTGAGAATATGCTACACTTTCAGTAATTGTGCTTTTGGAGAGCTCATAACTCATATAAAATGGGAAGTGGCTATTGACTGGCACTCAGATCTAAACACTGGAGCAGCCACATCACCCATTTTTATGCAATTTGCTCATTCATTTACTCATGCCTCAAGGATTCAGCCAACATTGCTAGATAACCTTTTCTGTTAGAAGCAAAATTGCAGCCAGTCAAGGAAGCCACGGGTTGTTTCAAAATGGTTCACATTAAATAAATTTGCAAGGGCTACTTGATAGCAGAAGATATCAGCAAATACCTACTCTTTATTTAACATTTTCCTTCTTATATTTTTATTAATTCTCATGTATATTTTAAAATAGACTGGTCTGGGGCGCCTGGGTAGCGCAGTCGTTAAGCATCTGCCTTCGGCTCAGGGCGTGATCCTGGCGTTCCCGGATCGAGTCCCACATCGGGCTCCTCGGCTGGGAGCCTGCTTCTTCCTCTCCCACTCCCCCTGCTTGTGTTCCCTCTCTCGCTGGCTGTCTCTCTGTCACATAAATAAATAAAAAATCTTTAAAAAAATAAAATAAAATAAAAATAAAATAGACTGGTCTATACAAATGGTACTCATGATGAAATGTTTGGACTCATCCGCAATGTAACTTTTTACCAATCTGTTCAGTTCTGTTTCTCACTTTATCAGGGTGTGAAAGCACAAACACATTTTATAAGCTTACAGAGAGTTCAGACCAAAACACTCCCTGAAACCATAACAAAAATGCAATAAAATGAAAGAAAAAAAAATGAATTTGTTTTTTGCGCCATCCTCCAATCCTTGACTTTTTTTTTTCTTTTTTTGAAACACATTGCCTTTATAATTGGACAAATTCCTTTTAGACTCCAGGCACTTCTTGCTAGTCTAGCATGTTGTTTTGTTATTTTGCTTTGAAGTACTATTTTTCTGAATCCAAGTGTAATACTTCTTCTTTGCAGAAACTTTGGAAAATACTGGAAAGTTAAAAAAAAAAAAGATAATGATATTTCCTTCTAGCCTTTAAATACAATTTAGAAAGTTCTCATTTTCTTGAAATAATTGGTACTAGAAAAATGATATAAACAAAATCCAGTTAAAATGGGAATTAGGATTTCATTGCTTTGAGGCTCCCAGATTCAGCAAACATAAATACAGGACACCCAGCTAAATTCGAATGTCAGATAAACAACAGATAATATTTTTAATATCAGGATGTCCCATGTAAACATATGGGACATAGAGACACTCAATTTTTCTTGTTGTTTCTATAAAAATAAAATTTAACTGAGTGTACTGTCTTTCATTTGGCAACCCCATGATACATAAAGAAAAACGATGATTGTGACTTGGTTTGAAAACTATATACAAGTTATATCTGGCATTTCACCAAAAAATATAATATAGTCATAATAACGTATCAATTTTTCAAATGAATCATGTGCTCTTTTTCTTTTTTTTCCTTTTGGGGTAATTTTTACTTCAAAACTGTGTATAAACATAGCAGGACATCTTCCTTACATTTTACTCCCTAAATTAAAACATCACATGAGTAGGTTTTACTAATAGAAGACTAGTTTTTGCCGTTTGAGATTTAAATCGTTTTACTTTTAAGCACTGACCGTTCCGTTGCCTGTGCCCACTACCTTTTCTCCAGTGGTTACTGGTCAAACGACTAACTATTCATGACATTGTCGCTAATTTGAACAGCTTCGTTATCGTGTGTGTTGATTCAGGAAGACTCGCGTCATTGACAAGCCTTCAGTTTGCCTTTTCCGTTGAGTTGTTTTGTACTTAACCATATTGGAAGTGCCCTATAATGAGTAAGACACTGAGAAAAGTTTTAATTCAATGATCAGGAAGACAAATTATTTTCATCGAGGGGGAATGGTGAGAAGGTATCAGTTATATAAAAGGAGAAGTCACTGGTGAGTTTTCTCTTGGCATTATGATGACTTTGGATTCCCTTCAAACCCTCACAATCATCAAGTCTAAACTTTTCATAATATTGAAAACTAACCTTCTAAGAAACCCCTTCTTAATGCCACTGTTGACTCTCTCTTGAGGGTGCTTTCAGAAATTTTCGAAGCATACACAAAAGTGTGTGTGTGTGAATCTGTGTATAGCATGTGACAGTTAGCCAGCATACGTGTGTTTGGAGAGCTGCTGGGGGATACATATTTGTGTTCATGTGCATTTGTGTGTATTGCATTTATGCTTTTGTTTGAATGTATATGCGAAAAGGACAGCGTCCTATACACACAGCACTGTATTTATCATCCTTACTAAGTAATATATCCCATAGATTGTTCCCATCAGTCATAAAAAGCAGGTCATACTTATTAATTGCTTGTATATTACATGAATATTTACTATTATTTATTTAAACAGTCCTCTACTGGTGTATACTTAGGTATTTTGAGAAAACTTTGCCTATTTATAAATGATAATATAATTTATAGTCTTGCACGCATGTGGAAATATATTTACATGATAATTTCCTAGAAATAAAATCGCTGGGTCTGTAAGTTAGGAATTGCATTCAGCTACAAATAATAGCAAAGACAATATGGCTTAAACTCATGAGAGTTTAGTCTCTCCTGTCAAAGAAGTCCACGGGAAGGCAGTGCTGGACTGCAACGCAGCGTAACGCTTTCATCAGGGTTGGGGGCATCTTTTTGGCTCCTCTGGACAATTAGATGATGGTTTCCATCCTCAAGGTCCCTCAAGATTCATCATGTCTGTGTAGCTCCAACCTTCATGTCCAGCCTTCAGGCAAAAAGGAGCTCTGTCCAGCTGAGTCAGGTCTTTTTAAGATAATTTTCTGCTAGTCATACAATAAACGTTCCATTTGCACTCTATCACCTAGAACTTTCTCACATTGTCATGGTTAAATGCCAGGAAGTGTTAAGTGTCTGTAGTGTCTGTCAGATTTTGTTGTTCAGGTTATAAGCTGACCCCCCTCTCTCTCACCTTTTTTTTTTTTTTTTTAAAGATTTTAAGAGAGAGAGCACAAGCAGGGGGGGCAGCAGTCAGAGGGAGAAGCAGGGTCCCCACTGAGCAAGGAGCCCAATGTGGGATTTGATTCTAGGATGCTGGGATCATGACCTGAGCTGAAGGCAGATGCTTAACCAACTGAGCCGCCCAGGCGTCCCACCCTTTTTTTCTTTTTTAAAAGATTTTATTTATTTATTTGAGAGAGAGAATACCCAAGAGCAGGGGGAGGGCCTGAGGGAGAAGCAGGCTCCTGGCTGAACATGAAGCCTGATGAGGGCTTGATCGCAGGACTCTGGGATCATGACCTGAGCCTGAGATCATGACCCGAGCCAAAGGCAGACGCTTAATCGACTGAGCCACCCAAGCGCCCCTATGCTGATTTCTTATAATGAGTTGGGCAATGTCCACTTCTCCTTTGTTTTCTAAAAAATATTTTCTAAGACTTGTATTATTGCTTGTTTGAAATTTGGTAAGATTCCACTAGGGCCTGGAGTATTCTACTGGGGAAGGTTTTTCACGAAAAGAAAAAAATTAAAATATTTATAAGGCTATTGAGATTATCTGGTTTTTTGTGCGTGAGCTTTAGCAGTTTGTGTCTTTCCAAGAATTTGTCCATTTCATCCAAATCGTTGAATTTATTTGCACAATTCCTTCTTATCCAATCAACATTTGTAGAACCCACAGTGATACCACCTCTCTCATTCTTGATATTGGTGATTGTGTCTTCTCTATTTTATTTTTGATTGGTGAAGTTAGAGGTGTATCAATTTTAATGGTATTTTCAAAGCATCAAAGATTTGGCTTATTGATTTTCTATATGAGTTTTCTGTTTTCTTGATTTGAGAACTTTCTTCTTTGTTAATGATAGTGTGAAGTGCTATAAATTTCCTCTAAGTGTTACTATAGTGGCTAGTGCTATCCCACAATCTTGATGTGTGTTTTTTTTTAATTTTTACTAATTTCAAGGTACTTTCTTTTTTTTTTAATGTTTTTTATTACATTATGTTAGTCATCATACAGTACATCCCTGGTTTCTGATGCAAGGTTCGATGATTCATTAGTTGCGTATAACACCCAGTGCACCATGCAATATGTGCCCTCCTTACTACCCATCACCAGCCTATCCCATTCCCCCACCCCCCTCCCCTCCGAAGCCCTCAGTTTGTTTCTCAGGGATCAAGGTACTTTCTAATGTGTCTTTGATTTTTGACTGAGCCCATGTGGTACTTAGAAAACCCAATACTTAGGGGATCTTTCTGTTATTTATTTCTATTTTAATTTTATCGTGGTTTAGAAACATGCTTATATTACTTGTATTCTTTTATCTACTGAGACCTTTCTATAGTTCAGATTATGTTCTGTCTTGGTGAATATTTCATGTACATTTGGAAAGAAGGTAGATTTTGCTGTTCCTGGTTGGACTGCTCTATAAATGTCAGTTAGGTAAGGTTAATTGTTAGTGTGCAGATATTCTATAACTTATTTTCTGTACACTTGTTTTTACCAAGCATTGAGAGAGTAAAACTGAAATCTTTGACTATAGTTGTGGATTTGTTAATTTCTCCTTGAAGTTCTAACAGTTTTTACTTCACATATTTTGAAGCTCTTGTTATTAACTGTTCAACTGATTAACATTGTTATGTCTTTTTCATGAACTGAACTATTTAACATTATAAAATGACCTTCTTTAACCCTTGTAATATTTTTGATCTGGTATCTACTATATTTGATATTAATATAGCCTTTCTTTCTAGAATTAATAGTGACTTACCTTCTAACCAACAAAGTAGAACTATATCTATTTACAGCACCCTCACCATCATTGAGAATTATTATTTTATTAAATATCCACTCATTGGATAGATGATAATAACACCTTATTATCTTATTCTGTATTACTTAATTAGTAATGAATTTTAACATCTCTTCTGTGTTTATTTTAGGTATTTGTTTTCTTTCCTACTTGTTAATCCTGTTTTCATGTGCTTATTTTTCTATGGAAGTCTCAATATTTTTCCAAATGATTTGTTTGATTATTAATCTTCTAAGAGTTGTGGCAGACATATTTCCAATATTGTGCTAGTTTTTTAATTTCTACAGTCCTAACTTTTTATTATATCTAGGTAAATAAGTTTATGATTTTTTATGATGCGTTTTATTGCATTTCTGCCTTCCCCATACGAAATTAATTTAAAGGTATGTTGATTTATGTTTTCTAAATTTTTTCAGACATAATCATTAATCCATCTGGACTCTGAATTCTATTAGGAAAATATGTTTCTAGTAGCAACAAAATTTATGTTATTAGTAGATGTTAGTATTTGGAAGTTCAACAAATCAACCTAGCATTATGAAATGTCATTATTAAGCAAATCTAAAATTAAAAAAAAGTCTTAAATGTGGCACTCTTGTTGTTGCTCAGAATGAAGGACATACTTGTTATTCGATGTTACTCAATATCAGTTATTGCCCTGAATTGAATTGTGCTTTATTGGAGGCTTCAGGTTAGAAGTTCTGTCAAGTGTTAGTCTCTCCACATTGCTCATTGGTCTCTTCCTCTGTAGAACATTGAATGACATTGATGAATGACCCCAACAGTCAATTGTTCTGCTGTTTCAGTTTTGAGTCAATGCCCTGCCTGAGTTCCCTGAATTGAGCTCAGGAATGGCCAAAATAGAAATAGAGGAAAGTAAGATGTATAGTGCTACCATGAGAATCTATTTCTTTACATAAGTTTTTCATTGAAGTTCACCTTAACATTTTTAATTACATGTTGGTTAATTTCAATTTATTGAATAATGATGTGCAGCCAGTTTGCTAAGAGCATTGCCTGGACTATCTCATTAAATGTTGACCTTTGAAGACAAATAGTATGTAGTGTCTTCATAATACACACGAGAAGTTATAAAATATGTTACCATATAGTATGAAATTATGTAAGAAAAATAACATACATAATACATAATACAATATAACAAGGTTACATAATATTATCTGTTATGATTATATTTATTCTTTAAAAATGCTTTGCAAAGGGTGGTTAGCATGTGGACTTAAATATTTAGAATATAAATGATGTGCTTAAATTTTCTCAATTACCAAGAAAAGGAAAAATAATTCCTAAGGATAGTTTTCAGAAATTAAATAAAGATAAAGAATGATAATATTTGCAATGAAGCCAAGAACACATTTAGGATATAGTAAAATGGGACAAAGTTAGCCATAAATATTAAACTGTGTATGTACCATTATATTACTCGAACCCCCAATTAATGTTAAATATAACATAAAAAACTACATGCAAATAAAATCCATGCTTAATAAAACCTGTACTCTGGCTAGCTCCGTCATGAAAGCGTCAAAGGACAAATCCGTTGGTAGTTTGAGGATAAGAACAGAGTGCTTGAAAATAAGACAACTTAGCTTTTGAGTTTGTGAGCACTGTAGACTTGACGTTCATCTCCCACTGATTTGCCAATGATGAAATTTTAATATTTTTAAGTCTCTGTATTGTCTTGCATGCTCTAAATATATGACCGCTGCCATATTGGAGGAAATAATAGAATGGTGAGTTCGTGAACCCAATCTCCTGGTGTGGTAATTTGTAAATTCGCTTGGGCAATTAGCAATGGCAGCCTCCTACTTTGAGTGCTTTCCCAGATCTTGTGAACATCAGAAAGTGTTTCTCCAACCTAGGTAATCAACAGGAAATCTGAAGTGTAGAGTGGGCAAGTAATTTGCACAAGCTCCAAGAATAAGCAATAGCAAAGTCAATTACAGTGAGTCAATTACTGAGTCCGACTACTCAGCCCACCTTTTTAACTACTAGGCTGCACCACCTTCCTTAGGCTCCCAACCACCAGGGGCAAGTGTAAAGTTCTATGAGACTCTCTGAAGTCCATAGTCACTGACTTCAACCCCCAAGACATCCATGACAGATGAGATCTGTTTGGATACTAAAGAAAAAAATGAACTAAATATCTCAGTCTTATTATTTTATTTACCTTTTATTTACCTTTCCTTTCTTCTTGTTTTCCCATATGTCTTCATGTTTAAAGTACGCCTAATCTTCAAGACCTATCTTGGACAAGATCTACCCTGACTTATTTTCAACTTTGGAAGTTGGAGAAAATGAACCATTAAAGAATACAAAATAACAAGACTCTATAAAAACAACTGGAAGATCATTTGCTTCATTCTATTTATTAATAGGAAATTTCCTAAAACATATCAGACTCTGTCCCTGATAGGATAGAAAATCATCACAAGTCAAGGTTCTAGGCAAAAGCAACTGAAACTTGGTTAAAGCAGTTATGAGATACTTCTGTGCTAACAATTCATGAGGGGACATGTTAACGTCTTTTTCTATGTCTTAGTATTGTACTAGAAGTCTCATAAAGTTCTATTGACCAGAACCAAAACTGAGGAAAAAATCCCCTTAAGTTTCCATGTCCTCAGTTTGTAAATCATCATTATTATGGTTTAAAAATAAAGTGACTCTTTAATAATTTCAGGACAATGGGATTGCTGATCTTTACCTCTTTCCATGGCCTTGCCACAGATCTAAATAAAGATTGGAATATAAAAAGCATATGAGCCTGTTGTATGGCCTGGTACATATTTATTGAATCTCAGCTTGAAAACAGCATCATATTGAAACAACAACAGAGCCCGTACTTGATTTTTCCCCTCAGCCAGATGGTGCATCATCTTGGGAAATGGTGTAACCTGTCACAAAGCATAAGTGTGATCTTGTGTAAAAAAATTCTGCAAGCTTGGGACACTATCTGTAGAGGCCACATGCTGTCTCTCATTATCCCAAATAATTAAAAGTTTGTATTTTCCTCAACAACACCTCATTGAGATGAACAATTAAGAATCACTGACTAGAGTCAAGGAAGCATACGAATTTGATAGAAAGAAATCTTTTCTACTTTTTATTCATATTTATACACAGCTATCTTAAGAAAATCCTAATAAGACCCAGAGAAGGAATTTGCTCTTGGGTACACCCAAACAATAAAATACTGGAACAATTTGTAGAGAGGAAATGTGTGCATTTGTGCTGGGGCATAGATTAGCTTCTGTGGACCAGCAAAATGTATTAAATCTCCAAATTTATTTTTTAATGTCATTTTCTTTTAAACAGTGATGGAATTTTAAGACTAAGGGCTCTGTTCTTGGAGTCAAAAGATCACAGTTCAACTTGCATTTCTGCTATTTCTTATACAACCTGGGACAAATAATTTATACTCCATTATTTATAAAGCAAATGGTGATTTTTTAAAAAAATCTGAACCCCAGTATTAACATTAGTTAATTAATGAATTAATCCATAGAAAATAACATTTTCTCCTATTTCTCCTTTTTGTTTTCTGTTTTTTCTTAAAATATAGAGTGGATTGCTGAGAAAATTAACTTGGAGTAGTTTAGTAATTTACCAGTTGGAACACTCCATGTCCAGCCAGGTGAATCGGAGACCGCTCTGTCTTTCAAGCAGGGAGGGGTATAATGCAGGGACTCACTCAGGTGTCAGAAGGGCTGGAGGGATAAAATCCTTTTTTTAGAAAAAGGGGGGTAGCATCTGGGTGGCTCAGTCATTTAAGTGTCTAACTTCAGCTCAGGTCATGATCTCAGGGTCCTGGGATTGAGCTCTGCGTCGGGCTCCCCGTGTAGCTAGAAGTCTGCGTGTCCCTTTCCCTCTACCCCTCCCCTTGCTTGTGGTCTCTCTGTCTCTCTCTCAAATAAATAAATAAACAAAATCTTGAAACATGAAAAAGAAAAGAAGGCTGGAGGGGCGAATGGGGCTCTACAGGAGCCTAGGAGAGGAGGGGCTCCTCCAGAGCGGTGGCAGCTGGTGCCTTCCCTGGCGGGAATCCAGCCTCACTTCCCTGCTCTTCTGGAGGCAACGTCAATGCCGTTGCCACTGCCCTGAGGTGGTGCCAGTGCGGCTGCACGGAAGCTCAGGAGCCCACACAGCTCCTGTGCTCCCAGAAGCACTGCCATCGTTGTCCCTCCCTCTCTTCTCCAAGGTCCTACCAGTACCTCCCACTGGCAAACCACACCAGAACCTAGTTACCAAGGGAGTCGGGGAAATGCAATAAGAGATTAGTCCTTGGCCTTTGTCTGTGAATTTTTACCTGCCTGAAATCAAAGGCTTGACTGGAGCCCAAGGCCAGCACGCCACATAAACTTCATGTTCATTTGCATAGCTCACGGTAACTCAATCAAATCCACTCGGGTTCAGACTACCACTCCTGTGGAAAGCTTACCCTGGACAATGAGCAGAGAAGGCTCAAAAAGGTCTTGCCAAAATGTCTGCAATGTGGATAGACCTCAGACTTTCAGCATATTTAAAGAATCCCTTCTCCAAATATGATCCATGGACCACCTCCATCAGAAGCTCCCAATGCACTTTGCAGTAAAACACAAACTATTAAGAACAGGTATCCAGACCTCACCCTAGGTGTGCGAGAGCAGAATCTCTGAGTCTGGACTCTGCGAACCTTCATCTGCTTTAAGCTCCCTTCGGTCACTAGGACAGTCGGCGTCCCTACAGAACAGGCATCGGCAGCAGCCCCGGCCGAGAGCTTAGGCTAAGGATATAATAGGAAAACGTGTTTGTGACCTTGCGGGCTTTAGCGTAAACGTCAGAGCCCAGAGTCGGGAACGCCTATGCGGCTTGCCCAGCGGCCAGAACGCCTGGTCGCTACAGGGTGGAACGCTGCCCCAACTGATTGCTCTTGACAATAGCCCGCAGGGTCCATAGAAACATGTTTAAGAATAGGCCTCACTGGGGCACCTGGGTGGCACAGCGGTTAAGCGTCTGCCTTCGGCTCAGGGCGTGATCCTGGCGTTATGGGATCGAGCCCCACATCAGGCTCCTCCGCTATGAGTCTGCTTCTTCCTCTCCCACTCCCCCTACCTGTGTTCCCTCTCTCGCTGGCTGTCTCTATCTCTGTCAAATAAATAAATAAAATCTTTAAAAAAAAAAAAAAAAAGAATAGGCCTCACTTACTGAACGTGACATCATCTAATCCCGTGACCTCCCCGTGGACGTACTAGGATGTACTACTAATCATCCCCTTGATTGTCCTTGATTGCTTATTGCCAATAAATACGCGAGATGGCAGCTGTTCGGGGCGATCGCACTCTTGGCGCGGTCGTCCCTTGCACCCACGCTTTCTTTCGCAAGCTAACCTGTCTGTCCCTCGTCCTTCTCCGGAATCAACGCCGCGGCTCTGCGGGCGGTGTCGTCACAGGCAGCCACTCTAGATTTTTTTCAAGCAAAGAGAAATGTAGTCCAGGAAATCTCTTATGTAGGTGTTATATGCACTGGTTTAGAGAAATGCTTCTCTGTAGTTGGATGGCGCTACGGACTGAATTGTGTTCTCCCAAATTCACATGGTGCAGCCCAGCCCCCTACCATGTGACTGTATCGGCCACAGAGCCTTTACGGAGGTGATGGAGGTTGAATGAGGTCATAACGATGGAGCCCTGATCTGACAGCACTGATGTCCTTGTGAGAAGAGGAGGAAACACCACAGCTCTCTCTCCACCACTGAGAACACGAGAAGGTGGCCATGTGCAAGCCCGGAGGGGAGGTTTCACCAGGAATGGAACCCTGCCACAACCTCAGTTTTGGACTTTCCAGCCTCCAGAACTGAGAGAATACATGTCTATTGTTTAAGCCGTCCAGTCGATGGTATTTTGTTGTTGCAGCCCAAGGGACTAAGCCAGATGGTGAGTGGGAGTGGGGCTGTAGGGAGCAACAGGACCTTTAGACGAGTTGCCTATGCTCCCCTGCTGCCTGCTCCTGACATCAAGCTCTGGCCACTTCTTTACCAAAAAAAAACAGTATTTTTTTTATTTTTTATTTTTTATTTATTTATTTATTTATTTTGAGGCACTAATAGTTAAAACAGCTTTCCATTGTTATCTCAGCTGCGCACCTGTTCCAACTTTATCTTTCCTCCAATTACAAGCCTGGAGCCGAATTCGAGTGTTGCGATTTTCACATCCACTGGCTTTGATCTTGGCCGTGTCCTGAGACTGTGTTCTCCTTACCCAGTGACTTAACTTTGATTTTCTCACCCAGATCTCCTGTGATCCCTGCTTTGTGAGCGTTCATCTCGGGCTCCATGTCCTAAATACCCATGCCTGACATCCTCAGTTCTGAAAATGGTGTTGGAAAGCAATTGCCGAAGTTGATGGCCAGACTGCACTTACTATTAGCCCGTCCCCATAGCAGCCGCCCACGGAAATGCTGCAGCTTTGAGAGGCGAGATGAGTTTGTCCTGTGTGTGCAGCTGCCCCTCCTGGATCCAAAGGGAGCAGCTGGTGTCACAGTTGATGCCAAAATTCAATCCGACCCCCTGGGTAAATGAATAGTTGCCCAGAAGTTCTGGGTGATGCTTCTTGCGGCATTATTTTCCTACCCTAACAACCTGATATGATCACGCACTAAATGCCAAGCGTCTGACTCTCACAAAGATATCCATTCCTATGGACTGAATGTTTGTTTCCTCCACCCCCAAATTCATAAGTTGAAAGTCTTAATCTCCAAAGATGATCGTATTAGGACCTCAGGCCTTTGGGAGATTCTTAAGTCGTGAGGTGGAGCTGTCATGAATGGGATTAGTGCCTAATAAAAAGGACGCCACAGAGATCCCTTCCACCAGGCAAGGACACAGTGAGAAGCTGGCAGTCTGAAACCCGGAAGAGGGCTTCACCAGAGACCAGATTTATCCGTCCCACCTCCTGTCTCAGAACGCTGGTCTTTCAGCCCTGGGTTGTTTTCTAAATTTCATCTCTTGTCTTTCAAAGAAGGTTCGTGTGCCTCTTCTCTAACTCACGATCCAGCAAATACTACCAGAGTTAGAAAACTTTTTAGGGATTATTCTTCAGTCTTTGTCAGTAAGAGTTTGATGGGATCACTGCATTTTTTCCTGGACAAAATCTTCAACCTCTCCTCCATTCTCGGTGTTTTCCTCTGTAAATCCGCTCTGCCTGGGAGGGAGCGACTTTGCAGAAAACCTTTCCAACAACAGGATAAGGACATAATTGAGGTCAATGCTAACTCAGAGGACAAATGAAGGAGAGTAGCTTGGTCCTCTGTTGCCGACTTTATCCAAAACCAAAAGGTGCACGAGTCACTTCCTTCCACAGCCTCCAGGAGGGCCAGGGTAACTGGTGGATAGGGATGGCGGTGATACTACCAGCAACCAAACACTGTGAACTGTAGCCTGGGTGGGGGACCTGGGCTCCAGGCTCGTCCTACACACAGCCCTGCCTCCTTCTGGCCCTGATCTACTTTATCTATAAGACGAGGCTCGGAATTGTAGTTTCTCTAACATAATGGAAGCTTTCAAAATTGAATTAATCTCTTATTGCATGGGTTCTGCCAGTTCTAACTCTAAGCACTTTCAAAAAACTATTTGTCTAACTAGAAACATATAAAAAAACATTATTGAAGCCTAAAAACACATACAAAACAATGCATGTTTATAAGGGTATACCTTGATGAATTTTCAGACAGAACACACCCACGTTTCCACTGCCCAGATCATACCACAGAAGATTCTAGCAACCCAGACCCTGCTTCATGACCTCATCTAGTCATATCTCCCCGAACAATACTGTAATAATATAAGCCAAAGTAGTTTTCATGACATGTGTATTGCCAGGGGGGAAAAGGCATTTCATTATGATAGAATGGCAGATTCAGCAGCAGGACACGACAATCCCAAGTGAACATCGTACGAGAGCTTCAGTGCACAGGGAGCACCGAAACCCAGTCCTCGGGTTCCGTGGAGCTTTGAGTTGCTCTCTGTGTGGCTGATTGCAGCCTGTGCTCGGTTTAAATTCATGAAAATACAAGAACCTGATGCCATGCCATACTCTTCTCGTACCTGCTGTCTCCCATTTAAAATCTGCTTTTGTTGCATTTATGTGATTTCAGAGTGTTCTCCCCAGCATTTGTTTGCTATCTGTAGGGGAGTTGTCCTGGAAAGAACTTATTCCCTTATACCAGAAGTGAAACATTCACTCATGTTTTATATAGTCCAGCAGAGAGATCTTCCGTATCTCTCATTATATTAACTATTTATTTGATGTATTTTTATGTTACTGGAAATGGAATTTTTCCCTCAACCTTTAATCATATGTGTGCAATCCGCAGTAATACCATTTTTGATTTTTGTATATTGACCTTGTGACCAGTGACTTTCTAAATTAATTTATTCTAATGGTTAATAGGTAGATTATTTTGTATGTCCCTATTATAACCAATCGTAGGTTCTGGGAAAAAATTAGAGTTTTTTTCCTCCTTTCCATAAAAGGAGGAACCATTTGTTTATTTCTCTTATAATTATTATAAATTATAATAGAAGGGCCACAGTAGACACCAGTTCCTCCTTCTTTTCTTGGGATAAAAAATTTGATATTGCACCCCCTAGATATGACATTTGCTGTATGTTTTTGAAAGTGTTCTTTATGAGATTAAGGAAGGTCCTTCCTTTTTTCAACCTACTAAGATATTGACTTTCTTAAAATAATTTTTCTATATATTTTATACAAATGTAGGATTTTCCCTTTACTCAAGTGTGAGAATTAGAATGGGTGTTATTTCACCTGTTACAGATCTTTTTTGTTCATGGAATACCACCACTTGGTGACAACCTACTTTCTTTGCGTCTATGCACGTATCAGTTTATCTGTCTTTCATCTATTTATCATCTATCTATCTTTCTATCTATCTATTTATCATCTATCCATTATATATACAGTCAATATAAGAAAACCACCAGTATTTTATATCATCTTTCAGAAACAAGAAATAGAATGCACACTCCATAACAACCTTGGTATTCATTTTGGTATTTCCTTTTCTTCTGGCTTATACTGTTTGTGTGGGGAAGTTAGCTCTCACTCATGCTGATATTTCTGTGAAGGTATTGTGTGGATGTGTGCACGTGTGTGTGTGTGTGTGTGTGTGTGTGTGTGCATGTGTGCACCTTGGCTGCTTTCACAAAGTTCCCCTTGGATTTAATTTTGAGCAGTTTTCCTGTGATCTAACTAGAGGTGTTTGCTTTGAATTTATGTTGCTGTGACAGTTTAGAAAGTCATGGAACAGCAGCATAATATCTTTAATAAGTTTTAGAAATTGCATTGGCCATCTCTTCCAACAGCGCTCCTGCCGTGTCTCTCCCACCTTTTCCTCTAAGCCTTCTTAGAAGAGTGGCAGCCTTACACACCGTGCCCTGCGTGTCTCTTATGCTCCTTGTATTTATTTATTCTTGTATCTTACCTTATTTGGTTTCTTTTTACTTCAGTCTGGATACTTTCTATTAATCCATTGTTATGCGCTGGATTGCACCCCCTCAAAATCCAAAGCCCTACCCCTGTACCCTCAGCCTGTGACAGTGTCTGGACCCAAGGCCTTTGAAGAAGTGACCAAATTAAAATGCAGAACCGTGAAACAATAAATGTCTGTTGTTTACTCCCAGCCCCTGGGTGTGGGATTTTATTCTGCCAGCCCCAGCAAACTCACCCAGCCATGTTCTCCATTCTGCTAATTCTCTCTCCAGTCCTTCCTCTTCTCTTCTTAAAGCTGTTGAATTCCTCATTTGCTATTGGATTCTTTAGTTACAGGAATTCCACTTTCAAAATGAATTTCCAGCTTTGAGGTAAAATTCTCCATATTCTTCTGTTTTCAGAAATACTACTTACCAATATTGGCAAGTCTGTATCTGAGAGCCGCAGAGTGCAGACGACCTTCAATGCTGTTTCTACATCTATAATCGTTTTTATTAGTGTTCAGCTTTTTGTTTCTACTTCTTGGCATGATGGGTACTTTTTTTTAAGAATTTAGTCTTGAACACCGTATGTGAAAACTTGTAGACATTCTTGCTCAAGGGACATGCTTTTCCTAATAGTCAAATCGAGGACTGGCATAAAACCATGATGTCCTTGAAGTTTGCTATTTCTGGTTTGCCCATACTCTTAGGGTGCAGCCTTCTAGAAGTCTCAGTTAAAATCCTGAGCTCCCCTGCCCCTTGTTGGCAGCCCTAAACTCTAATTTTCATTTTCCTAGCATCCTTAGACTGTCAAAATTTGGCTTAGATACTTATTTAGCTTTCTGCTTCTTTTCTGAGCATTTCTTCTAGAATTGTTTTCATTTCTATTGACATGTGCATCTTCGGAGTTTTCAAATACTTCACGGCTGCATTGATTTGAGAATAGCTGCTCATTTCTCTGTGGGTTCCCATTCTGCCATCATCCTGGCCTCTTGTGTCCTGGCCATGTTGGTGGGCTGCAGTACCCACCTCCCCTGCCCAAGGCGGGGGGCCGCACACCACAGGGAAACACCGTCTTTGTGCTTTCTTGCTCTGTGCTGAGAATCAGCAAACCTCTGAGTGTTAAAAGCTGTGCAGAAGGTCTTCTTCACCTCAGTGGGTCTCCCTTCTATTTGGGATCTTGGTGTCTCAAGTCCTCACTGCCTCCTGACACATTCCAATGGTTTTTAAATTAATTTTATCCAGCTTGTATAGTTGCTCTCAGCAAGGGTATTGGTAGGAGATCAAATGCGCTGTCCTTGTCCAAAATGAAAGTCTAAGTGTTTAAACATATACAATGTTAACTTTTGATCTTCACAACATTTTATCACCATTTCACATTCCGGAAAGACTAAAGAAACAAGAGGATAAATAACCGCGGGAGGTCTGGTAGCTAGTAAATTGCAGAAGAGTATTCAAACAGAGACAATTCGATGCCAAAAGTCATGCTTCTTACCACTGTGCTATTCTTCAAGTAAGATAAAGCCCAAATAATAGTGGCCTATATTATTATTTTCTATTGAAATAAAAGAGCTATACAATCTCTTCGAATCATCGCATTTGTGTTTCAGCAAGACGAGAGGTGGCGGTATGCGAATAAGGAAAGGACCAATACAAAGGAAACAGAAGAATCGTATTTTTTTCACTGCAACTAGCAGTAAGACAAAGTGAATATGGCTTCAGTTTGGATTTTAAAAGCTAGCGTTCACTTCTCTTTTCAACTTTTCTCATGAAATAATTTCCATCATCCAAAAAAAATTTTGATGTATCATTAGAACTCTTGGTTCTATTCATGCAATGTTGATTTGCCCATAGAGAGCACAGATTGTCCTTGTGTTTGGCCACGGATGATTCATTGGATTCTAAGGAAATCCCAAAAGGCTGCATATTATTTTACTCATAATATTCTGTGTAAATTTGTTTTATGCACGGAACAGTTTATGAAGATAGTATGGGCAATGAAATAGCAGCTATTGTGTTACTGGGTTTGGAGATACTTTAGCTTTTTTGCAATTTAGGTTTTAAGACAATAATACCAAGATCAGAGATAGTTAGGGGGATGTGAATATTTTGCAAACAATTGGCAGGTTTAGAAGACTAAACTGTTGACTACATCTGCTTATCCAGGGTCTCACATGTTTATAAATGCACAGCTGCGTTGTCCACACCTGTCAGCAATGCAGACAGCAGGATTCAGGCATTTTATACTTCAGTTGTGAAAAAAATAATCAAGACCTTTGTAGGAAGGCAGACACTTTGTAACTAGGGTGAGAATTCTGTCTCTGACACTAAGTAGCTGCAAAACTTTGAATTCCCTGAGACTCCGTTTCTTTCCTATTGGTAAAATGGAGATTAGGGTCCATTTTTTGTGTTGTTACCTAACTTTAAAAATAAATGTTACCCTACTCCCCTCTCTTTAACGCATACATTATTTATTTCATTGCTTTGAAAATCATTCTTTTTCGAATGGTTATATATTTTTTTTGTCTCAGATCTCATCCCCTAAAATAATTATTTAATAGTCTTCTGTAGAAAATAAGAGATAAACAGAAATAATAGAGTCTGTTACCAAATGACTAGACACTAACTAATATGAGTGTAGATAGGATCACAAAGACTGAGCAACCGGGGGCACCTGGGTGGCACAGTTGGTTAAACATCTGACTCTTGGCTTCTGTTCAGGTCATGATCTCAGGGTCGTGAGATGGAGCCCCGTGTAGAGCTCTGTGCTCCGTGTGGAGTCTACCTGAGATCCTCTCTCCCTTTGCCCCGCCCACTCGTGCAGGTGCACATATGCTCTCTCTCTCAAAATAAATACATAAATATTAAAAAACAAACAAAGATTGAGCAACCAGTATTTTCTCTCTTGTGCCCTCAGCTCCAGCCATACCTCACGCCCACTAGGCAATCACCCAACACCTAATGCTTCTTGTCTCCTGCAGCACGATAATGTGCAGTACAATGTAACCACTGATGGCCTGATAGCCTTCAGACGTTCTTGCTGAAATAGCTTCCAATTAGTGGTTACACTTGTATGTTTTATTTCCACTTCATTGCATGAGATTTGAGTTACTAATATTTTAAAAGCTTTCATTTTTTTTAAGGCAGATACAATTGAATTATTTATCCAAATAAATCATCAATATCAGAGGTGGTTTTTTTTTTTTAGTTATAACCATCTGGTTCCATTTATTATTATTATTATTATTATCATTATTAAACTTTTTTTTCCAAACAAAAACGTTGACTCCCTGTGTTGTACGTACAGTATCTCAATATGGAGAAACATTCAGCCAAATCCCTAACTGATGTTTACATTATTACTACTATTATTCGATGATGATTATAATGACTTTTACCCGAAATTTTGCCTCCCCTGTCTTGCAAAGTGACATCAAAATAGCAAGTTAATTTTACAGTAGAAGGAGTAATGGTTTCAACTACTTTTCAAGTCACCATTAACTGAAACTGTGCTAGGCAATGAGCTATTCTCTTTATATACATTATTTTAAATTTTACTTTTTTCAAAGTGTTTATAAGGTCGATATTACTTCTCCATTTCAAAGATGTAGAAACTGAGATTCAGAGAGGCTAAGAGTCTTGTCAAGTTCATTGATAATATCAGTGGTAACACCAGGTATAGCTTCAACATTCACCTGTCTGACTCCACCATGGGCCACTGCTTCTCTCCCTGCAGGACGGTGGTTGGACTTGTTTGGTATCCCTTGGATCCTTTGTAGAGACACCACAAAGCAGGAGATTTATGAGTAACGTGTGAATTATTAAGTGTGTACCATCCATGTTGTGGTTAAATGATTCCTATATTGATGTAATGAGGGCAATCACTCAGAGTAACTATCCCTTCCACTACTTTCTCTTAACTTGGCCCCTCCTAAAAATTACACTGGTTACATTTCTCTGATTATGAAAGTAATATATGATCGATGTGCGAAGCTGAAAACTAGGCAAACAAAAAAAAATCTCTCACCAAAGAGAGATCGTCATTACTTCATTTGGTATCTTTAGTTCAACCTCGTTATTTATAAGGAAGTATTTAATTTGCCATGAAATGTATAAAGATAAATATATGCATATTTGTAATTAAATAACATGTGCCATTTTGTGTCCTGCATTTCCCAGTAAATATTTCCTAGAAATGATTTTCCACTTCATTATTTAAAGAAATTACTATCCTGATGTGTGGTTACACATGATAAAACTTTTCAATTTATTGAAATTATAACTTTTTCAATTTATTGGAGCACATATTTACTTTAGAAAACTCTGATATTCTTACATATTTAGATTCTTTCTATTTTTTCTATATTAGGTTAATATGTCTTCAGTGAAAAATCTTTGTTTAACAATGCTTGCGTGCTTATTTGTTTATTCTCTTAGGCTAGAAGTGAGATTTTTATCTACGTGCTGATAAAAATGTTTGGTTCAATATGTCACTCAAAAATTAAGAAGTGACTACTAGATGAATAGAGAGAGAATATCTTTCAAACTCTAGTGGGAATAAATTTAATGAGGAAAACTCCATGACGAGAAACTAGATACGATGGTATTGAACATCTTAAAGACAAACAGGAGTAAGAAGCAGAAGTTGACAAATCTGCTCGTGAGGGACTTTGTGAAATTCTGCTCCTAAATCCCCAAAAGACAGGGGATGCAATAAACTGAGGAAGGGGTCTCTCCTGTCCCTTCTTGTACTTTCATGGCATTTTGGCATCTCAAGGATTCTATGTAGAGCATCCAGAGGTAGAATCTTGGCACAGAAGCCAGCTTTTTAAAGCAGATTACTGTTAATTGGGTGGGTGGGCCTCATTCAATCAGTTGAAGGTCTTAAGAGAAGAGCAAGTGGGCTCCAAGTGGGCTATCAGTAGGAATTTGAAAGTGAGGAAGTTGAGTAGAAGAGAAATAGCAACAGAAAAGGACTGTGGGAGGGTAGAAGCTTCAGCTTGTTCGAATTGGATTTTAGGTTCATGTGAGAAAGATCTAGGTGACACTTTCAGGATGTTGAATTCCTGCCACTGGATGAGTTGTAGCAATCCAGGTGGCAAACATGTGGCCTTCAACAGTGGGAGTGGAAGTTAGTAACAACTTCCTAGGATGTCCACTCTGTGTCATCCAAAATTGCTAAATTCCACTGACGTGGTGCCATTAAATGACTCCGGTCTACATAATATTTATTACTGGAGGCCCAAAACTTTGGAAATGCCTGTGCTAACATTCCTTCTCAATTGATAACACCCTTCTCCGGGCCTTCAACCAACTGAACTGTTACTAATTATTTAATAATAACAAAACTGTTACTACTCTTTCTAGTTAACAGTGCTTTCAAAATCACCCTTTATAATAGCGATGGTGTTAACTCATCACCAAAATCCTCTGCTTAACAATCTGAGTGGATTTGCTCTATCAAATAATGAGTAGGTTCCTTAGACTAAAATCTCAGGCAGCACGTGATAGAGCTCCAGCATATGTCCCATGTTCCTCTTCCACAATTTTCCCTTTTTCACTTGAAAATTTCCCAACTGTGTTAGTCCTCCAGAGAATCAGAGCAGATACAGAAATAGTTGGGGTTGTGGGGGGGGGTGAGGAAAGAGAAAGCAGTTAGAGGGAGAGGGAAAGGGACAGGGAGAAAGAGGGAGAGAGGGAAAGAGAGAGAGGTTAAAGAATTGGCTCATGAAATTGCGGAGGCTGGTAAATTCAGAATCTGTGTGGTAGGATGGCAAGTTGGAGACTCAAGGAAGAGCTGATGCTCCAGCTGGACTCTTCCTTAGGGGATCTCTGCTCTTCTCTTAAGACCTTCAACTGATTGAATGAGGCCCACCCACCTGATTAAGGGTAATCAGCTGCACTCAAAGCCTACTGATTTTAATGTTAATCTCATCTAAAATATACCTTTATATCCACATTGTATTTGACCAAAATCTGAACACTGTGGATTAGCCACGTTGACCATAAAATTAACCATCACACCAACAGGCACACACGTAATTTCCTAACACTCAAAGTGCTTTTGCACATCTGAAATGTGCGCTGCTAATCTCCAATCAGGAATACCTTCTTTCCAATCTTTCAAATCACGTATGTCTATGGTTATATAACTGAAAAGGTTCAATCCTGTGGCCACCTTCTTCGCAAAACCTTTTCTGATCTCCCCAGTTTTATGTTACCAAATGTTTCTCTCTACTCCCATAGCATTTGCTTGTATGTTACCTATAGGTCACATCTTGGGTTCTTCACTGATGTACGTGTCTTTCCCCCAGTAGGGGTTATCCTTCCTGAGTGGAGGGCATTTTGTTTTGTTTATCTTAGTGAACAAGGCAAGAAATTCTGTAGTTGGATGTCAATACGTTCAAGGTAAAGACACAAGTCCAGTAACAGTCTGATCATTGAAAAAAGTCATTTCTTATTTTCTTGCATTCGGAACTGCATGCAAAGATCATGGTGTTGTGTAATGCTCGTTGCATGAGTTTGGGAACGGAACACTTTCTCCTGAGTTGACAAACCTCAACACCAAGGTTGCTCAGGGGCTGGTGGATGCCGATCCTGAAGGCTTGATGCTGATGGTTAAGGAGAGGCAAATGCACCGTAGACAATGTCAGTGTCCTCTGCATTGAATAGAGCTGGTGGTGATGGTGGCTACTCTCTGTGGGTGACACGTGAACGGGCATTCTACCACAAGTGTAGGCATCCGAGTGAGTAGTCCTCGTGTGTGAGGGCGATCTGGCTGTGACATCTGTCACCCCAGTGATCACCAGGATTGATTCGGCTGATCTGGCTGGCTAGGCAGGTGTCCCTTCCTCCCTCACGGCTCCATGTGAGGACAGCTGTTGGGGTGAATGCAGAGCGTGAAATCAGCCATAATACCCGGCTCGCTAAAATGTGCATGGAGGCCGCTGAGGGCGGGGAAGTTTTCAGAGAAGGGCGTAGGCCTTTGGGAGGTCGAGGCCTGCGTGCGTGACCACTCTGCCGTTGGAACGCCCCAGGGGAGTTGCTTTCCAGAAGCTTCCCTAGTCCAAACAGTCACCCTGTGATCTAAGAGACTAACGCATTGTCCCCTAGGCTATGTTTAGCAGAACCCGGAGAACATGCAAATTAGCATATAGTATCTTTCCACTAAACAGATCCTCCCAGTTTCAGTAAGACCCCTGGTCACACATCACGTGTTTGGGAAACAGTGATAAGGATTTGTGATTCTCCTGAAGGACCAACAAAAGCGGGAGCTAAGAAGCGCGAAGGGTCTTCGCCTCTGAGCGTTGAGCCTCTTGCCTTCTCTGTTGCACAGCAAAGTTTGGGGTCATCTTTCATCCATAGGTACAGGGAGTGCGGGCCATTCCTGGCAGACGACCTTCCTTCTAGAGGAGGACTGTTCCTCGGTCAAGGGCATGCGAGTAGCTGCACTCCCCTGCCAGAACCTCCGAACAAGCTCTCAAGGCCCATTTGTAGGAGAATGTAAGGTAGTCAAGCTTCCAAGACTCCAGATACATCCAGAAGAGGCGCTGCATATGGTGTCTGCCTTTCTTAAAAACAAAACAGAGCAAAGCAAAACAGCACAGTGAGTATTCCTAGGTCTCATTTCTGTCTTTCTCAAGAAGAGTCATGGAATTGTCTCTAGGGCTGAGGATGAGCATTGGGAAAAAACTGAAATAAAATAACACAAACCTACCTAACAACCTTCTTTTGTTGCCCCCTGTAGCTGGCTTCTTCTCTCGTCCCAAATAGGTAACGAGTTCATTTATAATTTCATCTGGGCACAGTCCCCAGAGGATAAGCTTTACCTTGTCTGCCCATATTACGGACTCGTGTTTATTCATCACTCCACACCGGCTGTTTTTTATTAACCTGTAAAAATTCTTGCATGCAATGGTTAGGGAGGCCAAAGAGAAAGGAAACGGTGAGGAACAAAAGTACACAAAGCATTTTGCTGTTTTTCTGATGGAATTTTATCCTTCTGTGGGAATACAATGCTCTCCCTGAGGTTGGATTACAAATGGATAGCATATGACTAACTCTCAAACTTTTATTGTGAGGTGGGCGAGGGGAAGAACTCCAACTGATTACACAATCTATTGATTGCTTATGACAGAGGACAGCATAACTCTCTCCTGCCCATTAAAAAAATAAATAAATGTCTTTTGAAAATGAAAATGCAATAAGCCCGCATGTTCATCGTATTTTTTAACATCAATAAGAGTTAAAATTATTTAACTGTTTACCCTTGGAATTCTCTTACCTTTTATCACACCCGAATACCGTTGGCACTTTCGGAGGGATTGTCTGCCTTCCACAGAACTATGCAAGGAGAGACAGTGTTGGTACGGTCATCCAGGCCTGGGTCAGTCACTAAGTATTATTTCTGTTTTAAGTGCTGATTTCCCCATAACCCCATGGAATGATTTAGGACTTTAAGATAATTTCAAGATAGTGCTTGAGACTTAGTAGAGCGTGGGTAAAAGTTCATTCAAAGGCATTGACAGTGGTCTTTATCAGACTTTGGTACTTGCCTTCATTTCAAAAAGATTTCTGAAAGACTCCGGTGAAGGGGAGTAAGAAAGTTCTCTGGGATTTCTAAATACCATGTAGGCAAGGGTTCATCATTTCAAAAGGCGGCTGCACAGTTGGAACTCACAGAACCTGGGACTCTTCTAAGCCCGTCATCTTTCAGGCTTCAAAGCCATCGCAGCCATTCATTGTAAAGAAGAAACTCAAGTGCCTCTTGCATCTTCTGCGCCTCCCTTCCATTCCCCCCCCTGCTCTTTGCTATAAATTAAATATGCCTAATATTCGTGGCACTAAAAATAACAGCAACAAAACAAAACTACTCGATCCATCTAATTCAGATTAATTAGTCTGTTTTCAAACTTTATTAGGCTCCTTTCTTAATAACTCTTATTTGTAAGTGGGCAATTTCAAGGAACTCAACAGAATATAACCTTTAATGTAAAATAAATGATGTTGGCAAATCAACTTCCTTAGGTCACAGGCAGTCTGGTAGGTTCTTAATCAGTTTGCCCTTTGAGATGGTGTAAAAGCTCAAAAGAAAAAAGACCCTTTAAAACTGAAGAACTCGGTAGGCAGGACTCAAAAGATTTCACCCTGAAATTTCCATTCTCTAGTTATTCAATTGGACATGAATCTAATCCCCTTGAAGGGATTTTGCTGATGGAATTAAGGTTACCACATAACGGTTCTTAATAGAGTGTTTGGGATTAACCAGATGCACCCACCTAATCATCAAAGACTTTGGAAGCAGGGAATATTCTCCGGCTGGTTACAGAAGAGGGTATTGGAAGACGTAAGCAGAGAAAAGGTGGAGCCAAAGGAGATGTCAAAGAGATTTCGAGGATGAGGACTCATGGCTGGCTTTGAAGGCAGAGGACAGGAACACAGCCTGAGCCCTGTGAGCTGCCTGTTGGCCCTGAGAGTGACTTCAGGCTGTTTATCGAGCTACAAAACAGGGTGCAGTCCTCCAACCCCATAGACTGGAGTCTGCCAACAACCTGAATGGTCATAATCCTTGGAAACATATTCATCCCCAGAAGGATCTCAACTCTGCCAAAACCTTGATTTAGCCTTGTGCTAAACAGGGAAGAGATCCAGCTGAGCCAGGACGTGCCTGGTACAGGAACTTAACATGGAAGAATCTGCCAAGGAAAAGACATCTAGCTAAACAAGGCTTGATTCAGGCAGGAACTACAGTGAGCAGGAGGGGTGATGCTGACTTTAGCTTACTGGTTTTAATTCAGATTTGTCAGTACAAGGAGTCACAGGAAACATTGCTTTTGAACCTGGTAAAGGGGAGTAACAGCAAAAATGGAGATTTGTCCATCCCCTATAGGCAGCAGAATCTGTGACCTTGACACCTTGAGTGCATAGGTGCCCAGCAGAGTTCGCAATGGCCACTGGGAATATTAAATCCTAGCAAACACAGAGCAGGAAATGCAAATGCACATTCCCCTCATAGCGTCAGAGTCTCCGACCTCTCAGATTGCCCCTTGCATGCCTAATAATTCTCTCTGCCAATTGTAGCTCCCTCAAAGTGCACACCGTTTTAACAAATGGCACCATTACCTGCCGCGTTTCTCAGACCAGAAGCTTTGAAATCATGCTTAATTCCATTCTTTCCCTCATGCCCTGCATGGCGCAGGGCTCATCGAGTTCATCGATACCTTCTCTGATTCTAATTGTGTTGCAAACCTATCACTCTACTCGGCACCTCTACTGTCCCAGCCCTGGTCCTTGCAAACTCTTCGCTTGTTTGGAATTCCACAACAGCTTCGTATCTACTTGCTGCCCCCACTCTTTCCTCAACGTGTCTCTCCCATGATCATCACTGATTCCAAGCAGTCAACCTGCTACAGGGCCGCCAGGCATCTTTCTCAAGCATAAATTAGATCATGTCATTCCTCTGCTTGTAAACTCCCCCTACTACAGAATACAATCTCAGCGCCGTGCCGAGACCTATGAAGTCTTCAGGATCTTGCCCCCATCTTCCTCGTCACCTTTATTCCTCTCCTCTCCCCACATTTCACTCCAGCCTACTTATCCTGACCTATTCAATCCATTGAACAACTCAATCTTGTTCCTCTTTCAAAGCCTTGGTACTTACTGTGCTTGGAATTTTCAGGTCTCTGGTCAAATGTCACTTGCTCCAACAGTGCCTCCTTGATGCTTACCTCCAGGACTACCTCCAGGATGCACTAACTTATTTAATTTTTTTATAGCACATTCCTTTGAAATTTTTGTGATGTTTAAGTACATTTATTCATTTTTTAAATCCACTTATTGATGGCTTATCTCCCTTTACTGGACAAATAAAAAATAAAAATAAACTTAATTCACTCTGTTGAAAATGAAGGAAGAGACGTCCCCTCCCTCTTCTTAAAGCATTTACTTTAGAGAACTTGTAATTGTAAGCTCTTTCCCTGCCTCTTTGAAATGTATGTAAATCTTTTTAAAAGCTAAATAAGCCTCCTGCTAATTGAAGACTTAGGAAGGCTTCCTTAAGGAACTGGGAGCCGTCTTTTTGCAATGCAATCCTCAAGGAAGGTAGTGCCCTTAGCTCCTAGTTTTGTGGGAGGATAAGTCCCTTAACTTCAGCTAGTGCCTGGGTCCAAGTTGCAAACTACTTCAGGTCTTAGAGATACGAAAAGTTTTTTTTTTTTAATTTTTTATTATGTTATGTTAGTCACCATACAGTACATCCTTAGTTTTTGATGTAATGTTCCATGATTCATTGTTTGTGTATAACACCCAGTGCACCATGCAATACGTGCCCTCCTTACTACCCATTCAAAACGCACTATCAAACACAGGTGACTATCCCAATTACCAAGTAAATTTAGGATAGATGATATGACAAATGTTGCTTTCATTTCCTCTTTCTTGAGGACTAGCTATTCTTTATCTTGTGAACATGCGCGTAATGGGTTGTATCCGCCATATTCCATCATTGTAAGGACTTCAGTGGATTGACTGTGATGGGCATGACATCAGGGTTTAATGGTTATTCAAGAATAAAAGTGCTTTCTTTCTCTTTTACTTCTATGGAGAGATTTTCTGGGGCCATAAGAAGAGTTAGTTTTAAGTGCTATTTTCCAGCACCCTCCACTGAAATGTAAGACCCGGAAGGGAAAGAAATTTTCTTTCGTCTCTGATCTGCACACGGTGCTGGGCACTCAACAAGAGCTCCATTAATATTTGTGATACAACTGACTGGCACAAACAGTAAGACTTGAGGGAGAGGCAGGGCTGCCGGGAGGCTGGGAAGCCCCCGGAAGTCAAAGCATAGTCCAGAGAAGAGAATCTAGCTGGCAGTGTGGATGAAAGCCGGTGGAGCAAGCAATGGGAAGTGATAGTGAGGCGGATAGTTTACTGGTCTCCTTTCAGAGCATAGGAGAGACTTCTGGAATACTTGAGACATTGCTTTGGGAAATCCTGCATGTAGGCATTAGTAGGTGACTGCAAGAGGCACCTACACTTGTGAGCATACCGTTGTATACACTTGTCGAATGGCTACATTATGCACCTGAAACTAACGCAACGTTGTGTTGTCAACTGTAAGAAAATAACCTGGACCAAAGGGCTCCTGCCCAAGTGCAGGGAAGTTCTATCAGCTTCCCAATCAGGGACTGTAAATGTTCCAGAAAATAGAAAAGTGAACACATCCAGACACAGCAGAAAGAATTGTAAGGTTCTCCCGAGCAGGAAGTTGAGGAACAGAAAAGAAGGGCCACTAAAATGTCAGGATGATTGTCTCCGACACGTTTTGAACATGTAATTAAAGACGGGATTAAGTAAATTAGAGAAACAAGTTGTTCATTCTTTCTTTGTTACATACAATCCTGAACATGCATTTGTTTATAATATTAGTTTATTTGTAGGCAGGGACAAAATTGAATGTCCTAAATTAAAAATAAATAGAGAAAAAGATGGACAGTGATCAAGCAACCTTCAGCTGTGGATTTAACTCAGGATTAAGACCCCCCCAGACTACATTCAGTTTAGCAGTGAACCTGAACTTCAAATTACCTCTGACGCTGGGCTTGTGCAGTGTGAAGGAAATCCTTACAGACTGCCCCTGTCTGACATCCCAGGTTGGGAATGGGGTTTCAGTTCAGAGAGGGGGCTAACAATGGGAAGAAAAGGTGGTCTATTCACTATCTAAATGTTCATGGAAGAGAAATGGCTCCTTAAGGTGAAAGCCAAGAATGGACTGTAATCAGCGTCAGATAAATTTTGAGCTCCATGCAGTTCAGTGATTGCTTTTATTAGTAGAAAAGAACAATATTTCTCTTTCACTGAAATATCCTTTCATCATTTTTTTCTGCTAATACAATTGTCCTTCAAGCATCTTCCCAGGATTTGGGGAAGGTTTTGGCAGTGTAAAATGCCCGTGGGAGGAATTTAGCCAACTCAGAATGCTCCTACATCGGTACTTATTTTCCAATCTTATCAGCAGAGAACAGGGAGTGCTAGGTCTAATTGAAAATGGTCTTTCTCTCCCCTAGGTTTCAGCAAAGAGGAGATTTTGAAGAGATGAGTCATGTAGCTTCGGGGAGAGAATTTAACAGGACAATACCCAGAGGGTTTTGGAGTTACAGGATTGAAAAGATTTTAATTATCTCTGTCAACAGAAACTGTAAATATTAGAGAAAGCATTGACTTGCTGGGAGGTCAAGAAAGGTATCTGTATTATTTCTCAAGGATAATCAGTTAGGTCTTGGCTAGGCTTTGCACTGATGTTTAAGATGATGGGTTTGCGAGTCGCAAAAATCTGGTTATAATTCCAACTTTACCACTTGTTAAATGTGTGACTGTAGGACAATTACTTAATTTCCGTGGACCTTAGTTTATCTCCATAAAATGGAGATCATAATACCCAAATCCCATAAAATTTAGGAGGATTTGACATGATTATATATGTGGAAGATTTAGCAAAGTATCTGGCAGATAGTAAGCATTCGGAAATAATTGCTATTAGCAACGGTTATATTAATAGCTATGAATTTCACAAGCCACACACTCAGAGGCATACAAAAAGAAAAAAGAAAAAAAATAACTTTTTTACGGTTGAATTTAACTTCCCTCGCAAATCCCGATCTCATGATGGCAGAAAGTTTAAACCGGTCATTTGCAAAAAAACTCAGACATTTCTGAACTGCCGAACTCATTTCCTGTTTAGAGTCAACGTATGATAGTCTACCCTCTTTTCTCCTGAAATGGGGCTCAAGGTTCTGTGTGTCAGGAGCTTGAGACAAGGCCCCTGGCTGTGCTCTCATTCTTTTATTCTTGCATTGGATTGGAAATTCAGTTTTGTAGATAATAATAGGTTGAGGGTTACATTTCCCTTCCATTGCTTGCAGGCATTTGGTGCTTTCTAGTGAGAAGTGTGAACCTAGGCTGACTCTCCTTCTTTTGCAGGTAACAGCACCTTTTCCTCTCTGGACACTTTTCAGATTATATTTTTATACAGGACGTTGTGAACGTTCATGGCGTGTGAGGCTGTGGGTATTTGGGGTTCATCCTGCTTAACATTCTTTTCAATTTGACCATTTGTGTTTACTTTCAGCCCTGGGAAATTCTCTTACATTATTTTTTTTAAACCTCTTACCCATTCTCACCATGGATAAACAATTCTGCACATAAATCTTGGTCTAAACATCTAACTGTTTTCTTAGGTTAAATTCCTAGAAGTGAAACTCGTGAGTTGAAGTCCGTGCCCATTTTATAGCAGCTGTAATATTAACAAATTATTTTCTTGAATGACTGGGCTAATTCCCATTTCTACTTTAAGAATAAGTATGCAAATAACTTAGGTATTAGATAGGTCTTCCAACTTGGATGATATTTTAAGGACATATTTTAAGCAACTTGCAATAGCTTTATCAAACCACTCATTTCCTTGCTCCCTAGTTCAGTCACACATTAAAATAATTGCTTACATGTATTTTATAAATAACAGGCAAGAAGATTGTTAATTTTCTGTCCACTTCTGCAAAAACAAAATGCAAGTCATGCTACATATGTTTACATTTAGATGTTGCGTATGTTTTGGCTTAGATTATAGATAAATTAGATATAATTTGTAATCTCAGCAAGATCTAGCTACTACTATGCTTAATATTTGAATATGTCTCCCAAGACCAAATAAGTCAAAAAACCAATAATTAGTCCCCAATTATAAGATAGGATAAGTTTTAAATAAGCGAAGGAAAATAAAAAGATCTAGTTTCGGTTATACTGACTTCGAGGGAGAAGGGCCAATTGGATCTTGCTTCCCATTCTCTGATGGTGCGACTTCCTTCTGTCCCTTTGTGGACATTTTACGCAGTAAGTAGGTTTGTGTTTTTTGTTTGTTTGTTTGTTTTTTAAGTGGCTGGTGTTGAGTGTTTATGTATTCAGGTAAACCAAAGACTATTTGGTACATATTTTTATTTTAAAAATGACATTTCTAGAGATATAGCAAATCCTCATTGCTTATCTAAGAGTCCATGCGAAGTCATCGATGAAGAAGGATGTCTGCGAGACTTTTTAAAAGGATAAAAATGCTTGCAATATATAAGAGATTTATGCTCTGGATAGCTTTGATCTCCTCGCTACATACTCACATTGTATCCATCCTGCTGACTTTTATAGCTTTGTATCAGTGTCCTCTCGCTAACTTATTAGGTTGTGTTGATCGAAGACACTGCCAGGTGTTTGTAGGATGATGAAGAGTAAGGCTGGGGTACCCATACCTCAGGTTCTTTCCCTGTTGAGAGTTGGCTCTGTTTCTCCATGAAAGACACTGTCAGGTGGCCCTCTGCCACACTGCGACCGGCACCTGCTCCCTCCTCTTGCCCATAGGTGTGATAGTGGCCCCTCTCTGATTCACCATCCCTTGCTTTGCCATTCCTGATTGGTTTTTTATAGGTCAATCTGTGCCTTTGATGGTGACCTTATATTTAAGGATAAACATATAGGAAAAAATTATGAAACTATAAAACATTTCTGCTTGCAATTCTTCATAAGACAGATGATCACTCCAGGAAGCAATTTGGTAAAATTTCATACAAGTGTACATACATATGCCCTACAATCTGGCAATTCCATTCCAAGGAATTTACTCATGAGAAAATTCTTACACGTGTGCAGAAGATGCTTGTATGAGCAAGCATATTCATTGCAGTGCAATTTGTAACAGCAAAATAGATTCTGTCCCTCAAGGTCACGAATAAATAAAGGCTGTATTAATACAATGCAATTCCATTTGCAATTTAAAATAGGTGAACTAGTCCTGCATATATCAAGTTGAATAAATCTCAAAAAAAAGTCATCCTAAGTGTAAAAAAAATTTGCAAAATAGTACGTATCGCGTGATATCCTTTATGCAAAAGTTTAAGACATAAAAAGAGCATATGGAAATTTTTTAAGTACTTTGGGAAAAATAGGACTGAATGCTAACATTATGACTTAGGAAATATTCTTTTTCCTTTCTTGAAGTTTCTGTGCTTTCCCTTTTTCTCTATAATTAACATGAATTAACTATTCCTACTCATTTCTTCCATTATACTTTCTCCTATCACTACTACTATTTTTACATGCGCATACTGTTTCAATATCAGTATTTACTTTTTTTTTGTAAAATTGCCTCTGATTTTCAAGACAATCAGATGAATTAGCTCCATTTTTCAGCTGAGACGTAGACATCTTCACTGAAGCAGAGATTAAGTGACATGCCCAAGGTCACATACCAAGTAAGTGATAGATGCAGAATGAAACACAGGTTCCTGATGATAACTTAGTGTTTTTTTTTTTAACTTGCTGTTTCTGCATATTAGAGTGATGTATGCATGAGAATTCAATAAGTATTTTTGTTGGCAGATAGAATAATAATACCAATACCCGAATAATCGATGGTTACACAACTCTGTTCTAGGCGTGGTTCTAAGTGCATTAAATCGTTAACCACTTGGTCTTAACAACTTTGCAAGGAATCTACTGTCATGATCCGACTTTAACAAATGAGGAAGCAGGTACAGATCATTTGAAGAATTGTTCACAGTCCCACAGGGAGAAGTAGCAGTGTGGGGACTTGAACCCAAGCAGTGCTACTGCAGAGACCACACTCCTAACCATTACATCATCCTGCTTCATAAAAAACCCATTTGTTTCAAATCCCTCTAGTAGAACTGATAAGTGCAGTTCCCCGAAGAAGCTTTCAAATTCTGATGTGATTTTAATGAAAGCGCTGAGGGCTTCTTGACACTTTGCATCTGGTTCCATTTTGCTGAGCTTATTTCTTGGAATACTGAAGAATGCTGCTGACAATACCAGAAAATGACCCCCAAATTGCGCCACTGTGATAATTATTTCAAAATTTTCTTTCAAGTTTCGTTTTCATCGTGGATGGGCATTTTCTTGCCATTTTACTTAATTGTCTTTCTTCTGAAGGTGTCAGTGTCCCTATTCCACACACCGTGATTAAATTGCCAACCTAAATGGAGGTTTAAGCAAGCTTAAAAAAAAATAGAAGAAGAAGAAGGGAAAGAATATTCTAAGAGCAGCAGGAGCCTTATTTGCGAGTATCTTTTGATATATTTGTAAGAGAATATAATAATTCAGTGCCCCAAATAACTTGATAGAAAAGCCGTGCTGCTATTTTGGCAACATTAGCTGATTATGACTTAGTTGTTATGGCGTCATTCATGATGGGCAATACAAATTTCCTAAGCAAATGGGCCTTTTGCAAAAAATAAAAACCCAAAATTAACAGGATATACAATGTTTCTTAAACTTCACGTATGAATGAAATCATATGGTATTTGTCTTTCTCTGACTGAATTATTTTATTCAGCATTATACTTTCTAGCTCCAACCACAAAGTTGCAAATGGCAAGATTTTGTTCTTTTTGATGGCTGAGTAATACTCCATTGCAGATCTATACCACATCTTCTTCATCCATTCATCAGTCAATGGACAAATGAGCTCTTTCAGTAATTTGGCTATTGTGGATAATGCTGCTATAAACATTGAGGTTCATGGATCCTTTTGAATTAGTATTTTTATGGGTATTAGTATTTATTTGGGTATTTACCTAGTAGTTCGATTTCTGGATGGTAGGATAGTCTTATTTTTAACTTTTTGAGGAACCTCCATATTGTTTTCCAGAGTGACTGTACTAGTGTGCATTCTCACCAACAGTGCAAGAGGGTTCCCCTTCCTCTGTATCCTAGCCAGCACCCACTATATCCTGACTTGTTATTTTTAACCATTCTGACCAGTGTGAGGTGGTATCTCATTGTAGTTTTGATTTGTATTTCCCTGATGATGAGTGATGTTGAAGAAACAAAACAAATGAACGTTGCGGGGCGGGGGGGGGGGGGAAGAGAGGAAAACCAAGAAACATACTCTTAACCATAGAGAACAAACGAAGTGTTCCGGAGGGGAGATGGATGAGGGTGGGGGAACTGGGTGATGGGGATTAAGGAGGGCACTTGTGATGAGCACTGGGTGTTGTGTGAAAGTGATGAATCACGAAAGGCTACACCTGAAATGAATATTACACTGTATGTTAACCAACTGGAATTTAAATAAAAACTTGCAAGGAAAAATAAAAGAAGGATGTACAATGAAACAGTGCACTCTGGTCTTGATTCCTACACAGAGGCAACTGTTCTTACTCATTTTTAGGGGTATCATTTCAGGTGAAATAAATGCCTTTATTGAGCTAGTCTTATTTTCTATGTAATGTCCCACATGCTTGTCTTTAAAATATTTAAAAATATATCGTGGTCTTTTTTTTTTTTTTAAAGATTTTATTTATTTATTCGACAGAGATAGAGACAGCCAGCGAGAGAGGGAACACAGCAGGGGAGTGGGAGAGGAAGAAGCAGGCTCGTAGCGGAGGAGCCTGACGTGGGGCTCGATCCCACAACGCCAGGATCACGCCCTGAGCCGAAGGCAGATGCTTAACCGCTGTGCCACCCAGGCGCCCCATATCGTGGTCTTTATACATATGTATACATATGGAGATCTTTTCATGTCTACATAGCATTCCACTTATGGATGCATTCTGATTTCACTGGTACCCACTGGAGCATATAACTCTTTTAAAGTATTTTACTTCTACCAGCAAAGCTCAATGAAGTCCACACTTGCAAGCTTATTTGTGGGATGAATTTACAGAGGACTCTCTGGCTTACTTTCTGGGTAAGTAAGGAAAAGAATTTTTTGAAAAGATTTTATTTATTTATTTGACACAGAGAGAGAGACAGCCAGCAAAGAGAGGGAACACAAGCAGGGGGAGTGGGAGAGGGAGAAGCAGGCTTCCTACTGAGCAGGGAGCCCGATACGGGGCTCGATCCCAGGACCCTGAGATCAGGACCTGAGCCGAAGGCAGACGCTTAACGACTGAGCCACCCAGGCACCCCTAAGGAAAAGAATTTTACATTTATTTTTACAATTAATTTTTGCTGATGGTTGTTACTATATGTGAGCATTAAATTACTCTTGATTACTTGTTCCTTTGCCTATTCTTTATTAAAATAGTCTCTGAAGGGTAATAATAAATTAATAACTTTGTAGCATTAAAGTAAAAAATAACTATTAAACGTGAACAGTATTTGGTGAAGTAATTTGTGTGGGAATATACCCTGTTACAGAGGTTTTAGGTAGCCATGATTAAGGGGTTCTTTGGATGTTGCACCTTTTTGGTAGGACTCGAATGTATAGAAGACAACTAGGATACGGTAGCCGAGAAGAGCGTGTGTCAGTCGGTAGGAGTGGGATTGCTCGCTTGATGGAGAGTCACAGGATTTTATATTGTGGGGCCCTGAGAGACAAAGGGGTCACTGTGCATGTGTGAGGTTTTTACAGGAAACAATGACTGGGAGCCTTGGTGGAGGGGCGGGGCCGGGGATCCAAGAGAATTCTGTCGGCATCTTGGTCACTTCTTGTAAACCTGTTTTTCCACGGATGTAGTTGTGACCTGCACAGATGAGCCAGGGGTCTGGGGATCCAAAGGAGCCTTGCCTATCCTCTCTGTTCTCATCACTGCGCGGTGAAAGCCTTAGCTTGGGTGATGCTGGAGTTCCTTCCTCTGCTGGCGTCTGTAAGTTGCTGTGAGCTGTTAGCGCTTATGAGGATCTCCTGCTCCTTCTTACTGCTGGAGAGCACGGGGCCTCCCTAACTGGGTAGGATAGGGAGCTGATGGCTCTTTCTCAGGAGTTTGTCCCTTTGGAGGCAGTGGAGTTCTCCAGTGACCCAGACCATCATGAGTACAGATCACTATTACATTTTCTTTTTGAGATATTTATTTATTTATTTATTTATTTATTTATTTATTTATTTAAGAGAGAACAAGTGGGGGGCAGGGGCATAGGGAGAGGGAGAGGGAGAAACAGACTCCCCCGCTGAGCAGGGAGCCGGATGCGGGGCTCAATCCCAGGACCCTGGGATCATGACCTGAGCCAAAGACAGATGCTTAATGGACTGAGCCACTCAGGCTCCCCCAGATCACTATTCTTGATACTGATTTCACAAAATAATATGCTAATTTCCATTTCACATTTTTCTCTATGCCCTTATAAAACCATCTGTATTGTTCTTGAGATCTCTCTGGCGCGGGTAGAGAAGTAGAAAGTGAGTTTAAAATGTATTGCCAACCACAGTTTGGTTACATTTTTACCAGACATCGGGGGGCAAAGGGTGCTTTAAGAAAGGGTAGCATCAAGCAGTGAGAGACTGCACAGGTTTAACCAAAAGACCAACTTCTTCCCATCCCAACTCTGGGCCTTAATCTTTTTAAAGTTTTCTTACACCTGTTAAGTTGGAAACACATAAAAATTTGAAGTGTTTAACCTTAGTGAAGGCAATTTCTATGGCAAAGTACAAAATAAAAATGCTTTACGTGGTATAAGATATCTAGGACCAGTGTACTGAGTGTTCAAAAATAAACTTTAGCATGAATAACACTATTTTATTAGATACCATATTCTAGATATTTTATAACATTTTAATGCTTATTTGAACAACAAAAGGTAAGTATAATATTCCTTTTGTTGCCACACGTCTATGGAGTGAACAGGATGAAGATTGCCATGCCATGTAATATGTTTGACCTTGAAATATGTAATAAGAGCTGTCAAACATCTAGAAAGGGATATTTAAAATGTATGTTCTTTAGTAAAATATTTCCTTTAATAACTCTGTCATTTTGGACCTTCTTTTATAATGTGTATATATATATGTACATACACATATACATATGTAATGTATAATATGTGTATAGATACACACATTTTTATATATATCTATAAACATATATATATATATACATATATATATATATATATATATATATATATATGTTTTCCTATAGCAGTTTGTTGTTAAAGCTAGGCACACTTATATGCAATTGTGTGAATTGTAGATGGATAGATAGACCTATATATATATGTAAGCACACCATCTATTTCAATGTTTTTCTTTATTAATTTGACAGTGTGTCAGTATCTATATTGTTAAGTAGTTCTGGGAGAATAAGGATAAAAAAGGAAACATTTATTCATTTCTTCTATTTGCCTGATTGCTGTTAGATAGTTTCCACTTTGAATCTCATTTAATCCCAACCCAGTACTGAGACGGAATATTTAGCCTGTCATTTATTGATAAGGAAATGGACACTCAGAAAAATTAACTAATTTTTACAAGACCACAAAGACAATAAGAAGCAGAGAAGAATTTGAACCCAGTGTGTCTATTTCTAAATTCCTTGGTCTCGGCCCTATTCCGTGTATGTAAAAAAAAAAAAAAGATGACATCAGTCATGATCACCATTAATATTCTTATACCACTTATAATGTACCGGGTTTTATATTAAGTACTGTTTAGGCACTGTCTCTAATAATCTTCACATGGAAATATGATTGTAGTCCTTTTATAAAAGGAAGGGGGCTGTCCAGGGAAATAAGCCTGATTTCCCAAATCCATGCAGATAGAGAGAGGAAGACAAGGCAAGCACACTGTGTTGCATTTCTGGCGGTGGCTGAGGTTACAGTTCACGGAAAGCAGAAGCAGGCTTAGAAGCAACTGCTCGCTTCAAGCATAATGGGTTATGTTTACATAACATTAATTTTACACTCACGTTATACTTTTGCTGACTGTAGTATATAATATGTTTTAAAATATTATCATTTTGTACCAAACATTTATTTCTCAAATCCCTTTGAATTCTAATAAAGGAGCCCTTGATGTCTTGCTATTATGCAAATCGCCCCAGGAAAGAAAGAATTACAGATGCCCACACAGCAGCAGTGGTCTTACCGCTGCCATCATTGCTATGCTTTTAAAACTGTCTTTGCTATAATTTCAGGTTCTCTTTTCTCTTTAAAGTTGTAAGTGGTTGAAATAACCCATATAAACCCTATGCACAGTGTTCCCTTAGGGTAGTGATAGATATAATTTCTACATGAGATTTGGAAGCTGTATATGTGAAAACTCAAACTTTTTGAGGACATTTCATTTCTTTTTATTAAACTGTTTAATGCATTTGAACAAAAAATATGTATTATAAATTCAGGAAGAATCTTGTCACCAATGCAATGAAATAGAACTTACAGTCCTCTCAGGTAAGGATTTTTCAAGTTAGGTGAGTACGATACAATACTCCTTAATCACTGTTCCTGGAAAATAAATAATAGATTTGCTTGCGAAATTGTGGGACTAACACATAAAGAGAAAGACCTCAGAAAGTCGTATAAATGAATATTTAAATGTCACATTGATGAAATGTTTTACCGTCCTATCCCTTATCAAGTTACTAGACAGACGATGGATAAAATTGATAGAAACCATCCACCTTTTCCTCTTTATCCTTAAGAGCTCCATAATCTTACTAGCATATGATTTCCTCATTACTCTTTCCAGAAACTTCATGTAACTTTCCATTCTGTAAAAGCCAATCTTTTCTCTCAGGGACAAATTCTCTAGTCATTAGTAGACTTAGGTATTGTGTATCTCCCATCAATTTCTTTTTTTTCCCTTCTGAAATTCTTATGATTTGTATATTGAGTTTGTGAAAGTATTAAAAAATCTCCAGATCTGATATCTTTGCCTTCAAATTTTCTCCCTCTTCATGTTTTTGGTCTGTACTTTGAAATAATATCCCTGCTCTCACCCAGGCCACTAATCCCAGTCTCAACGGCAAGCACTCCCTCCTCTCACTCATCTTCTGAGTTTTCTACTTCAAACATTTAGTTTCTATTTTAGGAAGTCTTGTTTTGACCTGAACTGGAATCTTTGTAGCTGTTCTTTACCACGTCATTACTATATGTGGTGTCGTCTGAATCCTCATCTGTCTCCTCCAGAGGCTCCCCTTTGACCTGGTGCCCACCCTCGTTGGCCTTCCTTTGCTGGCTGTTTGGCTCCCTCAGATGGGTCATTATTTCCCTTGGGTTCTCTCCAGGAACTTTTCTTTGGTTGTGAAAGCACCCCCAGTGCACAAACTCTCAGAAAGAATGGAAGTTGAATCACCATCTACTTTTGTGGGCTGAAGATGCCCTAATAGGCAGCAGGAAAAATCCTACCTGGTTTTCTCATACTCATTCAGCCTCAGAAATGGGGAGAATTACAAAAGTAGCTCCCCTTTTCAGCTCTGTCTCTTCTTTTGAAGACTAAGGAGACCAGGTCCATCCGGGCATGCACATGTACACACACACACACACACACACACACACACACACACACACACAGGAGCCCAGTGTTGTCCCCTGAAAATCCCCAGAGGTCTATCTACAGATTTCGGAAGGCCAAGTCTTTTCTGATCTCCCCCATAATTTCTCTTGTACTGGGATCTCATGAAGCCCAAGGCAGGAAAGCCCTTCCCAAGTCTCTTCCTAGGGATTCCTCAATCCCTTGAGCTGAAGATCTCTCTCATACCCAGGAATCTAGTGCCTCCCACAGCCATGGGGATAGCTGAAGCTCAGCCAGAGGTATACACATTGATAACGGAGAGAAAGAATGATGCATCCTCTGAATCTTTCTAGAATCCCTATATTTTCTCTAAGTTCTTTCCTTACTATTTGATTAAAATTTGTCAGTAGAATAGTTTACAATCCTATTCCCATTGGCAATTCAATTCTGCATTGCTGGGCTCATCATAAATTCAGCACATATTTTTTTTCCTCTGTTGCTTCTATAAATGACCTGTCTTGTTCATAGTCCTTTTTATTTGCTATCTATGAAGCCGGAACAAAAATGTGGTAAAATACATAATTAAACGTTAAGTGCTTTGGATGCTAAAGGAAATTAAGATTCTCAGTCTTCCTTGGAAGAAGCAGACTAATGCCTGCTCTAACCTTAGTTGAGACCATGTGTAGCTTCTGAAATTTTTTCTAGAAATGAGGAAAAGCCAGGGAGTGTTATAAAGCCTAGTGGGTCAAGGTCAACACTACTCCCTTTCCTTTAAAAAAGTCTCTTTAGGAATTTTGATCCAAACAAGGAGAGAGAAGAATTTTTTTGCCTGAGCTTTTATTAGTACCTCTGGGAAAGAAATGGCCATAAACAGACAGCATCCCATTAAATAGAAGGAAAACAAGCAGGACATGGAAGAAATGGAAAAATCCTGTTAATAATGTTATCTTGCTGTGTTCTGTCCTTTAATGATAATAATCTGAGGGTTCATGTCTGTTAAGTGTATTTATTAGCACTTTCCAGAGACAAGCATTGTGATCTAAATTAACGGGCACACATATCCTGGCCCTATATTGTCATTAATTTATAGTTTACTGATTTGAAGGCACAGACATTTTATAGTCAGCACCAGGAAATATCTTGCATGGCCCCTTCCCCTTTTTTGCAACTGAATCAATATCGTAAAATACCACATTTTCCGAATAGTTTTTCACCATCATGTAATAAGTTGGTGTAGTTAAAACTGAAAATGCCCCACAGCACATATAACTAGCCCTCTAAGAAAAATCTGGAGAAAAATAACATGCTAAAATGTAAAGGAGGAACAAGTGTTTCAAGCATCTGTTCTCATTCAGTGAAGTATCTCTACTTATTAAACCAAAAAAAAAAAAAAAAATCACCCTATTTTATTGCCAGTACATTTTGGATGTGTGTTGCCGTTGTTGTTTCTAATCTTAAAAAGGGAAAAAATAGAAAACAAATATTAACATGAAATAAATTAATTAAAGATCCCCATAGCTCGCTGAGACACACACCATGAGTGAAGGCATGGTGGACAAGAAGATTCAGTCTCCCACTGACTCTGCGTGACTCCCTGCGGCACAGTCTTAGCTTATGAGGCCCTGGGACTTGCCTCTGTGACATGTGGAGCGGTAATTCAAACCAGGTCATCCTGGACACAAAGCACAGAGGCTGTCTAAGCCATGCAGACTTACTACAGTCCTGTGTTTGGAGAGGTTTCTCAGCCCAGTTGTGTACCCATAAAGTGTGGATCTAGGGCCATAAGCTGACAAAATTTTATGAAACCAGATATTTCATTTTTCCTAGGTATATTTAATCCTCCCTTTGCTATTTCCAGGGGCTCAAGGCCCAGACTTGAGGGCAGCCCTGGTCTTAAGCTTACAAACTTCTGAAGTAGAATTTTAGTACCTGAAGTTTCCATTTGCCCATTCATTTACTTACCAACTATTTAGTAAATTCCCACATTGTGTGGGATGCAAAGCGAAGTGCAGAATTCACAGAAATGGAAGAGACAGATATAATCCCTGCCTCATGGAGCTTTTTGGCTAAGAGCTGTAGTGGGTGTGGGGTAGAAGTTATGCAAATAATTACAGTCATGGCAAGTACTCAAAGGAGAATTATAAGGTACTGTAAAAATACAAAGCAGGGGGCCAGTATAAAAAACTGGACGGACTGTCTGAGATGTGATATTTAAGCAGCATACTCAAAGATGAGTGGGATGTGTCGCCAGGTGAAGATTAGGAAGAAGAGATTTTCAAGGAAATGAAACACCATGGCCAAGGCTGTAAGTAGGAGGAGCAGGTTGCTTTCAAGGTCTACTGTGACTGGAGCATAGGGGAGGGGAATAGTCTGTCAGACAAGGAGTTATAGTCTGAATGAGGATCTCAGACCATTATCAAAAATAACCGGATGCTGCTAAACTGAGTTGAGTTCCAAGCGGAAGTGTCAGCCATTAGCATCTGAAAAGCATACATCTGGTTTCTAAGCAAAGAGGAGATTGGAGGGGTTGTGAGAGATGCCAGTGGGAGACTATTGCACGAGGTGGACTGAAGATGATGGTGCTGTGGTCTGAGGTGGTGACGGTGAAGAGGAATGGAGAAGAAGCAGTTCTCTTTGAGACGGATTTTGAAGGCGGAAGCATCACAGTATAGTAACTGACCAGAAGCAAGGGCTGAAGGAGTATGGGAGCCAAGGATCACTTCTGCATTTCCGGCAGGAGGAACAGAGTTGATGGTCATCGTCTACTGAGAGAAGACATTCTGGAGGGAAAAGAAACAAAGATATTTGGGGAAAGACCATGAGTTCAGGTTTAGCCACACTGAGTCTCAGGTGGCTGGAGACGCTTCAGCAGGCCTTCAACTGTCAGGGTTACATGAAGCCTAAACCATGGACATAGGTTTGTCCTGAAAAGAAACATTTGACAGAGACATTATATTTGGCAGAAATATTTTGCAATTAGCATAAAGGTAGTCATGGAAGTCATAGGAGTGGATGTGCCATGATAAATTGGGAAAACTAAAATAGGAAGAATGCTTAGTGCTGAGCTCTGAAATAGTCCAAATAGCTTCAATTAGTGGAGAACAGGTAGAACAAGAAAAAGGAATTGAGATATTGGCCAGAGGAATGGAAGGAAAAGTCAAAAAAATAGAGTATTTCTAGGAATACTTGTAAGTGTCCAGTTCTGCCCAGAAATGAGGTTGAATGAAAGCTGGGAAGCATCCACTGTATTGAATCACATGGAGGCCATCTTAGCAGGGTGCTCATGGAGGAGGGGGACAGTCAGATTGTGTGTGGTACAATGGTCCAAATGGTCAGTGAGACAAAGGGAAGTAAGAAATCTTTTGGGCAATTGACCGTGAAAGATAGAGGTAGGGCCCTATAATACAGGGCGGGGGTATGGTTGCCATCATGGGTAAGATTGGGTTTTATTTTTATGATTGGAAAAGTGTGCAATGTTTAAGTGCTCATAGGAAGGTGACAGAGATGAGGCAGCTGACCGTTCAGAACAGACATTGTCGCCATTAGCATGGGAGGATGACGCTACCGTAGGTTTGTTTATGTTTGGTTGACAGGAAGACCCACCCATTGGCTTATCTTTTCCCTGCAAAAGAAGAGCCACCGTAAATCTGCCAAAAATGAGAAAAGAAAAGGAAACCTTGGTGGGGGTGGGTAGAAAGAGGAAATTATAGGAGATCTGCGATAGATATCCAGGGAGGAAGAGGGATCTGACAAGAGAATGGTAATTAGATTGTTGTGGAGGTGTTGAAAGCCCAGTTCTTCCTCCTGTCCTCCTCCCTCTCCCCCCTTAAGAGGATTACAATCACTGTAAAACCTAGATTCCAGAAAACAGGTGATAAACTCACACTGGTATGCAAGCAATGGGTGTGATACATGACTTAGCTTACTTACTCTTTTCCCTGGTAACTTGTTTTTAGTAGGGGTTCATATCCTAAGCTGACTAATAACCTCCAGATCATGAAAATATCAGAACTACTCAGCTTCTGGGAGATACTTGGGGTGGAGAGTGTTGGCGGGAGCGTGCTCAGCCCACCTACATACATGGGCAGACCGGAAGGCTGGTGAAGCTCATTCATTGTCCTGCTGTTTCAAACCCAGGTCTGTCAAAAGCTATTAACACTTCCATCTTAATTTGTGTATGAGTTTGCCTTACCAGTAACTCGGTAGGTGTCTGGGAGACGGGCACGCTCTAAGACAGGAGCCCTGATGACATTGTCCGGAAGGAAGCCCCGGGGAAACCAAGGAGCATTTACATCCTGAAGGAGAGAGCGGGAGTACGCAGCAATTGCTATAGCTTGATTGGAGTTTTATGTGTGGGAAGATGCCATGTATTGTTTAAATGTTACAATCCCAGGTATGGCCTCAGCGATCTGAAGAGAGCAGTTGTGCTGTCTATTCATTGTGACCGTGGGGACTGCAAATGTATTTCTCTCAAGGGCAATGCACTTGCCATGGGCCCTGCCAGCTCCCGGGAGAGGGATGTCCACGGCCGTGGGAATCGCTAAAGGGAAGGAGGCCTTTCCTCCCGCTGCTCTTGCGGAACAGGAGTCCAGAGTCCTCCAGTCCGCCTTCATCTGCGGGAGGCTCTTCTCAGCCCAGGATCCTTGAATCTGTTTTGAAGGTTGAATTATGAGGCTGCATGAAGGTCAAGATAGGCTACATCATGTTTAGGGACCAGTGCAAAATGAAAATGTGGAGCCCCTCGATCAATGATTATTAAGAATTTCAAAGCAGCACAGTTGGCCCTAAACCAGGCGTGGGGCCCTTCTGAGTGGGGGCCGTGTGTCCCCAAATGAGTCTCACACCCGTGAAGCAGCCCTGGTGGGTGAGTCCTTCAGGGGACTGTGGTAACTTCACCCTGGCTGCTTTTTTTTTTTTTTAAGAGAGAGAGAGAGAGTGAGTTGGGGTGGGGCTGGGCAGTAGAGTGGCAGAGGGAGAGGGAGAGAGAGCGTACTAAGCGGGCTTGATGCCCAGCTCAGAGCCCAGCTTGGAGCCTAATGCGGGGCTTGATCTCACGACCCCCAACATCATGACCTGAGCCAAAAATCAAGAGTTGGACACTTAACTGACAGAGCCACCCAGGTGCCCCTCAGCCTTACTTCTAAATGTGGCTTTACTTCTCATTAACCGGGTGACCTACCGCAAGTCACTTAGCTTACCGCCCCTCTAATTCCCAGCTGTAAAATGTAGAGGTCAAACAATCGTTGACTAAGCATCTCTTTTGTTCAATTACTATGCTATTCACTGTTGCTATGCTGCTATGAAAACTGAAAACTCATCCATGACCCTTACAGAGCCTAAGTAGTTAGTCTCTGAGGCAACGGAGAATAAATAAATAATTTTTAAATTAGTGATTTAAATGAAAAGATGATGAGAGCTACCATGGAGAAGTACTATGAGCTGTGATACCTGTTTACAGGTGGCTTAAGGCAGTTTGGATCCGAGTTGAGCATTTCTCAATTTCACATCTTGTATTAACAACATTACTTGAAGTAATTGGACAGTCATTTTGTGCTGGGCACATAACATCTGTGCTGTATTAACTCCGTGAATACAACTATTAAATGAGGTAGGCACTAATAATAGCCTTATTTTGCAAATGAGAAAATGAGGCACAGAGGTATTAGGTAACTTTTCAAAGATCTTTAAAGTAATTAGTGAATGGTGGAGCTGGTCTCCATCCTAAGCTGAGTCTTATGGTCAGAAACTGGAGACTTGGGGCGCCTGGATGGCACAGTGGTTAAGCGTCTGCCTTCGGCTCAGGGCGTTATGGGATCGAGCCCCACATCAGGCTCCTCCGCTATGAGCCTGCTTCTTCCTCTCCCACTGCCCCTGCTTGTGTTCCTTCTCTCGCTGGCTGTCTCTATCTCTGTCAAATAAATAAATAAAATCTTTAAAAAAAAAAAAAAAGAAAGAAACTGGAGACTTGATGCCAGTGTCCTACCCCTCAGGATATAAAAATGATCACTTGGTAAAAATCAATAAAACCAGGCAGACCTCATTTAACCCTGGAGAAGGAATTTGGAGATGTGGATTTTCTTTCTGGGTTTCCATGGACTGCCTTGTGATAAACTCTCCTAATACATTTGTCCTTGCATTTCCTCCTTTCTAAGGCAGGGGGTCATTTTCCAGGGATCAGTGTATATAAGAAAATGTAGATAAAAAAATTCTATATCTTACAGCATTTGCAAGGGGAGAAAAAGGGGCCGCTGGAAACATAAACACCCATTTACTACAATCTACCTGTTATATTTACCCATCTTCTACCGACCTACTTATCTACTATACATAGTTACATAAATGATACTTTAGTGTTATCTAAAGCAATACTTTTTTTCCAAAATATGATTACCATTTACCTAAAAAATACCCAATGAATAGTTAAATTCTACTGAAGACTAATGTCAAGCTGATTTGAGTAGATTTTTCTTTTTTAATTTCTATTATTTCCCTTCTTAACTTAAAATCTTATTTTGTAGCTTATTTATATGAAAGCCATTTTTCAATAGTTTCAGTCTTTAAAAATATTTTTTTCTGATTTAAATCACATCTGTTTGAATTTTTTTAAACTTCCAGTGTTGTCTTAAAAAGGCAATCTTTGAATTCCTTGTCTTGTATATTTGACTATCTATGCCATATTACATAATGGAGTAGTTGTTCATTCTTTAAAAATAATGTTTTCGGTCTGCTCTCTTTCAGGATCATGCAATACTACATGACACTCTTTTTCTTGTTGGTGTCCACAGACAGGGCAGTGCGTCCACTAGAGTCCAACAGTACTTTCAAATTTGCATGTTAGGGACGCCTGGGTGGCCCAGTCAGTTGGGCATCTGCCTTCAGTTCAGGTCATGATCCCAAGGTCCTGGTAGGGGGCCCTGCATAGGGCTCCTTGCTCAGCTGGGATCCTGCTTCTCCTTCTCTCTCTTCCTGACACTCCCCCTGCTTGTGTGTGCTCACTCGCTATCAAATAAATAAATAAAATCTTTAAAATTTGCATGCTTGGGGTGCCTGGGTGGCTCAGTCTTTAAGCCTCTGCCTTCGGCTCAGGGTGTGATCCCAGGGTCCTGGGATCAAACCCCACATCAGGCTCCTCTGCTGAGAGCCTGCTTCTTCCTCTTCCACTCCCCCTGCCTGTGTTCCCTCTCTCTCTGGCTGTCTCTCTCTTTGTCAAATAAATAAAATAAAATCTTTTAAAAGAAAATTTGCATGCTAATTTTTTCCTATGTAATTGTTGGCTTTTGACATTTGCTTGTGGCAGTAAGAACTCATTTGCCCTTTGCTTACCATATTTATTTACCATATTCCTTTCTCATCTTTGTCCAAGGGTTTATATTACACTTAGGCTGAAAAATATACTGCAAACCCTTTCCCAAGTTGGAATTCTGTGCTCCATGACAGACGTATTGCTCAGTAGGAATTATAAGCATCACACGCCAGATGAATAATCTACCCCTCCCCCCGTATTCAGCATCTTTTATAAGATAGTCAAGAAAACAGAAACGCAAATCAGGAAATTTGAATCTCTTGTGATAAAAAAAGGCAGGACTGTCTTTGGTATCAGAAGCTAGAGAAACAAATTGTTTCCTACATTCCTGACCTGCTCCCAAAGTCTTTCATGAAGCAATTTTCAATGTGAAATTGAAATGGGAAAACAGTGAGCTTCGAGTTTGCGTTTTCTGGGCCCTGGTGTTAGATTGTTTTTTGAATAGTTTTTATAGCCAATTTAGCAGTTTCTTACCTAGACAGCATTTTTATTTTTAGTTTGTTGTATGATTAATCGATCCTTGGGGTTCCTGGTGTTCATCTGTAAGAAAAGAGCAAACATGCTGATTCTAGAAGAGTGGGGCTAATGGACACTTACAGGAAATATAAACAAACAGAAAATGGACAGAATTAAACCAGGTACAAACTGGGGCTTTTTATATTTTTAGCATATATGATTTTCTTTTATATGTTTCTTTCTGCAAATATAGCATCAACTGATTTCCAGAGTGGCTATTTTCCTAATTGCAAATCGGTTTCATTTGCAATAACAAAAATATGCATTACATGATACACGCCAGGCAGGACAGAAAAAAGAGAAATAAATAAAAAGAGCCATGCACCCTGAAACAGCCAGTCAGAGTACAAGCAATCTGAGAATCTGTGAAAAGTCTAAAGAGGGATCCTTAGAAGTGTTGTCCTATGGATTCTAATCATTTCTATTTGCTTCAAAGAATTGGGGACTTCGAGAATCATGTATATTCAGCACGTGGTCTGCCAGCCGCAGGAAGACCCAGCAGTCGAACATCACGATCAAAATCACACACAATATTGAGTCACTGCCACGTACCTTGTGTGGGTTCTCTCTGTGTACGTGTGTGTGTTTGCTCTCGTGTCCACAAAATCCGCAAACACAACCTTATATATGACTCTTGACACTAAAGGAATCATTGGAATGTAATATATACCAACCCAGCTGCTGTCATTCCGACACGGCAGCAAATTCAAGCATAAACTGACAATTAAAGGGTCCCCAGAATGGAGATTGTTGGAAAGGATCCCCTGCTAGGAAAACAGAAGCATGTCATGTCAATATAGCTCCCGGAACTGTGTGAGGACCAGGTAAGTTTCGAAGCGACAGAAATATAGAGACAAAGGACCACTTATTTCCTTAAGGCAATCTTCCAAACAGGCCCAGATTATGACTTTTTCTTCTCAGACTGAAAACGTCAGGATCCATGGCCTTTCCAGGGTGCAAGAAGGACTAGAGGGACCTTTGGGAAGGGAAGTGAGAAAAAGCCAGACGGGAGCCTTAGCAGTTGGCAGGTGTGCTCTGAGATCTTACCAGGAGAGCCCAGAGGGAAGACCGAGAAGGGTCCCTGGTGGGGTCACCAATCCTGTAGCGACACTACCCATGGAGCGTAGAGACTTTCCCAGGCAAACAGTCCCCTGCCTAGCCTGCCTCACCAACTGCCCTGGGGGTGGGGGGAGGGTAGCCCAGAGCAGTGTCGGTTTATGGGATCTCAACAAACGTGTCACTCTTTTGTTTAGTATTTCCAGCTTGCTTCTTGCTCCTTTCAAGAAATCTGAACAGCCATGGTTTTTATATTAGGTATCAATTTTTAGAAAGAAAGTTGATCTTCAAAATTATCCTCATAATAGCCAAGCAGATATAATAATGTATTTATGAATTTTGCTTTATGAAACTGAAGTGTAGCAGAGCATGAAATCCATTTCCTTTTTTTAAAAGGTAACTTGTAAAACAGAAAATACTGTTTTTTAAAAAATTCAGCACATTGGAAAGAACAACTGCCAATTTTGCATGAACAAATCTAGTCCACCCTTTGGCTTCATGGCTGGAAAATGATCGTCGTCCTCTCTTTCCTAGCCTCGTTCAGCTCTGTTGTTATTTTATTTGCTTGTTTTTAACTTCCTTTTCTCACTTTTCATTTTTTTAGAAACAAATGATTTTAGAAATATTTAGGATAAACAGGATACATCCTGAGCTAAGAGAATGTCTCTGCTACATCATTCTGTTCCAGATTTTGTACACAATATCCCATGTAAATAGCCCCCAAAATAATCCAAAGTGGAAGGACTATAAGCCCCGTTGTTCAGATGAAGGTATTTCTGGATGGGTTCACGATGGCAGTGACACACAGAACAGGCACTCGACCCCACGACGCTAACCACACCACCTGTCAGCCACAAAATCCATCACAGGGTCATTTGATTACAGATCTCTCTTTTCATTTAAGAACTAGACTTCCTCACAATTTCAGATGTCAATACAAAAGGTTCCAGTGTTTTTTTCTAGGAGAGGCAGCTCAAAAGATTCTAAGTCACGCTACCAGAGTGAGATCTCAGGAAGAAACACATTTTATCTCTGTGCCCCATTGTCCCATGTCTGTGGGTTTGCTCCCCCCTGCTCCCCACCGCATCCCCTATGAGCGGACAACCAAAGAGCTGCATAGTACTTAGTACAGAACACAGCACTACAGAAATGCCTAAGAAGATTTTAAATATTCTCCCAGTTGGCTAGTGCCGTGGACATATTGATGTCCGAAAAAAAGCAAGACTCTACAAACCGTGACAGAATGATTGAGAAACAAACATGATTTCACCAGCTCCTCCGGCTAAATTGTGAGACGCCGCACCACGGTCACCTGCGGGCAGGCTGTCGTTGGTTCACAGAGCAATCAACAGCACCACAAAAATGCCAGTTTCATCATTTGTAGGTTCAAAAGGTACCACTGGGTTTGCAATGCAATGCGCGAGCAAGGGAATGCAGAGGCAGAAGCCATTCCTTCTCTGCACCCCGCCTCGCCTTCCGAAGGTTCTCTGAGTCTGGGGAGGAGTGCGGGGCGGGGTGGGGAATTTGGAATATATAAAGCTTTAGAGGGGGAATAGAAGCTATTCGTCATACCTCAACCTGGTATGAACCTGACATACAGGAAGCAATAGTGAGAAGGGAAGGGCGCCTGGGTGGCTCAGTCAGTTAAGCGGTTAAGCGTCTGCCTTTGGCTCAGGTCATGATCTTGGGGTCCTAGGATGAAGCCCCTCCTTGGGCTCCCTGCTCAACCAGGAGTCTGCTTCTCCCTCTCCTTTGCCCCACCTCCACTCCTGCACACTCTCTTTCAAATAAATAAATAAAATCTTTTAAAAAAAATAGTGAGAAGGGAAGCACAGTATCATTTCCTCTGATGGTGTTAATCTTAAGACTAAAGGAAACCAAAGAACTTACGCCCCATCACCCCTTTATACACCTGCTCTTGAAGACGGAAGTCCAGCAAATCTCCCCAGGCCACCCAGCCACAGAGGGCACACATGCGGCTGACAGGCCCCAGGAGCCTGAGAATGAGGCACAGGCGATCTTGCCTCCAAGGGTTGGGGAGAGGGACGTGCAAGTTTCCAAGAGGGAGCAGGTTGTCTCTAGGAGAGCAAGCTGCTGGGTCCACCAGCACCCACAGTGGTGCGGAGACAGGGACTTTCTGCAGGGACTGCAAGGGATACACAGGGGATCAGAAGAGGGTGTTGTGTAGGCCTTGCCTGAGCTCCCAGCAAGGAACTTGAGGTTAAGTTGTACAAGTTGCTTTTACACACCCAGGTCTATGACTATGACAGTTTATCCCATGAAAAGCCATTGATCCTAACCCAGGCTAAATTCATGCAGTGCTGTGAATGTGGTGTAAGAAATAAAATCCTGGGCTGGCAATATCGGAGCACTTTTCTACCTTGTTGCCGAATTACTGACTGCCCCCTTTGTGCCAATGTCCTCCTCTATAGAAGAGGGACTTCTAGAAATCATCCTACTTCCTAGGGACAATGTGACAGCTATGTTATTCCGAACAAACCATAATGATTCACTCTTCTCCTCCCCTTAGCAATTTTTCTTCTGTTTGTTGGAACCCTAAAGCCAAGGGTCAGAACAAAGGAGAGAGGCTTGGACCACATCGCACTATTTTATCTTCCCACTGGTTGTCTTTTTTTTTTTTTAAAGAGTTTATTTATTTATTTGACAGAGAGAGACAGCCAGCGAGAGAGGGAACACAAGCAGGGGGAGTGGGAGAGGAAGAAGCAGGCTCCCAGCAGAGCAGGGAACCCGACGTGGGGCTCGATCCCAGGACTCTGGGATCACGCCCTGAGCTGAAAACAGACACTTAACGACTGAGCCACCCAGGTGCCTCCTTCCCACTGGCTATCTTAAAAATGTACTACTTATAACTCAGAATTAGATTGTCTCTGGAACTTGATACGGAGGGAAGAGAAGAAACGTAACCAAGTGGCCAGCCTGATGAGAATGATTATTAATTCTACCTGGGACAAATGATATATTTCTGGGTGCAGACTAGACAATGTACCATTAGTAGTCATGATATAATTTTTCTTAAAAGCATATGGAAATAGATAATTTTCTTTTTTCTCTCAGGAGGGAATAAAGTTGTCCGAGAAACATTTGCATGACTTCATTGTTCATAAAGCCTGCGGGCATTTACCGAGCATCGACCATCGGAGGTGTGGCTGGTAAAACACAAATTGAAACAGACTAAAATTCCTGCCATCATAATAGGAAATAAACAAGCTAAACGAGTCAAATGCAGAGTGTGCTAAAATGTCAGTGACATAAAGAAAAATAAAGTACAAAAAAAGAAACCTGTGGGAAGATTGGGTTACAACGTTCCCTGGGTGGCCCGAGAGGGTGACACCTGAATGAAACAGGAAAGATGTGATGGAACAGGTCATGTGGATCTCTACAGAGAAGGCTGTTCCAGGCAGGGGAACAGCCAGTGCGAAGACTGTGAGGTAATGATCTTGCACGGACCTCTCCAGCGGCCTCCTTCATTGCCCCACTCCAGCAGCTCAGCACACTGATCCCCCAGATCCCTTTGCATGCTTCACCTCCAGCTTTTCCCAGATCCACTAATTCCTCTATTCAGACCCTTATTTCTCCAAATATTTGCACAATTTTACGAGTTCTTGTTCTCTTATTCCAAAATAATAATTGAGGTTCTGCTTCCCTGATCGAGCCCTGACTTTTATATAGTCTTATGCTTCAAAATTCAGAAGTCACCAAAGTACAATGTGACCTGAGGGTTCATTTTATCGGGTCTGGAATTGATCTGAGCTTTTTGGCTGAAGTCCCTGCATGACTCGGATCCCTGGTCACGAAGTGAAATGTACCGATTCAGTGTTGTGTTATGACCATGAGTCTGAGGAGTTTGGGGGTGTTTTGTGCTGTCTTGTCAGCCTTATTTAGTGATGATGGAGTATTTGTGATTTGTACCTGGTCTCAGTGAGGCCTCCCATGGGCTCTTGTTATTGCGCCCACGTACTTAGTAAGAAATCTGGCTACTTGACCAGGAACGTATAAGAAACCCTGGCCGAGACTCTCTGTACATATCAGTGGTTCCTGAGTCGAGAGAGAAAAACATGTCTGATATGATCCTACAGAGCGGGGCCAGTCGGAACACAGGCCTGCCTCTCCAGTCCCCTTGCTGGGTGGCATCCTTTAGATATGATGTCCTTTCTTGACTTCTGTAACTAAATTGAATTCTTTTCCTGCAATAAACAGTAAATGAGCAAGCGTTGCCATTTGGAGTCCAGTGAGTCTTTTTTTAGCAATGAACCCAACCTGACTCCCCCTCCTGCTTACATGCAGTGAAAGTTCTCCCTCCCATCCTTGTGCCCCAGCCACAGGCTGCCCTCCCTGGAGGAAACCAGTGTTATAAACGCCATATGAGTCCTCCAACAGATATTTTATGCATATTTAAACAAATTCCTATAAACAGTTCTTCCTATTTTATGCAAATGGAAGAATTTTATGTACACTGTTCTGTTCCTTGGTTATTCCAAGAAGTTATATTTTAGAGAATTTTAATTTTCCTGAAACTTTTTTGATAAGAAGTTATCAGATATGTCTTTATATAGAGAACAAATTTCTTAAATGCAATCCCTCCTGGTCCAGCTTTGTAACTTTTGCCATTTGCCTGTATAGGGATTATGAGGTTGAAACCCGACCCTGAACTTCAAAGAAAGTCCTATCACATTGTTTTTATTTGTTTTGTTTTCCTTTAAAAAAAAGATTTTATTCATTTACTCATGAGAGACAGAGAGAGAAAGAGGGAGGCAGAGGCAGGGAGAGAAGCAGTCTTCCCGAGGAGCAGGGAGCCCGATGCAGGACTCGATCCCAGGACCCTGGGATCACGACCTGAGCTGAAGGCAGACACTTAACCGACTGAGCCACCCAGACGCCCATTGTTTTGTTTTCTTAATGAATTAAGAGCCTCTTCTAAACTCTCTCACCAGGATTAGGAAATTGTTCAATCCCAGTCACCTTTGGTACAGGGAGGTGCCTTCCTTTCCCCAACACTGTATGAGAATTTCAAGATGTGAAAAGTGGTGGGATGGTTTGCCCTGTATCCGGGACGGTGGTCATGTGTTGCACACAGAGTTGCCCCACGTCCCTTGGTCCCTAAACACTGAGCTTCCCCTCAAACAAGTCCTCTTCACCTGTGAAGAGAGGTCAGCCCCATCACTTGTTGCTACTTTGAGAGCCAGAGGTTCTCCCTCTTCACCCAACCCCATCATTAGGAGTGTTGTGTGTGAGGCGGCCATACTCTGATTATTATTATTACCATTGTTTACCACTCTCTTGGGAAAAATATAAAAATCTGTCTTCTCTCTCGATATCTCTCTTTCAAGGGTCACTTTCCCTCCTACGGCCCTGGAACCTTTGCTTTTCTTGGATAACCCATGCCCATGCCCCTTGGTAGGCATGAAATATGTACCGGAGCTGGTTAGTAGGGCGCCTGCCCTGCTTCACAGTCTGCCGTCAGGTGCCCGCGCCTCCGGGAGATGTAACAGTGTTTAAGCGTAAGCTGTTCTACTATTTTCATCATCACAAAGAAAATCAGTAAGAGACCCCCCCCCATGCCTCCTATTAGGTTTGCTGCTCAGGTGGTACAATAATGATAAATCTAAGACTGAGTCTTGGACATCAGCCACCCCTTCACACTGTCTCCCTTCTGCTATTATGTTGTGTTTCCAAGGTTCTGAATAGATTGCTCCAGAGGCTCTGGACTTGAACACAATTTAAAAACATTGACTCCTGTGGTATCAGGTTTTGATTTTCTTTGAGCACAGCACCCCTCTGTCTGGGCTCCTTCAAGATCCCCACTCCATCCCCATGCCCCCGAGAAACAACTAGAACAACAGAGTTGTGCAGCCGTTTCTTCAAGCGTTAGAAGGGTTTATTTGAAATGCTGAAAACGTGTAACCTGTGAAAAAAATTCTTTCTATTTTTGGCAAGAACTTTTCCAATTTCCATTTAAATTTATCACTGTATTTCTGTATTGTTTTAAATCGACTTTAGCAGAACATGATTGCAATAGGCTGAGTAATGGACCCCAAAATAGACAGTCTGAATGCCTGGAATGTTCCCTTGTAGAGCAAAGACTGCAGATGTGATTAAGTGAAGGATCTCGACATTGGGAGATTATCCTGGCTTGCCTGGCGGGCCTTAAATACAATCCCAGGTGTCCTTAGAAGTAGAGGCCAGAGGGAGATTGATCACACACACACACACACATACACAAGGAAATGTGAAGATGGAGCAGAGGGCGACTCAAAGATACTAGCCTTGATGAATAGAGTAATATGGCCACAAACGAAGGAATGCCAGCAGGCACAAAACACTGAGTGGGCAAGGAACAAATTCTGGCCTACGGCCTCCAGGGGATCATGGCCCCCCTGTACCTTAATTCAGCCCAGTGATGCTGGTTTTCGTCTGTCGTTTGAAGCCACCAAGTTTGGAGTCATTTGTCACAGCAGCCCCGGGACACTGCCACAATAAGAAAATATCATTTGAAAAGGAGGCACGCTCTAAAATGTAGTCATTTTAAGACATAAAGTTGAAAAGAAGAAAAGATCACTACTAAAGGAAACTGCTTTCCAATATTCTAATTCTTTGTCTTGAGTACATGCCAGAGAAGCTTCCTAATATTAAGAACTAACATTTGTTGAGTGCTTACTCCGTGCTTGGTCCTGTACAACTTGCTCAGTGGGTGTCGTGTTGCTTCACCCACAACACCACCGTAGGCACAGAATTATGCCCATTGTGCTTAGAAGGTGATCAGCTTCAAGTCGGGGTAAATGCATCGCCCTGGCCACACAACTCCTGGTGGCACTTCGTGAAGAGCATTTTAGAGAATCTCTATGAAAGAGAATTATTATAGAATTATTATCTGCAGGGTAGATCTCTTTTCATGGTCATGTTTTATAATTGTACACACTTACTTTGCCTTGAAGATGCCTCACATTCTAAGATTTTATAAAATATCATAATAATGAGATCTCTAGCTTTTTCTCTATTCCCAAGAGTTGCTTTGTGTAAAGCTGGGTTTTTGTTTGTTTGTTTGTTTTATTCTAAGGTATTAACCTCAAAAAGTTGGGAACGGGAATCAAATAATGAACAAAAATTAAATGTGGAGGTTCTTTGTGAATCAAACTAAAAAACATTTTGGAGGGACAACTGAGAAAGATTTGAATAAATGAAGAGATAAACCAGATTTCTTATGGGAAGAAAGATACTGGAAATATGTGACTTTTTCAAAACCACCGTGTACCTATTAAAGGAATAAACCAACATTACAAAGAAAAAATAGACTTAAAAATCCATTAAATCTCAAAATTCTATATCAAACATCATTATAGAATTAAGACAAGTATGATAACTTAGTAAAAAGTTTTACAAATATAGGAATAACATATAAATATTTTACAACTTAAAAATGATTGGCATTGTGGTAAAACTATTATCAGAGGGAAAAAATAAGTAATTCACAAAAGAGTATACAGAAATAACAAAGCGCAGGCAAAATTAAGCTATTAATAAAAGAAATGCACATTAAAACAAGATAATACCACTCCTTGTCAAAGTGACAATAACTCTACAAATTATTTTATTAATTATAGTCAACCAAATGTTCCACATATATATTACCTGTGGTTGGTTAATTTCACCTTGCTTATCTGGAGGGGAATTCATTCGTTCATATGCCTATGAACATGTTAATTAAACACCTAGCTAGAAAGAGTCACCATTCATGTGATGGGATTTAATAATGAAGAAAACTAAAAATGTCCCAACACTTAACTCTACAGCACACTTTGTGGTTAAGTGGGACAGACTAAACATGTGAACATCAATAAACAAGAAAATGTGTACAGAGAATTAAATGCCGGGATGAGATGCAAGGTATGTGAGTGCCTCTCGTAGATGGGAGAGTCAAGAGAAGGCTTTCTGAAGAGGTGATGTTCAGGCCGAGAGCTGAATGAACAGCCCCGCGTAGAAATCTGGCTGGAAGTGCAGCTTTGCAAAGATTGGAGTGAGTCTTCCTCGCAGAGGGAAGCTTCATGTATGGCTCTTAAGTTATGCGAAAGCTTAATGTATTGAGAACAATGAAAAGCTATTTCTCCAAAGAAGACATACGAATGGCCAATAGGTATATGGAAAGGTGTTCAGCGTCATAAGTCAGAGGGAAATGCAAATCAAAACCACAAAGAGATACCATCTCACACTTGGTAGGATGGTTATTATTTTTAGAAAACAAAAGATAAAAAATAAATAAAATGAAAAACAAAAGGCAGGTGATGACGGGAATATGGAGAAAAGTGAACCCTTGCATACTGTTGGTGGGAATGTAAATTAGCATAGCCATTATGGAAAAGAGTGTGGAGGTTTCTCAAAAATTAAAAATAGAGCCACCACATGATCCAGTAATTCCACTTTTGGGTATTTATCCAAAGGAATCGAAATAAGGATCTCAAAGACATATCTATGTTTGCACATTCGTTACAGCATTATTCAGAATAGCCACGATATGGAAACAACCTAGTGCCCATAGTGATTGGATATAAGACTTGTGGTACATACATACGATGGAATACTATTCCACCTTACAAAAGGAGAAAATCCTGCCATTTGTGACAACATGGATGGACCTGGAAGTCATTATGTTAAGTGAAATAAGTCAGACACTGAAAGAAAAATACCGTATTGTCTCACTTATAAGTGGAATCTAAACTAGCCAAACCCACAGAAGCAGAGAGTAGAATGGTGGTTACGAGGGGTTGGGGGGACGGGAAATGGGGAGGTGATGGTCAAAGAGTGCAAAGTTTCAGTTGTACAAGATGAATAATTTTGGAGATTTAGTATGCAGGGTAGAGCCTATGGCGAACAATACTGTATTATATACGTAAAGTTTGCTAAGAGGTTAGATCTCATGCCAAGTGTTCTTAACACACAGGTCAATATAATAATACTAAAGGAAACTTCGGGAAGTGATGGATATGTCTACGGCTTTGACAGTAGTGATGGTATCACGAGTGTAACTTAGCTGCACACTCATCAAGCTGCGTACGGTATGTATGCACGGCTTCTTGATGTCAGCTGTACCTCAATAACATGCTTTGTTTTTTTAAAGATTTATTTATTTATGTATTTATTTATTTATTTTTAATTTTTTTGAAGTTTTTTTTGGTTTATTTATTTGAGAGAGACAGAAAGAGAGATGGAGCAGTGGGGAAGGGCAGAGAGAGAGAGAGAGAGAGAGAAGCAGACTCCCTGCTGAGCAGGAAGCCTGATGCAGGGCTCCATCCCAGGACTCTGAGATCATGACCTGAGCTGAAACCAAGGCTCTCGACAGAGCCGCCCAGGCACCCCCGTGTTGTGTTTTTTAAAGGAGGTAACATGCATGACAGGATGATGGATACTTAATGAAGTCAGAGGGATAAAAGGGATCCAGGTCATGTTGGGCTTGATACCAGGGAAAGATCATATTTTATATTAGATGAAATAGGAAGAAAGTAGAAGGTTTTGGGTAGGAGAAGAACATGCTTAATTTACATAAAGATGACTAGGGCTGCACCATAGTGAGTTGGAAAGGGATGAAGAGGGAATGGAGGCAGCACCACACCCGGGAGGCTGCTGTCCAAATGCAGGGAAGTGCGGGAGACTGGCGTGGGAGGGGGGGGCTGTGAAAATGCAGGTGCACTTGGAGCATTGGTTTGAAGGCATGATTGACAGGACGTGCTGAAGATTTACAGGGAAAGGAAGCCAGTACCTAGATTTTTGACTGGAGAATTCCTCAGAGGAGTGTATGGACCGGCTGACTGCAGAATGGACAGGCTGGCAGAGATGCTCCTGTGGACCAGAAGAGAAGTGGGGACATTTCAGATGTGGCCAGTGTGAACTGGCTGGAGTCCTCCATAATGCAGCTAAGTCTGTAGAATTAATCAACTCCCTGGAGAAGGAGAAGGAGAAGGAGAAGAAGAAGGAGAAGGAGAAGAAGGGGAAATCCATGGATCTCAAAATGGATGAGTTTACAATGGAGCTAATGAAACATATTTTCTGCCATCAGGCAAATGGAGACATAAAACAGAGGCTGAGTTGTCGAAATCTCAGATGACATTTTCTGAATTGCCGCTCTGAGTCTGTTCTTTGCGGACCGTGTTCCTGCTGAGCGCTGGTGTGAATGTTTCCTCTGTGTCCTGACTCTGGTAGCGTGTTTGCAGATGGGATCTTACTTAATCCTTACAAAAACCCACCTGAGATTATTCCCATTTCTTAGATGAAAATCTTGTATCTCAGAGGGGGATATGACTTGCTTAAATTCATGCAGTTTGAAGTGAGGGGGCCACATTACCACCCAGGCGGGACTGATTCTTAAGTCTTTGTGCAAAACCTCACGTGTGCTCCCTCATCACACCATTTCTTGTGGGGGAGTTGACTCATCTGGAATTAGTGGAAGGTGTTTATTTCCTCCCCTACACACCCTGGGGGCTAAAGAACATTCTGTTAACTAATAGCTGGTGCTTTCTGGTAAGCAATCATGCTCTTTCCCTGTACAGGAGAGAAAATCTTTTTTTTTTTTCTTTTTTATAGGAATTTAAAAGTTATAGCAATGCAGTTCTGGGGTCAGTCACCTCTACTCCCTCTTCTCCTTTCCCATATTTGTTCTCAGATGACAACCTTGCTTTTGAGTTGATTGAAAAAAGTGAAGAAATCAGAAGAAAATTTCCACAGGCACTCACCACCACATGTCCCTGCTCACGAGCACGTGGACCCAGCATTCTCCTTTCACTGCACAAGAGAAGGTGTTGGGTGTAAGGAGACAAAAGGTATTGAATGTTCTCTGAGCATGGCAGAGTGAGTGTGTGTGTGTGTGTGTGTGTGTGTGTGTGTGTGGTGTAGGGTATGTTTACATGCAGCATGGGGTATGTGGGTGTGTTTGTGTGGCGAAGTATGTGGTATGTGTGCCTGTGGATGTGGTCGTATGCGTGGAGGGGAGGGAGGCGTTGGTGACATGAAGAGCTTATGTGAGGTGAGTTATTATGAAGTTAAGGTGAGCCAGTCACTATGGTGGATTACATTACTGCAGTGGAATTCAGATGCACAACAGCAAGCGCTGTAGACAAGTTGGGTTTCACCGAAGCTATGGCCGACACAAGTGAGTAGGATAGTGAGAAAGAGGGGCAGGGAGCTGAGTGTGAATTCAAGGTCACGACTATAAAAATGGACTCTGCATCATTTCCGCCCCACCCTGTAACGACTATATCCTCCTCGCCAACGGCTCTTTACCTTGCTCTGTCCACCGCAGACGCCATGGCCTCCATGATATGCCTTAAATACTAGGCCTGCTCCTTACCCACGGCCTGATACTCTGTGGGGACTCACTTCTCTCCCTCCTCCTCCAAGTATTCTTCACTCAAATGCTACAAGGTGCCAAAGCATTTCTTGGGCTCTCCATCTAATGTCCACCCCTCCTGATACCCTGTGTCTCTGCCTCGTTTTTCCCATTAGACTCTGCCACCTGAATATACAGTTTCGGTCTTGTCATAGTATTTACCCTGTTGATTTATTTTTTGAATAAAAGCTTAATCAGAACAGGGATATTTATATTTCATTGATATATCCTCAGCCCCTAGACTAGTTCTTTGCTCTACTTTTCCACCTACGGTCTATCCTTGCGCCACGTAGCCATTTAATAAATGGATAAATATTTGTCGAAGGAAGAAAGACATAAATGAGTACATGGGCACATGGATAGAATTTAGGCTGAACCAAGGAGTATGACATGATAGGAGTGAAAGACCATGGAAAGGTGGAGGGACCAATGGCTCATGAGGCCCCGTGGGGAGCTAAGACTTGCTGACATTGAGGTACCAGAAGGATTGAATGCGGAAAGAGGGGTGCAATCACAGTGCAGCTGCGGGATAGGTGGTGGCAAGGCTTCCAGGGTGTGATGACGGGAGTGAGAGACTGGGAAGCAGTAAGTCCAAGCTCCTTGAAGAGAGGAGGTGGCGGAACAGAGAGGAGAGCCTATTACATGACAGAAGCTAAAATCTGCAAAGAAGGAGGGAAAGCAAACTCAGGTCAGTAGGATAGTTCTAAGGAGGGCACATGCCTGGTAAGGCTGACAGCCTGAGGTTACGAGCTTCTAAGAAGGATGGAGAGAGTATGGTTTGGGAGTGGCCATAAGGAGCAGAGAGAGAATGGAGGACAAAGGCCCTTCACCACCATGTCTTCAAGGTTTCCTAAAGGAAACTTCTCAGTTTGGGGGACAAGATCTCAGGTTGGCTGCAAGTTCTGTAAAAAAATAAAAAAGAAATGTGGTGCAGTTTGTATCCCTGCTACCAAGAGAAGTTTATACTAGAGATGAGCTAAGAAAAAAAGAGATGGACAAATTCCCAAATCTTTCGAGTATTTTAGGCTTTAGTGAGGTTTTAATTGTTGTATTTAACAAATATATATTTTTCCCAAATTTCCAGTAATAAAATGTATGACTTTTTGTTCAGAAGACAAGCCACAGAACATGTTTCTTCATTAATCACTAAGGCTTTATAATATCAAAGAATTCCTGTTTATCTTTTTAAGAAAATGGGAACCATACAGGGATGTGTGTAGTACTTCTAGACACCCACTATCCCGCCATGATTTTCTTCCTTGTCTTTGTGTGAGGCTGACTCGGTGCAATTAAATATTGGAAACCCCATTTGACTTTCTGGGGAGCTGCCAGAGGGCCACTGTACTATCTTGTGCCACCATGCTGTCTTTTTTTTTTTAACTTAAAAATTTTTTTTTATTACATTCAGTTAGCCACCATATAGTATGTCATTAGTTTTTGTTGTAGTTTTGTGATGAGCACTGGGCGTTATACTCAACTAATGAATCATTGAGCATTACACCACGCTGTCCTATCTTACGACATTGGTGCTTAGATGCTTTCAGGTTGAAAAAATTCCAAGGTCATTATCAAGTTCCACCCAGAACTGCCAGCTCTAGTAACACCTCCTAATCCACTTCGATTATAGTCATGTTGGTCCGTTGCCCTCCTTCACCTTGGCTTCATAATCACTACCAAGTAAAATATATAAAAAGTATAACCGAGCTCTAATATTAATTAACAAATACCAACAAGATCTGGTCCCTGTCTTTTAAGCTGAGGGACATACTAATTCAGCAATTAAGCCTACAATTAAATACAGATATTAAGTTAATATGTACCATGAATATGCAGTGTGTTATAATTAAAATAATTTTAAAAATACCTTCCTTCATTCTGCCATCAAACTAATTGAAAACTATTCATCTGCATTAGAACATAGATTTAAAATTGAAAACTGACTCTAGTTTCCCTCCTCATTAACTTCAACAATAATAAAAATATTTGGCATGCACAACACACAATTTAGGAGATCAGGGTAATCAAAATTGTCATCTGCCAGTGGGAGAAACTTGTCTTTCTCCTTTTAGCCTTCACCTGCTCTAAAAATACTGTGAGGTTTGAAGCCTGTGAAAGGTACAAACATGTTGACTAGCTTGTGGCTGGTGGAAGAAATTTAACATTTAAATGGTGCACTCATTTCTCCACTTGAATTCTAAAAAAAAAAAAAAAAAAAAAAAATTAAAGCTTTTTCAAATTTCATTTCAAAAATGTTGTGTTTGAAGCTTTTGTGTACTTTACATTTGCTTTTCTGACTAAAAATGAGGTGTTTTTATGAAAGAGAGAGAGTGTTATGGTACAATCAGAAAGGAACTTAATTGAATTTAAATTTTAAAAAAAGAAAAAGAAAAAGAAAGGAACCTCATCTGTAAAAGCCTGGCTTCCGAAAAACAATGACTTCTTCCCTTTGGATGGTCTGAAGTTTGCTGGTTTTGATGCAGTTAATGGAGGAAGTCCAAGTTTCTCCTGTTTTAACTGCCAGCGATCCTTTGTGCAGCTCCATGACAGCCAGCAGGGGCCTTTTTTCCCTACTTGATAAATAGAAAGACTTTGACCACAATCATATTGCAAATTGATGTTTACTACCGAAGGCAAACTGTAGAGTCTACGGAAGTCCAAGACCAGGAACGACACTATCCACCCAGTGAATCACGAGCATGCCTTCCTGAACAAGAGAAAAATAGCCCAGCGAAGGGTATGAACACTACCAACTCCCAAAGAAGAGGTTAATTTTATCCACCAGAGAACTGGAGGGGAGAATTCCTGGGTATTTCTCCTCAAGACTGTTCTTGTTCTACAGACAGCAGCAGTAACCGAGCAGAGGCTTCTCAGGATTAGGGAAATGAAGTGACCATCACGGACTAAACCAAGAGACTGGGTGGCTCACTGCTTTGGAGAGGGCAATGGAGGTGCTGACTAGCAGGGAGGAGGTGGGGGAGAAGTAATTTCCCTCCACCCTTTTGGCCCTTGGCTGAGACACCCTTGTAATAAAAAATAGATCAACCAGAGAAAAACAAACAGATGTTTAATAACATGCATATCTCCAGTAAGCATGGGTGGTATTTAGGAAAACTGAGTGACTGCCTGAGATGACCCAAGCCACCACTTCAAATACCATGTTCAGCTAATAACAACATACCGGGGTTAGGGAAACCAGGTGTGGGAGATCTTCAGGAAAAGTACAGTAAATGAACATAAATTTGTGCAGATTTCAGTCCCTGCCATCTCCATTGATAAGAGTTTTTAGAGATATAGTCATTCTATTCTTCCTGGACATCAAGGGAGACACCGTTACAAATGGATATTTCCCTCTTAAATGTAAATGTCTCTTACAAAAGGATAACTTCTATTAGGTTTTCAGAGCTTTCCCTGTGTCTACTGTTTCTTAAAAATAACTAGGGGTGCCTGGGTGGCTCAGTCCATTAAGCAATGGACTTGATTTCAGCTCAGTCATGATCTCAGGGTCCTGGGATCAAGCCCTGGGTCAGGTTCTACCGTCAGCAGGGAGTCTGTTGGAGATTCTCTCTCTCCTCTCCCTCTGCCCCTCTCCCTGCTCGTGTGAGTACTCTTTCTCTCTTTCTAAAATAAATAAATAAATCTTTAAAAAATAAAAATAATCAACCCCAAATAATCCTTATGTTTGTGAAAGAATTAATATTCAACCCATGTGAAGATCTAACTGATTTTATTAAGCAATTCATGAACTGGGCAGAATACAATCTAGAGAGTACAAAGGAATCTGAGTTGTACAAAATGGAAGGTTTTTATAGGAAAGAGAGTAGGGCAAAGAAGTTACCAGCCAAAGAAAAGGAAGGATTGTTCCAGGAAGCATCACTCTCTCCCTTAGGAAAAGAGTAGGGGTTCTCATGAGTTGGATTATCTCATCTTCCCTTGGGGAGAGTGGAAGGAATAGGCCCATAGGACAGATAAGCTGTCTGGGGCTGACTAGACAACCACATTTCTGGGGGGTGTTGACTCTGCAGTTAGATTAGGTATTGAGCCCTAGTTTGATGAGCCTAGCATGAGGGACTCTGTTTGGGGCCTATGGTTTTCTTTTTGACATGCCAAAGAGCCAAATTTTGGGACAATGTGTTCTGCCCCCCTTCAGAAACCAGGGGAAGTAACAGCAATCAGTAAGGTGAGCAGATTGCAGCCTGAGGTCTTCCAGGATCTCTTTGCCTAACTACAAGTCATCTATTCGGTATTTGTGTATATGCTATGTTCTATAACACAGTAACCTCTGAGAAATTCATTAGTGATTTCTTCTTTTTGCCACTGCATACCTGCCAGCCAATAAAAGAAGGATGAAGTCCCTCCCCTTACACAAGAAGAGCAGAGAAGCCACAGAGTCCTGGGCTGCTCTGAAGTCTGGTAGGGTCTGGAGTGGGACCTGAGCACTGCAGGGCTCCTCTGTAAGCCCCCACCTCCACCACATCTTGGTTCTTACAGAAGCCAGGGGGCATCACCATAGAGGTCCCTCCCTCTCTTTTCTTACAGCATTTACCTTTGAGAAATTGTGATTATTAAATTTTTTGTCCCTTTGAGATGCACATTTCTTTTAACTCAAAAAATTTTTAAAAGCCTTTTGCCAATTTTATAATCTCAGACTGTCTTTCTCAAGGATCTAGGAGCCATCACTTCGAAATGCAATTATCTGGGGGCACCTGGGTGGCTCAGTTGGTTAAGCATCCTACTCTTGGTTTCCCCTTAGGTCATGATCTCAGGGTCCTGAGACTGAGACCTGCATTGGGCTCCATGCTGGAAGGTTCTCTCTCCCTCTCCCTCTGCCCCACCCCTGCTTGTGCTCTCTCTTAAAAAAAAAAAAAAAAAAAAAGACAGAAAGAAATGTAAATTTCTGGGAAGATAGTGCCCTATCTCCCAGTCTCTGAGGGAGGATAGGAGCCTAATCCAGTGGGAACCTAGCTCCAAGTTGTAAAGCTACCTCCTATCTTGTGAATAGGAGAAAAGTTTACTCTTCCTTTGGGTAAAGTCAATTAGCAAGGACAGGTGGCTTAAGACTACCCCCTGACCCTCTCCCACCTCTACCTCAGCTCTTAAAAACTCGTGTGTTCTGTGTTTTAATAGAGCTGGGTATCTAGAGCTGGTCTGAGCTCTTGTCCCTGTTGCTGGTGATAATATAGGAATAAAATCAGCTTCTGTTCACACATCTTGTCCAGCATCACCTCTCTGTACCAACACACACATAGGCCATAAGTCCTCTTGGATGATTCATGAAAGGAGGGTGGGGAATCCCCAAAGAAGATATGACAATAGCATTCTCATCAACATTGGAAAACAGGGATTTTTTTTTCTTTAATTTAGAAAAATAAAGGAACATGGCCATTCTTGCAATAGACTATTACAGAGCAATTTACCATCTTTATGCAAATACCTTGTTGATATATACTGAAGACATCAAAGACTGAAGCTAAGACAGAGTCCAACAAACCAGATAGATGCAGGTTTTTTAAAATATTATTTTATGTTCTTAAACTTTACTTATAGTTGATAATATTATTTTGAAATCTGCACAATCCATATTAAAAGTGTGAATGGAATGACACAGCACTTAATACAAATCAAAGCACGTTGAACGTATAATTGAGGTTTTCCATCCTATTCTCAGTCTCAGTTTGTTCTGAGGTCTATACGTGTTTGGGGAATCTAGTTCATGAGCTGACACAGTGGAGTCTATACCGGGGAAGCATCCTGTCCAGTCACTGTGGGAGAGTCATGTTCAGAAACTGAGCCCAAAAGGAGCTTAAACTGGCCCCTATCCCACCCACAGGCACAACCAGGCTCTCAGCAAACACAGGGACAAAGCAGAGAGAGTGAGAGAGGATACAGACAAAGGAGAGAATACTCCACTTAGAAGTACTCTCCATTCTTCTCCTTTGTTCCCTGACTCTATTATTCAACATGCAAGTATTTGTGACTTCTGGCCTTCATTTCAAACTACTTGTCTTACAGAAGTCTTTCCTGCCTTGTTGATTTTTTTCCTTGAATTCTGCCTTGTCAGGTATCAGAACCATAACCACAGGCTCTTACGATCTGTACCTTTTTCATCTTCTTATTTGCTGGCATCATGAATTAATTTATATTAGTTGGGTCTCTTGCATTCAGTTTTTCATTAGATTTTGATTTTTGCTTTAATTTGAAAGTTTGGTGTTTTTGTTTTTGGGTTTTTTTTTTTTTTTTTTTTTTTTGAGAGAGAGAGAGAGGGAGAGAGAGGGTAGGGGAGGAGCAGAGGGAGAGGGAGAGAATCTTAAGTAGTCTCCACACCCAGCACAGAGCTCTATCTCACAGGGCTCCATCTCACAACCCTAACATCATGACCTGAGGTGAAATCAAGGGTCAGATGCTTAACAGACTGAGCCACCCAGACGCCCTTAATTTGAAAGTCTTTTATTGGTGAGTTTATCATGTTTCCATTGATTGCTATAGGGATATGCTTGTTGTTCCTACTATATTTTTATGGTATTGCATTTTAATAGCTTTTTCAAACCCTTACTGCACAATATGGTTCAGTTCTGATTTGTTTTTTGTGTTTTTTTTTTTAATAATTTTTATTTTTCCTTTACTTTTACATTGGCTTTAGAAAATCATTATAGAACAACATCATTAACCCAAAAGAGCATTTGCATCCTTCAAATTACTTAGGCAGGAAAACATTGTTAATTTAATTTAAAAATAGAAACCAGGTATTTAGGTATAATTAAAGGGAAACAGGGACGTTCAAGCCTGAAAGTCATACAGTTTAACCTTATAAGTTAAACTTACCTAAAATGATTCTTACCTGGGAAATCAATAGCATATTAGAGATAAATGTATATAATAATAATTTTTGATCACTCTCAGCCAGTGTCTTAGTAACACAAAAGAGTATATCTGTGACCACTTGAAAAAAATATTTTTTGTCTAAAATAGTCTTATCTTGAGACAGATCCTGAAATATATCTCTAAACCTAAAAATATCAGATTATAACATCTTGATAAAGAAACTGACCAAGAATGTAAAAAACTATACGACAAATGCTGAGCTGCTAATTTTGGGATAGCTGATGGTTGCCTGCTGAGATAGGCAGAATGACGCCTCCTGTGACTATGTCATGATACATGGCAAAGGGGAATTAAGGATACAGGTGAATTTAAAATTGTCAATCAGCCGATTTTAAGATTAAAGAGAATATCCTGGATTTTCCCTTGAACCTAACGTAATCACAAGTGTCCTTGAAAGATGGAAGAGAGTGGCAGAAGAGTTGGTGTCAGAGTGATGCAGGGTGAGAAAGACCGAATGGCCATTGCCGGCTTTGAAGATGAAAGGAGGCTGTGAGCCAAGGAATGATGCTGGTAAGTTCTAGAGGCTGGAAAAGGCAAAAAAAAAAAAAACTATTCTCCCCTAGAGCATCCAGGGAAATACATAGCCCTGCCAGCACCTTGCCCGGTGCAACCAAATTGCAGCTTCTGACTTCCAGAACGGCAATAAGATAAATTAGTGCTATTTTGAGCCACTACGTTTATGGTAATTTGTTATGACAGCAAAAGGAAACTAATACAGCCATTTTTATAAGAGTGTGTGTGTGTGTGTGTGTGTGTGTGTGTGTGTGTCCCCACCTCAAGAACTTACAAGATCAATGTGATTTTGGGAGTTTCTCTTAAGAAATGAATACACAGGGGCGCCTGGGTGGCACAGCGGTTAAGCGTCTGCCTTCGGCTCAGGGCGTGATCCCGGCGTTATGGGATCGAGCCCCACATCAGGCTCCTCTGCTGGGAGCCTGCTTCTTCCTCTCCCACTCCCCCTGCTTGTGTTCCCTCTCTCGCTGGCTGTCTCTATCTCTGTCGAATAAATAAATAAATAAATAAATCTTTAAAAAAAAAAAAAAAAAAAGAAATGAATACACATATTCCCAAACTGGACACTGTAACCTCATTGCTCTCAATCCTCAGTAAACGCAAACACACACAGGCTCAGTACATCCAAAGTGATATGAAAATATTTAACTCTCAAGGCAACTCTGTAAGTAAGAATTTTAAAGAGACATTACTATCTTCCACACCACATCCTCTTTTTAAATAGATGGGAATTTTCATAAAAGTGTGCTAAGTATGCAAGCCACAATTTCCAAACAAGACAATTTAGACTAATAGAATTTATTGAGGAAAAATTAATGCAAGCTGAAAAGAAAATTGTTTGACATTTTGCTGACTTTCAACATGCCTTTTGTTAGTTTCTCATAGATATTGTGAAGCCATGGGATCAAAGAGAGGGTAACACGTTGATTTCTCAAGTGCCACTTTTTTTCTGTAGGATACTCTGAAAAAAGTTCATCAGCAGCTGCCTGGATATTTCCCTGTGTTAAACAGACTGAGTGAATAGAAGTGACTTTAAATGACAGTCTAGTTATTTATGGAGAAGCAGATGAAAGATTTATGCTCTGTTGGCATGCATCAGGTCAAGGTATGAACATTTGAAATGGTAATAAACTAAAAAGTCAAGCGTGCTGGCTTTTCATATCTTTTCATGCCATTCTTATTGAGAACCCATAAGCCACACATTAAATATCTAAAACTAGGCATCAAAAATATTCTAAGCAGCAGGATATATCTGATTCTTCTTCATTAATGAAGGTATCATAGTTTAGATAATTCCTGCAACAGGCACCAATGACAAATTTTTACTTTGGTTTAACCCTTTGTCTAGATGGAATGAATTGAATATAATGAAAATTTTAGCACCTTGGCTATAGTTTCTTTCATTGTCTTAAGTATGATGAAGAGGGAGAAAGAAAGATGATGCTGGCAGGACCAGGGGCCAGGACCACCTGGAGAAAGTTTATCTGATGATAGAAAGTATCCAGAGCTGCAAAGGACATGCCGAAGAAAGAAAGAGAGTCTTCCCCTCTTCTTCCACCCTTATAGCTCCCTCTGATGGTTCTCATTGGCTACCTAGAAACCAGAGAGCAAAAATCCTGGGAAATGTATTTCCTTAAGATACAGACGAGAGCAGGGGAAGGGCAGATAATTAATTTGAGGGGAAATAGACATGTGAATGACATGCGCAGCATTGGCATAAAATACATAAAGAGAAGGGATTCTGCCATCTCTCCTTCCAGATAGGGATGCCAACATGCAGAAGAGGTAAGGTGATTTTTACACCCTCTTTTATTTTCATTGTCTATGGCCACACAGAAGAGATTTCTTGTTGTGTTGGTGGGGCAATAACTATATAATCACATATTTGGATTAGCTTGTGTAGATATATCATTCTGAGTAAACCATGTTACTAGATTTTGGCCACATCCTTTAGTTCCCTTTCAAGCACAATGGTTAAAACCCTTATTAAATGCTAACATATTTTGTGTATTGGATGAAGAACCCTGCTACTTATTTCCAGGATTTTGCCTTATTTTTGTCAATAATTCATTACTTATAAGCATATCTTTGTCATCAGTTTTATTTTATTTATTTTCTTTTTTTAAATTTTTATTTATATTCAATTAACATATAGCATATCATTAGTTTCAGAGGTAGAATTCAGTTATTCATCAGTTGCATATAACATCCAGGGTTCATTACATCATGTGCCATCCTTACTGCCCATCACCCAATTACCCCATCCTTCACACCACCACCCCTTTAGAAACCCTGTTTGTTTCTTATAGTTAGAAGTCTCTTAGAGTTTGTCTCCCTCTCTGATTTTGTCTTATTTTTCCCTCCCTTCCTTTATGATCCTCTGTTTTGTTTCTTAAATTCCACATATGAGTGAAGTCATGTGGTAATTATCATAATTAAAGGACCTATCCAATAAGAAGATCTAACAAATTGTAAATATTTATGCCCTTAGCTTGGGAAGAAATAGAAAATCTGAACAGGCCCATAACCAGCAAGGAAATTGAAGCAGTGATCAAAAACCTCCCAAACAAACAAGAGCCCAGGGCCAGATGCTTTCCCCCACCAAATATTTAAAGAAGAATTAATACCTATCCTTCTGAAGCTGTTTGTCACCAATTTTAAAAGCCAAAGACGGTGGTAGGGAGTTGAGCTTATCATTTATTATCCAATTATATTTTCCCACATAGTAATCTAAGAAATTAAACACTGAAAAATTCAAAATTACTCTTAAAAAGTTAAGACTCTCAAATAACAAAATAACAGAGCTCTTGAAGTAGTAAAGTTACATTCTATAGGTAAGTTGGTGTGGTGTCCATTATTAAGCTAACAATGATGGATTTTAGACATATAAAGTAGCATAGATAAATAGCAGTTTGGGAATAAAAAATGAGATCGAGAACATATTTTTTTGTTTGTTTGTTTCCAGATGGTGTGTACTTAGTAATGTTGCAAAACGGAACATACTTACTAAAGTTGAGTGTGTGTGCCCAGAGCACCTGTTATCTTCCTTCCAGTGCTTCTTAATGTCTTAATGCCACGTGAACCGTCATGGACTCTATTAACATCTCACACTTTTGATCATGTCTGTGGTAGGGAGATTATTGGCCCCACAAAAATGTCCATTCGCTAATTTCCAGAACTTTGTGATATGCTATGTTACATGGCAAACAAGACTTTACAGGTCTAATTAAGGTTACAGATCTAAGAGGGAGATCATCCTGGCTTATCCAGATGGCCCACTCTACTCACATGTGCCCTTAAAAGCAGAGAACTTTCTTTAGCTAGAGGCAGAGAGAGACAGCAGAAGGGAAACTCAGAGAGATTGGAAACAAGCAAAATTTGACATAATGCACTGTTACTGGCTTGAGATTTAGGAACCTGCATGCCAGGACCATAGAGAGGTGTCTAGATGTCTGTGGTATACATGAGAAGGACTATGGCTGCCTGTAGAAGCAGACTATACTCTGGCTGACAATCAGCCAGGAAATGACCACCTCAGTACTACAGTAACAAAGAACATAATTCAATCAACACCCTCAATGAGCTTGGAAGGGATTCCCCAGAGCCTCTCTAAGAAGTGTATTCTGCATTCCAGCTGCATTTCCCACCACCCCTAGGCTTTGTTCCTTTGCTCCAGGTTCTTCCACACCATTGCACCTATAGTATTTGTTACAATGCCTCATTTCCCACCCTGACAAAGCCCTCTTCATCTTTAACTTCCTTCTCCCCAACAGCTTTAATCACATCCCTCTTTAGTTATTCAATCAATATTAATTAAAGACCTATATAGTGCCTGGAAATTTGCGGGGGGTATATTGGTGAATGAAGCTGATACAGCACATGCCCTTCTTTGGAAGAAAATCTATAGATGTAGGATAACAATGAGATAAAGAGATTGAACTGCTCATATGAGTTTGCGGTAGCATTTGTCTACTTGTGTACAATTTATTTCTTTACACCCACATCTCCCAAACCAGCCATTGAGCAGCACAAAGCATAGAAGGATGTTATGCACTGTTTGATGAAAGGATTTTTTTTCTCAACAAAGAGCTGGGGCTGACCCAAATTACATGATCTGCAGACAATATCATGGACCAGTTTTATGCAGGCAAGAATTGGAACCAGGACATTGGGAAAGCAGCAAATAAAGGATCCAGCTTTCCTGAGAAATGTAATATATAGTAAGGAGCTCTTCCTTTTAATAAGAAAGTCATATCTCGAAAGGATCCCTACTCATGGCACCTGGGTGACTCAATTGGTTAAGCATCTGACTCTTGGTTTCTGCTCAGGTCATGATCTCAGGATCATGAGATTGAGCCCTACGCTGGGCTCTGCACTCAGTCTGGAGTCTGCTTGAGATTCTCTCCCTCTGCCCCTCTCCCCTCTAAAAATAATTTTTAAAAAAAGGATCCCTCTCTGTATGCTGCCGTGGTGATAGCATTAAGAAAGAGCAAGCAACATGGGAAATATAGAAAGGATCAAAGGGAAATCTAAAAATTTGAAAAACCGAAATGAACGTACATATTTCTGTTTGACCCCCACTGTTGTGTATATCCAGTTTTGCCTCAAAATATGTTAGCATTGCTGGTAAACAGAAGCTTGACTCAGGTGAATGCCTTCAGCAGGACCCCCTCATGGCAAACCTATTCCTTGATCATGTTCTGTTAGCAAATCTGTTTCTAGAAATACTTAGTCTTTGACAAAAAATAGTGTATTGTTTTATGGCAGTTTTCCTTTACTTTTTTCCCTAGCACTTCCTTCTTATTGTGGATAAAAATATCAATGCTTACTGTCCTTGCATATCATTTTATATCTTCTATGTTTTTAATTTCCATTGAATATTAGTCACATCAGTTACATTCAGTTTATCAAAATTTTCAAAACTGGGGAGAGGTAGAATCTCTGGAAAGATTACTTTGAAACTGTTAGATTCTCATAGGAGTTCAAACAGTGCCTCCACTTCTTCAACAATACATTCCTCAGCTTAATTTAATCTGACTTCTTTGCAAAGGTTCTCCCTCAGATTGTCAATGATTCCATGTTTGACTCCAGTGGGAATTTGTAAGTTTCCTCTTCACACTGGACAGCAACCTCTTCCATTGGCTTCTGAGATATTAAACCCTCCCAACTTCTTTCCTGCCTCTTTGTTAGTTTTCTTGCTGAGGCTTTTTCTTTAGAAGATTTTATTTATTTATTTGAGATAGGGAGAGAATGAGCCAGAGAGAGAGAGCACAAGCAGTGGGGGGGGGGTGAGAGGGAGAGGGAGGGGGAGAAGCAGGCTCTCCACTGAGCAGGGAGCCTGATGCAGGACTCGATCCCAGGATGCTGGGGTCATGACCTGGGCCCAGGGCAGACATTTAACCAACTGAGCCACCCAGGTGCCCCTCTTACTGAGGCTTTGTCTCATATCTTCTGTGCTCCTGTGGGCTTCGTTCCAGCTACATGTTTCCGCATACTTCCACATTTTCTCTTGAGAACTGAGACCCTCTGGCAATATTACTTGGAAAATCTTAGATAAAACTACCCATGTCATCAAATAGTTGTTTGCCTAGGAAAAAATAATGCTGTTTGCTTTGGAAAATTCCCACTAAGCAATTTCTAGGAGACAATGTTCTGTTCACTTACACAAACAATTTGCTTATCAAACACAGTATACTTATCAAGATCTCTTCTCTGTGCCCTAAACTGTTATATCATAAACTTTAGTCACTCCTGAACAGTTCTCCTGGCTTGACAGATCGGCCTTAAATCACTGGAGCTCCGCATCTAAACCTCTATGAATATTCCGCTTCCATCTTCCCTACACTGCTCAGACTTCATCAAGGTGGCATCCTCTCTCTCTGCAGTAATTTTTAGCTTTTTCATTAGCAGGTTGTCTGTTGACCTTTTAAGAAGCTGACCACTGCCTCGGCGACTTTCTCCAGACTCATCTTTTAGACTGCTACTGATTTTCTGGTTTCTATATATTACAGGTGTTTATCTGTCTCCCAGATACATCTCTAAGGTGTGCCTTTCTTTCCATTTCTACCAACATCACCTTTGAACAACCATCGCGACTCTCACCTAACCTACTACACAATCTATTGTCCCCATTCAATCTCTTCAGTCCTTTAACCTTGAAACATCTAAACCTTCATCAATGATTAAGCCAACAATCACCCCTAGCAGTAAGAGAGATTTATCTCCAGTTCAGCAGCTCAGTTTCTACTGCAGTCATTGGTTTTATTCATGAAAAATAATTAAAAACAAATATATATTTAAAATTTAGTATATATGACCCCATTTTAAGTAAAAGCATTTTATCTATACATCTAAGTCTACCTATGCTACCTATCATCTGGCATCTATCTTCCTTATAGAGATTGAATCATGTTCACTTAACATGAATGATGTTTGTATTAAGAGTGGTGGAATTTTTAAGCTCACTTTATAGTGGTCTGTATGCCTTATTCTTTATCGTGAAGTTGTATAACTTTTTTTGAAAGTAAAGTTCATTGCTCTAAAAAATTTAAACAGTGACATCAAAACAATTTTAAATTGTGGTTCATTATTATTGAATGTCAACTGTGAAGAGCACAGATTAATCATTTTAATTAATCAAATAAAAAAAGTCTACAAGCATCATAAAATTATTTTTGATGCTTCAGATAATAATAAGTGTTATACTAGACATCATAGACATAAATACTCCAAACCCTTAAAGACGTATCCCTTTATAGCCAGCTTATAGTCATAGATATTGTTTGTTTTCAGTGTTCCACAAATTATCTTTATCATATTTTTTAATTACTTCTTCTTTATTCCTGGAGAAACCATCCCAAAGCCTTTTACCCTTAGCTCCAGTTTGGATTGTTACTCTCTGTCATCCAGACACTAATGGTCATCATCACATCATTTCAGAACCCCCCTCCCTGATATTCCCGGTTAGAAACGCTATTGCTTGGATTGCATTTATTCCCTTTTCCTGGTCTATCATCTATTATTAGCAAGTAACTTCCTTGTGAAATGGGAGAAAAAAATTTCTTCTATGCCCTTGCAGAACAGATGAAGTTTTTGGTTTTTAAATCTTGACAATTGACACCTATTTTAGCTAGATATAAACTTTTCTTTAGAAATTATTCTCCTTAAGAATTTTACAATGAATCATGGAACACTACATCAAAAGCGAGTGATGTACTGTATGGTGACTAATATATCATAATAATAGAAAAATAAAATAAAATTAAAAAAGTAAAGAATAAAAAAAAAAGAATTGTCCAATTGTTTCTAGCATCCAAAGTTGTAGGCAAAAAGTCAGATGACAGTGTTTCTTGCTTATGACATGTCTCTCTACCCCAAATCCCAGAAACTTTTAGTATTGTCACTGTACCCTTTGGCATAATAAAAATTTTAAACTGTGTGCCTAGGTGAGTATTACAATTTTAAAATATTAAGGAAAAAAAGTCAAGAGCAGTATAACTTCATGCAAGATTTATTTTCTTGAATAGTTTTCTTGAATAAATAAGCTATTAAATAATGAATCAAACAAGAAACATTGGCTCTCCTTCCTCTGATAGATGAAAGTGCATTGAGGATAAAGAGTTGTCTGTTAAGCACTAGATACTGACATGGCTTCAGCCAGCACTGGCCTTAACCCAGCTGACGCCATGATATATTCCATCAAAGATGCCCTTGGCATTTGGCAAAATGAGTAAAAAGCTTTGGATTGAGACGGGTGAAAATGACCTAAAGAGCTAAATCAGAGCTGTCCCACAGATAGATGGAACATTAGCCATATAAGTAATTTTAAGTGTTCTAGTAACTTTTTTTTTTTTTTTTGAGAGAGAGAGAGAGAGTTCCAGTGTGAGCAGGAGGGAGTGGCAGGGGAGGGGCAGGGACAGAGGGAGAGGGAGAAAGAGAACCTCAAGCAGGCTCCATGCTCAGTGCAGAACTCAATGCAGGGCTTGATTTCATGACCCTGAGATCATGACCTGAGCCGAAATCAAGTTGGAGGCTCAACCAGCTGAGCCACCCAGGCACCCCAATGTTCTAGTAACATTTTAAAAAAGAAAAAGAAAAAAGTGAAATTAATTTTAGAAATATATTTTATTTAAACATATCTAAAATATTATCACTTCAATGTGAAATAAAAATGAAAGCAAAATTATTAATTAGACATTATATTCTTTCTGTTTTTATACAAAGTATTCAAAATCTAGAGCGGATTTTTTTTCCCAGAATGATTTGGCCAGGCTTCTTTATTTATTTTTTTTTTAAGTTTGGAGACATTTTTGTGTGTTTCTAATATTTAAAGGCTGTTTAAAATTAAGATGCCATAAAACATGTAGTGTGTTTAACATTTTACAATAATGATATTTTAGTAAATGAAAATAACATTTTTTATTCCATTATAGTAATTGCTATTTTCATATTACCACAAAACTACCTAGCAATAAAACCTTCTGCTAGTTATTAAATCTATTTATTTATTTTTTGTATTTTATTTACTTATTTTAATTTTTTATTTGAGTATAGTTGATACACAGTGTTGCATTTGTCTCGGGTACACAACACAGTGATTCAAAATCTCTATATGTTATGCTTTGCTCACACAAGTGTGACTACCATCTGTCACATCTGTTACAATGTCATTGACTATATTCCCTATCCAATACCTTTTATTCCCATGCTTAGTCACTGGATAAAGAAAATGTGGCTTATATACACAAGGGACTATTACACAGACATAAAAGGGATGAGATCTTGCCATTTTGTAGCACCATGGATGGCTCTAGACCAGTGGGTTTTATGCTAAGTGAAATGTCAGAAAGGGAAAGACAGATATCATTTGATTTAATTTATATGTGGAATCTATAAAACAAAACAAGTGAAAAAATGAACAAAAAACAGAACAGACCTGCAAATACAGAGAACAAACTGATGGTCACCAGAGGAAAAGGGGGTAGTGGATGGGCAAAATGGGTGAAGGGGGTGGGAGGTACAGGAATCCAGGGTATATTTTATCCTTACAGTACATGCTGGTCCATACTCGCCACATTTCAAGTGCTTGCAGCCACATGTGTCAGTCAGCAAGACCCAGACAAATACCTATGATCTAAGATGGATAATAATTGTGAATTTTCTTTGCTATAATCTCTCTGTATTATTTTTAGATTACGTATAGACATTGCTTCCTCCTCTAATCACTCTGTAATTAAACTGACAACAAAAAAAGAAGAGGAAAGAGGAGGAAGAGGAAGAGGGTGGAGAGGAAGAGGAGGAAGAACCCTGCTGTGGTTCTCTACACATAGTTTATCTGATTCCCCTCCTTCATGTTTTTCCTACAAGCTTTACCACCTGAATACTTTGTCAACCCCGTTGGTTTGAAAAAATGTGTATGCTTAGAAGCATAGAACCTAGTAGAAAATCAATAAAAACATTATTGAATTTATTTACTTATGTATTTATCTATTTACTTATGTATTTATCTATTACTAAGTAGGGTGAAAATATAGTTCATGAATGTTTGCTTATAGTTTTGCCTTGGCTGAGGGGTGCAGAGGGAAGACAGGCTCTAGGGTGCTCTTCCATTAAGTCCAACTGCTATTTCTACACTGTGTAGGAGGCATCTAAAGTGAACCTAGATAATTAAGCTTATAAGAAAATTAAATGTGTTGGAACTTCTCTTGAGTGACCTGAGAAAATCCCACAGAGCAGCAGCTCTTCGACTGTGGTCCCACACCAGCCCCATCAGCATCTCTGGGGAACTTGTTAGAAATGCACCTCAGACCTTCAGAACCACAGACTCCAAGGTCAGGGGTGGCGATATATGGTTTGACTAGCCGTCCAGGTGGTTCCACTGTGCACCCATGTTTCGGAACCACAACACAGAGCTCAGGGCAGACTTTTTAAAAATTATTTTATTTTACCTCATACCTTCTGTTTGAAAACAGCAGTTATTAATTTTGTTTGCTTGGAAAGTAGCAATGTGTGATATGCGGTAAATTTCCTTTGGGTCTCAGAATTAGTGAAAGTTTTGCCCTTGACAAAAACTAGTATATTTCTTTTTCATGATTAAGAATTTTTCGTAATAACTTGTACTTTGAATTTGGCCACTGATTATCTCAGAACTAAATGTGAAATGTATAACTAACAGCCCCTATCGGAATACAAAGACAAATAAATTAACCTCAACCCTTAGGTAAGTATCACCTTCTCATGAATAACAAAAGTTGAAGAGAGGCTGTAATACATCCAGAAGTTTCCCATTATGCCCAAACTCATCAGATTCTGAGTTTATTGAGGTTTAAATACTGGCCTGATGAAGAGGACAGAATGACAATCCTTTTAACGAACCTGATTTAGAAGATTAAGAACACAGAGATGCCCTGTGCTTATTTCCCGTTCCACTGGCCTCATTCTTTCACACAGCACCGTAGATTGTAATTTATCGTCTGCTTATCAAAAATGCATAACTTTAATGGCTGGAATGGAGTCTATATCTGTTATTTTAAAAAGTAGTTATAAATCATGACTGCAAACACGTTAAGCCAAACCTCTACAAACCTCATACAGTCTTGTCCAAGGCCAGCAGAAAGGCTCGATGATGATTAAAATGCAGATATCAGGCAGAGATAAAAGGACTGTTTCCTTGAATTCTATATTTATCCAGATTTTATAAGAAAAAATTCCATGTTGATATTTGGCAGCCAGAGTAAATAAATTTCAGGGAACAGAGGAGTGCTTGGGGGGCTTTTTTCTTATTGTATTCATCGTATCTGTGAAAAGCATTCTGAAATAGGCACATAGACAAAAAAATTGAATTCCACATCAGATGTTGCTTGGAAAGTCTCTTAGCTGAGCTAATGAGGAAAAGACCAGAGGAGGAATGTTCTTTAATATAATGGCCGCCTCCATGGTGCTGCGGTCTCTGTGTGGCTGCTAATATTGCGTTCTTTCCCCTACACCGGTACAACAGAACTGACGAATTCTCTGAAGAAGGTAGGGGGAAGGGAATGGAGAACAGGAGCCAATCTATGGAATCTGATCGATATTTTACATTCTCTCAAATAAAACAACAAAGAGTGAGGTCAATGTATAACATCATTGGTAAATCACAAGAGTATCAATGACATTTTCACATCTTCTGTTAATATCATAATGTAATGTTATATATGATCACTTGTTCCCCAAAAACTTTTCAAAATATGCCTTCTATGTGTTTTCTACAAGTGTTTATATATGTGTTTCCTTTGCTATTGATCAAAGGCCTGCCAAGAAAGATTTGCTCTATGTCTGGCCCTCCTCCTAAGTGCTCCTTTTCTAATTCTGTGCCTGGGAGGTCATATACCTGTATCCAGAGCTGTACTGTGGTCCCACGGGTATGGTTACCCAATGCTTCACTGAAAAATGTTTGGGGATATTCCCTTTAACGTATTTGGTATATCCACGAAGGATGCCCTCATAATACATATAATAAACAGCACCTGGTTTAATTACAGGTGGTATCAGGAAATAAATTAGCACCATCTCTTTCAACTCAACCTTACGGAGAAGATTAAAAAAAAAACAAAAAAAAAGAACTGCTAAGACTGTGAACAGTCACAGACTTTCTCCCTCCCCCCTTTTTTTCCCCTGGAAGTTTAGGGATGCTAAGCATATACATTTGATGAACAGTTGATACATTGGCATTAAATAGGGATATTTCCTGGAAAAATCCCTTCCCAGAGTAAAATGTGTCACCATTTATGAATACAGTGAATTACTTGAAGGGACTATTTGTATGGAGGATACACTCGAGAAGGAAATCCTGTGATTTGTGACAACACGCATAGAGTCAGAAGACCTTACGCTAAGTGAAATAAACAAGACACTGAAGGACAAATATTGCATGATATCCCTTATGTGAGATCTAAAATAGGCAAACTCATAGAATCAAAGAGTAGAATAGTAGTTGCCGGGTGTTGGGGGAGAGGAAAATGGAGGGGGGTTGGTCAAAGGGTACGAAATTTCAGTTATCAAGATGAATCAGTTCTGGAAATCAGCCATACAACACAGGGCCTATAATTCATGAGACTATATTGAAACTTAAAATTTTGCTAAGAGGATAGATCTTATGTGAAGAAAAATTTTACCACCACAGAAATTTGTTTCCATTAAAATGTAAAATTAAATACAATAGAAGGGTTGGGGAGCAACTTTTGTAGATGATAAATATGTCTATGGCATCAAGTGGTGATGGTTTCTGGGGTGTACACTTATCACCAAACTCATCAAGTTGAATACATTAAAAATGCACAGCTTTTGGATGTCAATCATACCTCAGTAAAGTGTTGTGTTTTTTTTTAAAGCATCTGAAATAGAGTTCGGAAAGTAGGTGTTTTTAGAGAAGGTTGTTCTTAGATTTCCCTGTGCTCCCATGCTCTTCCATTTCTGTCATGTTTCTGTCTAGCACCCTTCTCTACCACCCCAGATGCCTGCAGATGTTCACACACAGCATGAGGACCATGCTGCCTGCTTTTTGCAATTAGAGTTTCTAGCTTCCAAACCTTCATGTCTTTCTTTGGTTTGGGTCTGCTCTATTTACATCCCCCCTCTTTTTTTTTTTTTTTAGCAAATTCCAGCTTAGGCTCATAAGCCACTAATTTCTAAGGTTTGGATATTAGCCACATACCATGAAATTACTTGTAAGGACCCTCTATGTCTCAACAAGTCCATCTGTTTCATGCAAAACAACCAGTGTCCACCATGTCTGACCTCTTACCCCAGCCCCTCTCATTGTCTGGCTCACTCTTGGGAACAGCTTCTCATCAGAAATTCCTTCTCATCTCTGATTTTCCTGATTTTTAGTAGAAGTATATGCTAAGAACTCAGATGCCTGTCATTTTAAAGGAACCAGTCAATTTACAATACAATAGCATGTATTTAAAAATAGACTAATTTGATTCTATCAATATAAAATGAAAGAAAAACGGATCTCTTCACTGATATTACCTATGACTTCAGAGAGTGGTAAAAATGTGCACTAAATAGTTCTCCACAGGTCTCTCAGAACTTTGTAAGACGTTGCTCAAGTCTCAAGATCTCTGAGTGGAGATGGGAAATTTTCATAACTAATACTAGTTTTTAAAATTTCTGTCATGTGTATGGCCCTTGTGGTATCTCTACATATATCATGCCACGTGATTCCCACAAGAAACCCGTGTTACTCTGACCTTACAAAAAAGGAACATGAGACATCCAGAAGCCAGCTGGCTAGCCTAGGGTTCACAGCTAGTCATGCCCCAACACAGTGGTCAAAAATAGGAAGGTGGACCAGCACTTTGGTCCTGGGGCTCTCGCTTATTGTATCCAGAAGGTCTACTGTTGATAGCACCTTAATGTCTGGGATGACAATTTATTCACGTTCTTGTACGTGGCAGTACCTAGGCGTTCAATAAATTCTTGCTTAATTTAATAAGATATTAGAATTTCAAAAATGGGTCAAAATATGCATTCGAATGAACAAGTCATCCTTTGGATTGCAAATTGTTTTTTAGCAACACAGCAATTGTTTCCCAAATTTAAGAAACGTAACTTGTAATCTATAATATACTTTTTAAAATCATCCTGCTATGGTAGTTCTCTTTACTCATTGATAAAAGGTTTGAATCTTGTAAATAAGCAAAATTTACTTGTAACCAAGTCTCATGAATAAGATTTTTGTCAACGATAGGTAATGCCATTTAGGGTTAAAAACTAAAAAAAAAAAAAAAAAAAGTTTATACATTAATGAAATGGGCTTCTTGCAAGCTTTATTAATAGGTTGTGAGACAATTTCCCAAGGAAGTTACTAAAATGTTCTGAGCCATGGCTGTACGGTCCTTAGTTATTTAAGTTCCTATGTAAATCTTACAATATACAGTGACTTTCTTTTTTCTGCTTCCTGATGCTGAAGCCTTCTCAGAGACTGTATTATTTTAGTGTTCAGATTTATTTTCCCTAAATAATGATGTTCATTTTAATCTAAATATTTCTATTCAAAGAGGAAGACCTCCACAATGTGATTAGATGAAATCCTTTCTAGAGTCCTAAGAGCAGTGGCTAGACTTGTATAGGACGCTTTACCAGGGCTGTTGTTCAGCGCCCCAGCAAAAGTGCTCAGCATATTATATAGATGAAATCTTATTGTTTTACTCTGGGACAAGATAAAGATTTTGAACACACACACACACACACACACACACACACACACACAGCTCTTTCATCAAGCTTGAGTATATACACAATTAAGTATATAAACTGAAGCTATGTGCACGTGTAGGAGTATACACAAATCCCAGTGGGCTTTATAATGTGCTAGGCTAGACTTAATTATTCAGCCAGGAAAAGTGAATGCCATATTTTCAGCCCAAGTTAAAATTTTTAACCCAAGTTAAATAAACCCAACACTTATCTATCTTTCTAGTTGAAGTGCAATTCATATAGAATAGTGCTAAGGATGTGTTTACTAACTTAAATTCAACCAGCTGCCAAGAGGTCTCTGATAACAGCAAAGTGGGAGTTGGAACACTAGCCCCTTTTCCTGAATACCATATTTCCCATTAACTGTATAAATATAGAAAACCAACTTGGTTCCTTGAAGGTCATGAGTTGGAAAGGGGGTCTTTTTGGCAGGGATAGAGAGATTTTTATAAAACTTTTGGAAATACTTTCTGCAAAAGATATGGCGAATGAAAGGTGTCAGCCTGTGATATTTACACGTTACTCGGTGCCAATTAAAGACAGCTGAACCACTATATCTCTAGCTATGAATGTAAAGTCTTTATTAATCTCATTTCTTTTTCTAAGTCTTTGTGTGAGATCTCCTTAGTTGGGTGAGATTGAACAGCACTGTAGAGCAAATATTGATGGTTAATTAACATTTCTCTGTAGAGTTTCTCTGGAGACCTTGCTGAAATAGCAGTTACTAACATAAATTACCATCATCTACATATGAAACCTGACCAAAAACAATCTGACCCTGGGACTCCTTTCTGGAAAGTTTAGCACATTTCCAAGTGCAAGTGCGAAGGATTCAAAATGGTGACTTGAAATTGAGATTTGGCCATACAGCTATTTCATTTGGCCCTATTAATATCCTTTCATAGTCACATCCCACCTGCTAGCCAAATATACCCATGGATATGGCCAAGGCAATGGTACAGAAAAATACTTACGTGTTTTTCTTCAGATATTTTGTCCAAAAGCCCAGTTGAAGCATGTATGTGATAGAGATGTTTACACTTGAAATTTTAACAAAATTCTTTTATGTCAAAATGACATCTATTTTCTGAACAACTCTTGGATATGTAGAATAAATGCCCTGTAAAAGATCTATTTTTTTAAGCTCAGATTTTAAACGCAGCTTTCTGCCAAACGGGCTGCCTTCTGTTGATCTTGAAGCATGTGTGATAAACACAAGACTGTTTCAGATCCAGCTATTATTGCAAAATGATCGAGCACAAGGGGATTCTGAAGGCAATCACATCCACTGGTCAATAAAAGCAGAGATGGGACCCATTGGATGGATAAAATAGGAGCTGAGAATGATGTTGACTTTTCCAGATGGTAACGTGGTTGGATGGGGTATATTTTCCTTATCTAATTATTTCAAAGGCATGCTATTTTTTCTGATCAGTATGGCTCTTTTCAAAAAGTACAAAGAACATTATTTCCTTCTCGACATTTATCAAAAGGGTCAGAAGATTCTTGAATTGTTGCTCTTATTTTAAACCATTAAGTACTTCCTTCCCTGAGACTGATAATGTATTCTGAACCTTGGTTATTAATATATGTAGCAGTAGAAATGTCATTGGAATAATTCAAATGTTTGCTCTAAAAAGATTCGTATCACTGGGAATGTCACATATGAAGCAACAACACACCATAACTTCAGTGAGGCGAGTGTTCACACATTTTTCTTTACAGATGCGATGGGTTGTCACAGGTATGTAATCTTCGGCAACAACAACAACAACAACAGAGTAATCTATCTACTTCATAAAATTTTATGTCTGCACACAGATCTCTAGGTTTCAAAAGTAGAAAATGAATTAAAAGTGAGATATTCAGTGACATTCAGCTATGAGGCCCATCAAAATCAATTATATACACTAAGTGTGGGTTGAGTTATTTTTTTTTATTATTGGGACTTCATAAAGTTCAAAACTTTGTGCTTATGATGCCTCAGCCCATTTGCTCAGAGAGATAAAAGAAGAAGAAAGAAAGAAAGAAAGAAAGAAAGAAAGAAAGAAAGAAAGAAAGAAAGAAAGAAAGAAAGAAAGAAAGAAAATCCCAGTATTTTTGAGGATGCAGTGATTTTTAAATCCTCCTTTTTTTTTTTTAAACTTGCTGGTTTTACCTTTCTTTCTCTTCAAGCACACAGATTATCTTTTAATCACATAAATCTACTAATTTGTTCAATTTTATTTGGTAACATACATGTGAAAGCTTAAAATACCTGAACAGATTTCTTTTTCTTTATAAAGAAATTTTTATTTTATTTCTGCTATCACTCCCGGGAGTTGGCAACAAGATTATTAAGGAATGAGTAAACACAGTCAGTTGGGGAAATAAACACAACAGAAAAGGCAAAAGCCAGAATGTGAAAATAAACAGCTTGGTTCATTTTGCTTTTATACGCTTGGTGCAAAAATGGCCATCCAAACCAGTTGATGAGCCGTCAGCCAAGGACTGTCGATGCTCAAGCAGGTTACCACCACGCATGCAGTCGAGAACATTCGAGACCTTGGGGCCTCTCACCCTCAGGGACTTTGCAGGGCCCCAGGCTGTCAGCAGCGACAGAGCCATCCAGACACACCTAGCGAGCTAAATCTAATGACCTGCCTTGGAGACAGTACGTGACATTTCTTTTCCTCTCCTTAGTCTTCTGCTGTCTGCCACCAATTACTACAGACTGGAATGAGAACACTGAGGTTACATTGACTTAATGAGGTGCCACTGTATGATTTTTATTTGGCTGCAATGACAATGTTGGAAGATTTCTTGTTTCTCCCTTGGTCCCCAGTCATAGCAGCTCTTGTTATGAAGTGGCCATTGTGATCCTTGGTATGAAATGACAGGGAGTGCTGTCAAGAGGCAAAACCATGGCCACAACCTGGTTTGGGGAAGAAGCTGCTTTTTCTGTACAGCAATGTTGGCCACTCTTTCCTTCAAAATGATGGAAGGGGGAGGCGTGGGCGAATTGAAGAAAAATAAGTACCTCTTTCAGTGTTAACCCTACTGGGACAAGTTTACCAGAAATAACTAGATCCACACACTATGAAATGAAATAGAAACCTGAGACCAAATTCACACAATTAGTTGTGAAATCCAAGTTCCGGCAAGATCGACATTTAGGTTAATGCATATTTAATTTGTTCTAAATATTCACTTTAGACTGTCTTTTTTAAGAACATCTGGTCCCAACAAATAGTGAATTTATCCTCAGTCTCCCTTTCTTTTTCTTTTCCCCAAAAGTTGAAGGAACCAGTCAAATTCTTAATCTGATGGCAAAGAAATACTTTTAAAATTCCCATTTAATCTGTGTCTTTTTCCACACTGTTAACTACAGACTCTACATTTTGTTATGATGTTTAACCAATCAGAGTGAGTCACTTTATAATTATTTTTTATTTGTTAATGTTAGTGAAATGCACACTGTCCATAAGTATTAGGAAATGTGCCATTTGCACGGTGGGAAACCCATCACATTGATAGCTATAGGATTTAGAGGAACCCAGATTTCTGTTTGCCAGAAGGAAGCATGAACTGTTCATCATTCCAACTCACTAGAGTCTAAAATCGAAACATCTGTTGGGTATTACCCAATTTTTCTAGCTAGCTTTTCTTTTAAGCCCTAAAATTTCCAGAGCTAGAATCTTTTATCCACAGCTGAAGCATAACATGGGCTGTGCCTATCTCAAGTTTCTTGAAGATTTAATGAGAACCTGAATATAAAATACCCCCTAACATGTAGAGCACATGATAATCAATAAACATCAGCTATTATTATTTATGAAATGTTTAAATTATGGCTTTCCTTGGAAGAAACTATGTTTCATAAAATATTTGTTAGGGGAAGATTAATATACATAAAAGCTTTCTCTTTTTTTTTTGAAGTTGCTGAAAATCCATGCAAAGTCATAAAACAAATCAAGAGAAGCCGTATGATGTTTCTAAGAAATCTGATTTAATAAGAATCATGACCAGCGTGAAGTTCCACAGAAGTGGCAGGCTTGATTCCCATGCTTTTTATCATGTGGTTTGGTTTGCAATTTGCATAACCTACTAGCTGCAAAGTCCTATAGTAACTCCCAACAATGCATGCATGTGTATTTTATGAAATATTTTGTTAACTAATTTTTTTGCTTGTTTTATTTTGACATATATATTTGATTGTGAACTCACAACGGAAGTAGTTATGGTTCGCTTTTTTCCTGTACACCTACAGGGCTTGGTACCAGCTGACCCATGATGCAGGACATATCTCTGACAGCAGCTGAGAATGGAGTTTCTCCATCAAAATAATTGAGGCTGAAGTCTGCTCCTGTGAACTTTTACTTTCAAAACCTCCTTAGTGTAGAAATCTTGGTTTCCTGAATAAGCGTTTTCCCTTTGAAAAGAGATATTTATTGATGATGCAAATGAAGTAATATTTTGCCCCAAATAGTGTAAATATTTTTATTTTTTTTTTGTGAAGATATAGTTTTCTTTGATGTGGACTGGGTGTGTGCATGTCTTTACCCTGCTTACTTGAAATAAGGGTTGATTTGCCCTAAACACACAAATATCCTGAAACCAATTTTCCAACATGACACAAAGGCACAAAGTATTTTGTGAACAATTTTGCACAATGAAGTATAGCTTCATTATAATTATTTTAGATCATCACCTAGAAATGATTATGGGTGTGACCACGCATTCTGGATACCAGTTTTCTCGGTAAAAGAAAAAATACATTAACCTCTTACCACTATCAAGTGTATAATTATTATCTTAATTCTACATCAGATTAATTCATATACACATTTTAAAACCCAAATAGTGGGGACGTGTGAGTGGTGCAGTCACGTAAGCATCTGCCTTTGGCTTAGGTCATGATCCCAGGGTCCTGGGATGGAACACGGCTTCCAGCTCCGCGCTGAGCAGGAAGTCTGCTTCTTCCTCTCCCTCTGCCCCTCTCCCCACTCCCTACCCCCATTCATACTCTCTCTCTCCATGGCTCTCCCTCTCTTTCAGATAAATAAATAAAATACTAAAAAACAACAACAACAACAAAGAACAAATAGCTCCAAGACTTATGACTAAAAACAGCAATACCCATTCTAGCACTTCCAACCTTTGACTTCTGCTACTCAAGGACAATCATTTTTAACTTTCAGCTGGAATCATTCATCTATATTCAATGCAACACAGGCTTACTAGTATCTGGGAAGCATAGTTCTAGGTGACATTTCTTGATTTTTTTTTTGATAGTCCCTATCTCATCATCAAACACACATGTGATGAACCCAGTGTTCTCTGATCTTCTCAATGCTGTGGTATGAATCTGACTAAATCAATAGTCACAGTTTGCATTAGAATATTCCTGTGACTTATGTAAATCATTGTTCATGTTACCCTGTGATCATTTCCTCTTTAATTTTTCTGTCCCCTCTTTCTGAAATTTCCTTCAGTCAGTTGCTGGACATATACTTCTATCATCATTATTCTGCTTTGGCTTTTTGCTTTACTTTTGGTGATTTTTTCCCCTACTTTGTCCCAAACTTTCTTCATGTATTTTAAATCTGAGACTTTTTAGACTTGTTCTGCTTAATTTGTTTCATATTTCTCATTCTACTTGTTCAGGAAATATTGTTGTAGCCCCTTCTATGTGTAACCATTCATCTAGGTCCTGGGCTATTTCAGTGAAGAAAATGAATAGGAACCCCTGTGCCAATAGACCTTACTTTCTAGATAGAGACAGAACAAAAACTATGGGAAGGACAGTACACATCAAGTGACAAGTCCTAAGAAAAATAAAAGTAGAAAAAGGGATATGCAGTCTCCAGAGTGGAGAAGGTTGGAATTTCAGTCAGGGTGGGGAGGAGAGGCTTCACTGGAAGGGGTGGAGGGAATGGTAAGGCGGATCTCCAGGTGAGGAGTGTCTAAGCCGTGGAAAACCAATTCTCTCAGACTATATTTATGTACTGATGATCTCATATGTGGATTTAACAATTTAAATATTACATATATTTTGTTTTCTAGAACTTGTGTTTTGTTCTCATGTTTGCTTGTCATTTTATAGTGCTTTGCATCATACTCATAGTTTTCTATCCCCTTGTTTTATGTCTTTAAATATATTAAACTCATTTATTTTATATCCTGTATTGGGTGATTTCAGTATCTGAAATTTCTGCTGGTCTAGTTATGCTGAGGTTTATTTCTCTTGCTTACAGTACCTTATTTCCTTGAGTGTTTCATTTTTTCCTCTCATCCTCCCTCCCTCATTTCCCTGCCCCCTGCCTTCAACCATCCCTCCCTCCCCCACCTCCTCTTTTCCTTCCTTCCTTCCTTCCTTCTTTCTTTCCATTTCTCTATCTCTTCCCCTCTCTCATTACTAGGAGCTCATAATTCTTGAGAACATATCTACAGGAATTCTTTGAATCCTACACTGAAGGTTAGTTTTCAATATTTTAGACACCTCAGTGTACTGCTAGCTCAGGACTACATTATTTTTTCACTTGCTCTTTTATTTTTTATTTATTTTCATTGTATTATGGTAAAAACACTAACATGAGATCTACCCTCTCAACAGTTTTGTACTGTGCTATTGTTATCTATAGGCACAATGTCACTCGGCAGATCTCTAGAACTCATTCATCTGGCATAACTGAAACTTTATATATAAACTTTATTGTAAGTGGAATCATGCAGTAGGACTACTTTGAATTAAATTCTTGGCTTGAGTCATTCAGGAACACCCAGATACTGTAAATTTGAGCTGCAAAACCATGTGAGAAAAACCCGTGGTTATAAATTATAATGGGAAAAGGTAACCCTTCCATTCATTCATTCATTGACAAAGCCCTTGACAAGTGAAGTAACATTTTGTGGTTCTATTTGTTTGCTTGCTTTATTTCTTATAGTCTCTTGGGAGGTGTGTGCCTGAGGAAAGGATGAATGGGTGGGTGAGTGGGGTAGTGGTGGGGGGAGGGGGAGGGTTATTCCTAGTTTATCCTTACCCTGAAGACGTAGCCTGTTACATCCCCTATCTGGACTTTTCTCCCTTCCCCGTATCTCATGAGGCCATAATAATTGAAATTCTAGTTCATCCGATGTGGCAAATACTCCCAAAGACAAAGCTAACATCAGTCTTCAGTGTCCTTTCTAGACGTTACTGCCCACGTCTAGCTTTTGACTTTGCTTACATGCCAGATCATCAGTGCCGTTAAATATATATATTTGAAAACATTTTATTTAGTATTTGTAGTTGTTTTACTTGGGAATTTCCTCCAAAATGCTGGAAATAAAACTTTCCCCCTTTTTAATGCACAAACTTAGTGTTATCTCTTTGGATTTACATAGCATCACATATTATATTTTGTCAATGTTCTCCCTCATCTTTTAGTATATGTATATCATCTTTGCTCAACTGAAAATGTTTTTATTTGGCCCTCAATCTTAGATGACAGGCAACTGGGTATAATAAAGTTGTTTACCTGTTTTTATTCTCCAAGGTTATTCATTTTTCCTCCTGTGCCATCTATGATTGCTATTGAAAAGTCTGTTAGTGGCTTAACTGACAATCTCTTATAAGTAAATTTTCTTATTTCTCCCACAGCTTTTAAGATTGTTTCCTTATATTTCATATTTTGACATCTGGTTACAATGTGTCTAGTTGTGGATTAGACTTTCTTTCCAATGTAAGGATTCACACTTTCCTATAATCTGGAAAATTCCCTACACTTACTTCCTCTACATTACCCTTGCAACTTCTGTCTCATTCTTTTCTTCTAAACTCTATTACATAAATGTTGCAGCATCTGTATCTAACCTCCAGGTTCTTAACTGTGTTTTCAAAAAAATTCTTAGATCTTTGCTCTGTATTATATGTGAGTATGCTAGTATTAATTTTGAATTCATTAAATTAACTTCTTCTTTGGCAGGGTAGGGTATAAAACTTCCCTTGTCCACTTTTCTTTTTCTCACAATGTTTGCATTTTTTTTATTTTCAAGATTTCTTTTATTAATTCTCACCTCTTGTTTGCAGTAACAGCTGGTTTGGGCCCCCCACCCCCATCCCCATACTGCAAATTCTCATGACTTCAGCTGAAGGTTTCCTCTGGCCAGGGGAACTTGTTCAGCACCTATTCAGAACAAGAAAAAACTGCAGGATGTCAACACCCCCCGGGGAGTTATGCTTAACCAATAACAAATACAGCTTGATAAGTATATACCTCAAATTCCTAGCCTCTCAGGGTAGATAACTGGGGCATGCTCAAACCATCTCCCAGAAGTAGTACCGAATGTTAGGGTTTGAAGTGATATCTGATGACTGACTCTCCATCGTTTGGCTTCCAGCCCCCTGCCTCACTTCCCCGCCCCTGAATGACTGGTGCTTTCAAGAGTCATCTTCCAAATAAACAAATAAACAGCCTTCAGTCAGATTCCAATCTCAGGATCAGCATCAGGGAAAACCAAGCTAGACACTCCTTCCAATGTCTTTGTTTGTTTTATTTGTTCACTTGGACAGCCTCAAACATACTCGGTTTAAACACTTTGCTTAATTCATAAGTGTGCAAGATTTATGAATTTTGTTCATAACAAATGGCTGTTCCAATTGTAGCTGGTCGTCTCACTTTAGTAAAAGAGATTTTGTCTTGTGTAATTTCATCTTCTTGTTATTACTCTTTCCACTCAGGGGTCCGTCACTTTCTCTTTGCTGGTTTGGAACCATTGCTGTTGGGAATTGTTAGAGAAATGTCTGATATTTCTGATTCTTACCCACCATGTTTTACATCTTGTTATATATTTTTCATCTCTTCATTTCATTCTGATAGCCTTCTGGGAGAATTTTCTCGGCATAGACTTCTAAGTCGCCAGTTTATTTTTTATATCCACTCAGATCTCCATTCCTTGATTGTTTTATTTCAATGATTATTTTTCATGTTAAGTACATGTTCTTCATAACCACCTATCACTGTTACTCTTAGCTTTGTAAGGGCCTTTATTGTCTGTCTTTTAGGTTGTTGCCTTGGCTGTTTAATCAGGTCCACTTCCTCTGGTGTAGGGTCTTATTTCTTACTGATATGATTCTGTTCCTGTCTCTATCTCTGTTTCTCTTCTTTCTTTCCCTCTGTCTCTAACTCTTTCTCCTTCTCTTTCTCTATCTTTCCCTTTGTCTCTATCTCTGTCCCTCTCTTCTTTCCCTTTCTAGAACACCCATCCCTTCCCTCCCATTCTTAACACCGAGCTTTACTTTATTCCTCTGAAACTGTCCCTTGCCTATGCTTAAAGTGGTGACCTTGGAGGAAAAACTGAAACAGAACCTTTGTGTTAATTTGTGGGTCCAGCAGAGTGGGCCTCCTCCTCGCCCTATTTAGGAACTCTGGGCTTCACTGTGTACAACTTTTGTTTTCCTTGGTCTCCTGCTCCCTCTCTTTACCACCTCACTGCTCTGTCTGAGGCTCTGGTCTGCTCTGGGGGCAATATCTTCCTTTACAGTTGCCTAAGGGGTCAGGGCAGAAAGCTCAGGAAATCATAAAACCATCAGTACCTATTCCTCCTCTCAATGCTGACATCACCCCATGTTTTTCTTTTGCTTTTCGATGGCACTGCTAATGTCACCCAATGGCATAGCTGAAGCAAAACCTGGGATTAGAGCTTCAAGGTGATGGGTGCCTTTGACCAAGACTCTTTTGTGCCTATTTGTGGTTGGCCCAGCCCCCAGCATTTCCCAAAGTTAACATGCATAGCGGTAGAGATGACAGTTTAGGTATACTTGTTTCACGCAGAAATGTCATTAGGGATGCAATTCCACTCAGGTGGCCACCTCTGGGCACGGTTGTCCAGGGGTGAAGAGAAATGGCCACATCACCCTGCTTCCTTCCTCTGGGTCTCTCTTTGTCCCCAACCTCTCCTCTCTGTCCCTTGCTTCACTCCTCCAGGACACCAATTTTCCCCTATGTTGGACCCTATGTGCTTTTCATCTCCAGGAGCTTTCTCATAGTTGTGCTCTATCCGTTAAAGTGAAGGACTCAAAACTCAAGCTGGATTCACAACCTCGAATTGGAAGCCAAATTTCCACTGGGGAAAAAGTGCTTAAGGGAAATAAATGGCCATTTCCTCTCTTGACAATAATTGGGAACCAAGTGAATAAAAGATAATTCAAGCGTAAGATTTCATCTAACAATTTTTTAAGGTGACTAAAAAAATTTAATTAGTTCTTAGAGTACTTTATCAGACCTCTATTGGTTAAAGTCTTTCTGTTTTTGAAAAACTTGTTCATTCAGTTAATTAATACTTTTGGATAAAAATGATGGATAATCTCTTTTGTATAGCTCTAAAGAAAAAAATGACAGAAAATTACAGAAAGCTAAATTTAGTATAAATTATCAAGAATCCATATGCAAAAACTAAAATATAGTAATAAAGTACTAGCACTAAATATACTTTTACCATGAATCACTGCTTTACTTGGAGATTATAATTTAAACAAAATAAAAATGATTAGGGACACCTCAGTGTCTCTGTCAGTTGAACATCAGGCTCTTGATTTCAGCTCAGGTCATGACCTCAGGGTCCTGGGTTTGAGGTCCGCCTTGGGCTCCCCCCTCAGCAGGGAGTCTGCTTGAGATTATCTCTCTCTCTTTCTCTCCCCCTCCCCCTGCTCTCACACTGTCTCTCTAAAAAACAAGTAAGTCTTTAAAAATAATTAAGGTGGTTTTATTGCCAAAATGTTTTGAATCAAATAAAATCTAGAAACTTGAGTTTTTACCAAGCTATAAATTCTGTAATATATGCAATTCTAACCAGAAATGGAGATAAGGGAGAGCTTAGAATCATTCTCACCAAAAATACTTTCCCTCAGTGTGACCACTCTTATTCTTCTAATAGTTTGATCTTTAAATAATTCAATTATGTTGGAGTGAGGAAAAGAAATTTGAGGACCTAAAATGGTGAAGAAGAAGGAAAAAAAAAAGATTACTCTGGGGAGAAGGGTGTGGATTTATAGATGGAAATAAGATGGAATGAGAGAAAAATTAGCCCACTCATCCGTTTTTTTCCCCCACAAAATACTCAGATAACAGTTGGCTCTTCATATGGAAAGAGAACATAGAAACTTCTAAGGGGCACCTGGGTGGCTCAGTCAGTTAAGTGTCCAACTCTTGATCTCAGCTCAGGTTCTGATTTTACTGTGTTAAGATCAAGCCCCATGTAGGGCTCTGTGTTCAGTGGGGAGTCCGCTTGAGGTTCTCTTTCTCCCTCTCCCTTTGCCCCTCTCCCACTCATGCACGCATGCTCTCTCAAATTAATAAATAAATCTTAAAAAAAAAAAAAAAGGTAGAATCCTCCAAAGGCCTAGACCCTAAATTGGCTGCCTAAGCCTTTACAGGGCATTGCAATTCTGTTCACACTTCAAATCACTTTGGCTGATTTTGGATGATTCTGATACAATTGGTATTATAAAAAGTGATATCAACTTAACTTTGAAGAGTCATCCTTGGGCATGCCCTAAAGTTCTTTTCAGCGTGACCAAACTGTAGACAGGCTTCCTTGTGCCTCTAAGCACCTGATCTCCCTCTCGTCCCAGCTCTTACAGAATCCAGAGGGCCTAGCCACAGAGGTATTTCTCTCTCCCTTTTCTTTGAGTATTTACTTTAGAAAAGTTAAAACTTTAAACTTTCTTTGCCCCTTTGAAATGTAAGTATTTTTAAATGCCTTTTGCTGGTTTTATAACCCAGGAATATTTTTTATCAAGAACCTAAGCATCATCCCTTTAAAATATAATCATCAAGAAAACAATGCCCTCACCTCCTTGTCTCTGTGGAAGGGTGGAAGGGTCATTTCCAAGGGCATCTAGCTCAATGTTGTAAAACTATCTCCTGTCATAAGGATAAAAGAAAGTTTATTTTTCCTTTGGGCAAAGCCAATTAGCAAACATAGATGGCCTACAATCCTCCTACCCCAGCTCTTAAATACTTTCCCATACTTTGTTTCAATGGTGTTGAGCTCAGACTGAGTTCTACCATATATCATCATTCTGAACTATCCCTCCTATTGCAATAATTTTTGAATACATTTTTCTCTCCTGATTAATTTTGTCTGCTGCAATTTTCACTTTGACAGGAAATATTACAGGAAAACCAAGTTTGGTCTCAGCATTTTCAGGGATTATTTTGTGCTGCATTTAGGGGTGAGGAGTTGATTGCCAAATGTTTAAAAATATAACTTTGTAAGAATTTGGAATTGGGGCAAATAATTATAGTTATCTGTTATTTTCTGTGTAATAATTATAGGACAAAGAAGAAGTTAGAATATTTAGAATCCTAAGTCATCCCAAATTAAATGACCAGGGGGAAATTATTTAACCATTTTGGGCTTCAGTTTTCTCATTTATAAAATGACGAATTTTGACAAATTCATTTCCAATTCTAATATTATTTGGTCATATTTTTGTCTTAAAGATTTGGTTTGATCCCAATTAAGAAGCAATCTTCCTCTTCTATCCGGATATAATCATTAGACTACATGGTATCTTTAGTTAGGAACACAGACTCATGATGCGATGAGTTCATTGCAATGAGTCTATACAACATTAGTTCATTTCAACGAGCCCATACATCATCAGTGGCCAATTAACAACTCTTTAAATGGCATTCTTAAATGAATAACAAAACTGGTGCCAAGGAAAACAGCTACCTCACCAACACTCCAGCTGTTAATTTTTATCTTAGCTGTATTGCAGCCCAATATTCCAATAATTTCCCTTCTCTTACTTGTAATTAATCAATGTCTGTGGAAAGGCTAATATCAAACTAATTGTAGGAAAAAATGATCTGAGCTCCTCATCTTTCTTGTCCATGTTGCACCTTCATTTTCTATAAAATCCTTGTGAAATATTTTTCAGTGATCTTTCATTGTGCTTTTGTCAGGTAACTATTATTGATAAACCAATATCTTTCGTCCAGAGGGAAGAAAAAAAATGTTTTCTCTCTAAATTCTCATAAGTAAATTATTTCCATTTGAAAACATGATATTTATCGACTCAGTGGATAAATAGGGTTTTTTTTTTTCATATTTGTTGGTATTTTCATGTGGTGCATCTGTGGGCCCATGGAGACCACTTGGAGTGCCACCTCTGCTCCCCACTCATAGTGGTCAAGACACCTTATTAATAGGGAATAGCGTCCTAAAAAGGATGGCATGTAGATGCTTCAGATTTATCAAATCCTGCAGCTAGTGTGGCTTTTGTAGATCATATTCAGTCCAATGATCTTCTTCTACCAACAAGAGTATTGAGAGATTTAATGTGTTTGTGCCGTTCAGTTTATATTCCCACCATTGGAACTACTCTTTTGATTGACCTTGAAGTTACTGCTTGGTTACTGTTGTCAGTACATTGCTGGTGCTTTGACTGTGAGTGATTGATTCAACATTAATGAAAATCTTAAGTGGAAAAAACAATCCACTTTTACAAGCTCTGCCACCTCCATCCTCTTGTTTCACAGGCTTCCCTCATTCTGCTATTATTCTTTTTCTCAAATATTATGAATTTTATTTTTTGGACCCGAGGTCAACAGAATTGAATTAACCATGATTCTGGTTTGTGACCCAATATCACCACTGTTCGTTGAAAAGAGCCAAACTGTTTTTAAGTGTTTGTTTCAAAATATTTTGTTTGTTTTGATAATGAAATAAAACACCTTTGAATCCACCACCAAACAGAAGTTGACATTATCTCATTGTGTGGTCTTCCTTCCATTCCCCTGCCTGCTCTATCCAAGCTCAATTTAATGATTCATGTGTGGTTATCCCTCCCTCCCTCTTTTCCTTCTTTCTTTCTTTTTTTTTTTCCATATAGCTATTTTCATCAAGGAGTTTTGTGTGTGTGTGTGTGTGTGTGTTGTCTTTACTAATTTTCCTTTATTTTTTAACAGCTTTATTGAGATATGTCACATGCCACACAATTCACCCATGTAAAGTATATGATTCGATAGCTTTTAGTATATTCGGAGAGTTCCTCATCCATAACTACAATCAATTTAGAACATTTCCTTACCCCAAGAAACCTGGCCCCTTGGCTGTCATTTCCTAATCTCTCCAATCCCTCCCCACTCCCCCAAACCTAGGCAACCATGAATATAGTTTCTGTCTTTCTTAATTTGCCTCTTTCGGACATTTCATATAATGGAATCATACAGTATGTGGTCCTTTGTTTCTGGTTTCCTTTATTTAGCATTCTGTTTATTCATGTTTCATCCATATTATAGCATATATCAGTAGTTTATTTTATGACTGAATAGCATCTCACTGTATGGACATTTTTTCTTACTTATCCATCAGTGGATGGATATTTGAGTAGTTTCCACTTTTGGGCTGTTATGAATAATGTGGATATTAAATTCATGTACAAGTTTTTCTGTGGTCTCATGTTTTCATTTTTCTTTGGTATGTTCCTAGAAGTGGAACTGTTGGGCCGTATGACCATATGGTAACTATATGATTAATAGTTTCAGAAATATCAGGCTGTTTCCCAACGTGACTGCACCAATTTACCCCCAGCAGAAGTGTATGCTGTTTCAAAGGAAGGAAGCAAGGAAGCAAGGAAAGGAGGGAGGGAGGGCTGCTTCTTTTTATTTATGAGGTTAGAATTTTCTTTGTATTCTTTTGTGATTAGGTGAGCTTCTTATTTTTCTTTGGTGAGAAAGAGATCCTTCACACTTGGAGGTCAGAGTAAAAATGTAATATCTCATCGAGTATAAATATGAACCACTTCTTGTGCCACATCATTAAACACCCCTGTGGCAACAATGTGAGGTGCATTTCAATTTTACCAATCCATATCTAATACAATGCAGTTTATGATAAGTAAAACAAAAGAAATGTCTCTATATATGAAAGTAAAAACACTAAGTCCAAGCCCTAGAACCGCCATCTTTAGTTCTATAATCTTGGACAAGTTATCTAATTTCTTTTCACCCAAATATCTTGTCTGAAAATGTACATAACAACATCTTTCCTATCTACCTTTAAGGTCATAGTAACAATGATATGAAATAATATATGGAAGACTCTTTATAAACTTGAAATGCTGCTTAAAAAGTTATCTTATTTTTGCTACAGTTAGGGTTTATGTCCCCTTCCCCCCCTTTTTTTTTTCACTTTTAGTCCAATTCTGTATATGGAAGACACACACAGTACAGACTTTTCAATGCATCATGTAGAGAAACCATCATGTGTGATGCTGGATCAACTCCCATATTTGGCATGCTTTATGTCGAGTAGCAATCTCTGTCTCCGTTTATCACCATAATGATAATCCCAGTGTGTAATATAATCATAATGAGGCTCTGTATTTTCTTTCTATCCCTGTCAATATTTAAAGTTTGGTATAAAATACAAACAATAAATATCAATCTTAAAAATGTTTCTTTGTTTAAAGTAAAACAAAAATAAATAGTTCCTAAGATCTAAACAATTAGTTTCTTGTCTAACTAAATATAATCTGGAATTCGAATGAAAAGATACAACCAAATATATTATTCTTTAACTTTTTGTGACAATGATGAGAACTTTGCATGCGGTGAATAGATTATCAAGAACATATGCTGTGTTAATATATGGATCCACGGGCACTCAAAATCTTTAGTGCTTCCGCAAGATAAAATCATATTTATGTAATGAGCCAATTAACTTCTTTGATGTAGACATTCCAAACCAAAAGGATCTGCATCGTCTAGAGGACTTTTAAATGTATGCTAAGTCCTCCCAGACTATACTCACACTGTCCTCACCCCTTTTATGTTAAAAAAAAAAAAAAAGATTCGGTAAGTTAATAAAAAGCTACATTTTGGTTTAGGTTTGAATATGCAGTATTAGACTTTGTAAAGCAGGTTTTACTAAAATATCTATTAATATTTTACATATATACTCAGAAGAATTTTTCTGCTACAATGTGTTGAGTTAAATTAATTTGCATATGTTACGAGTGAGCACATAATGCATATTCACTTGGGTTTGTAAATTATGTGGTTGATGCATGTTTCACCGGAAGCAAATAGTCATGCAATATCTTTGGAATAGTTTTCTACTTGCTGAAAGAGCTTTAAAGAGTCAGAAATGGAGCATAATCACTACAGTATTTTCTCACGATGAACTCCTAGCCAATTAATCACTTTTTATCATTAAAGCCTATATTTTAGAATTTTCAGATTGAACCATCAAATAATAAATGTTGAATTGAAAGGAGGTTTAACTTTATTGTCTTGTTTCCTGATTTCTTGGTATACTTGTCTCCGAGAAAAGTCTTCACATACTTTATGATCACCTTGAGTGTTGATCTTTTCACATACACTTATACTAATCCTATCAGTACGATGATTTTGCAGGTCTAATTGATCGTACATAATAATTAATTTTACATATAAGCATATATATATGTACATATATATTTCATATTGTATTACATTAACCAGAATGATTTTATGTAAAATATCACTTCTCTGTTGTAAATGTAATTTGTTACCGTAACATACTTAAAAGTCTTCTGCATGGTGAGATGATCTCACACCCCAGGAGAATGCAATTTTCCATCCCCTGTGCAGACACACACTGGAGCCTCAAGCAGGCTGAGACAAAGGGCTAGCATCACACGACCAAAATAGAAATGCGCTGGGATATTGTGTTAAAGATTGTGAATATTCAATGCTCTTCCAGGTCGGGTACAGGGGAACACGATTGAGAAGTTGGAGTGTGGGGCCTAAAAGCAGGTTGCCTGGAATTTCCTTGCTCCGCTATTCGCTTTTGGCAAATTATGGAACGTCTCCATGCTTTGCTTTCCCTTCCTCTTCCACAGAAGAGGAGCAACAGAAACAATCTCTTCATAAATGTTTGGGCATTGACTATGAGATCACACATGCAAAATACCTGGTACTTAATTGAATAAGCAATTAACTTCCACCTTTGGTTCAAATTCCAATTTGAAAATTACAGTTGATTGCTCCTATGTAGGCTTTGAAAAGGCTGAAAACGGAATGATTTTGATAATCTAATGTGCCCCCATTTCTACATGGGTAGAGTGGGCCCAACATGCACCCTAGGCAAAATTAAGAGCCACATAATTTGCTTGATCTCCAACACAATTTCTCTTGAAATTTCCTTACTTTCTTTTGGTTCTGTGACCTTCTAGCCTCTCAGATGTCTGCCAAGTCATTACTCTCCAATAATCTTTGTTTTTTTCCAGTATTGCGTTCAGCACAGTCCTAGAGTTTTAAAAGAAGAATGAAATGTCTCTTCTTTCCTCTTAGTGGGAAGAGATAATATTGGCTATGTTGATAAAAGATAAATAGCTCTGAAAGAATTAAATAATAGCTGAAGACAATAGAAAGATGTTACCAGAGAAGAACGACAGATCCAAATCCCCTCCTAATTAATTTGGGTCAAAAGGAATTTGTCTCAACTACGTAATGAAAGTTTCCACAAAAATGCCCCCTGTGACTTATTTTTACTGAAGTGATCCTCTCGACACCTCTTTTGAGTACCTAAAACTCCATGGAGAACAAATTGAAAACCACTTCCTTTGGGGAGGAAGCACATGTCTCATCTTTACACATGCTGTCTTACTCAGTTCCAGGGAGTATTACTGAATAGATGGTTTGTGACCACCTGGAAGAGAATTAAGAACCCCTGAGACTAGTGTGTGTCCATTAAATACTAGACAATGCCCAAACACAGGTAGATGTTCAAAAATGTATAATGGATTAATTTCCGAAAAATCCTCCTTCTATATGACTTCTTATACTATTACAAAAAGGGAAAGAAATAGAAATTTTGTAACCTGATCAACAAGGCATTTAACAAAATGTGTCATTTTTCCTAATGAGCCTACTGGAGAATAAAAACAGAAGACAAGGTGAGATAGGCGGAATTTGTAGTTGGTAGAATAATCATAGTTGAAGATTCTTTTTTTTAAAAAAGATTTTATTTATTTATTTGACAGAGATAGAGACAGCCAGCGAGAGAGGGAACACAAGCAGGGGGAGTGGGAGAGGAAGAAGCAGGCTCATAGCGGAGGAGCCTGATGTGGGGCTCGATCCCATCACGCCGGGATCACGCCCTGAGCTGAAGGCAGACGCTTAACCGGTGTGCCACTCAGGCGCCCCAATAGTTGAAGATTCTTGATTAGTGGGTGTGCATTCACCTTTAAGGAAGCATCTAGTGAGATCCCAGCATTCTGTCCTTTGTCCTCCTCACTTTTAGGAGATGTATTATTGACTTACAAATAAGGGGCACACTTGTCAAGTGTGTGGATGATCCAAGATGAAGATGGGATGATAATCCATTGTAAAAAAGGATAAATACCCCCCCCCTCCAAATTCTCAACAAACTTGACTAGAAGTCAGCATTCACCACATGAAGTTGAACAGGAATGGACATAACATTATTGCAGTTCTCAATTTGAACTCTACCAATATGAAAGCGAGATAGTACCTGTTTTAAAAGTAATTAGGGTAAAAAAAATAAGGTTTCTGATGGACAGCAAAATTAATATGAGAAAACTGTGATGTGGCTGCCAGACACATTAATGGTTTCTTAAATTATATAAATAGAAGCCTAAAGTCTACGTGAGTCATCAAAGTCTGGTGCATCAGAATCACCTCGGATGTTTGCTTAAGTGCAGATTTCAGGTTCCCAACATCTACTAAATACACACAGGAGTCTGTCTGGATGTCGTGCCCTGGAGTCTGCCTTTAACAGTGTCCAGAGGTGATTTTCATGCCGGTGCCCCCCTCAGAGGATTCGTGTCAAGAATAAAGGGCATAATATATATAAAAGCAGTGTTAGCACAGAGTGCAAATGCTCAATAAATGGTAGCTTTATGTCTTCTTTATGGTCATTTTATCAGTTATATTGATTATCAGTTCTATTGAAAAATTCTTTATCTGGATCAAACTTACCGATTAATCTTATACATGAGACCTTTCTTTCCTTTTTTTTTCTCTCCCTGCCTTTCAGTCTTCTAGCCTTCTAAAATTTCTCTTTTCTTCCTTTCCACATGTATTAATTAGAACCTACCTATATACACGGTTTTATCCTTGGCCGTGTGGAGACGTAAAAAACATGGGTCCTGCTCTCAGATGATATCCACCTGGTGGGGGGGTTTAACCTGTGTATTAATAACCATACAAGAACTGACGTGCCCTAGAGCTTGGGGAAGCTTTCTGGAATTGCCTGTGCTCCAAAAAACGCAACGAGCAATAGGGAGTATTATAGATAAGCATGCGACTACTGCATTCTCTTAATGGAGGACATTTTCTGCAACCAGGAGATCCTTGCCAGAGGACGTAGAGAGCCTCTTGGTAAACACAAGCCATGTTCAGTCCTCACACCAAAGCCATTGATCCTGTTCCAAAAGATCACACCCTAGGATTCTCCTCAACATTGTTGGAAATTATTTCATGCTCCCCCAGCTTCAAAATCTTAACCAGGGTTTTGCAAATTTTAATGTGCATATGAATCGCCTGGGCATCTCCATTAAAGAGGTTCCGATTCACTGGGTCTAGGTGGGAGCCTGAGACTCTACATTTCTAACAAGCTCCTGGGTAATTCCCATGCTGCTGTTAAAAAAGTTGCAAAAATTGATAAACACAAATTAAATATTAATATTAATGAACCATCAGCTATGAGTTAAAATGCTACCCTGACAAGCAAGTAGAATAAACATTCAAATGTTAAGAACATATCAAGAGCAAGACTCCTAGATTTAATTCTTTTTTTTTTTTTTTCATTGAAGTAGAGTTGACACACAATGTTGGGGGTATGTAACACAGCAATCTGACAAGTCTATACGTTATGCTATGGCGACGCTCACCACAGGCGTAGCCACCCTCTGTCACCATAAAGCATCATTACAAAGCCATGGACTATATGCCTTCTGCTGTACCTTTTATGTGCATTCCTAAGGCTTCCGTGAAATATTTTAAGCATGAGATGGAAAAGTTGGAGAATTTTATATATATTTAACATTGCCTGAGAAACGTTGCCACAAGGTTTTTTATTTCTTCCAAGACATTATTAAAGCTGTGTTTAATTGCATTCTTGCTGCTACAAAAACACTTTTTTCATGCTACAATGATTCATGACTCTCCCATTATGTGTATTTATTAGGTGACAGCTCTTGCTGACAAGAGCAGAGAATAAAATGCTTTCAGAGGAAACAAGAGATCCAGGTGTCTGCTTTTGGTTTATGTGATGTCAGGTCAGTCCCATTGCACATTGGGGAGTGTTCTTTTGTGTGTGTGTGATATGACAACAGACAGGGTCAAATTCCAGATGGTCATCTTATTTTAAAGAGTGTGAAGAAGATAAGTGATTCAAAAAAAATTAAGAATATATCATATGGACAATAATATATTTTCAATTTAAGATAGTTTGTGAAATGAAGAAATGTACCATGCAAATAAGAAGCAGCTTTAGCAGGGAAATGCTCTGCCTTATCAACAGCTGATTGTTATTTGAATGTTTATTAGTAGGATGAGAAACTCAAAACTGGACAACATTGGAAGAAAAAAAAATGGATTCTGTTTTCACCACTCAGAAATCTTACAGTTTCTATATTTTTGTGATATATAACAAAAAGTACAGCTTTTGAAATATTTGTATTTCTGTTATTACAAAATATAAATGTATGTTTAAATCAAAGATCACTATGATAAAAGAAGTGATGGATACGAGTTGGAATGACCAAATGAGTAAATTTTATGTTCTAGATCTCATCTCTTTCTCACAGCATCAGAAATAAAATCACAATAAGGACACAAAGGACTCAGATAATAGAATAATAATTCTTCCAACTTGGGATAATAAATGCAACACTCAAAACTTCTAAAATTCAGGCAATAGAAATTATTGTGCATTGTGGACATATGCTACATATAAAAAGATCATATCTTTATATCTCAAAAATATTGCTCAGTTCCTGGTATATGGGAAGCTTTTAATAAATGTTTGTTTATTGAGTGCATGACTGAATGAATGCCTGAAAATTCTAGGAGTTACAGAAAAATATGAATGACGTAGAGCAGAGGTTGGCAAACTTTTTCTATAAAGAGGCAGATAGTAAATATCTTAGGTGTGCAGGTCGTACAGTCTCCTTCTTAAGTACCCAATTTGGCCATTGTAGTGAAATAAATGACAAGTGAAGGAACAGGTATGGCTGATATTCCAATAAAACTTTATTAACAAAATCGAGGTACATGTAATAGGTTGTAATTTATTGACCCTAAGACAGAGCAAGGTTGATCATTGTTTTCAAGAAGGTGCGATGAGTGAAGGGAAATAGAAAAACAAATATTAAAAACAATATGAATAGTTCCTTCCAACTAGGATGGTGCAGGTGGTATTCAACTCATGCTCCTTCAGAGAAGGATGAAAAGCTGAATTGAAAAACAAAAATAAAAACAAAGATTGAAGAGCAAGGAGTGTAGCCAGCACTTGAGGGCACAAGACTCAGAATGAGGGAAATGCAGCCTGGTGAGCTGTAAATTCCCACTGGCCTTTCCTGGTATTTGCCAACTCAAATGGTAGGCAGTGTCCTGCAGCCCTACTATCGAAGTGAGGTGCAGTGCCTGTCTATAAGCTGTTACTACCAGGATGTGTTGAGATAGTTACAGTATGTGACAAATTTAGAAAAGTTTATAACAGAGTAATTTTTGGTCCATTTTATCTAATAATTTTAAAAATAGTCCTGTAGTTTTATGTCTTTTATTCATTATATCTTCTCAGGAATTCATACTTACTGTATTTTACAAAGGTATCATTTAAGGGCAGATAAGACATTTTTAGTAAGTAAGATTTGAGTTCTTGATGGTGACACAATCTCTCCAGGAATGCAGTATTGCTTCTTTTTTTTTTTTTTAAAGATTTATTTATTTATTTGAGAGACAAAGAGAGGTGTGGGAGAGGCAGAGGGAAAGGGAGAGAGAGAATCATGAAACAGACTCCCCACTGAGCACAGAGCCCTAGGTGGGGCTAGATCCCAAGACCCTGAGATCATGACCTGAGCCCAAATCAAGAGTGAGTTGGCCACTTAACCACCCAGACACCCTAGTATTGCTTTTGATTTACTATTTTTCTAGGAAGGGGCAGTTTGAATGGCTTGCATTTTGTCTTTCTCCATAATAGCCCTCCCTCCACAGGTCAGGGAGCCAGTGTAGGGATTCTGCCTATTGTTAAGTTTGTCTCTTCCAAGTATGCATTCTGGAACTTGGGCAGTAACCATGAATAGAATCCTGGAATCCGTGTCAATTAAGAGCCAGTATCTAGCAGTTCCAGAAAGATGCAATTTCCTTTCCCCTAACACACAGTTACCCTGGTAAAAACCATAGGTGCCTTTGGGAGATGGGGGAAAGATTACCAGGATAAACTTTCAGTAGTGTAGTGGTATCCTCTTCTGAGGGGATCTGGCCTTCCCTACATTAAAGGTGGTGGGTCTGTAAACTGGTTTCATGCCTGGGAATTGATTGAGGGGTCATGACCCTGTTTTTATGATTGGAATTAGACTTGTATTCACTTGATCTAGAAGTTGTCTGCTTATACAGATCAAGTAAAAATTTAGTAGGCTTACTATTTGTTTCACTTTTAGGAACACGGTGATTAGCCAACACCATAGGTCTATGCAAGTCACATAATTCTGATTGCTCTTTTAACTCTGCTGTCTTTTAAGATAAGTACATCCACCTTGCCTTTGACTGTTGAGTGCTGCCACCTGGTCCTGCCACCCTGGGGTCCAGTTACTTCCATTACATTTAAATTTTCCAATGCAGTGGCTGGAGTCCCTCCGTAAATTCTGGCCTTCGGAGAATAACTTTCACAAGGATTCTGGGAGTCCCCTCACAAATTTTTTGCTCAATGTATTGGTGAAAGTGTTACCTCTTGAACCTCCCGTGTGAGTAAGTAGGTCTTAAATGACGAATCTATCCTAACTTTCCAATCTTTCTAAGCCTCTGAAACATTTCCTGAACATTAAAACAAAGATTTCCAGTTTGCTCACAGTGGGCCATCTTTTGATGCATGGTTTTGTTTATTAGAGCCCCTCCTAATTTCCCAAGCTGCAACATTAAATCATTAAATGTAGAATCTTTGTTTAGTGAGACCATATCAATAAACTCTGCCTGATTCAGCTTTATGTTCCTTCTACGATTATTCTACTATCTTTAATGTCCATTTTCAGATATGGTCTCCTGATTTCTGTTTGTGGACATTAGAAAACTCTTTTTTTTTTTTGGAGTGTAGTACACCTCCTCATGGGTTATACTTTTCACTGCATCGCTAGGGACCCTCTGGGACTTGAGTCAAATTATCAGCCTCGAAGCAAAGATGGGTGGTGGTGGTGGGTTCTGAGGAGACCGCCTGTCTTCCACAGCACCTGTTATGGTTTCCTCAGGCAATGCAGGGTTAATCTCAGACAGGTGGAAAGAGAGATCCAACTGTGGGGGGGGATGACCCTGTTACTGTGGTTGGGGAGGACACCCTGCTGGAGTGGTGGAGCCAATTCCACTGGGAGTGGGGAGGACTTTCCCACTGGCAAAATAGACACATCAGTATTTGGGGGCGTACTGTCCCCAGCTTCATCATTGCCTCTCCACACAATCCATCCTAACTTCCAGGATCCCTTTCTTTCCCAAACAATGCCCTCACTTGAGCAGTAGACACCCTGTGAGGCTCAGAGTTCAACTTGCCTTGTAATTCATCCATTTGCAGGATGAAGGTCTATGTTTGTTGTTCAGCAATTGCAGTCCTAGGGCTCCTGGAGATAAGGCTCTCCTTCAGGGGACCCCTAGAAGTTCTTAGCTCATTTATATAGTACTTGACCTGAAATTCAAATTCCTGAGCTTTCTTTCTTTCTTTCTTTCTTTTTTTCTTTCTTTCTTTCTTTCTTGATTTTATTTATCTATTTATTATTTATTTATTTTACAGAGAGAGAGAGAGCACATTCACAAGTGGGGGGAAGGGCAGAGGGAGAGGGAGAAACTTGCAAGAAGACTCTGCACTGAGTGCAGGGCCTAATGCAGGGTTCAATCTCAGGACGCTGAGATCATGACCTGAATCAAAACCAAGAGTCAGATGTTCAACTGACTGAGCCACTCAAGTGTCCGTGAGCTCATCCTTTTCTTTCAACTCTTTATCCAGGGGCATTAGGAGCAACCAACCAACATCATTATATTCCTTGGTTTTCCAAAAGCGTTCTAAAATATCATATACAGAGTTACTTAGCTTCTTTCTTCTTATAAGTGGTTGATGAGGAGTATGCAATATAGATTTGTTGTGCATCTTTACACAGAATGGCCTTAGTCCAATATGACAGTGTCTTTATAAAAGGGTGAAATTTGGACGTGGAAACACATACACGGAGATAACAGCCTATAAAGATAAAGGTAGAGATTGGGTGATGCTTCTACAAGCCAAAGAATACTAAAGATTGCTAGCAAACCATCAGAAGCTGGGTAGATTCTCCCTCAGAGCCCTCAGAAGCAACCAACTCTGATGACTCCTTGATCCTGTACATCTAACTTCAGAACTGTGAGATAATAAATTTCTGTAGTTTAAGCCACCCAGTTTGTGGTACTTTGTTAGGGTAGCCCCAGCAAGCACTACAGTGTAGGAGTGAAAATGCCATTCCTATCTCTAGCTTTTGTTTCCTGGACCTATGTACTCTGGTTAAGGGAGGAACAGCATCATGCATTGGTTGCTGGTTTAGTGCATTTGCTGAAGCTTCTATAACAGCATTTAACCCCTATTATGTATTTTCTCTCATTACGGGTTCTTGGTAGGCCATTCCTCCATATTATCAGGTTAACTGCTGTGATGGTTAATTTCACGTGTCAACTTGACTGGATCATGGGATGCCCAGATGTCTGGTTAGATGTTATTCATGGGTGTTTCTGTGAGAGTGTTTCTGAAAGATTCACACTTGAACCTAATGCTGAGTGAAGAGTATCAGTCCCCTGTGTACATCATATAAACTCAAGTTTGCATACCTTTGTTAATGCTGTTCCTTCCTCCTAGCAGGTACTCTTCCACATCCTCCAAGGTCTAGCTTAGTCGTTTTGTTCCAGGAAGTCTTTCATGAATCACTGCTTTCTGTATCCCCTGTGATCAGGCTAAGTGCCTCACTGTGTCTCCATAGAGCTTGGACAATCCTCAACGACTCATAGGGGCCCAACAAATGCTTTTAGAGTGTAGCTGAATTGGAAATTATCCATGAAGTAGCAACTTGGTGAAATATAATTATTTGTCCCAATTATTGTAGTCTGAAAGACAGACTTTATTTTGTATATTTAAAGGGTTATGTATCCACTAGCTGTTGCTAGAATCTAGACGTTATCACTGTTTCAGAAATACTGCACAAGAAACCAGATGCTAACTAAAACTTAAAGTCATTTCTGAAATTTTAATTATCATTGACATATATCTGGGTAACTAGAAGTCATTAAACATAACTCAAAATTTAAAATTATGTTTATTTCATGTGCTTCCAATAAGTTTTCTATATATTTTATAATAATTCAGATTTTTGAAGAGTCTTTTCAAACATGGCATCAGAGGATAGAGCTAAGTGCCCAGAAGGTAGAGCCAAAAGATGAAAAGTACAATGAACAAAGGAATCACTCCCAGAAAACAGAAACCGTCACAACCGCTACTCCCTCTCGAAGGGGCTCAGTGATATGATCCCAGATGGGTTTCAGAATTAATAAAGACCAGTAACTGCCTGCTGCTTACAGTCTCCACTTCTGTACATTGAGTGTTGAGGGCTTGAGGGACTGATGACAATTTGTTTTAGTTCACAGATGTCTGGATCAAGAGTTGCTACCCATGAGGAGCCTTACCATATTCAGACTTGATTAAAATTGCAAGGATCTGGAAATTGAGCCTGATATCCAAACAAAGATAAGACTTTGGGGAAAAGCTTAAGAGTATTATTCATGGAAGAAGAATGTGAATAAATTACTGTAGTTGGAGAGTGGACTCCGGAAAATTCCTTTCAAGATTGCCACAGTAATTCCCCCATCCATCTATGCAAATCCTTTGTCATGTGACTTTTCCACGTCTTCTGTCAAGAGGTAGAGTCTGTTTCCCCATCTCTTTAAATATGGGATGGCCTTGTGACTTACGCTGATCAACGGAATGCAGTGGAATGATGTTGTATGTGCAACTTCTCAAGCTAGTCCTTCAGGGGCCCTACAGCTTCCACCTTCACCCTCTTGAACTCCTGAGCCCACAATACTGTGGAAAAAGCCCAGTCTACCCTACTGGTGAATGGTATGTAAGTGGGTCCATTTTGTACCCTTTACCCTAGTCAAATTATCAGATAAAAAGAGCTAATGAGTATTCCCAGGGGACAGCTGTAGAAGAACAGCTTAGTTTGCCAACCCCCAAAATTGTAGAAAATAATCTTTGCTGTTGTTAGTCCCTATGTTTTGAGCTGGTTTTTGTTATTGTCATACGATATTGTTATACAATATTAGAAAATTGAAAAAATGCATTTACCTAAGTTTTTATATGAATTTGTCATACTTCTTGGTGATTTTATATAATCAAGTGTTATTGGTAACAATTTTATATCAATATTTGGTAACTGAACAAAGTAAGAACTCAATAAATATTTATTGAAAGACTAAATCAGTGCAGGCAGTTTCAATCCCCAAATCAAGAATCACTTATTTTTTTATTAGTAAAGATACTATGTATATTATTAGAGTTAAATTACTGTTCATCTTTATTAATTACTAAGCATCATAGTATATCAGTTTATTATTTGTGCATTTTCCTTCATTTTTTCACCTTTTTTGGAAGCTGAAAGACAACAGTGATGATGGAAAAGAAGAAAAAACTGATAAAGATCACAATCAGTTTTGTTTACATAATGTCTTAAAAGATAATAAAATATCTTTCAGAGATTTTTTTATGAGAACCAAATATGCTTTCGTTTAAATGAGAGGATTAGAAATAAATACCGTGGAGCTTGTTTGTTGAAGTTTAATTAGCATTAGATTCAGACTTTCAATTTTCAGCTCCTCTCCTTTCTGGTCATGCAAGTAGATAACCAAGTTTCTTCTAACCTTAGTGTCCTCATTTGTAAGGTGGGGACAGTGATATATGTCTCAATAGATTATTGCATTTTGTAGACATTGAACTGCTCAAAAATGCTATTATTATTAATTCTTATTCTAGAAGATTCTTTGCTTCAAATGCAAACCTTCAGCATTATATGTAAGGTAGCTTGATTTAATAGGAAAATGTAGGCTACGTGACATAAAATACAGATTAGCCCATACGAACACCCAACCCAGACCCTTCTGTATGTTCTTCCTCAACTCTTGAGACTGGGAACCTGTAAAATTCACTTCCTAGAGTCTTTTTCAGCTAAGTATGGTCACAGAATTCACTTCTGTGCAATGAGTGAAGCACAAGCATAAGTGTGGAAGTACCATCTCTCCCGTCTGTAAGGTAGATGTAATGATGGCAGCTCGAATAGCTGCCATGCAACCATGAGGGAAAGTGAAAAAAATCAAACCCATCACCCCATGCAAACAATGCCCTACCACTAGATTTATTGCTATATGAGAAAAAGAATATCTTCAATTGCTTTAAGGTCACAAGTTAATTGAATTCTCCCTCGCAAGTGAATGCAAGACCCAACTGAGACACCCTTTGGCATAGAATGGATACAATTCCATTTTATTCCTTACTAGTTGTGTGATGTTAGCAAAAGCAACATGTGGGAGCAAGGGTTGGTGAGGGAGGGGTCTAGCCATTGATACCACCCAAGAACTAACATGTTAAGCACCCAAGAGTCTTTCTGGCATATAATGGGCTGTGAGCGGCAAAAATCACGGATACGAGTTATTTCCCTTATCCAATGGCTGTGAATTATTTGTTAGGAGATCATGGAATTACTTCCCTATGACCATTTTGTTTTGAAGAGAATACCTAGGGCAATTCAACAGAGTCTGAACAGAAAATAAAAGTTATTGAACATACTAAGCACTAAGCAAATGTCAACACTCTCTCCTTTAGGTTGTGGGCTTACAGGTAGGTATTTTCCAGACAAACCAATCAAATAACTTTAAAAAGCTAATTACAACTTGAAACTAAGAGGAGGCTTGATATTCAAAGTATTTTTTTAAGTCAGTTTAAAATGTGCCATGTCTACTGACAGATGTAGTTCCTATTCAGTGGTCTTATTTTAAAATAAATAAATATAGCAAGAACTACTCGGCTAAGCATATACATTTCATCACATTCTGGATACTAAGCTGCTTACTGTCAAAAAATAACTCAAGTCTAAGAAAGCGTTTTACTAAAACTGCCTTACAAGATTTTCTTTCTTTTTACCTCTATATGAAAAATTCCAAATAACATTGGACAATGTGGTCCCTTGGAATGTATGGTCTCACAGTATTTTACAAAAATAAAGTCCTGACACACTGTATTTTAAGAGTAAGAGTGGGTGAGACATGAAAGAAAATAAAAAACTTGAGTCTCTTTTGGGTTAGAATTTGTTCACTTCTGTATAAATAATTAAAAAGAATCCCTCCCTCTTCCGAATTCACTTGTGGTCAATTAGGTAATCTGGACGAAACTTCCTGCTGAAAAGTACAAAACAAAAAGAATAAAATATATATTTTTAAATCTTACAAACTTCAAAAACATCGTAAGGATTTACCCGGATAACTTATTAGTGAGAAAACAGGGAAACAGCCTGGTAAAGAAGCAACATCTACCCTGAGAGAATATGACGATCTTGACCAACTTAAACTGTTATTTTGATAGCTCTGTGCAGAGAGAGAGCTGATCGAAGGCTAGAGAGGATGCAAGGGGCGCACCCCTTAGAAGACTCATTCCCACAAGCTGGAACCTGGGAGGTCTACTCTCTCCAAATAAAGGTGAGTGAGACATGACGCAGCTGCTCCAGAACCTACGTGATGAGTTTCCTTGGACGTTCATGTAGGCACGTAGGCACGTAGGCACGTAGGCACGTAGGCATGCCTGCATGCCCAAGGAACCTCAGCACGTTGCTCTGAGGTGGCCCCTGCCTGGTATCCTCCTCGGAGGAAAGTGCTAAATCCAGAATCTCAAATTATTCATCTTTTTCCCCCCAAATACATTTGCCGGTAAAAATAAGATACTGTATAACAGAACAATCTGACTAAATAAATAAATAAGTGACAGATAGATAGATAAATAAAAACAGATGTGCAAACACATCAGACATCTGAATGTGTAATAGACCATGAAACCTACGTTTATTGTGTTTAAAGAAATAAAAGTGATAAAATTGAAAATATTAGTAGAAAGCACAAAGCTATAAAAGATGTCAATAAACTTAAAGAAATAAATTAACCATGGATTCAAAAAAACAGCTGAAATTTAAAAGTTAACGAATAATGAACGGTTGTGGGGGACTATACTTAAAACACTACTGGCCCTATGGGAACACTTGCCATAGACACGGTGTAGGTGGAATTTATGGGAGTGCTTCTTACTGAAACAACTAAATAAAATATTACTAATCATAGTGAAATATAATTTTATATGATGTATCATCCACAGCAGACATTTCTAGACCCCTTCATCTCCCATTCATTTTTCATTTCATCTTTAAAGTTACTCCATCAGTGGGATTGGGAAGATTTGTTCACTTTCAGATGAGAGGACTGAGGAACAGTGCGCAAGTGTCTTTCAAAAACTGTCATTACCTTTTTACCTAATTTCACTTTTAGGAATTCAAAGTTGCTTTGAAAATTAATAATCTAGGGGTGACTGGGTGACTCAGTCATTAAGTGTCTTCCTTCGGCTCAGGTCATGATTCCAGGCTCCTGGAATCGAGCCCCACATCGGGCTCCCTGCTCAGCAGGAAGCCTGCTTCTCCCTCTCCCACTCCCCCTGCTTGTGTTCCCTCTCTCACTGCCTCTCTCTTTTTCAAATAATTAAAATCTTTTAAAAAAATTTAATCTGTATTGCGTAGCTTGCTAGACTGAGTGAAACTTGAGATTAACTCTTAATTATATCTTTACCCCACATATGGATAAAAATTGTGTTTACAGTTTGTAAGTAAATACTAAAATTGATGGAGAGACGTTGATTCTAAGCCAAGTGGACAGCACATCACTGGGTGATATTTGTATGTCTTAGGAAATAGATACACATGTATGGAGCTGTTTGTTAAGTGCGGGTGAAATCGTTGTGAAATGAAATGCATGGTGAGTGATATGGCATCACCTGGTTTTCTGAGCCGAAACCTCCAGTTTGGGATTTATGAAGACATAGACTTCAGAAACCAAAGGATAAAGATCTATTTCCATCAGCATGTAAGGACACCATTATCCCACATCCTAAGTGATAAAGATGGAGACACCAAGAAAATGCATCCGTTTTTGTAAATCAAAATTGTGTCTGAGCAAAAGAATATACCTCCTGGCTCACATGGGGCGGGGTGGGGGGGGTGACAAAAAAAGGAATCAGTCAAATGTCTGGGAAAAAAGTGACTCAAAAAGAGTATGTGACAATAGGTTTAAGGAAGAGAGGAAATCAGGGGTGGACAGAGGGGGGCTTGCCAGCACGCACCTGTCTGGAGTGTGACATTGAAGCAAATATCCTAGGGAAGTGAAACTCCGTAGGGTAATGTTTCTCTAGTTTTTGTGTACTGTTGAGTTCTGTTACATAATTTCATTCAATTAAGCACATTTAATGTGACACAGTTTTAGAGGCTTAGTTGTATACAGTCTTTTGACTAATATATCTGAAACAAGTCTTCTTATCAATAGCAAAGATGTCAAGTTCAGTCTCACTCCCCAGGCATTTCTCAATTTGCACTGCCAATTTCACAAATGGAAAGGTTCTCAAGATCCTTCTCTGTGACTCTGTTAGCACCATTAGCCCTGCCAATAATTTGAACCAAACTAATTTCAAGGGGTTAGGACAGCTCTGGTGTGATAATGGGAACTTTTAAAAAAACAATACAAATGACGGAATCACAAACCTACAGGTGGAGAACAGGTTAGTGGTTTGCAGCGGTGGGAGGTGGGATGGAGGAGGTGCCCTTAGCTATGAAAGAGCGGCACAGGGAATCTGCTACGTAGATTTCTGTCTTTCGCCTGTGGTCACAGACACATGAACTTACGCGGGTGCAGAGAACAGAAAACATGCACAAATGAGTGCCTGCAAAACCAGTGAAATCTGGGACACCTGGATGGCTCAATCGATTAAGCATCTTGCCTTCTGCTCAGGTCATGATCCCAGGGTCCTAAGATCAAGTCCCACATCAGTCTCCTTGTTCAGCGGGGAGCCTGCTTCTCCTTCTGCCTGCTGCTCCCCTGCTTGTGCTCACTCTCTGACAAATAAATAAATAAAATCTTAAAAAAAAAAAAAAAAGACTGAGGCTGGACAGAGCTCTGAGGAAGAAGGTAAGCATGGAAACTTGTTTTGTTGCCTGGCTCAGAAAGAAGTGTCCTTTGCATGTGCTGGGTCTGTATGGCATTTCATCTACTGAGTCCAAGCCCTGACAAAGTTTCCACCAAAATGGTAGGCTCTTGTTTTCTAGCAGATGGTGAGCGGACCTCCTGTAGAGAGGTAAAGGCTTGTCCATACCTGGCCCTGCTCATGTCTTCGCCCATCCACCAACAAAGAGCGGAGTGTTTAATATCAGGGAGACGGGGATCCACATCCTTCTACATCACTTAGTACACGTTTCTTAGGTGGAGGAAATAAAGGATAAACCCTCATCTATTTGAAATGCTAGAAGCATTAAGCACATTATCTTTTTCTTCCAAATAGTTTTTGCATGAAAAGAGTGATTATTATTATTATTGCCTCTGATAATTTTTGGAACGAGTCATCAGCTGGTAGATGTTAACTCTTATTCTTTACTAAAAGAAGAGACATTTCTGCATCACGAGATATCTTGAATAGATTAAATTGCTTTGGGGAAAAATTGCCGCAATGAAACTTTAATAGGTTGCTTAATATGGAGTTTAAAAAAAAAATGTCCACCCTTATTGTTTATTGAGAAGAGATTTCTGTAGATTTTTGCCCCCAGAAGAATTTTTCAAGCACTGCAGAATCATTGCTCAGTTCAGAGCTGGTTTCAATAGTTCCCTTAGAATTGGAGTGTAATAAACACAGCAGTGTACTTTTTTTTTCTTTCATTACATGTTTCCTTGAAAGGTTTTAGCCGTTTTCTTTTCCTAAGGAAATATCAACTTAAAGAAATTGCAGTTAGAGGCATTTTAATAGTACTGCCTTTTTTTTTCTTCTATGGAAGAGGCGGATGGCATGAGAGAAGTGATAATCACTGGTACTGCACTTGACAAAATATTTAACGTTAGTGGAGGAAAACTAAAAGAATGGTGGTCATTTAAAGCCAGGAATACGAGATTCCTGTGAGCCCACAGCAATGCCACAAAGCTTCATCCCACATCGTGCGGTTAGACATTGATCTTCACACCCAGAAGACCTGTGTGGCGGGGGCCACAACCAGAGTGTAGTGTGACGTGGAGGGCACGCGTCTCTCCTCTCCGTTAGCGTGAGCGTCAGGAGCCTGGGTGTTGGGGTTAGAACGCCTTTCAGCTCCCTTCGCTGCCTGCACCTCAGCTACCTCGGGCCAGTGAGTAACCGTGAAAATGAACATCGACGTCATCGGCTATCAGACACCTGCCTGTGCCAGTCTTTATAATGAACACTTGATATGCATCGGTTCTTCCCCTCGTCGCCAGGATAGCAGGTCAGCTCCCTCTCCCTCTCCCGGATAGGAAGGCTCGAAAGGACTGGGTAACTTGCCCCCAGGCACACAGCTTGTCAGTTGCCCAAGTGGCATAATCAGCATTTTCTCTGATGCCTTTATGAAGGTACGATGACATTCAGAGACCTGTCAGGGAGTTCTGCAACCCAGGTCAATGAGTGGACCTCCGTTTAAGGGACAAGAAGGAATGTGAGCTTGTGGAAAGCCAGAGGTCAGCCAGGTGAGCAGCGGAGCGAAGTTGTTTATGGCCCTCTGCATGAGATCATCGCGACTTTAAGGCCAAATGCTCCGGTGACACCCTTTGTAATCTGGCAGTGTAAAATCAAATCCCAAAGAGGGGGTGGCTTAATCCTGCAGACCAGTGGCGAAGTGGTCCTCCCTGCCCAGGGAAGTTACAGAAGGAAAAGGCTTAGATGGATTCTGACTGCCGTGGCGTCAGAAACTAGCCTCAGTAAGCTGGAAATCTTCCCCAGTCTGTAAGTTCTATTATCTACATTGATCATCTTCCAAAATAAATCAGGTTTGCCAAGACAAGAAGAAAGATTTGCTCCCTTGAAAATTGTTTTGTATTTTTTTTTTTTTTATTCAATGATCAATCAAGTTGGGCCACAAGGGAAGATACAGGGGCAGTTCAGGAAAGAAGCAAAGTTTATGATACTCACAGGTCCCAGAATCAAGAGACCCTGCCTGTCAGCTTGCAGGGTCACATGAGGAAGGTATCAGGGTGGTCCAGAGCGAGGAGCTACACTCTGGAGGGGTCCCGAGGCTGTAAAATTTATTGAGTTTTCCAGGGAAATGCAAAGCAGGGCAAGGGAAAGGATTGAGAACTGACTAGTTTGATAATTTCGGCAAGCTTTGAGCTGTTGGTACCTTGGCCCTGGGATGATGTAGTGGCAGAATATGGCCTCATGGGTGTGTGGGCAGATAGAGGAGGTGTGGCTGTGGACTGGTCAGTTTGCAGATGAAAGACATGTTCCGCAGAGCCCTTTGTTACTTTGAAGAATTGGCTAGTCCCAAGGGCCAGTGCTGCCCGGCCAGAAAGGTTTTTTAAAATGTCACAACATCATAAGATACAGAAAATAAAACTATACATATTTATATTGTATACATAATAGATATTTATATATATTTATTTTTAATATGTATATATGTAATATACAAGAGAAACAGCCCATAATAAAGGGAAACCTGGTGCCACACTGCTCCATTCTGCACCCCATATCTTGGATTCCCAAATGCAAACGCCCGCCACGCTCATTATCTTGCCTTCTTCCTCCAGAGCAGCTTGGGTCAAGTTTGACTCTGAAGTCTCATAAAACTTCTAAATACTCAGAGTCCTGGAACCCATTCCCAAAGATTCTGATTTAATATGCCTGCCTAAAGACCTGGAAGCCTGAAATGTTAACAACTGTGCAGACTCCGCGCCCAAGATGCCAGCCCTGGGGACAGGCTCCTCTGCCACTGGCTAGAGAAATGTACACACACGCACCCATTCACACTCAGACACAATTTGGCACTTGCTTCGAAAACTTCCCGTTCCACCACCTTTTGGGAAATCTTCCCAAGCCTCTCTCCACCCGGGATTAAACCACTGTAATTTATCACAGCCAAGGCCTTTAAACAACAACAACAACAACAACATTCTGGATGGGAGCCACACTCCCAGTGCCTGGCACCTTCTACTTTTGGCTCGACAATATGAGATGTGTAACTTTCCTCAAACATGGCATTTAAAACTCAGAACACAAAACCTGGCAAACTTGCTGAGATAGGGAGGGAGACTGCTTCCTGTTTCCTACATCAAAAAGACCAGCGTGCACCAGAGGGAGAAAGACATTTAAGCAGTGCCACACTGAGTCCTTAGGAGAATGGACGGTCATCCACAGGCCCCTGAAATGTCTTCACATGGGGTTAGATTTGTTTCAGCCCCACAAATGGAAGACTTATCACTGAAATGGTGGGGGCTTTCAGGGACGTCCCCAGAAAATCGCCCTTCGAATTCTGAATTTCAGTCACGCTGGCGAGATAGAAATGGAGGGAAAATTTGAAAACGCTCTATATTTACATAGGCTATGGAACTGCCAATAGGATGGCAAATAGTGGTCCCCAAAAAGATATGTCTACATCCTAATCCATGGAACCTATGAATATTCCTTTACGTGGCCAAAGATGGGATTCATTAAGAATTTTAAGAGGAGGAGCTTATCCTGGACTCTCCAGGTGGGCTCTAACTCCAATGACAAGTGTCCTCATAAGACTGAGGCAGAGGGAGATCTGACAAATAGAGAAGTGATGTGAAGAAGGAGGCCGAGATCGGGACGATCTAGCCACAAGCTCAGGATTGCTGGCAGACAGCAGACACTTGCAAAAGTCAAGGAACAGAACCTCCCCAGGGGCCTCAGGAGGGAGCGAGGCCCTGCTGACAACTTGACTTTAGCCAAATGAGACCCAATTCAGACCTTTGACCTCCAGAACTGGGGGATAATAAATTTGTGCTGTGTAAGCCATGTTTGTTACAGCAGCAATAAGAAACTAAGACACCAACCAACAAGGAAGTTACAAATTTGGAAAGACAGTCTAAGCCGGCCAAATGGGCTTCAAATTCTAACCCAGCCATAAACCATCTATGGGACAGTCTCAGTTTCCTCAACTGTAAAAAGAGGGTAATAAGATTTTCTTCACAGTATTGTGAAGATCACATAAGATAACTGGAAAGTGTCAAACAGTAGACTTATAATAAATAAAAGCTTCCAGTATTTGTCCTAGTTACCAAACATTGCTGGACAGAGAGACTCTACATTCCCACATGTTTTCCACACTCAAAAGGTATGTTTTATTTCCAAGAACATTGCAAGAAGTACCAATATAAAAGTAGTCTGTTCCCATAACTATGCCTAGTAGAATGCCCTGGATTGCGCAGTGGTAAAAAGTTTATGACCTCTCAAGCGGTCTGCTTTAGAGACCTCTCGGGCTCTTCAAACAGCAAAAAGCCTGTTGTTTGGCACACAAGAGTGGTAGAAGACTTACGTGGCTGCGGGAATGATGGAAGCAGCAGACAGAAGCAGGCCAAAATTGAGCCAAATGGAAACATTAAAAACTAACAATGAAAAAACCCACCACAAGCTACTGTATGACTTGCTTCCTTAAATGTTAATGGATGCTACTGGCAGTCAATGTCTAGGGCTAGGGTTGGAGGGGTGGGTTATGTAAAACTTATGGATTACAAAATGCATGCATTCTTATCTTTAAAGAAAATAACTTCAGTTGTGTCTCGTGTTTCCATCAAGTAAACAATATTCCAACCGCTTCAAATAGGTCGTCGTTAAGTTCCCCAAACATGTCAGGTATCGGGTCACCTGTGTGATGAGCTAATATTAAGAAAGCTTCTTCATCCTTCTGGAGCAGCTTCCTAAAGTCTAGGGACTAGGAAATGAAGCCCAAGAAATAAGACTAACCCGTGCCCCACTCCCTTCTACATTGCCCTTTCTGGAAGCTTGGACCCCTGAACTCAAGGGGAGTCCTGTCCAGACACTGGTACCAGCAACCACCTCAGGGAGTGGGGACATAGTATCCCCAGGACGAGGGCTCCTCACCCAGCTTAGTGTTAGCTTTGTCGTCTGTCCCACTCTGACTTTGTTTTGGTTTGGTTTGGTTTTTTGTAATTCCATTGTCTTGATTCTTGCTTTGTTTTCTGATGACTGCATTTCTCTCTAGTATTCCAACTCTAAAGGCTGAGTTGTGCGTTTTCTTCTTGGTTAGGGTCTATGCTCAGTGAACTGGCTTCTCTGGGATCCAGTCCCAAAGCTTTATTTCCTTGGGCCAAATTCTAGCAACTTCCTGGCCAACACCTTTGATGCTGCCTGTCCACTGGCTTGGCTTTGGTGCCTAACTGTTCCCCAATTAGCTTCTCTCTCCTGGTGGGTTAGCAGTTTTTCCATCCCTGTTTTTTTGCACGTTAAGCACTGCTACAGAACATGCAAAAATGCAAACTATTGCAATTGTATTAGGATAAGAAACATCATTTTCAGATGCAAAAACCTCTCAAAAGGTTAGGAGCAATGGGAGTGTTTATCAGCTGATGGGGAGCATAAACTTGCCCCTAATTCATAGCTTATTTAATAATGGGAGTCTGGATATGAGATTTTAGAGGGTAAAGAGAAGTGCCCCAAAAGTTAACTGTGAAAGCTACACTGCTGTGGGAGAGTCTGGGCAAGAAGAATTCAGACCATAACCCCTGAGAAGTAGAGAGGCAAGGGGTGGGGTAAGGTAACATAGTGCGGGGTCAGGGGGGTGGAGTTCAACTAGTACAGAGGTGAGAGAATTGACAAAAGCCAAACCTTTCTGCATACAAATATGTTTTGGGCATTTCTTTCTCACTCCCCTCTTTCTTAGGAGACCAGATCACATTTGCAAACTATTTCCCCTTGGAAGATCAGGAATATCTGAGAAGAGTAACTCCCTAACAAAATTCTCCCAGAATAGTAGAATTGGGTAAGATCTCAAGAGCAGGATGGCCACTGATCCACAGTTGCCCCAGACAGTCACATTTATATCTGTTGTCCTGGTGTAATTACTAACGTTGGCCCCCGCTGACTTTGTAAAGTGGCTATGTCTTAGAGATGATAAACTAAGCTAATGGCACATTGTATATTTAACACTCTTTCACAGCATCTAAATATGCTTATGGATGAACTCATGACTCACCCACCACCAGGAGTTCCTTCCAGTATCATACCAATCAACATTGATGTTAACTGAGACAAAGTCAACCTGCCGTATTTGGGACCAAATCAAGTTCCCATTGGTTCTATTTCTTCCTTTTGGAACCATTCTGAGCAAATCTGAGCCTTTCTACAAATATTTTAAAATAGTACTAGTTCTTCCCAAATCTTTTGTTGTTGTTGTTGTTGTTCCAAATCTTTTCCTCACCACACTAAGACTTCCCAGTTCCTTTATCAATTTCCATATGTCATTTTCTTCCTGTCCATCTCTCATTCTAATATGGAGAGCTCATAACATGAAAAATTCATTTCCCGGGGAACCTGCGTGGCTCAGCCAATTGAGCATCTGACTCTTGATTTTGGCTCAGGTCGTGATTTCACGGTGGTGAGACCGAGCCTCACATCTGGCTCCATGCAGGGCATGGAGCCTGCTTAAGATTCTCTTTCCCTCCCGCTTTGCCCCTCCCCTCCCCACTCTCGCCCCCGTGTGTGCTTTCTCCCTCTCTTAAAAAAAAAAATCATTTCTCAGTACATCCCTTTCTACTCTTTATATTAAAAGTGAATACATATTCTTCACTCATGGCTGATCAGCATTCAATTAGAAGCTATATCTTTTTGGTTGCAAATAATATGCCTGTAAAGATGGAGCTCATGTCCACCTTCATTCTTCCACATTCCCTCATGCTAATTAGCTAGATTATACCTTCCTTATTAGATGAGAGACAGATGGACCTCCAAATAACCTTTGATGCACAGCTTTTAAGTCAATTCTTCCTCATTCCAAAATTATGGAGCTAATTTCACTTTGAGCCTGAATGAAAAAGTTTACAGTTACCATCACTGAATTTAGTCTTGTTAGAGTCAATGTCTCATTTATCTGTCAATATTTCTTTGGATCCCAATTCCTAAATCCTGCTTGATCTTTGACAGTTTTGTGAAATGCCAATTTAAAAAGCATGCTTTCATTTTCTCATAATGTTCTGCCTAGGAAAATATGGGGTGTTAAGAAAAATTACTGAAGAAAAAAAAGAAGAAAAACAAGATTCTGCATGTCTAGAACATGCTAGAAAATCCTTGGAGCTGGAGATGTTTTCCTAAAGGAATGAGCAGATTTTTTCTAATTTTTCATGCATGCTCCATGATCTTGCTGGAATAACTTCCTCTTTATTCTTGCCCATTTTGCAATCTCTCCAGAAAACCAGAGATATTTGTGGGGAATCCTACAAGAGCTCAGTGAAGCATGTAGGTATTAGAGCTTAAAGACAGCCAGTATGCGCTTCGCTTTTGACAGGATATTTAGGGACTCACACAATATAGATTTCAGAAACTCTTTTCACATTCAATTGAGTCAAAGAGACCAATCTGTTGAACAGTTTTGGTTGTCAGGATCATTGTCTAGCTTTCCCTTTTACTTTGCTTAGGAAGACATAGAAATGGCATTATATGGCAGAACAAAAATTGGGAAAATTCCATGTCTGAATTATATAACATTTGCTCATGTGTTTCTCCATTAAACAAACTTCTCTACTGGAGTGTTTGGGGGAGGCATACTTTTTTTTTTTTTTTTTTTTTTTTTTTTAGATTTTATTTATTTATGGTGGGGAGAGAAGCAGAAGGAGAGGGACAAGCGGATTCTGTGCTGAGCACGGAGTCTGACCTCAGGACTCCCAGATCGTTACCCAAGCTGACCCAAGAGTCTGACACCTAACTGACTGAGACACCCTGGCGCCCCTGGGGGAGGCATACTATTTGTCAGGCACTAGGCTACTGCAAAATGAAAATTAATTCAGGATCCTTATTTGGGGGAACTCATTTACTAGCAATGGAGGCAAGCATATAAGTAAACTGTAATATAATAGAGACCAATTTTAGCTTCTGCTGGGAACTATATTTTATAGAAAATGACTATTCTTATTTTATAGACTCAAAAATGTCTACAGCTGGAAGTTATCATAAAGAGCATGTCTCGGGGCGCCTGGGTGGCTCAGTCATTAAGCATCTGCCTTCGGCTCAGGGCATGATCCCAGAGTCCTGGGATCGAGCCCCACATCAGGCTCCTCCGCTGGGAGCCTGCTTCTTCCTCTCCCACTCCCCCTGCCTGTGTTCCCTCTCTCTCCGGCTGTCTCTCTCTGCCAAATAAAAATCTTTAAAATAAAAAAACTTTAAAATAAAATCTTTAAAAGAAAAAAAAAGAGCATGTCTCCCTCCTCCATTACCATTAGATTCACTAACACAACCTCCTTTTGAAAGTACAGCTAGCAGCTAATATACGTCAATTTCCTGAAATACACTGTTGTATTGAAAGTCCATATCCTCATAGTAAAGTTTGTCCAGGTCTTCATGACACCAAAGACACCAATGACATAAAAAATATAATTTGACTGTTTTGGTTTCATGATATGAAGATGTGAAATAGTCCTATTTGGAAACATGTTTTAAAGCTTCCATTAAATGATATAATGCTAGCGAAGTGAAACTTTTTGTTCAAAGTAGAAACAAATATCTATGAGATAGGAAAATATGATTTGTCCTTCCAGATGGAATTCAGCCTCACACTCTCTGACAAGGGAACTAAGAAATACTTAGCAGGAGAGCATTATTGCTGTGCTGGTCCCATGAAAGCAGCACTACCACTCTCCTTTACGGGAGAGCTTTCACATGACTGAAAATCACTCTGATATTTAGAGATGCTCTTTCTTCATAAATAGCCACAGTTACCACTTTTAGAAGCATGTAATCAGGGCACTTCTATAAATGGTACACAATTCTCTTGGGAGGCAGCAGGAGTTCATCTCTTTGGCCTATTCACGTGGAGACTGAGAATTTGCATGCAAAAAGTGAAGATATTGAAAAATCTTTCTTCCTTCCAGCTGTACTCTATACCCAATGATGCCGCTCCTTCTAATGCTCTCAGGCTACTCTATTACTCCTGGTGCTGGTACTATTACTACTCTTATGCTATTACTTCCACTGCTACTACTGATGATGACAATAATCATAGCTAAAACTTGAGCCTTGTGTTGTCATGACGACTGCATGAAGTTTGATTCGACTATAATGGCTGTATTTCAGTTGTAAAATGGAGGCAGAGAGAGGTTGAGTAACTTTTCAAAGATCCAAGAGCTTGGAAGTGGGAAGGGTCAGGAGTCAACCCAAAGCACTCTGGCTCCAAAATAAATGTTCGTACCCATCATGGCCGGCCACCTCCGGATGACTCTTCACCTATTCCAATTATTGCAAATAACTGTATATATTTACTACAGAACTTAAAATATTTTTGAAACATGTGTTTTAATAAACTCCTGGACATTTTCAGTGTGCTATTTATAGAAATTATGTTACAGATTATTTTGGAAATATTACGTTACCCTATGAAAAATATTTTTGAAATTTTTGTTATTTTTTTCTCATGGTAGCTCAATTAACATTCAACTTTTTTTTTTATTTTTAAGTTTTTATTTTATTTCCAACTAGTTAACACACAGTGTTATGTTAGTTTCAGTTGTATAATATAGTGATTCAACAATTCCATGCACCAGGTCCTCATCATGACAGTGCACTCCTTAATCCCCATCACCCTATCCTCCCATCCCCGCTGATTAACATTCAACCTTTCCTCTCTCTATATTCAATGTTTGACCTCTAAAAATATATAATTAACCAATAAACCAGTAACGGAATATTTTTAATATTCTGAAATTATGAAAAAATGTTAAAAAGTTTATTTTTTAAAAATTTGTCATGAATATGTGTATCTATAAATATGGGTATATATATGTGTGTGTGTGTATATATATATATATCCATATGTATAGGTGGACAGAAAGAAATAATAAGGATTAATTATTGCCTTTATGTCTTCAGTCTCATGTACAAGATGAATCTATAAAAACATCATCATAATATAATGTATAATTGCAAAGAATAATTACTGCATGAAGACTTTAACTTTGTTATTTCTCTAATAGTAAGAAGAATTCTCTTGAAGGTAAGGGGGTAAGGAAATGCATCTTTTGTTTTGGGGGGGTTGTGCATACATGGGGCAAGAAAGGGGCAAAGGGAGAGGGAAAGAGAGAATCTTAAGCAGGCTCCACACCCAACTATTGTAGGGCTCAGTCTCATGACCCTGAAATCATGACCTGAGCTGAAATCAAGAATCAGATGGCTAGCCAACTGAGCCACCCAGATGCCCTTGCATCTTTCTTTTTAAAGCTCCATTACATGGTTTAGGTTTTGGAACTAAGTAGCAATCCGTACATATGTATTGGGTGTGGAATCATCATCATATAGATTATTTTGTTTTTGTAGTTGTTCATGCATTGTAAATATCTTGGTGTTTCCTAAAAGGTGTGATAAGTTTCAGAGAATAAATAGCAGTTCCTATACCAACTATTCACTTTGAGAATTGGATAGTAGGAAAGCAATCTGAAAGTCTCCAAAAAGTACACAGCATTAGGACTTTGTAAAAAAAAATTGTGAGTTATACGCTTCCCACAATTTTCTCAAAGCTAAAGAGACATCCAATTGAAAATTATTTATCATATTCAATATTCAAGTCCACTTAACTGTAATGAGCAAACCAGAAGGGACACATTTCTAATAATGAATAGTTATAAATTAGCTTAGGGGTAAATATCACGTTTTTAATCTCTTTTTTCTTTCTTGGTCTGACACAAAGCTGAGGGAGATGTAGTCCTCTCGTAACACTGGTAAATATTTGTAAGGTATGTAAAATTGGAAACAAACCTATATTTAACTCCTACGGGTGGGGCCTTTGACCCAGCAGTGCTAGTGCTAGGGATTTTGGAGAAAAACCTAAAATCTGTCCACCGGCCTCGCTGGGACAGCAGTGGATAATCAAAGCAGAGCTGTTGAAGATGGAGTAGGGTGGTTGAAGAATAAAGCAAATATAACTTTTCTATGAAGGACTTAACCCCACCAAGTTAGTTCACTTCTCACAGTTTTCCACACAGTTCAGATCGCAAGGCAGGCCTTCATTATTTAAAAGATTCAGAGCAATCAGTTAGTGCTGATACCAAATGCAGTCTTCAGTTTTTCTAGTTGTCATTGCACCAAGAACTTGTAAATCACATAAGAAACCAGATGATAAGTTTAATACCAAAGCAGGTGTCAGGCCTTACCTAGATAAAATAAGAAGAAGTCTCTACAGTCAATGCTAAATTTCTGAACATAATCTAATACTAATAGGCCAAAGGAATTTATCATGAAAGCAACACACTCTTTATAGACCTCTGTTACTTCTAGAGAAAAACAAAAAATTACCACAGATCATAGAAAACAGGCAATTATTTTGGTGTATTGCCTGGGAATCCAGATGTCTAAATTGGGCTGCTACAGGCATTGATGTAAAAACCAAAAAAGAAACATGAATAAAACCTGTATGTTTTATGCTGGAAATATCCATTTTTGCCGCTCTTTGACTGATTTTAGAGATACAACTGAAGGAAAGAAAATCATCTTGTGTGTCCTCTTTGTGTCAGGAAAAAATTGTAAAGATCGGACTATTTGGGGGAGAGGTGTAGTAGGACAGGTGGTATCAGACTCACATCTCCCTGAATTTCACTAGGGCAACTGTGCGAGCCACCTGAAGCTGCCAGCTAACAGACCTTAATAACTTCCCCCGTATGATGCTCAACCCTCAGGATCGCAGCCTACATTTCTGAGACGAGGCACGTGAGAGTAAGAACGAGCTTGACGATTTTACTGACAGCTAAAATTGACTTCATGCTATTTGCCAGGTCTTGTGTTAACTATTTACCTGGATTACATCATTTATTGGTGCTCTCATTGGTGCCATGAAATAGATCCTAGGATCCTTTCCATTTTACCAATCAGGGGGAAAAACTGACTTAGAGAGGTTCAGTAACCTGCCGAAGGTCACATAGCTCGTAAGTAAGGGAACAAAGACTCAGATTGAGGTCTCTGACTACAAACTTTGGGCTCTTAACTATTATTTTACATTGGCTTAGACTGCAGGTAGGTCCCTTGGATTCTTTAAAGATTTTTATTTATTTATTTGACAGAGATAGAGACAGCCAGCGAGAGAGGGAACACAAGTAGGGGGAGTGGGAGAGGAAGAAGCAGGCTCATAGAGGAGGAGCCTGACGTGGGGCTCGATCCCGGAACGCCGGGATCACGCCCTGAGCCGAAGGCAGACGCTTTAACCGCTGTGCCACCCAGGCGCCCCAGGTCCCTTGGATTCTTGCTAAAATATAAATATAAGATAAGGTGCTAGGCCACCATGTACTCCTTGGAAAGGCACGATCACTGTGGGGAGATTGAAAAAGACTTCAAGGAAATCATTCCACATACTTGAAAGCTGCCTACTGGACTTCGGAAGACCCCATGAAGACACTCTCAAACACTCATCCCTAAGAAATCTAAAGGGCTGAAAGCTGCTTCCAAGGGTATTAAGGCAGAAATGGAGGACAGAGGGGCACCTGGGTGGCTCCGTCGGTTAAGCATCTGACTTTGGCACTTCGGCTCAGGTCAAGCCCCAAGTCAGGCTCCTAGCTCAGCATGGAGTCTGCTTCTTCCTCTCCCTCTCCCGTTGCCCGTCCCACCACTCATGTGCATGCTCTCTCTCAAATAAATAAATAAATAAAATCTTAAAAAAAGAAATGGAGGACAGAGATTCATTATTCTCATGGCCAGATCTGCACATGATAGAGAGTTAGGCAGAGGCTGAATTTAAAGTAGGCTCTGACCAGAAGCTCTTCCTGCTCAGAGAACACCAATTCCAGTTCACGGTTATACTGCATAGATGAGAAATGTTCTGCCTTGCTTGTAACTGTCCTCCTTCTCCTTATCCCACACTTACTCTACTGTAGGGCTAGAAAGAGTTTCAACTATATAGCTAAGAAGAGAGGAGGAGAAAGGGAAGAGAGAAGGAAAGGGAATGTTAGGAAAGGAAAAGAGAAGAGGCTGGTCAAACCATCTGCACCTACATAGGCTTCTCAGACTAAAGCTAACTAAGGGGGGTGGTTAACTCTAAATGAAATTGTTTTAATTATTGCTATAGTTGAATATTTGTGTCCTCCCAAATTTATATGTTGAAACATTACCCTCAATGTGATGGTATTAGAAGGTAGGAGTTTTGGGGGGGTGATTAAGTCATGAGAATGGAGCCATCATGAATGGCATGAGTGCCATTATGAAAAGGACTGCAAGAGCTTCTCTGCCCCTCCTTCCATATGAGGTCACAGTGAAAAGATGGCCATCTATGAACCAGAAGGTGGATCTTCACCAGACCTTGATCTTGGATTTCTCATCCTTCAGAACTAAATTTCTATTGTTTATAAGTCACCCAGTGTATGGGACTCTGTTACAACAGCCCAAATGGACTATGGCCATTATAAACAGGGATGAGCATTGTAATTACTAAAATGAGACTATTTCTGGAACTAAAACTTACTAAACAAATTTGCATTCTCTAAGAGTGGCATAAAAATATGTGGGACTTATCCAATATGCCTTCCAGGGGACCAGAGAGTAAAGTTAGAACTAGTTTTATTTTGGGTTTACTTATGCCTTATCAAGTGTTGCTGTTGAAAAAAAGTTCATTTATGTAAAGCATTTATGCCAATGTCTAGCAAATAGGAAGACCGATGTGAGGATAAGCTATAATTTCAGTGTGATTGTTTCATATTTAATTCCCCAAAGTAACAAAAGGGTTGGGGGGTCTTTAGAAGCTACAACTGGGAATTATTTTTAGGATAAAGTCATTTACCATACTGGGGGACATTCTGGTATAGTCTGAAGAGTGGATTCTGGAAATTAGAGTCCAAGTGGCTTCACATAGATGACTATAAGGTCTTCCGGGAGTGTTATGACTCTGTCATCCACAATTCACAATGCTGGCTCAGTATGAAGTTAATTTTTCGCCCTTCAGAAGCCCCTGTTCCATTAGAGGTGTCCTCTTGGCTACTTTGGAGTGTTAAGGTGAAATATGTACTGGCTTGTCTCTCCTACCAAACTTGACTGGGCATGTGGTGATAGACTTGGTAAGGAGGATTGATTAATACAGGGAGGCAGGATAAACATTTAAAAACTACTTGTTTGCTTTGAAAATATTGCTCAAATAAGAATCTATAGATTTGTCTTTTAATAAACAGTAAGGGGACATAATTTGATGAACTGACTGGTATCTCTGGGAAAAGAGAATGAAGAATGAAGAGTAGAGAACAAGGGGAAGGACAGACAGATGTAAGACAAATATTCCTCTGCAAAGAGAACAGTATGTACTAAAGGATGAGCATAGAATAAATTTGAAAAACTAAATATGCATTAGAAACCTCCTCATGTGAGGCAACCAGGGCCTGGGCTAGTTAGTCAACCAGAAAAGAATATAAAACATACATTCAAGATTTCAATTTTTCTTAAGTCATGTAAATTTATTCCTTCACCAGTCTTTGGCTCTAAGAGAAAGGCCTTTTTCTTGACTATGGGTTTATGTAGGGAATATTAATTGAACTATTGAATATTTAATTATTAATTGGGTTAATGAAGTGAATTACTTAAATAAAGGAAGGTTAGGAGAGTCCCTACTACAGGCAGAAGCAAAAGCCATGGTTCCTAGAAAGAAAATTCTCCTATTCCCTACTAAGGGGATTTGATTTCACCCTGAAGTTAACAATTGTGGGAGGGAACAATGAAGAATTTTGCAACAGGTAACATGGCCAAATTGGAATCTAAATGAGAAATTGATCTGGCCAGGATGTAAGAATTGATTGTACGGGCAGTGAGTCCAGGAAGTATGTTTTGAAGGGAATCCAGGAAAGACACAAAGAGGAAAAACTGCAAGTAAAGGCATGGGGAAATGGAATGTATGGCAAAAAGTAAAGGAAAGAGAATTAATGGGAGTCAGTGTCAGGTTGCACTGGCGTTGGAGAAAGGCCAATAATAAGACGTGAGTAACTGGGTTTCTAGGAAGATCTTCACTAGATGTATATGGGGACTGTTGGCAGAGGTCCTGATGCGGGGACTGTGGAGGGCAACATGTTTTCCCCCTAATGTGTTGGGTTTGAGATAAATGATGAGACATTCAAGTAAAAATGACCTATGAGAGATACAGCACACCAAATGCCAGGCCCATGGCGACAGGATTAATTCCAAACCTCTTCGCACCGATAACAGGGAGCCTCAGAATACGCTGGCAGTTCTGATCAAACCAGTTTGACTGAGTACCTAGAAGACATGAGCCTGCAACGTTCAGGTTTTTCACACCTACAACTGGGTGCGGCTGGGGAAGGCAGACAGCACGGGTAACCGGCCCCAGCGTCAAGATTTTTACTTTCTAAGAGGAGTAACTGCAGTATTTGGAGTAGGACATTAACACACATTAGAGTCACTGTCTTTGAACAAGTGTCTAAAATATTTACTTTCCTTAAGGAATTAAAATAATGTTTTCCTGCCATATTAAGGAATTCCTAATGATGCTATTTGAATATCAGTCTGATTTGCTGAATAAGCAATCTCTTTGAAGGAATTGGTTTCATAGTGGAAAGCAAGAAAATGATTTATTTGGGAAGAAGGACATTTGTAAGTGTGGGTGTCACAGAAGAAACAATAAGGTCTGCAAAATAGGAAGAGTTTAATGCTCTTCTGGGCTTCAGAAACTTGATTTTCCCACAATATCCCTTCAGAAGAAGCCAAGCTAATATGCCCTTGTTCAAATAAAAGAAATAAAGCAATTTCTGAAAATTTAAGCCCCCTTTTCTTCTTCTTTTCTAACATTCATTACTTTTAAAAAAAATTCAAACCTCTCCATGTTTCAACATTTCATTAAAATACGAAAAACTGAAGTTTAAAAAAAAACTAATTTTAAGTCAAGAGAATCTCATTAAGGATTTTTGGGGAGTTATTTTTCACTTCACTTCAATAACGTCCTTGCTGGCTAACCACGAAGAAAGTTCCCAAATTAACTTTGAATGTAAGAACAAGGACTGATAAATTTTCACAATTACGAGACTAACTGTTATTGTGTTACTTTGCAATTTCGAAAATCTCTCTGAGTTATTATTCTATCCTGTCTGTATACCAACTAATTAAGCAAGAACCTTTGGCCCAACTGAAGTTGCTTCTATATGCAACGAAAAGAGAACACAGGAACAAAGTTCCAATTAAATGTTTCTGCATCCTAATTTCTGTAATTACTTCTAAGGTCAGGATAGATCACATGGACATACCTGCTGTCTATTTATAACGACTTTAAAAATAGAAGTCTGTGGCTGACATTCTTACAAAATAGATTTCTAAAGCCCGCTGTGGCACACCAAAGACGCTTCCAGATAAAAATGAAAGCCAGTGGGGCGCCTGGGTGGCACAGCGGTTAAGCATCTGCCTTCGGCTCAGGGCGTGATCCCGGCGTTCTGGGATCGAGCCCCACATCAGGCTCCTCCGCTATGAGCCTGCTTCTTCCTCTCCCACTCCCCCTGCTTGTGTTCCCTCTCTCGCTGGCTGTCTCTATCTCTGTCGAATAAATAAATAAAATCTTTAAAAAAAAAAATGAAAGCCAGTAATCATTGCTTAAAAGACATGGTTGATCGTGTGCTCTTCTAGACATGTGTAGGCAAAGGCTTGCATAGGAATTCTAAATTGACTTTAGTTCAAACCCAGATCCCCTACAGCAGTGCTATTTAAAGGGTCACCCTTGGACCAGGGCCAGTCCCCATACATTTCTTCCAGGACAGTAAGGAGAAAAAGCAGCAATGAAGAGTCAGCATTTAAGAACTTCCAAAACAATCTGACAGAGTGGTTTTATGTGTGTTGATTCTGATAATTTTTAAAAATTGGGGTTTCCACCTTGTAGGTCTTGTTTATTATTTCATTTTCCAGATGATTTCTTTTTATTTAACTTGAGTGTAATTGATACGATATGTTACATTAGTTTCCTGTGTACAAGCTAGTGATGCAACTGTTTTATACATTATGCCGTGTTCACCACCAGCGTAGCTACCGTCCGTCCCCATACATCACTGATACAGCATTGTTGGCTATATTCCTTATGCTGTGCCTTCTATTCCCATGACTTATTCATTCCCTAGCTAGAGGCCTGTATCACCCACTCCCCTTCACCCATTTTGCCCAACCCCCCAACCCCTCTCCTCAGGCAAACTTCAGCTTACTCTCTGTGTCTATAGGTCTGACTCTGCTTTTTGTATGTTTATTCATTTTTACTCACTTGTTTTATTTTGCTTTGTTTTTTAGATTCCACTTATGAGTAAAATCATATGGTATTTGTTTTTCTTAGTCTGACTTATTTCACTTAGCGTAATATCCTCTAGGTCCATCCATGTTGCCTCAAATGGCATGATCTCATCCTTTTATATGTTTGCAGAATATTCCACTGTATATATGTAAATACGTATGTACTACATTTTTCTTTTTTTAAAAAGATTCATTGTATTTATTTTAGAGAGAGAGAACGGGGGAGGGGCAGAGGGAGAGAGATAATCTCAAGCAGACTCCCCAGTGAGCTCAGAGCCTGACATGGAGCTCAATCCCATGACCCCAAGATCATGACCTGAGCCAAAACCAAGAGCGGGACAGTTAACCGACTGAGCCACCCAGGCACCCCTCCACATTTTTCTTATCCATTGGTCTATTGATTATGGACACTTAGGTTGCTTCCATATCTTGGCTATTGTAAATAATGTTGCAATAAACATAGGGGTGGGCACATGTTTTTAAATTGCTGTTTTCATTTTCTATGGGTAAATACCCAATAGTAGAATTATTGGATCATATGGTATTTCTCTTTTTAATTTTTGTGGAACCTCCATACTGTTTTTCAGAATGGCTGCACCTGTTTACACGAGGGTTCCTTTTTATCCACATCCTCGCCAACACTTGTTATTTCTTATCTTTTTTTATTTTAGACATTCTATTGCACCACAAAGAATAAAATACTTAGGAATAAACAACCAATAAGAGGTGAAAAACCTGTACTCTGAAAGCTATAAAACACGAAAGAAAATGAAGATGACACAAACAAATGGAAAGAGATCCTATGCTCACGGATTGGAATAACTCACATTGTTAAAATGTCCATACTACCCAAAGATTTTAAATGTACTATTCAGTTTCTCTAGAGTTCTGTTTCTTTGTCTTCTCAGTGAAGAGATGGATCTTAAATTAAGGCTTTAAACTGGCTGCTGGGTTCGGATCACAAAAATGAGTTGGGACAGTTTGTCAGGGGTCGTGCTCACCCATGGGGACCAGGTTCTGCCCTTCACAGTGGGGCATGCTTTTTGGGTTTTTGTTTTGTTTTGTTTTGTTTAAAGATTTTGTTTATTTGAGAGAGAGAGAGAATATAAGCAGGGGGGAGGGGTAGAGGGAGAAGCAGACTCCCCACCGAGCAGGTACCCCAATGCGGGACTTGATCCCAAGACCCTGGGATCATGACCTGAGCTGAAGGCAGACACTTAACTGACAGAATCACCCAGACACTCTGGACGTGTTTATAATACACACATGATGTTCAAGGTGTGTGAGCTTGTGACTTCCAGAGTGTGACTGTTGGGCTTCCTGGTAGCTCTATACTTGGGATCAGGACATTTATATCATCATATTGCTTATGCGTGGTTTGGTCTGCCATGCTTGTCATGGAGAAGCTCAGTTCACTTTGCTCCCCTTTCACATGGAGGCTATTAGCTCCCAATGTCGATCAAGCCGTCCTTTCACAAGACTTCCCTCTAAATATAAGTCAGGACTATGGCCCCGTCTGAAAAACAGGAGGAGGGAGTCAAGACTCCAAGTAAGTAGATACTATTTCATGGCTAAATGGCATTTGTGTACAATGCAACATGAATTATGAATTATGAACAAATGAATGGAATGGGTCTTAGAAATTATCCTTGCCCATACACCTTGTGAAAACATCAAATTTGATTACCTTTGGAGGTAGGTCTTGGATAATGTCCCTTATTTCTGAGTAAGGGAAATTCTATATTATTTTTTATATGAATCTCTTGTTTTTAACAGAGCTACCTGTATACCACATGTATCTTTTCTCTCCATAGAGCTCCAGCCCTGGGGCAAGCAGAGCTCTGTGTACACAGGGGATTAAATTCAGCAGAAGAATAAAATCAAAATTAGGAGAAACCGGGGAAGGGAAAGGGATAGACTGGTGATAACAGGTGGGACTTCTGTATTTTCTGTCCGACTTCACTCACAGATTGACCTCTGTGAAGGCGTGTAAGGTCTCACTGTGCTGAATTCAGGTGCCAGTGCGACACCACCAGCCAAACGTAGTGCTTTGATCGTGGCAAACACACCATACACATTAGAGCACTACTTGTATTTTTAGTTTGTTTACTATTTGCCTAACACTGAATGTAGCAATTAGGTACGATATGATATTATTTTGAGGTATTAAGTTTTTTTTGTATAGGAGGAAATGGAGTCACAACGAACTGCCCAGGTAATTTGACACAGGTCACAAACTAGTGTGTAATTACACAGTTAATCTCGGCTAGTCTATTTCTAACCTGCGCTTATCTCTGGGGCACTCCCGGAACCATAGTCCTAACCCACGTCCATACCAGAATGAAACGTACTGTCTAATGATAAATGTGTTTTCATGCTAGGATTCAGAAACCTATGAAAAACAGCATGCGTGTACACACACACACACACACACACACACACACACTTCCTCCTTGGTTATATACAAATAAAGTCTCCTTGGATGAAACTACAGCTTTCCTGAGACCAAGCCCCTGTGTGTGCGGTGTTGCAGCTCATCTTCTAGAGACAAAACATACCCTGCATGACTGAGAAAGAAATTTGGAAGCCATGCTTGCATGCCTTGGACTTCCCTGAGGATTTATTGTGACTTCTCTCTCCTGCTGGTCATAGTCTTTGTCTTTATGAAAAGCTCCTGGGAATCTACCTTGTGGAGTTTTGTGTCTTTTCAACAATCCAAAAAGAACATGCTAGTACAGTGGACATAGTATTATTGAAACGGCTCCATACTTGAGTCAAATGACTAAAGCTTTGCTCTGGAGGAAGGAAGATAAGGACAGAAGGATAGAAAACATTTGGTGCAAAGCTGATTGCTGAGCCAGGCCTATTCTGAGGTCACACAACTGCTGAGATAATTAACTAGAATGTCTCTTCAATGGACTTTAGAGGTCATATATCCAGAGGGGGGAACAGGTAAGTGCATAAGGAACAAAAGGTGAGCTGAGGATAAATCATCAGTGATTGATAAATACAGAATCACTTCCAGGGCAATCCAAAGTGCAGAGTCAAATTGCAACTGCTTGTTGCTTGGGTTAGAAACCAAGAAATGGTCCCAGCCAGAGACTGAAAAATGCCAGTGGCCCACAGTTGTGACCCTTATTTAACCCCTCATTACTGACACCACTCTAAAGGTGAAACTTCCAAACAGAAGACTAGGAAACTAGAGGACAGCCTATCAAGAAGGTGACTAATTTTATGGACAAATGTAGGCAGCTCCCAAAAGAACCTAAATGGCATGTGTTTTATGTATACTATTTCTTGTTTTATTGTCTCTGGGCACAATGGATAGGAGGGGATCTTTGGTGTCAAATTTATCCTAGCCTTCATCCATGCAAAAAATCTGAAGGAAATATAAAAATTGAATCTATAAGACTCTCAATTGATGTCTACCTTTACCAAATTCCTCCAGTCCTACCCCCAATTTGCTTAACCTGGATTAAAACAGGAATTCAAGCAATCCTTCTCCTCCTTCACGTTGATTATAAAATAGCATACGTTACTGAGGATGTTAATATGCTGACAGTGTGAGCCACACCGGACTAGCTGTATGACGATGATAAAGCCTCACATAATTTTATGCTTTGACTCTGATTGTAACCATGCTGTAATAAAAAGGTACTTCTCTGGTGTGGTGTGGGCTCCAAATGTTACCTTACTATAAGAGAGAAAACTTATGTGAAGGAAACTCTTATGGTCTTGTCAGTTTGGTTACAAAACTGGGACAGACTTATGCACGAAAGACTCAAGTTTTCAGAATAGTAGGAATGACAAATTTTTAAACAAGAAACAATATACTAGGTACAGTACATTGAAGGGAAGTCTTTAGATAGTTAATACAGATGTAACAAAAAGGGAGAATATGGATAGGGTGCATGGACCACTACTGAAGACTGAGTGGGCTCCTCAGGCAGTAGGGGACTGTAGCATATCAACTGGAATCATCCTAGCTTTGATGAATTTTAAAAATCTGAAGGAAATATGCAGAATGTGTAATCCCTTTAGAACCAGGTAGTATAAGATGGAGAATAGGGCTACAATTTTGAGCAACAGTGGCCACGGTTTGTTAGCATAACCCCGTACTGGGGACCAGAGACCTTCACTGTGGTGTGGTTTAATTATCTAGAGTTAATAAAGAAATGTTAGTGGGTCTGCTAGACAGTGGTGTGCAATGTACTGTTATAATAAAGCTTGCAATAACTAATTAAAGACCGATGTGACGACACTAGGGAAATAGTCATATGATTGGAAGATTTAAAAGCAAAATGTGGCTGTAAATGAGAATTTGTGAAGAGAAGTTAGGTGTGGTAGTTGAATCACCCTACCCAGTATGTATTATTGGTGTGGATGTCATGTGATGGGAACTACCAAAGCCAGCTCACGTAGTTTAATATACAGACTACCTACCACTATAAAAAGATTTCCGTTTTAATTGCAAATATCTTAGGTGCAGTTGAACTAGTACCTACAGATTCTGTGTTTAATACTCTGCCATGATCTGGAAGAAAACTGGTGATTCTGGACATGGATAGTGGATTATAGAGAACTATATATATAAGTAGTGCCTCCAGGAGCATCAGCTGTACTTGACAGAGTAAAAATTCAAGCCATGCCACAAGCTGAGAGAGAATGCTCTTTGGTGACCAATTTAGCAAATTCTTTCTTTACAATTCTTTCTTTGGAAAAAAGTCAATACCTACTTCTGTTAAGTGGGATAAACACCAATATAAGTTTACCATTATCCCACAACTGTATTTAAAAATTCCCTTTTATTGCATGGCTTAGTAAAAAGAGACTTAGGTTAGAAGCAATTGGAAAGCATTATCAATTGTTATATTGACGACATAATGTTTGGATCTAAAGATCAAGCTAAAAGTGAAAAACAGTTCTGTTTAATTATGCGAGCAACATTGGGGATGAATGATTAATCCTGTTTAAAACAAAGCAAAACAAATTTCAACACAAATGAAGAAATTCGTAGGCATAATTTGGGCTGGAGCCACAGGAGACATTTAGCCCAAAAATCAACATTAAATTGTTTTACCTGCTAGGTCTAAAATTGAAATTAAAACTTAATTGGCTGCTGAGGTGTCATTTCCCACATTTAATGATTCTGCTCACCTCCATTCATAAAGTCACACGGAAGAAAACTTAATTACATGGTGTTCTGAATGGCTAGTCTTTATTAAAACTTTGAAGTGCTCAATCAATCACATTGAGGGCTTCAAATACTCATGCTTAGACGACATTACCGGTGTCAACAATGCCCACTTACATCTACTGGAATGTCCTTGACTATTAGACAGCAATGGCCACTAAGATTTCAGATTATGAAGTTGCCTAAAACATCTGCCAATTATATGCTCTTTAAGAGTTAAATATTGGCTTATTAATAAGCCTTAATTGAAACTGTATTGTTTTACATAAAAACATAAAAATCTATTGAGACTTGAAATACGGATCCAGTCATGGGTTATGACAGAACGATACTTCAAAAAGAAGGGCAATACAAAAAGATTTCCTCATTAAATGGTATTATATTGGTAGATTAGTATATTCAGGAACACGTAAACACATGAGGTAACCACATGAGGTATTTACTGTATACATAAGCAGTGGTAACTATGCTTTAAAATCCTGCCTTAAATCCTTCTGATCCACCTAATTCCATAGGTAAATGGAAACCTACTTTTGGCCAACTATCAAAGGATGAAAAAGAATAAACTAAGCATGGGTTATTGACAGTAGCTCAAGGGTAGAGGGACACCACTTGATGTAGAGGGTAGCTCCATCATGGCTGACTGATGGTCATATTCTGACTGAAAACAGAAGAGATTAACATACCCGATGGAATGCCAATTATTGAGCCATAGCCAAAGGACTGGTAATATGTCCTGAGACACGAGCCTTATGTAATTAGTTATAAGCACCCATGTTATGGAATACATACTAGAGTGGGAAGGGAGAATTAAAAAGAGAACTGGAGCCAACAAGTGGATGCCATCATCCGTTCTTTGGAGACATCATGGAGGGACATCAAAGACTAAAGGACACCATGGACTGCATATGTGGAGGATCCAAACCCACTCATAGGTGGCAAGTGGATTACATTGGCCCATCGCCTATGTGCCCAGAAGCGTACTGAGGGGCTTTTACTGGGATAGACATTTACTCTGAATTTGGATTTGCATTCCCTGTAATAGTAGAAAATGTATTAAATATCATCAAAATTAAATTGTCTCATTTGGGGCCTCCTGTTTAAATGTCACTCCATCAAGGAACCTATTCCCCTGCAAATGCTCGACAGTAATGGATCACAAAACTTTATACACAGTGAACCTGTCATCTAATTTACCACCCATCAAGTACCTGCTTACCACACCAGGGGACTGACAATGGATAAGAATGGTTTGTACAATTAAATTAACCCGATGAAACAGAACACCTGGTATTAAAAGTAGCTCACTGTTGTTTCATGGCATTCTTTGCATTATTACAGCCTGGCATTAAGTAGGCTTGAAGGAGCTCAGTGAGTCCTTTCAATAATTTGAAGACGTAGTGGCCTAGCTAATAAGTGGAAATTCCAGGTTTTTAAATGTTTTTAAATTCAGAGCTATACACCACTCCAGATGTGCTTTTAAAATAAAATGTGCATCTTAGTTGATAGAAATTTATTATATATCCTTTACCAAGAGCAGATTTGGTAGCTGGAGGGGTGAGATATGAATGTAGGAGGAGACTAAAAGAGACCAGGTCCTCTGAATTGGAAAATGACACAGATCATTAAGATATTAAATAGAACCACTGTGTTCTCCAGTGCTTCTTTCGAGCTGCCCTGTTTGGGGTCATTGCTGAATCACAGTTTAATATTGATTTATATCAGTGATTGGAGTCTACTTTTCAGATACCAAAACAGAATGCCCTAAACTGTATTCATTACATATCCTTTGGGCTATGACTCTATTTGATATTCATGAATTTTATTGATGTTTTAAAATTATAAAAGGCAATTTTCAACTCCTGTGTAAATTTTTAAAATCTAAAATGTTAGTGGAAATGAAAACAAATTACTTTTAATATAGAATTCAACTGGGTTTCAGAACAAAATGTTTCAGATCTATATTAGAGGTGGCTAAAAACTGCATTCATTAGATTTGAACCATTCCTAAAGTTTGAGGTCATAATTTTTCAACTGGAGGTTTAAAAAGTAATGGCTCTAATATTGTTGAATTATGAGATCATTAGTACAATAAGGCATTGTCTAATAACAGAAAAAATTATTATCATAAGTCATGACACTACAGACAATTTCGGGCTTTTAAAGTACAAACAAAAGCTTTAAGAGATTATTTTTCAGAAGCCTAATTAGGTATAAAGACTATTTCTTTTAGTATTCCTCATTCTTACTTTATTTTTATTATTATTTAAGTGTAGCTGATCCAAAGACATTCCCAAATAGAAAATATTCCTTTTTATCCAGGCAACCTGATATAGATTCTTGTTGGCCTTTGATGCCTCTCAATGTTTAAAGAAATGCAAAATTATTCTATGGCTACTGTGTGTTAGATGCTAACTCAACTTTACTCAGCATTTTACGTCTTTGCCTGGATATAATCCCTACAGAATTTTTTTCAAATTGGATTATTTTTTTGAGATTTTGGTGTGAGGGGGAGGTGAGGGAAAGGATGTCAGTAAAGGCATTAAGCTTGAAAACTGAAAAAAAAAAAAAACCCTCAGGCTTACTTTTGGCATTGATTTTTTTTTAATTGGACTCAAAATTGCTGCATTTATTAGGCCTCTGACTAGAATAGACATGCAGAATTATTTATAACATGTATATACATCATGTAGCTATGACTTGCAACTGTGTTATAACTGAGTTTAATTGGTACATATTCTAATCCCACATGTGTACACGTTCCGTAATTTCCTAGAAGAAGCTTTTGGTGTACTTTTCAAGTCTAATCTTTGCACCCAACATCTCCTTCTGGTCAGGGTTCTGTGGTGACCTTATTCAAAGCAGGTTGATTGATGTCCCCCCCCCTTTTTTTTAATGGGTTTTTGAACCGGAAATCAGATAAGCTTTGTAAAACTTTCTGCTGCTGGAGACTGACTCTTCTTGCTGAAAGGGGAAAAAAAAGCACACAAGGTCTTGGTGCAAGGTCTTTGATAAACTTTTGCAGAGGGCACAAGAGATGAGTGGCCATTCTGTTTACCTTCTGGGCATTGTCTTATCAGGGCTGCCACGTAAACATTTGGATTCTCTGCTTTGGGCTGCTGTTAAAAACATTCACAATGTGAATTGAACACCAAAACAGCCCTGCCAAAAGAATGAGTGATGAGTGATAAAATCAACTTTTTCAGTATTTCCCATAGGAAAACCTTTGGTGGGAGGGACAAAGTGGAGGGAGAGATGGTTTTTTCCATCCCGGCAATTTTCTTTGTTAGGATTCCTGGTGAGTTGAATTAATTAACATTTGAAAATACATTTTCACCCTCAGAAAAAACTTTAACACACGTGGTTTTAACAATTACTCAATGTTAAATTTTTATTAAAACACTATTCTGGATTCAGGTTTTTAACAGAAAGTTAAGTCTCAGATACAAAGAATATCACTCCAGGAAGAGGAATAGAAGAAAGGAGCTTTTGACATTCTAAATATTTCTGCATTTTTCACTGTAAGCTAGAAGTCTACTAGCTTTGTACCAGACTCTTGCCTTAGTGATAAAAAAATAATATTTGATGTCGGGTCCCCACTTGACCCACTTCAATAAAGTATCAAGTACTTAACTGTATGGTGTTGTTATGAGAAGTTAGGAAATCAGACTTCTCCATGAGTAAACTCTTGTGACCAAAGGTATGAGCAGTGTGTAAGAAGAATCAAGAAGTGAATTTATTAAGCCAAATATGAAGGTTGGAAACATGTTCACCAGTGCTGAATGCTGTTCCGGGGGTCTAGAACTACTCATCGGAAAAATAGGTCCTGATACTGGTCAGAAACCTATTTCCTTATAATTTCCACCAAGGTGTTAGTTCACCCGCCAGGACCAGAAAAGACAAATCTAGTCTCTATTTCATTCGACGGTTCTTTAAATATTTGAAGACAGCTCTTGGATCCCTCATGAGTCTTCTCTGCAGGTGAAATACACTGAGATCCTTGAGAAAATGTAAGTTTGCATTCCCTTAGCACCCTATCCACCCTCTTCCAAATGGACTGCTGTTGACTTACAAACTTCTCCAGCCGTGGGTCTCAGAATAGAGGTCAGTGTTCCTGGTTTGGGTCTTACTTATTTACTATAGATGTGCTGTTTTGGAATAGAGGTTTAGTCCCTCTTAAAATTGAAATTCTCTTCTAAAGGTGGTAGCCAGAGGGTGGCAACATTGGGTTTCACGGATGGTAGGGTCCTTTCACACAAGTCCGTGCTCACTAACTCAGCATCAGTTCATTACCACCACCAGAGGGAAGCAGCTTTGGGTCTTCACTTATGCGTACTTGTTTCATACTTAATCGAAACAACTCTGGATTTCACAAGAGGAATGTAGTTAATACACAATATACAGGTCCCGTCTGTGCCTTCTTTGCCTCCGTGTTCTTGATGACTCCTCCCTCTCTGCCCCCTTGTCCATCATAGCCTGGTCATGGGATCCCCCTCCTTATTTTGTTATTTGGTGATTGTGACTCATTGCCACCACTTTTTAATTGGCAGAAGCATCCAGACAGTCCGCTTTCCAGGATTCAAAAGTTGAGGCTGAATAGTCGGCTATTATCTTGAGACAGTCGTCTCATCTATCATTTTAAAACCTAGTGTCATTCTACATAATTATTGTGTCTGATTAAAAAGGTCTCATCAGTCTTTTGTGTTATTATTATGACTCTTCCTTTTTCCAAAGCAACCTGGTTTACTCTCCCTTCTCTGTATCTTCCTCATCCTACTCATAAAAATAAACACACACTTTATAAAGGCCAATATACATTTGAACAAAGAAATACAACCACAGTGCCTTTGAATGCCATTTGATGACAGAGGATTCCAAGGCAACAGGCCAAGTGGACCTACCAGTAAGCTCCTCCCACATAAGTACTATTTTTGTATATTCTCCTACAAAAGAATAAAAATAGGGAAAATACTGTCAAGCAACCTGACAAACCTACTCCATCACCTGAGAGCTGATGAGAGACAAACACGTCTTTCCATGATGAATGAAATCAGTGTCTGTGCCAAGGGCTATCTAGGGAGACGTCTGCACAACTCCCCACTGACAGTCATTCCACACTCCAAAGCATGGCCTCTCCCTTTACCATAAGGTACACACTTCTCTTCCTCAAGCACATTTCTTTAATTCAAGGAGTAAGGAAGGGAGAGACGTTTTTGTATGTGTGTGAGAAGCGGTAGTGTATCAAAGTGGTGGTGGTGTGTGTGTGCACAGGGGAAGATAGAAAATAGACAAACTATGAGCATACTGCCCTTCCAAGCAGTTGACCTGGATTTGATTCAGGACCCCTACTGGATTGTCAGTTAGGGCTTGAGAGAGTCAGGCTCCTGGGTTTGGAACCAATTGGGTGAGGAGGAAATTATCGTCCCTCTTGTTGATAAGGCTGAATTGGAGAATGCATCTTGTGTGTTGGTCACAACGGGGTTCCCTGACATGTTCTATGCAATTCCCAGATTGATCATCCCAGAATACCTCTGTCTGTAGAAACTCTTGCAGAACCATAGAAAATCTTACAGGGCTGAGATGTAGGAGCTGATTTTTTTATTTCCAATGTGACTGATCGGAAGAGTCATTCCTCCTCCCACAGGGAGAAATGGAAAGGGAGTAAAACGAAAGAGAACAGATATGTCCCTCCCATTCATTATCCTCCAAAGGAATACAAGTTTCCTCCCCTTTAGGGAACATAAGGAATAGAGGAGAAGCTTTCTCCTTTAACATGAAAAGCTACAGAACTTTTGTTTTAAAGTCACTTTAATATACTTCGACGCACAAATATACCTTAGCAGCAGTGGTTAAACCAAAGGGCAGATAAGAATCATCTGGAGCTTGTAAGAGAACAGATGCCCCAGACCCCAATACCTTTTTAATAATGACTTCTTTTACTTTTAAAAAACAAATATAAGTATTGGAGGCTCACCCTTTAAGAATTACTGCATTTGGACATTTAAGCCAATTCTGTTTTACTATTAAACAGAGCCCATGAATTCTGTACTATGGAATCACAGAGGAAGCTCTGTCTGACCACAGAATCTGGTTTCTGCTGCTCAGAACGCTCCTTCCGTTACCCTTGTATGTGTACAGTAACATAAAAAAAATAAAGGAAACTTTAAATATAGAGGTTATTTTAAAAGTCGGCAAAAATGTTTGTTGTTCCACAGTATTAAGTAAGTGCAACATAGGAAAAAGGATTCTCTAACCAGGGACTTTGCTTCCTGTCTGAATTATCATTATGATCAATATGTTCTTTCTTATCCTTTAAAAGTGAACACATAACTATAGTTATTTAGGGGCGCCTGGGTGGCTCAGTCATTGAGCGTCTGCCTTCGGCTCAGGGCGTGATCCCGGGCGTTCTGGGATCGAGCCCCACATCAGGCTCCTCCACTGGGAGCCTGCTTCTTTCTCTCCCACTCCCCCTGCTTGTGTTCCCTCTCTCACTGGCTGTCTCTTTCTCTGTCAAATAAATAAATACAATCTTAAAAAAAAAAAAAAACTATAGTTATTTAGAGGAGAACTCTTCGGTAGGAATTTCTGTGCTGACAAGAATGTATTATATCTGTGCTTTCTAGTGTGGGGACAGCTAGCCACATGTGGCCGGCACACAGTGCAGCTACAGAACTGAATTTTTAACTTTATTTAATTGTAATGAATTTAAATCTGTCAGTAGCCATGTTTGACTGCTGGGCGCCATATTGGATAGTAAAGCCTTTGAGCATGTTGTTCGAATGGAAAATAACTTAATGTCATATCAGCATTTTTAAAAAGGAGTTAGGATGGTATAGATAATATCAAAGTTCCTCACACAGCCAAGAAGTTTTTGTATGATGGGAGAGAAACTTAGTACCAGGTTATGGTAGAAAACATGTTTTGTGTAATTCACTGACCACTGCCCTATCTGGTCGATGAAATAATTAGCGTAATTTAAGGAATGAATCAAAAAAGAAGCAGCTTCCAGGAAAAGTGCAATGTTGTTTTTGTTCACAAAACAGAAGGGCCAGTGAGAAACTGTGTGATGATAGCTCCTCCTTGAGGTTTAGTGATAACATTTCAGGTAAGGAAAAACTAAAACACAGCAGAGTACGGGAGAAGAAATGCACTTGTTTCCTCATAACGTTTCCCCTTCTTGCTGAAGTCTTCAGACGAAGGCCCCCTTGTGCCAATCTTTCAGAACTTAAATTGGCCACTTCAAACACAGGTTCTCACTGGAGTCCACGTTAGTGGACAGAACCTGTGTGTGAGACCCCTGCCCGCCTTCCAGCCCAGGGTTTTGTATGTGCTGCTTCAGGGAGTGACAGCAACCCCATCGGACTTTACCTCAGAGGAAGCCTTTGAAGGGGGCTATTAACTGGAGATGATTCACAGTGTACATCTCACTGTGTAAAGAAAGTGAAATTACAAATTCTCAGAACGTATTATCTGCAATAGAAAGAAGTCTGACAACTCTGTGTTCTGCACGTGGACTATATCGTGTTGTTATTTGTCTACCATCTATCTATCTATCATCTATCTATCTATCATCTATCTATCATCTATCTATCTATCTATCTATCTATCTATCTATCTATCTATCTATCTATCATCATCTATCATTTTGTAATTCTACTAGAGAATGTGGGAAGGAAGTTGAAGGAGACATGGATTCCATATCGGGCAAAGGAAATTGGTTTTCTTTACTGAGGTTTAATCTACATAAAAGAAAATGAGTTGCTCATAAGCATTCAGTCAGACGAGTTTTGACAATTGTATAAAAATTAGCAACCAGCAGCCAAAACAAGGGAATGGACATTTCCATCAACCCAGGAAGTTCTTTCCTGCTCCTTTTCCAGGAACCCCCGCCTTGCCCTAGGCGGTCATTGTGGTGTTTTCTAGCACCAGAGACTAGCCTTGTCCCTTTTGGACTTCAAATAAATGGACTCTTGCACTATTTACTGTCATGTGTCAGGCTTCTTAGGCTCAGTGTAATGTCTTGTGTTTCACGCCTGCTGTTCCATAGGTCAAGACGGCATTCCTTTTTATTCCTGAGTAGGGTTCCATTCTGTGCATAGACCACCATTTCTGCATCTATTCTCTTTCTGGACATTGGGTTTGCTCCCAATTCAACACTCTTTTTTTTTTTTTTAATGATGCTATGAATAATCGTGTACACAATTTGTGTGTGTGTGTGTGCCTGTGTATTCATTTAGCTCCCGGTAAATACATAGAAATGGAATTTCTGATTTGCATGGTAGGGACGTGCTTAGCTTTGTAAGAAGCTGCTGAAAATCTTGCTACCGGGAGACTCCATGAGCAGGTGAATTCCGTCAGCTGTTTCATGAGTGATCTATGCAAATTCAGGACACAGTCCCCTGCCAGGTAGCTGTACCGCTAAGAATATTCTGCAGCCTGTTTCATGCACGTTCATTTTATCTGTGTCCTTTGACGATGTGACCTTTAAATTTTGTTGAATCCAAATAAATATATATATTTTTTCTTTTAAGGTTAATATAAGATTGTTATTATTTTGTTACCTAAATATTTGATAGAATTCACAGGCAAAGCCATTGGGGCTTGGAGTTTTCTTTGAGGAAGGTCTTTAAACTACGGATTCAACTTCTTTAACAGATACTGACTATTCATATTTCCTATGTTCTCTTCTAACAGTTTTGGTAATTTGAGTTTTTCAAGGGATTTATTTGCCCACTTCATCGGAGTTGTTGAATTTATTGTCATAAGGGTTTAAATAATTTTTGTGTCCTTTCATTGCTTATAGATTCTGTTACAATGTTTCCCATTTTACTATTGATGCTCTAATTCCTGTTTTCTGTTTCTTAATCAAACTAGTGAGGCATTGATCGGTTTTGCTAGATTTTCTGAAAACCAACTTTTTTATTTTGTAAATTTTTTTTCTATTGTTATCCACCTTCTATTTCATTAATTCCTCTTATTTGTATTATTTTCACTCTTCTCCTTACATTGAGCATAATTTGCTCTCCTGTTTCTAGCTTCTCAAAGAAGAGTTAAGATCATTTAAGTACTTTCTTATTCCTAATGTAGGCATATGGCTATAACTTCCCCTATAATCACTTTTCCAGAGCATCCCATAGAATTTTTGATGCATGGTATTTTAATTTTAACTCCTAGTTTAGGTATTTTAATTTCTTTTTTTTTCCTCTTTGATCCTTAGGTTATCTAGGAATGTGGTGTTTAATTTCCAAATGGTTTAGAATTTTCACATAAATTTCTGTTAAACTGCTATCTAATTTATTTGCACTGTGATTCAATAACATACTGTTTGATTTTCATGCCTTTGTAATTAATGAGGATTGTTCTGTGGCCCAGCTTATAGAATATATCGGTTTTTTGTGCACTTGAAAAGAATTCTGGAATTGTGGTTATGGCATCACATCCTTGTCATTTAGATACAGTTGTTCGATAGTGCTGTTCAAATATTTTATATCGCTACTATTTTCTTATCAACTAATTCTATTCAGTATTGATAAAGAAGTAGGAAAATGTCCAACTACATTTGTGGATTTGTATATTTATCCATTTATTTTTGCTTCATGTGTTTTGTTTTTTTGTTTGTTTGTTAGTTTTTAAAGATTTTATTTATTTATTTGACAGAGAGAGAGACAGCCAGCGAGAGAGGGAACACAAGCTGGGGGAGTGGGAGAGGGAGAAGCAGGCTCCCAGCAGAGAAGCCCGATATGGGGCTCGATCCCCAGGACCCTGGGATCACACCCTAAGCCGAAGGCAGATGCTTAACAACTGAGCCACCCAGGTGTCCCTGCTTCATGTATTTTGAATTTATGTTGCCAGCTACAATATTACCATTATACCCTATCGCTGAGCTCACATGTCTACCACTGTGAAGTACCCCTCCTTTTCTCTAGTGTACTTCCTGGAGGCATGTGACTTACTAATACTGGCACATCCTCGCCAACTTTATTACACTCAGTGTTGCCATGGTATCTCTCTGAACTTTTTACTTTTAGCCTGTCTGTGCTGCTGCATTAAAATGTAGCTTTCTCGTAAACAACTCTCACTTGGATTTTTTTTTTTCCATACTGAAAAATCTTTTGTATTTACTCGTATTGTTCAGGCATTTATGGTTGTATTTAAGTTACCTGGTCTATATTTCCCTGTTCCATCTTTTATGCCTTCTTTTAGGTGAATAGAGCAATTATTTTAGTATGTCCTTTTATGTTTCCTATTCGTGCCTTAGCTTTAACTAGTCATGTGATTTTTCCTTTTTTTTTTGTTTTAGAGATTACTATATGCATAAAATATATGACTCATGCATGATGAAAACACCAGACAATAGCGTAATTCCATGTAACCATTTGCTGGGGTGTCTGGCTGGCTCAGTCAGAAGAGCCTGCAACTGTTGATCTCAGGGTTGTAAGTTCGAGCCCCACGTTGGGTGTAGAGATTACTTAAGAATAAAATCTTTAATCGTCTCCTTTGGTCTTCATGTCATAACTAAACTTCTATGTTGTTCAAATCCCAGATTGCATTATTATATTTTGTTTAAAAAGTTATCAAGTAAATAAACCACATATATTTATATTAGATTAGCCTAGACCGGTAGGATTAGTCTAGAATTGTCCTTCTCTGTGCAATCTTTATCATGTTTGGATATCTATGTTTTATTCTCTGTACAAAAAAAAAAATTTTGATTTTTCTTTTCCTTGCGTTCAAATAGTTTGTTGTACTGGAGTTATCTGATCTTTGAAAGTTTGATAGGAAGCTGCTGTGTAACCATCTGAATTTTTTAAAGTGTAAGAATTCTGAAGAACTGGACATGTTCCACTGTGGTCCTCACATGTCCTTGACCTCCACAGCTGCTCCTCCCTATTCCTTCTTGCACTTGAACTAAGCCCCTATAGTTGTTCCCCCCCACCCCCATCTGTCTTAGTTCTGGCTGCTATAACTGAATACAATAGAATAGGTGGCTTATTAACAACAGAAAGTTCTCACAGTTGTGGAAGATGAAAAGTCCAAGACTAAGGCACCTGGGGATTTGGTGTCTGGGGAGGCCTATTTCCTGGTTCATAGGTGACAGTCTTCCTGCTGTGTGTTTACATGGCTTAAAGGGTGAGGGGTGTCTTGCATAAGCACTAATCCCATTCGTGAGAGCTCCACCCTCATGATCCAAGCACCTCCCAAAGGCCCCACCTCCTAATACTCCTTGTGGGTTAGATTTCAACGTGTGAATTTGGGAGGGAATTTAGTCGATAGCACGACTCTTCTTGGGGAACTCCAATGCCCAATTTATGGCTGTTAATCCATAAGAATAATTTCTCCCTCTTCCAAGAAGTGTTGACTGACTCTTTCCAAAACTAGCTGACTCCAATTCCTATACTTCTAAGTTCCGCCCTCCTTCCCCAAGATAGAACACTCCTTCGGACTTCTCTTATGGCTGGCATTCCAAATAAAGGTTTATGATTAACACTGCCCTGGTTAATTTTATTCCACAGGTGTTGTGCCCTGAGCAGATCAGGACTGGATCTGCTGTTGCTCAGCTCAGGTCCCGTTGATAAGGATAGAGTACAGGAGAATTTCCTTGATGATTCCCCTCCTTGGAACACCAGGGATACGGAAATTGCTACGTCTTATTCTTGAGAGACAAGCTCTATTTTCCTGTGTTGAAATGTCATTTAGGGTTTTATTTTTCTCTCTGAATAGTTTTTGCTGAAAAATATTCGTTTTGGTCCCTTTCACTACTCAAGGCTCTCACTGCTGAGGTGTGGGTGCACCGGCCAAGATCCCCGGGGCCTGTTATTTGTTTGCTTGTTATTTGTTGCCTCTTATTTGTTTTCAGCATTTGAATATAGACAACAGTCGCTCAACAAACTTCCAGACCTGTCCAACTTTGTAATCTCTGGCAATTACCAAGGACAATTTTGATTGTCCGTAGCCACTCTGGATGATTTGGGATATAAATTAGTTAAAATATTTGTGCATTGCCTTAGACTCTAAGGGCTCAAACATTCCAAAGAGTCAATGGTCAATAATTTTGACTGGCATAAGAGGCCTCTGAAAGAAATAGATATTTAAAAATTTCTTCTCTTAAGTTCTTCTTAGAAAAGCCTGACAAAAATGTGGAGGATCTGAAATTGAGACTGAAACTCTCCTCTTTCTCTCCTGACTCAGTTTCAGATTGGGTCCCTCGTGGAACCTATCTCTCAACTCCCTCCTGCCCTTAGATTTGCACCTTGATCTCCTCCTGCTCCTAAATCAAGTCTTACCCCTTTCCTCCACCTCTTCTACCTAAACATACCTCTCTCATCAGACAACACCCTCTCAAAGATTCTGGATGAATCTTTGGATTCATGGATAAAAGACATGGATGGAGATGTAAATGAAGTTAATGTCCAGCTTCACTGGTTTTATTAAACCTTGGTCAAGATCAGATTTGATCATCTAATTTAGGATTTTCTAAACTATTGTAATTCAGAATTTTACATAGAACATAGGGTCTAGACTGTCCTGATCTCTGTTAATTTGTTTATCTCCTTGTGGAGTTTAGAGATTAAAAAAAAAAAAAAAGTTTAGAAAAAAAAAGAAACTGATTAACTCACATTCCAGGGATATTTTGGCTCAGTAAGGTGGTGATATCCCAATCACTACTTCCTTCTTTGTTAGTGGTCTTAGACCTGAGCTGACAGACTTACTCCTAGGAGTGAGCACAGGAACTTGCTGAGTACTTTGAAGAGAAAATTTACAAATCTAATTAATATCTCTTTGTATTAAGCATTTAGATTAATTTAAGAACAATAACACCTCTCTGTCTAGCCTAGGCAAAGACATCTGTTGATCGTAAGGTGGGGAACCCTAAGGACAACTGCCCTACCTTATCTCCTGGAATGACTTGACTACCCTAACTCACACATATTCCCATCTAGCACTGCAATACTTTACAGCCCTCCACACTTCCTCATCCCAGAGGAAGGCGGAACTCCTGACTATCATGTGATTACCGGGGAATTTCCTTGTCTCACTATGATCTCCGTGAAACCTTTTTAGACAATCCACATTTATAACCATTTGTGCATATAAGAAATGAGCAAGAGAATTATTAAGCTGGAGATATAATCACAACCTGTTCGGGATGGGATACATAGCCTACTCAGGCTTGGTTGAGGAGAGACACAAATAGATAGTTCTGGAGGCACATTTCTTCCTTTTTTAGTAGCAGGTTGGAGTTAATTCAGTACAAAAATAGGATGATTCCAGAAACAGCTCCGAAGAATCAACATATATATATATATATATATATATATATATATATATATATATATATATATTTTTTTAGAGAGAGTGAGCACACATGCACAGGGAGTGGGGAAGGGGCAGAGGGAGAGGAAGAGAGAATCTTAGCGGAGCCAGATGCGGGAGTTGATCTCAAGACCGTGAGGTCGTGACCTGAGCCATAATTAAGAGTCAGATGCTTAACCAACTGAGCCACCCAGGAGCCCCCAAAGAATCACCTTTTCTAACAGGCTACTTAATTATCCAGGAAACTCTTATTGCTACACAATTGACTCCAGTTGGCCACTCTCTCTTACCCTATACATACGTAGAGCAATATAGGACATGGGCTATTCTATTGGAATCCTTTCCATGATGGGTGTAGCTATAATCCACCTGAGCAAGCCACTCTGCAGAGCAGTAAGAAGACCTTGGGGTCTTCACTGTGAATACCGAAAATTTCTCCTGTTCCTGTGGATCACCCCAAAAAGCTCCCCATTCCAATATGACACTATATAATGGCTCCTCCTACATGGTCCCATATTAAGTACTTGTGATTTTCTTTAGAAGTGCACTTATGATATTCTAATTATCTGTTTACTTTTCTGACTTCCTAACTAAACTGTGAGTTTAATATGCATCATATTTTGTACATCTTTTCATTTTTAGTGCTTAATATTTGACATGGCATATAATAAGAGCTCTACAAAAATGTATTAGTTAATGAATAAATTCCATTTCTATCATATTATTCTTTCAGGTTTATCACAGCTTCCTTTTTTGAAAAAGTAAATAATTAGGAAGTAAATTGTCCAAGATTTGAGTTAGGAAATAACTGAATTGTATATCCATGGTTGTTTGCCCAATCGGAGATACAAAATCTGGGCCCTTGGGGTTAAAAATGAGTCACTGAAAAATACGTATTCAATGATTTTTGACATCACCAGCTATCTCAGAACTTTTAACTATTACAAAGCATTCCTCTCTACTGTCAAATTTATGAGAATTTCTTGTGATGTCTCCCTTGCAAACGTGTCCTCCAAGTAAGTAGGCGTCAGACTGGAATGTGCGTTAGAGTCCTAGGGGTCTTGTTAACATGCGGGTTCCAGTTCAGGCGATTTGGGGTGGGACCGTGCCATCTGCATTTCGGACAAGCTCCCAGCTGATGCTGAGGCTGTCAGAACTTGGACTGCACTTTGAGAAGCAAGGCTACAAGCTACACCGTGCAGGTGGCCACTAAAGATTCTTCTCTGTTTGAATTAGAACAGAATCGATGTCCTTCCTGGAAATGAAAAGTGGCATGTTCACCCAGTGCTTTGACCATAGGATGTGACTCGAAGCCATAATACGTTTTTCCAAGGCTGTTTAAAAGAAAATATCTTGTGACCTTAAGATTGAAATCTGAATGTTTAGTTGGGTAATTGATATCTTGATAGAAGAAGACATTGGAATCTGACCTTTTCATCATTTTATAAAAATGCAATTTGTGGAAGTACAAAATTATGGGATGCTTCGGAAAAAAAAAACATGCCATCTGGTTATCAGTAGCACATCAAGATCTCTCAGGGTATCTTGGTCTTTTATGATATTTATTCTACATTCCATAATTTTAAAAATGAATCAAATATTGACATTGAAAGTCATATAAAAAATGTTTGACCTAGAAAGAGCGTAATGTCAGAGCTTCTACTTAGGACAGCTGCTTTGATTAGGAAAGCAATTTGTTTGTGAGATGAAAAATATGAAGCAGGTGACAACACCATGGCACTATTTTGACTTCATTGGCTTATAAGCTAAATTTACAAGTGTGACGAGTGCTGATGGAATTGCATGTGAAGACAAAACCAAATCACAAATATGGTGTTTCAGAAGAAAGTCTGGGAATAGGCAGGCAGAATATGGGTGAAGGTAAAATTGTTGAGTATCTTTTCTTTGGTCTTAGTCAATGAAACATCCACAACTGATTTCCCCGGGGTTCCTAGGTAAGGCACAGATACTGTAACAGGAACCTCTGTATGACAGAGAGGACTTTAAGAGGAAGGGCATACATGGAGTGCCTGGGTAGCTCAGTTGGTTAAGCATCAGACTCTTGATTTCAGCTCAGGTCATGATCTCAGGGTTGTGAGATGAGCTGTGCACTGGGCTCCATGTTAATCAGGGAGTCTGCTTGCGATTCCCTCTCTCCCTCTGCCCCTCTCTCCCGTGTGCTCTCTCTCTCTCTCTCAAATAAATAAATAATTCTTTTTTAAAAAGAGGAAAGGCATACACTGAGAAAAGATGACATAGAACAAAGAAAGAGCACTTTCTTGCACAGAGAAAAATTTATTGAAAAATTAGCACAGAAAAAAAAAAGTTTTCTGTGAGATTTCGGCTTTGAATCATCAGCACCACATAACTGAAAATGTACATTGTTGAGGAGTAATATAATCTTGAAAGTGATTTGTTTCCCTTAGCTAATATTTGGATGACATTTGCCAAGCAGTTTATGCATCAATTTGTCAAACTGAAATGAAACTTTACTTCCATTTTAGAGATGAGAAAACTGAAATGTAGGAAGATGATGATTTGGCAGACGGATAAAAACACTAGTATTATCTAGATACTGCCAAAGTCCGTAACTCCTTAGTGAGTCATGCTGCTTTACATAGATCTCTGTCTGCCATGTTTTATTTTCTTATGGGAAATTCTAATTCTTGAGATCAGCAGCATGTAGCTTATGAACTTCATTTTAAAACATTTAATACATCATCAAGAGTAATCATGTGAAGAAACCCCACACTACAAGGATGAAGTATTAAGATTCTGTATATGCAGCTAGGACGTGGGTATTTTGGCCAGGACACCATTTATGTAATGGCAAACTTGAGACTTGAATAAATCCCCGCTGTCTCTGCCTCCTTACGAGTGTTCATTTCCAGTTCCAATTTGGCAGCCAAGCTTTTCCAAAGTATTTGGAACTCATCGCAGCCTCCAAACACCTGCTGAGCTTTGCTGCAGAATTGGAGCCAGACACTAGCTAGTTGGACACCTTCTTTTTCCTGTCTCCCTGTGTTCTACCATCAGCTGGACCAAGGATCACTCTATTCAACTATCAAAGCATAGTGTTTTAATTACTCAGAAGTCATAAAGCTCTTCAAGGACCGGGACATATTCTAAGCTATTTCGAAAGATGATTTCCCACAACTATTCATAACACTTTATGAAAAGAAAGTTTTATACCAACCACAAACCATCTTATTTAATTACTAGACCAATTTTCTGAACCATTTCCTACAAAATAACATTGTCTAGGTTAAAAAAAAATTGATTGCCTATATATCAGAAGACAATACAAGCCAGAGAAAAATCATGTCACAATAATTTATTTTTTCTCCATTTATAGAACTAACATGGAACCATAGAGATGAAGTTTTATTCTGGCCATACCCAGAAATGATGATTGTGATGTTTATTTAAAAGTTTGCATGTGGGGCGCCTGGGTGGCTCAGTCATTAAGCGTCTGCCTTCTGCTCAGGGCGTGATCCTGGGGTTCTGGGATTGAGCCCCACGTCAGGCTCTTCCCATGGGAGCCTGCTTCTTCCTCTCCCACTCCCCCTGCTTGTGTTCCCTCTTTCGCTGGCTGTCTCTCTCTCAAATAAATAAATAAAATCTTAAAAAAAAAAAAGTTTGCATGTATATCTATAAAAAGTAAGGTGAGCATCAGAGAACCAACGAGTTACCGTGGGTAAATCCGAAAGAGTTGAAATTCTGAAGTCTCTGGAACACACTGGCCTAAAAATCTCTCCATGGTGATACCTTTATTTCACTTTCTAGATTTAAAATATGTGAATGTGACATTCAAATTAAGAGGAAAATGAGAGCAAACCAGAAAAACTTAAAAGAAGGAAAAAAGGACAGAAATTAAGTAAGGAAAAGAACTGAGGTAAGCAAGAAAACAATTTTTCTCTTTAAATAATTAAAATCTCTGGCAAGATTGGTCAAAAATAAACACAAAATTAGGCAATATTAAGAATAAATATAAGAAAACACCTAAGTTACTGAGGAAATTTTAAAAATGACTTAAATGAAATATATAAAACATTTACTAGTTATTTGAAATGTAGAGAAAAGTAAAAGCCCTAGAAAAGCATAGGTGAGCAGTGAATAATGTATAGACTCATTATGTTGTACACCTGAAGCTTATATAATATTGTACATTAATGATACTTCAATAATTGTTTTAAATCTAAAATGGGAGATTATGATTTTTTTATTCATTACTTCAAAATGACACATAAATTATCAAATTTAACCTCAGAAGAACTAGAAATCAGATTGGGTATTTTACTATTAAATTATTTATCAAATATTGACTTTTCTCCTGGTTATGGTTCACATTTTTCTGGTTTTCTTTTTTTTTTTTTTTTTCGTGTCTTGTAATTTGATATTATATATTGGGCATTCCAAATATTGTATGTTTAAGAATTTGAACTTTTTCTTAACAGAATGTTGGGCTTTTTTCCTGGAAGATAATTAAGTTACCCAATAGCTGGAATATTTTGAGGCTCTGTTTAAGGTTTGCTAGGTTGGGTCTAAAGTAGCCTTTACTCTAGGGATAATTTAATCCTACTGCTAAAATGAGATCCATCTGAAGTCTCTACTGAATGCCCCAGGGATGAGGAAGGTCTGTCCCTTTTAGATTAAGATCTGCAATATATGCCCGCTCTGTGTGAGCTTGGAATTGCTCTTCTGACAGCATCCTGGTCCTTCTTTGGCTGGGCTCATGGAATTTCACCTTATGCATGGCTGCCTCAATAGGCAGGCCCAAGGGGAACTCTGTGACCATTTCTGGGATGATTTTTCTGTCTAGCTCCCTCCTATCCTAAACTCTGCCCCACAATTTCCAGTCTCCTCAGCCTCACAGAACTGAACTGAATGCAACTCAACAAGACAGTTGTGCTCTGCTTGGAATCACTCCCGTGTACCACCACCCCGTGTGTGTGGGTGCAGACAGGAAGCCATGACTCTGAGAAGGCGCACCTCACCCGTTTTGTTTCCCAGAGGGCATAGCTCTTTGTTACCTGTTATCCGATATCGGGAAATAGTTATTTCATATATTCTGTTGTGTTTTTCATCTGTTTACAGTAAAGCATAAGTCTAGTCCATTTTACTGTGTTGTGGCCTGAAATGAAATCATCATGATAAACTTTGAAGGAGTGGAGTCAAACGGTAAAAGCAATAGTTTAAGAAGATGGCTTTGAGGGGCGCCTGGGTGGCACAGCGGTTAAGCGTCTGCCTTCGGCTCAGGGCATGATCCCGGCGCTCTGGGTTCGAGCCCCACATCAGGCTCCTCTGCTAGGAGCCTGCTTCTTCCTCTCCCACTCCCCCTGCTTGTGTTCCCTCTCTCGCTGGCTGTCTCTATCTCTGTTAAATAAATAAATAAAATCTTAAAAAAAAAAAAAAAAGAAGATGGCTTTGAAAATGGTGAGAAAATGCAAATAAGTGTAAACCAATCCCTGATGCCAATTAGTCCGGATGGGACCCAGAAATCTGTATTTTTTGAAAACTCTTCTCAGGTGACTTTTGTACAGCCAAACTTGCACATTCTGACTTCACCGCTTTAGATTATCTTCTGGGAACCAAAAAATTCTCAAAATTGTTCATGGTTAAGTAGATACCAATCTGCATTCTTTTGTCTTCCTCTTCTCTCTCCTGAGGCTGTCTTATTACTCAGCTTCTAGCTGTGTTGTAATATTTCTTGGAAAGCCTCAGTGGCCCCCAAATTTTCCAATCTGTGTAACACAGCCCTTTGTCCCCCATCAAGTCACATGAGGAGATTTGCAGAGCTGCCTCATTCCACCACCACTGCTATTTGGAAAAGCATCTAGTGAGTTCCACCCAACATTCTCTACGGTGTGTGTTTACCCAAGTGGAAGCCATTTGCTTTCACAGTTGGCCTTTCTGCTTGAATGGCTTTTCAGCTCTGGGGCCTGGAGGTAACTCCAGAACACCTTTTCATGACTACAAGGACCCCCAGGAGTCCTGTTCCCTCAGGGCTTAGTCTATTCTTCACTGTGACTCTATTCATTCCCCGCTGAGATCTGAACTTTTGGATTCTTTTTTCTACCTAGCACTATTTTCTAAGGAACCCCCAATTGACCTCTGCCTCCAGAAACTTTAATGTGGAGAAAACAATTGGCCTCTTTCTGGGTCCTTGGGACTAGCCAGCTGGCCTGCATTTCCTTTTCTGCAGCTGTGTGGAAGCTCCCTCTGCATTTCGACCTTCACACCATAGAAAGTCAGCTCTGATCTGTGTGGTCAGCCAGTGTCCCTTGGCAGTGAATCATGTCATCTCATCTTTCACTCTTGCTCTAAGAAATTATTTAAGTTCAGCTGAATAATAAGAAAAGACACATAATTTCCAAGGTCACAATTAAAGACACGCCCAATCCAATGAAATGTGTGGGATTTGGAACTGCCAAGATGGCTGACTAGAGGTGCCTGGTCTCTCCGTCTTAGGAGCTTCCTTTGTAGCCCATTCTGACAAACAAAAAACCAAATTCTGGCTGTATTACAATGTTAAGAGGAAACCACATGCTAAATTCCAGAAATTCAAGAAAATAACTTGATACAAATAGTAGTATAACATCATTATAAACAGAATTAGATTCTTCAAAGATAAAGACCAACTGCAAAAAAAATCCAAACAACAAGGTGCAAGATAAGGCTGAAAGGCTGTTTTACAATGAAGATGAAAGGCCACCTGGCTAGCTCAGCCAGTAGAGCACGAGACTCTTGATCTCAGGGTCATGAATTTGAGCCCCATGTTGGGTGTAGAGATTACTTTAAAGAAATTATTGGTTAAAAAAATAATAATTAAATAAAACAAAGGTGAAAAAGAAGAAGGAAAAAGAAAACCAGAAAGAGAAAAAAATGGATATTGTGATCTGGCAACAGAGATCTGGTATACCCATAACTGATGGTTCTGAAGAAGAAACAAGGGGAAAAAAACGAACCTCATTAGGCATAATATTCAAATCCACTATGATACATTAAAGACCAAGTGGGGCACATAGAACACACACACCCTGGTTGAGACTTTGGTCCTTTTTGTTTTTATTTCTAACTGCTTTGGCCTTATAGATTTCCTTGTTATTATTTGCATACTCTATGTTATATATAAAGAGCACCTACAAATTCACAAGAAAACAAAAATACACTAATATAAAAATTGACAAGAAAAGTAAATTGGTTCTACAAATATGAAAAAAATAAAAACAATAAATAGATGAAAAATGATAAAGCTCACTACTAACCAAATGTCTGCCTCTAAAAATGCTAATGGGAACAGTTTTTATCACTTATGTTGGTAAGGTTTTAAAAATTATGATATCCTTTAGAATCAAAGATGTGGGGAAAGGACACAATGTGTAATGTGTGAAAGTATAAGCAATGCAATCTTGATGGAAGCCAGTTTAGCAATATATTTCAAAAGCCAGAAAATAGTCATATAATTTGACCCTCCAATTAAAGAATATTGAAAAGAATGAGAAAAAAAATTGACCCATGACTGTTAAGAATAAATGCAGGTTACAAAGCATCCCACTGTCCATCATACACTCACACACACACACATAGATACTAGATCATGGAAAGAGAAATACACGAACTTCTGAATGGAGTGGCCAACATTTTTTCTTTTTTGGTATTCGAGGTAATTTATTTATTCTTTGCGTTTCTCTATAACTTCCAAGTTTTCCAAAATGAACACTAATTATTTTTGTAATATATGAAAATAAATGAAGAAAAATGGAATAATAGGGAGAAAATAATTCCCAAGTGATAGTCCTTATGAACTCGAATTGATCAAAGGAAAAACAAGCACATGGAATATATGTACACTATAAATTAGAAAGTAGATGCATTAGGAATCAGCATTGGATTCTGTCGACAGAATATAGACCTCTCAACACAGACTAGTTTTTAAAATTGTCAAGTAGTTCATAGAAGATATTAGGCAGCAAGCAAGTCCTCAAAGTTCCAAACTGTCATACGTTCACACTACCTATTTTCACCACAGTGTGACAGAAATGGAAGTTTTATCACAGTTAATATATATAAGTCAGAAATATGGATTATAGATGAAAAAGACCTCTACTTGGCTGACTCTCGTGTATGGCTCATGTGAGGACTCGAAGGTCAGCACCAAGGCTGAACACAGAGGTAAATTGTTACTATGTTGTGCCTTCTTCTTTTTAAAAAAGTTAAAGAAGTCTTCATGCTTCAAAATGTGAAAATAATCTAAAATGCTAATAAAATTAAGGCGTACGTTTAAATTGCTGAATTACTAAATACAAAAGGATCAGGGCTGACAAGTAACATGAAGTGTCAATACAGGAGGAAAAGCAATAACTCTCCTCTGTTAAATCTAATTAAAATGCAAGGGGAAATGTTATTAATAAAATTGGACAGAGACAAGAGAATGTCACAAGACACAGGCTTTTTTTTTTAATGACTCTAGTTCTTTGTTCTCTCCTGATGATATACCTGTCTCCCGAGCAAGTCACCTGACTTTTTGACATCTTAAGATGAGGAAATGTAAGTAACCATATTACACCAAAGGTCGTATTTAGCTTTTTCAGGCCGGGATTCTCAGGTGCCTTTAATGCTAGGCCGAATGAGTTGTAGTACCCGATGTCAAACACTAGAGGGCGGAAACACAAAGGAAACGGGGAGGCAGGTGGGATCCACCAGGCAGTAATACCTGTGCGAGGGGAAGGCAGGCAGTCTAGCATCAGGAAGACGTGACTTCCGGTTCAGCCACAAGCACAATCCTGGAAGGTTCCAGATAATAACAAAAATAGTAGCCTCCTTCTCCCCCCGTGTTATTTCTGGACAAAGGCAGATACAAGGAATTCACTACAGACATTACCCTGTGTGCTGTTGGTTGTGTATGAGTTTTGTGGAACAGATGAATCTGTCAAATCTCCCCACAGGTGGGACGACAGCCCAGCTGTGCTCCTTATTCTGTTCTCTTTCTAGCCTCCCTTGCAGGAGTCACTTACTGAAAACAATGTTCTTTGGTCTTTAGAAACCTGCTCAAACCTCTGTGTAGGATGTTTGGGCCGGACAGTGAGGGGAGTGTGACCCAGAGGCAACGCGGGGAGGGGGGCGTCTGGGAGTTGTGTGTCTTTGAGGGTTGAAGAGAACAGTAACTCCACTAAAAGAGCCTGACAGGGACAGGTGGAAAGTTTCCTCAGATGCAGACACTCCCAGTCTTGGACCAACTCTGCTGCCTGAGGTGACAGGACCAGGGAAGGGAAAGTCTGTGTGGGTGAGGGCTGGCAACTATGTCCTGTGACCTTGGGAGCCCGTGTGTGGACCTGCCCTAGGTCCTCTTGGCGGAGGGGGTCACTGTCAGGGTGTCCTGCCCAGAGCAAAACAGGCGTGTCTGACAGAGCACTCCACCCCTTTCCCAAACCCAGTAAGCTCCCGGCGAGACTAAGGAAAACACTCTGATCTCGCACTCGGACCAAACATGGTGCCTGGATTTCAAAACCGGATTCTATTTTATTTAGATCTAGAGGACTAGAAGCACACAGGGAAATAGTCAAGAGAAGCTGTAGCTTCATCCTTGATGTCATCACTTACACTGTCCTGATGAATACTACTTAAAAGTCACACACACACACACACACACACACACACACATTTGGAATGAACTCTCTGGGTTTCACGACGCAGTTCATATGGGATAAACATCCTGATCTTATATAGTTCTGGGGACATGAAAGAACGGTTCTCATCTCCATTTTATATGTGATAAAAGCGAGCTGCTAGGATTTCGGTAAAATTGCCCCAAATCACACAGTGTGTAAGTGACCGAGGCTGCCCTTTTCTCGGCGCTGCCTCTTGGTCTGCTAACTGCGCACAGAGGAGATTGTAAAACTTCTTGGGAAATGCAAAATCAGACACCGTTGCCTGCTAGAATTTTTTAACATGTAACTTGAGAGGTTTGTTTAAAGTTTGTATTTTAATGCCTGTCATTCACATGGTGGGATGTGTTTTCACCATGCTGGGAAATAGGGACGGACCCAAAGTGGGTAGGACCACAAAATTATTATTCAAAATTATTTTTCAAAATCAGTGTTTGATCTTCATTTCTTTGGGTCATTTTCGTCGGTTTAAATTAAGCATCTGGTCTCTAGGGGCGCCTGGGTGGCTCAGTTGGTTAAGCGTTGAGTTTTGATTTCGGCTCAGGTCATGATCTCAGGGCTGTGAGATCAAGTACCACGAAGGGCTCAGCACTGAGTGTGGAGCCTGCTAATGACTCTCTCTCCCTCTCCCTCTGCCCCTGCCCCTGCCTGAGCACCCCCGCCCCCCACCCCGCCACTTGGATACACTCTCTCTCTCTTAAAAAAAAAGAAAAAAAAAGCACCTGGTCTTTAAGTAGTGATGAAATATGACCAAGAGTCTAAAATCAAGAAAGAATAAGAGAAACAGGGCAGTAAGACCAGAGAGAAGTTTGACAAGTGCATACCATTTCAGAAATTTAAAAACTTTTATTTTAATTTTCTTTTAAAACATGTTCTGATGGCCATATATATCCTTGATATTGCCTTGGGAGGGAGGTTTATGATGCCCATTTTCCAGACAAGCAAAGTGGATATTAAGAGGTTCAATGACCTGCTCGTGGTTAAGCAAGAGTGAAGGGCAGAAGCAGAGCCTGTCGGGTGTGGCAGAATCCCTCGCCTTCCATGACTCCAAGCGCTGGCGGGAACACCCGTAGAAAGTCAATATCCAGGACGAACGACTTGATGCGGGAAAAAAATTATATGAAACCTAATGACTCTGAAATGAAAAAACCTAAACCCTTCTGTGCGGTGACATTTACCAATCATTCCTGAAGTGAGTGCGTGGCCTGGATCTGGCATTTACATGACCACACTTGCACAGTGCGGTGTCTGTGTGTCTGGAACTCATTGGGTTGCTGCATGTGTTTCTGGGGTAGCTTGGACCCCAGGCGTAGATCTATAAGGAGTTGGTTTTCTCCACTTGTTTTCTCTGATACGTAGCTGAACGATCAGGTTTCCCATGGAAGGGGAATGGGGGGGGGGGGGGCGCAGGGAGCAATGGGAAACCTCAGAAACCAGTTTTGTTTACCGCCAAACCAAACAAGCCCTCTCTTCCTGAGGCATCTGCTGGTGGTTACCAGCGGGGATTGGAGCGCTTTGGGAGCCGAACCCACTGGAGCTGCAGGCTGTGGGCAAGGTGTGGGCAGAGCAAGAATTCCAGGCCCCAATTCCAGCTGCTCTGCTTGAAAATGGCTAAGTGCGTAGCCTTCTGGAAGCTTTGGTTACCCAGCAGCACAAACCGGCTCCTTCCACACTCTTGCCTAGAAATATGAACTGAGAACTCTCAGCTGGACTGTCTGTCTCACGTTGGATTCACAAAATGTTCCCGTTTGCTTCAACAAACTTCAGTCCCAATGTGCTGAGCCTCTTTTGTGCCAGACGCGATGCTGGGCTCTGGACATTCAGGGCTGAAGACGGCAGTCTCTGCTCTGAGTAACCTGACATCTGAGAATGTTTGTGTGGAGTTCGACTGTTTTTGCAATAGAATATGGTTCTCCCCTACTTCCTGCCATTGAAACCACCCACACTCTGAGCTCCCACAGGCATTACATTCAGTGCCAGAATGTTCTTCGGCAATGATCTAGAGTCCAGTCACAGAGATCCAGAGAAATAAATGACCTTATTAAAAACAAGCGAACAAATAAATATCCTCTCCTCACAAATGCTCTCTTGTTATTGTTATGACCCGATAATAACCACAAGAATTACACCTTGCTTCTGACTAATTTCTCTTGTATCCTCGCCCTGATTTGATCAGTACCATGGAAACAATGGTGTGGGTGTTGCGAGACCCCAAATAAGCTTTTCTATATCTGATCAAAGAGCCCTGGTCCAGCCATCTGGGCCTGAGTTGTTCCCGGAGCCAGCAAGGCGTGCTCCTACCCTGGTTTTTCCCTCCTTCTGGAATGTTCTTCCCCCAAGTATCCCCTGGGCAGTTCTCAAAGGAAGGAAAGAAGGAAGGAAGGAGTTTCTCAAAAGAGAAACAATCCCAGTCTCCTTTAGGTAAAGCCTGTCGTGATAGAACACCCATGGGTAAGAGTCTAGACACACAACTCATTCTTTGGGGCTCTGGGCATTGGTTACACCAACTGACTTCATCAGCATCACCTCAAATGCCACACAATCTCCAACAAATATACCCATTTCTTCTTGGGTTCGTTGGATCACCCTTTTATCTTCAAATCCACTTATACTGTAAACTCTTTTCCAACCAGGTCCTCCTCATTTTACAGATGTCCCCTCAAAACCTCTGTCCTCAAAGATGACTCCACTGCCTAGTGCTTTGGGCATCCTGATGCTTTCTCTGGGCTCCCCAGCCCCCTCACCTGTCACAACCTGAGCAATCCGGCCCTTGGTGTCTTCGATGTGTTTGTCTCCTTCTTCAACTGAGTGTAAGGGGAATATGCTTTGTCCCCAGAATTTTGGGAAGAAACTCACAGGAGGGGAGGGCTCTGTAAACATGCACGAGCTTCAACAGCTGCACCCCCAACATCCCTAGTTTGGGAACATGGAGATTTACCTAATTCAGCCTGGGAAAGCAAGGTCAGAGACAAGAAGGAGGCTCTTAACTGAGTCTTAAACCAATGAGTAGGTCTCAGCAGAGGGGAGCTGGGGAGAAGCTTGAAGGCTTACCTAGCACAGTGAGTGTTCTATGTCCATATTCTGATATTATTTTCACCTAGTCCAGAGCTCTCCAGACACACCGGCCTGGGGTGGAGCTTGAGTGGGTGTTGGCAGGTGAGCAAGAACAATGGTTCCTTCTCTTCGCACTTCCCCCTTGCTGCCACCAGAGGGCGATCTGAGCCCATTAATCACGCCATCCCCACCTCCTCCCTGGCCCTCCCCACCTCTGCTGCTAATAAGTCATCTTAATGGGGAAGGCTTCTGCTTTAAGGCTACATTTGTGCCAGATGATGGGAGTGTCCAGAAGTTCAGCCTCTCTGCATGAGTAGTTGCGTATATTCATAGCATTAGAATAACACTAACCATATTTAAAATAATGAGTTTATACTGTTGTCTAGCTCTTCGAATTTGCCAGGCACTGTGCTGTGTTTTCTATGCATGATCCGCTGGAACCTTCACAGAAACCTCATGACCTGAGCACTCTCTTTGTCCCCTTTTGTCAGATGGCACAAAGAGGTGAAGAGTTTCGTCCAAGTCCACCCAGCATTAGTGGTGGAAAGTCTGGAGAACCAGCCTCTAACCCCTACTCTCCACTTCGTGGGCGGGGAACAAACTGGAGAGGGCGAAGAGCAGGTTTCCCTCAGGAATGGAAAGAGGATGGACTGGATGGCAGAGACCTGTAATCAAAGGATGGGAGGAGGGAAGAGGCAGGGCACGCTTGCTGAACTCTCACAGGCTTGATCTTGCTGCAGCAGAAACAGAAAAGGCCATTTCGAACACTTTAGTGCTCTGGATTTTGAATACGTTGCGCACATATTGGTTCCACTGTCGTCTTTTTTTTTTTTTTTAAGATTTTTTTTATTTTTATTTATTTGACAGAGATAGAGACAGCCAGCGAGAGAGAGAACACAAGCAGGGGGAGTGGGAGAGGAAGAAGCAGGCTCATAGCGGAGGAGCCTGATGTGGGGCTCGATCCCATAACGCCGGGATCACGCCCTGAGCCGAAGGCAGACGCTTAACCGCTGTGCCACCCAGGCGCCCTGGTTCCACTGTCTTCTTTTTGACGACTTCTTATCCTTGATTCCTAGAGTTAATTCCCATCCTTATCTATTCTGGTGCACGCCAATGGCTGTTCTAAAATCCTGGACCGTATGTTCCAGTAATTCTGCGGGAGGGGTGCTGGCATGTCCTGCAGGCACTTGGCCCTCCTGTTGGGGACGCTGTGTCCCTGAATCTATACCCTTCCCTTCTTTTGTGAGACTGGACTCTGTTAGGAAGCAAATTCACCAGGAAACAGAAGCCTCTCCTTTCCAAACATCTGTCAGGGTCCTACTAAGTGCCATGCACTTCTCTAGGATGTAGGAGGACAGAAGACACATAAAGCAGGAATGAAAACAAAGCAAGTGTTTTCCTGAAACTTCCACCGTAGCCACTGGGGAGTGGAGGATGCAGGGTGAGGGAAGGGCAATGCAAAGGCTCAGTTACGTTTAAATTTCAGATAAGCAACGAATAAGTTTTAGTATAACTATGTTCCATATAATATTTGGGTCATACAAAAATATTTGTTGTTCAGTGCAAGTATATGTCAAATATTGCATGGAAGATACTTACAACATTTTTTTTCTAACGTAAGTATGTTCCAACTATTGCAGGGGACACAGCTGTGTTAAAAAGTTATTCATTAATTCTCTGAAATTCTAATTTAATTGGGGGACTGTATGTTACCTGGCAGCTTGGAGGGGGGTGAAGAGACAAATAATGCAAAAATTATAATAAGACCTATAGTGGCTCACATGGTAGTAAGTGCTGTTGAGAAAAACACAGACTTTCCACTTAAAACAAAATGAAACAGAACTAAAACCAAAAAACAAAAACCAAAAAAACCCACCGTCGTCCTGTTATGGGTCTAAATACCAGCCATGCACCAGGCTCTCCAAAGTTCCATCCTCACCCCTGCTTCCAAGGGCAGATGACTATGTCGTGAGATGGGGAGGGTGTTCTGAAAGTAGCAGAGGCTGGGGAAAGTTGTCACGGGAGAAATGATGTCTCTTTAACTGAAAGAAAACTTCAGAAATGTTGTTGGTGATCTAGTCTAGAAATTTGGAATCCTAAAATCCCAATAACGTGGGGCAACCTTAAGGAAGCAAGTTAGGTCTCCCAAGCATTCTGCAGCCTGGGCCAGTCCCGCTTTTATGTTTTCATCTGATATCAATTTCCATAGGGTCAAGGATTCTGTCAACAGGGCCCAGGTGCTACTAGTAGAACACTTCTCTGCTAAAAACACATTATAAACTCTGGAACTGTTCGTTCAGGGCTCAGGGTCAGGGAGAGCTGCATAATGAAGATTTCTCTGCTTCACCTGCTACTCAGAGAAGCTTTGGCCGAGGGGTCATCCATTGATGGCCCCTGCGATGTTCAGTATGGCCCCGCGGGAGGCACAGGCATCGCTGTTATAACTCTTACAGGTGCTGCTGGAAGTCTCTTCCACCACAGGAAGTATGTTCAAAATCATATATAATAAAAGGAAAAATGCTTTCGAAACGATTCGGATCAGGTGTCTGTAAGGCATTATTATTACTACTAAAAGCAGGTAGAGCTTCAGCATGGATGATTCCAAACGATATTAAAAATTATCCAATATGCTTAGCTTGATGAGAGTTTTTTCTTAATAAAAATTATTCTGTTTTTCTTAATAAAAATAGTTTTCTTAATAAAAATTAAATTATGTGTCTATCTAAATAACAATGCGATTTAGATGTGTCTGGGGTCATGTGAATTGCAAGTTGATGCAACGCATGAATTGATCCTGTATTCTAGAACGATCTGATGGAGAAGCTAACTAATCATCCGAGGTCCAGAGAGACAGAAACCATGCAGCAATTTGAACAAAAAATGTGATTGGGAGCTGAGAGGCAATAGATTGAAAACACCATTCATGTTAACTGTGAGGTTTTGCTCTTTATGGGTAAACTATCTGAAGACAAGGAGGAATAGGGTCGATCGTAGGACTGACCGTTACTTCTAAAGCTCTGCTGTAGGCCTAAATCACCCAAAGGACATGTTTTGGGTTTTGTTGATGTTGTTTTTTCCTTTTTAAAGATTTATTTATCCATTTGAAGGAGAGGGAAAGTGGAGGGAGGGACAGAGGGGGAGGGAGGATCTCAAGCAGACTGTGCACTGCACAGAGCCCGAGGCAGGGCTCCCTCCCACCACCCATGAGATCAGGACCTGAGCAGAAACCAAGAATCGGACCCTTGACTGGTTGAGCCGCCCCGGTGCCCCACCTACAGGACCCGTTTCTGAGCCCCATTCTGGGCGTTCTGATTCAGGATGTTTCCATTAGGCCTGACCATTTACTTTTCTTACCAATTCCCAGGTGATGCTGAGGATGTCAGTTCCAAGAGAAGTTTTCTTCTTTTATCTTTAGGTGCTTTATTTCTACTGAAGAGCCTCCTATTTTTAACACTTGGTTTTATGACCAAGACCACAGTTAAAGTACTTTGTATTAGTCATCTGTTTGCTTCTAATTCGGTTATCACACACAAGTAGCAGAAAACCTTCATCTTTTTAAAGCACATAGGTGGAATTTTTAAAAATAAGATCATTCCTGTCCAACTGTATATTTGATTGCTTTTAAAAATTATTATCTCTTTTAATTTGGGATTTTTCGAACTGGTTAAAGAAAAGTAATAACTTCCGTAAGATTTTCCCAGTTATTCTAGTTAAAAGACTACTCTGATCATTCTTTGACTATGACTTGGAATTGTCAAACTCACACATGATTTAACACTAAAAAAAATTTAAAAAACTGTGATTAAATCAAACAAAGATTTGAAAAAATAAAAGGAAAAACTGTTTTTGGCAGCCTTTTCCTTTTTTTTTTTTTTTTTTTTTTTAATGTAGGATCAGGTATTAAGACCAAAGGTAATTCAACCTTTCTCTGTTTTTTCCTATATAACTCCTGGGGCTTATAGAGTATGTTTCTTTCATGTAACCACAAATAGAGCAACAATGATAGATATCTCCTGTCTTAATGAAAATATTGGTTGCATGACACTAACGAGCTTCACTTCGAGCTGATGCGCTACCCCGAGTTCATGTCCCTCCAAAACTCCCTTCTGCTCTCCACGCAGCAAGCTTTGTCCACATACATTTGTTTCATGGGACCTTTAATTTTATTCCATAAAATGATGATTGAGTTTCCCTCATCTCTCATCTGATTATTTCCATGATGCTTTCTCCAATAAAGTAGTGAGACAGTTTTGTTAGCTAATAAAGCCAAATTACAGAAAAATCTCTAGCCATGAGTCAACAATTCCTGGGGTTTTCATCTGAATTTACCAACTAGCTATGAGACCTGCAACAAATGCTTATATATTTTTCCTTCTGGGCCTACATTTTCTCATATGCAGAATGACAAATTTAAAGATATAATTTCTAGGGCACCTAGCTGGTTCCGTTGGTGGAGTGTGCCACTCTTGATCTAGGGGTTGTGGGTTCAAGCCCCACATTGGAGTGTAGGGATTAATTAAAAATAAAATATTTAAAAAAATATTTTAAAAAATAAATAACATAAAAAATTATTTCTAGGAATCCTCTATTTCTCTTATTCTAAAAATTTTTAACCAAAATATTTTAAAAATATAATATTTCTTTGTTTTATTAAATAACCCAGCAAGGTCAATAAAATTATTGTGATTTTAAAAAGGATTTCACGAGTCTTTTGTCAAGATAGATGAACAGTGGGGTATAATAGTGGGCATGTGCTAATGTCTGGATTGTCCTTGCTCTGATTTTTTTTTTTTTTTAAATGACAGTACTGGTAATGGAAAATGATTGTTCTAGCTAATGTGCCATGATAAAATTAGCCAGTAGGTGACAGTACAATGCAGAAAATGGTAGGAATCAGGGCTCTGTAGCTGTATTTCTAATGAGATGTGCTTTGTTCCATTATCTATAATGAGAATTATTTAATCAATATAAATTATAGCAAACTAGTGAATTGGAAAATATTAATATCACTGTCTGACTGTTTTTAAATATGGGCAACATTTTAAACTTTAAATTTGGAATTCATTCCAAGAAATGAAATTAAATGGAACTCATTCCAAGAAACAGTTCTGAAATACTGGGATTTGTCAACATTTCAAGAATTTTAAAGGTTTATTGAAAAAGTGTAACAATCAAGTACACTGCATATTTTTAAAAATAGGTGCTATGAATTATTAATTGAGAGAAAAGGATATGGCCAGGGGAAACAGTTTATTAATTTTTTCGTTTTAAATGTATTTTTAAGGCTGTGTTCATTTTTAATTTACTTTTAAGGTTGGGCTCATGAAATATCATTCATGTTATTCCCATGCGTGGTGTGAAGTGAGATGTTTCCAGTGACCCCAGACTCAGGTGATGGCTTAACACGAAGGACGGCACATTCTAGAATTATTGAGTCATCATCACAGGGGCTCATCCACCTTCCCACAGGTATCCTGAAAGGCTCTGCTCAGACCCTACTACCATCCACCCCCCGCCCCCCCCCCCACATTTTCCTGCCATCACCATGCACATTAGGAGGGACTGGGTCAAAGCAGTAAGTTCACCGCTCATGGAGAGCCTATTCCTTCCTTTCCCAACAGGAAAGGGGCCGAGATCCCCCAGGCAAGAGGAGACCTAAAAGACCTGAAGACTCTGGAGAGCTGGCCATAGTTGAGGAGGAAACTCAGTTGCTGCTGGGTCCCCCAGAGCAGAAGGAACAAAGACTGAGTGTGTGTGCTCAGTACAGCACCGATGGGCACAGGTATTGGGGAAAACACACAATAGTTTTACATGCATAAACCCCAATGGATTGAGATTTCTGAATTTTCCTCTGTCGCAATGCAACTCTGTCCATGTTACAGTGAAATTTCAGCTGCCATCTAGCTTCCTGGTAAAAGCATCACATCGGTAGGTTTGGATTTTGTGGTAATTGTGCTTAATCGTGCACCTTGAAATTCTTAATTTCTGTGTCTCATTTACCTATGGTGTCTGGCACAGGAAAGGCGGTCAAAAAATATAGTACAGCAACCCTCATATGTGTGGGGGGAGGTGTTTTCCCTTTGGATAGCGTTACTTCCATTGGTTAGTTTCAACCAATTTCTTGTGTACTGTTTCTGAGGCAGCTCTTGCTGGAACAGCCTCACGCTGTACTCATTCATGGAACCGTAAAAAAGACTGACGCCTACATCTTTTCTTCAGTGATTTTGATCTAATTGGTGTGGAGTGTTGTCTGGCCACTGGCATTTTAAAAGTTGTCAGGAGATTTGAATAAAGATTGAGATTGAGAAGGCCTGTCTGGATTAATTTTCCTTCCCGCCGATTCTTTCTTCAGCTGTATCTAATCTACAATTTTATTCATCCCTTAAGAACTGAATTTGAGTGACTATGCTTTCATTTAACTTCTGGGACACCTATTATTATGTTTAACTGACCAGATCTTTTGTTAGGGTGCCACTTTCTTATGTTCTCAGCGTCTTTTTTTTTTTTTTAATACTTTTAAACATTTAAATCTCTTTCTTTTATAGCTTCTACTGCATGATTATTTTACTGGAAATTCTCAGGATTCTATTCCTGCTTTTTTTGCATGTGCTGTCTCTTGCTAATGGGGGCTTATTCTCCTGCAAGTTTTATAATTTTGGATTGGAGACTTAAATTAAAAGAGCTCTACCTGGGAATCTACACAGCATGGGTCCAAGGCAGTTTTGCCTTTTCTTTTTGTCAAATGCATGCTAGTATCTCCATAGGCCTAGAAAACCAAAACAGGGTTTTCTGGATCAGATATTTTATTTTCCTACTCCAAACCACCTGAACGGACAGGCCTGGGATTTAGAAGCATCTTTTCCCTACACACTGGCAAAGGGTAGACAAGGTTGCCCCTTGCCTTTTCATGTGGATGAATGAATTTATTAGCTGGATTCTTTTCCTTGAAGGTACGGAGAATTTCTTAATCATGATCCACTTCATGTGGGCTGAAGGCCTCTCTTCCTGGATTCCTAAAGAAATGACAGCCCAGTCCCCAAGTCTGGGTATTGTCTCTCTCTGACACACCTCCAGGAAAGCTGTGCCATTGTTCCCATTCTTTCCCTTCTTTCTTGACACCTCAGCTATGCATTGAAAATAGCTTGCACCATTATACCTGGTGTTTCTGGCAGTTTATCTCAAGACATTTTGGTGAATTGTCTGTCTGTTTGCTTAAACCAACCCCTACCTCATCCCCACCCAACTCAAAACATTGTCTTCTCATTTCAGTGCCCACCTAGTCTCACTTACACCATCGGCCCCAGACATCTATCTTGCTGGAACCCTCAGTTCCCTGAGAAGCACCCGCCATCCCTTTACCTCTCCTGTGGTTTATTAACTCAATTTCTTTCATGTATATCCACACCCCTTGGTGTGTTAGCATTTTCAGGTTTACCAAGCTTATTCCCTTTTATGGCTGAAAGAGTTTCTTGAAATCGCACCTGTCCCAGGATGCTTACAGGCCACACACAGAGTGATCATTTTAAAATCGACATAGATTTTTGAAGTTCTTCATAATTTTGAAAAAAACAAATATTCCACTATTTCTGCTCCCCAAACGGTCTTGCATGGATGCATATTCTTAATTAAATGAGCTCCACAAAATATATGAGATTGCTGGTATTGTCAATGCATTTTAAAATAAGTCTGGTCCATGCTATGTAGTTTACATTATAAACTGAAATAGAGGCCTGTGTAATTTGCTATGTATTGAAATTCAGTGAATTTGTTGATGATGATACCAGCGGGTTATACTGAGACTCTTTTTGTTCTCGATTGCACATATTTTAAGGGGTAGAATGTGCTTTTATAACAGAGATTTTTAAAGGACTTCTGGCAAGATAATAATAATAAGCAAGACAAAGAGATGGTCTCCTTTATGTAATATTGAGGGAAAACACAATAATAAAAATAACTGTAATGTAATTGGAAATTAGTTTTTAAATTGCATCGGTTCACTTAGATCTTTAAGGGACAAAGGAAATAAAAGATAATGAAAGTAACATTCATCATCAGATTTCTCAGATGGCATGAAAATGTCCCTGCCCCGAGTTAAAAAAAAAAAAAAAATCAGTGCCTCTTGCATATGATTAGCCAGACTTGGTTTTGATTGTCTCCATTATGATCTTCTTGTTAGAGTGTAATGAGATTCAGTCCCGCACATATGAATACCCACCGCCTGTCACTGAGCCATCTGCCCATGACTTAAAGGCATGCGCACGCTGTCTGTAGTGAATAGAGAAAAATGGAAATTTGTATTAGAATCATTTCTCTTTGTTCTTTGTTCATGATTTAAAGCCACTTGGCATTATTCTTCGGGACTCAGACATTTAGCGGGCAGCCCATCTAACAACTCTAAAATATGTCCTAAAATTGGGGTATATTTTGGTATCTGGACATTAGCCAACCTTCTTCCTATACCAGCTATTTTTTAAGGAAGTCCTTTAAAAAAAATAATAGACTTTATTTTCTCGGGCAGTTTTAGGTTTACAGAAAATTGGGCAGAAAGTACAGAGTTCCCCTATCCTTGCTGCCCCCCACCGCCCCCCACTCTGCAGTCTCCCCCCTATGATTAACATCTTGCACTGGTGAGGCACATTTGTTAAAACTGGCAAACCGATATTGGTACGTTGTCATTAACTGAGGTCCCTGGTTTGCATCAGGGTTCACTCTTTGTCTTCTACGGTTCTATGGGTTTTGCCAAATGCATAACGCCACGCATTCACCATTACATTATCACATGGAATAGTACCAGTGCCCTAAAGTCCCATGTTCCATCTATTCATTCTCCTGGCAACCACTGATCTGTTTTACTGTCTCTGTAGTTTTTCATTTTTCCAGAATCTCATAGAGTTGGAATAATACACTATGTAGCCTCCCCAGACTGGTTTCTTTCACTTAGCAACATGCATGTACCAGCTTCTAATTACCTTGAGTACATCTTTCATTTTAGACCAACTTCTTCCTGCTTTAATTTTGATTTTTTTTTCCACTACTCACAAGTCACATTATTAATGTCCATCAACAGTTAAAAACCCACAAAAACTACATCAGGAAAATATTTAAATAAATTGCCAGAGTGACACTTTAACATGTACTTAGTGGCTCTCCTTTTATAAAGAGATAAATAAAGGTAAAAATAACAGAGGGGGATGCTGTGGGGGGAAGAGATGTGAGCATACCTCTCTGACTGGCTGAGCCTCGGTCTCCCTCAGGGATGCTGGTACTGTTCCAAGTTCTCCACAAGGGTTGAACGTTCCGTGTGATGTATATGGAAGACACTCAATGACAGTGAAGGAAACAGACAAGAAGTAGGAGACAAGCAGGAAGACAGAAGAGGAAAGATACACACAGGAGTTGGAGGAAGAAGTAGAGTTGGCTGCAACCCAAGCAAAGTAGAGGTTGTTTCTGAGAACAAGGGCCATCGGCGGGACATGAAATCCTCCTGAAGGGCGTGAAGCAGAAAAATGTTTACCCTTCAGAAAGTCCCCGTGGCTGTTGGAACCTAGGTGATTTTTTTGACAGTCATTTCCTGAAGTCAATAGAACAGGCACAGTCTTTAATGCCTATTTCTCTTCCCTAATAATTCTAAAAATAAATATAAAGGTCAAGAATTTGTCTTGCCCTTGTGGAATAAAATTGTTGATAAAATATAACATTTTAGCTACTTCACCCCAAACACCCTTTTTTCTGATTTCCTGTCAGCCCCATCTTTAGAGTCTACATTTCAAGGTGATACTATTCATCTTCTTAAATACTGTTGAATAGTCTAGATCAACTGTGGACCTACTAAGCAGACACACTAATGTCTATTTTGACCTTGCATTCTGATCATCACAGTTTTCTAGTAATCATTGAACTTGGTAAGAAACTGTTTAAACATAAGAAATATCAAAAGGCAAACATTGGTGGATGTCTAATGTATCTAGATAATGTTTTCCAAGGAAAGCGTTGCTTCCCTGAGTTTACACCGCTGATTGCATCCATCCTGGCCCTAAGGTTTCCCAGTGGTCATCATTCCTGGGACTCTGACCTGAGAAGAAGCATGGGAACTCTTTCGATGTTGTGTGCTGCCATCCTTGACTCCCCCAGAGTTACCAGAATTCTGCGTTATGTTTACAGTCTCCCCTCCGGAGGAAGAGGGACCGAGCACATTGCTCACACAAGGAGACAGGAGTGAGGAGTACTACGTGTTTTACAACCACAAGTCCCCGGCCCCTAGTCTCCCTGAATCCACCCATCTACACTCAGGGTGAACAGTTAGTCTGTTCTTCCGCCCCCAATTGGGGGACTCTCAGTGATCATCCCTAGTACATTCCCCTTCTTGGTGGTGGTGAACAGTGCTCTGTGATGACTTTCTAGAGTCTTCTAGTTCCTGTTCATTTATGATTCCTGGGGACTGGTCATCATCTGCTTTCGTGTCTGGGGTGAAGAACTGAAGGGAGCCGGATGGTGGCCTGTTCTCTGGGCTCTGTAGGAGCTGAAGCAGATGGTCCTTATCTGTGCTCTGGGATTGTGAATACACACAGATGTGCCTCTCAGATTCCCCTTTAGAACTGTCTCCTTTGAGGACTGTGGTTAGCTGACGGCCTCAGCTGTTTGTTCCTTTAAGATCCCCCCAGGTTATGCTCAAGCCTGCCCCCAGGGACTAATGTCATTTCTGCTTGAGGCAGGTCATACAGGCAGGCTTTGCTCCAGAACGCCCCCTTGGGGCTGGCAGAGGCATTGCCTCCTGCCTCCTGGCTGGGTGGCTCCCTCCGTCCAATCCTGTTCCTGTCCTCTTCTGACATAGGTGTTTCTCCCCAACCAGCCTTTTCCCCTCCTAATTCTACCTCTGCGTTCAGTTCCAGTGTCAGGTATTATCTAGCCAATTAATTAACAAGTCCTTAATTGAAGAGGGGACACCCATGTTGGGGCCCTGACATGGTAAGTAAATGGTGTCTGTAAGATGGCTTCGAGTCTTCCTCAATTGCTTACGATAGCCTTCTGCTCATTGAATTCAGTTTTCCAGAATTCAGTTTTGGCTACATTTGTGTTCTTTATTAGCGTAGACTTCACCTTTACCCCCAGAGCTCGTATACGTACGTCTCAGCCTGAAGGTCTACCCTTCCGATGCTTAGGCGTGAACGTGCTGATTCAAAGTCCGCTCCCCTCCCCCCCCCCCAGGTAACTTCTGGATCAGGTTAACTTCTGGATCGCCGAACGCTCCTGCCTCACACAGGACATGAGAGACGGCCCTCTCTGTTCTTCAGCTTTTCCTTTCTTGGCTTGACTTAGTGTCTCTGCCGCTCTTTTGGCAGCCTGTACCGAGATGTCATCTTCTCAGAAAGGGATTCACTTGTAATTCAGCTGACTGCCTCCTTTATATGTTGTAATATGTTTTGGCAGCTACGGCAAACAGAGATTAGGCGTAGGCTGCTCTCCCTTTGAACACAACTTGCTGAAACAGTAAGGGACACGGCTGCCCTATTTCAGGACATGTGCAATCTAACGAGTCACATACGAGCCCCTGAGATTTCCATTCACAAAAGGATTGTTTTGGGTTGGCTGCACACTCTAAGGAGCCCTGGGTGTGACATTTATAGAAAGGATACTTCTTCATGGCGACAGGAGGGTATTTGCCCTGTAAGAGCTGTGCTCCCTCGCTATTCATCAGGAGGCTGTTGGGTGATAGGGTTAGGGAGCTGGGGCATTAGCCTAGCCTTCCTCTTTCTGAGGCAAAACCTCCAGGCAATCAACATCTGTCTCCTCATGTCCTGTCTACTTGTTACCGTCTAAATGTGTCCCCCGGATTCACATGTTGAAGTCTAACCCCCAAAGGTTATTAGCAGGCGGGGCCTTTGGGCAGTGCTTAAACCATGAGGGGGGAGCCCTCGTAAGTGGGATCCACCTTATAAAGGAGGCTCCAGAGGGCTCCCCAGCCCCCGGCACCGTGTGAGGACACAGCGAGAGGCCCGGGCTATGAACCAGGAGCAGAGACCTCACCCGACCCCCTGGCACCTTGACCTCACACTCTCTGCCTCCAGAAATGTGAGAATTAAATTTCTGTTGTTGATAAGCTTCCCAATCTCTAGGATATTGTTACAGAAGCTCGAAGGGACTGAGACTTTACCAGTCACCTTTTTTACTCCTTCCTCTCTGGTGCGAACAGTAAACAACCAGGGACCCCTTAGTCACACAATCCACCGTCATTTTGTCCTCTTTCTATGGATTTCTCTTAATATTTATTCCTAAGTCTCTCCTACCTTTTCTGTTTTGATGTTCTGCTGATTTACTCTCCTTGCTCCTGAATACTTTCAAACACTTTCCACCATCTAATGATAAGCATCCCCTAAGTCTTAATTTGGGGATAATTGTTCTGTTATCAGGAATTTACTCTCATGGCTTCCCAATCCGTATCGCATACACTAAATCTCTGAATTTAAATCCAATGCCGCATAATTGCCTATTTGATTGTATTTGAGATATCTTGCTAGCTAGTCGAAAATAAAGATTCACTTGGGTGGATGCAATCCACTCAGGAATGAGGCATGGAGCCAACTACTGACAGCTTTGGTCCCCTTTGCAAGGTCAGCTGCACCAGCAACCTGAGGCCTTCAGTGTCTTTGCAAACCCCTGTCCTCGCTCCTGCTATGTCTTTTGACCTGGAGGAAGATGACCTTGAGCAGTCTCCTCACTGCAGCAGAGGAGGGAGATCTGAATTTAGGTTAAACAACAATGAACACACATCTCAGTTGCCATGCCCTCTTTTCATTCAGGAGCCGCCTGGCTGTCTCCCAGTCGCACAGCAAACTCTGCCCAGGGAGAAGCCCTCCACCCCCAGTGGTAATGAGAACCTCGAGTGGCTGCAGTAGTGTCTAAACCCAGAGTCACCGGTAGTAATCCATTTGGTGAACACTCTGGAGTCTTGTTCTCCAACATCTCTATCAGCTGATTTATTATCCTCCTTAATTGCATATTGTAGATATCTTTCTCATTTCTGATTTTATTTGTTTTTTATTTCCCTTTTCAACATTTTTGGGGGAGGGGAAAGTGGAGACAGAGGGAGAGAGAGAATCCCAAGCAGATTCCATGCCCAGTGCAAAGCCCAACATGAGGCTTGATCTCAGAACCCTGAGGGTTTTACTAACCATATTTAACACATAACTATCCCTGTATCCGTCTGTCTGCCCACCAATTAACCCATCACATACTTTGAGGCACTTCAATGTAATGCTTTAAGATAAGACCACACTGAGTTTTCCTCCAAGTGCTTCAGCATGCATTTCATTACAGTGTATTTTTGTTTTGATATAAACTAAACATTCCAGAAGTGCACAAATTTAAGTGTACATATGTTGAGTTTTGACAAATGAGCATAGTAAGGTAACCCAAACCCCTGTCATGTTTAGAACATTACCAGAGTTATCAAATTCCACTTCCCAGTAAATTCCTACCCCCCTTACCTCGAAAGCAACTTCTGCCCAGATTTTTTTTCATGTTATAGGCTAACTTTGCCTATTCTGGAACTTTATATAAATGGAATCATAGGTAAAGTATGGACTCTTTTATGTAAAGGTTCTTTCACTCAGCATAATGTTTTCGAGACTCATTTATTCGTCCCATGTATTAATAGTTCATTCTTTTGTTATGGCTGAGGAATATTCCATTGTATGAATATACCAGTTTATCCATTCCCCTACTGATGGACACCTAGGTTTTTCCAATTCGGGTTTTTATGGTTAAATATACTATGACCAATCTTGCAAAAATCTTTTGATGGACATACATTATCAATTCTTTTGAGTAACTACATAGGATTAGAATTGCTGGGTAGGTGTATGGATTTTTCTTTTGAGTAACTACATAGGATTAGAATTGCTGGGTAGGTGTATGTATTTTTAAAAGAAAATACCAGCTCTTTATCCAAACTAGTTGTACCAGTTTAGTTTCCCACCAAAAACATGTGAAAATTTCACTTGCTCCACATCCTCAGTAACAATTAATGTTACCCACCTTTGTATTTTTAGCTATTCTGTTGAATATGAAGTATTATTTCATTGTGGTTTTAATTTGAATGTATCTAATGACTTCAACTTTTTTGAGGCTTATACCATTTGGATAACTTTGGGAATGTCTATTTAAACTTTGTCCATATCTTAGGGAGTTTCTCGTATTTTGTTACTAAGTTGTAAAAGTTTATATATCCTGGATACCGATACTTCGTCAGATATGCTTTTTGAATACTCTCTCCAAGTCTATTACTTGCCTATTAATTTTCTTAATGGTGTTTCTTATAAAAAGATTTTTTAACTTAATGAAACCTGACATCAATATTTCTCTTACTGCTTTTTGTGATCCAGGAATATTTTTCTACTTTGAAGTCATGAAGGTATTCTATAACATTTTCTTGTAAAACCTTTATAGTTTTAGCTTTTCCATGTAGGTCAATATTCCATCTCTAATTACTTTTATGTGTGGTAGAAAGTAGGATATTATTTTTTTTCCATGTGGATATCCAGTTATTCCAGCATCACTTGTTGAAAAGCCTTTTCTTCTTCTTCTTCTCCTTCTCCTTCTTTCTTCTTTCTTCTTTCTTTTCTTTTCTTTTCTTTTCTTTTCTTTTCTTTTCTTCTTTTTCTTCTTCTTCTTCTTCTTCTTCTTCTTCTTCTTCTTCTTCTTCTTCTTCTTCTTCTTCTTCTTCTTCTTCTTCTTCTTCTTCTTCTTCTTCTTCTTCTTCTTCTCCAGATTCCCTTCGCACTTCTACTGAAAACCAAAGAGCTGTATAGACTATAAGTCTATGCTGCTCTATTGATCAGTTTGTCAATACTTATGTCCATATCACACTTTCCCAGTTACCATACTTGAAGTATTAATAAAGCCAGGCAATGTAAATGTTTAAATTCATTCTTTTGCAAGATTATTTGGGACATCTATGTTCTTTGCCTTTCCATATAAATTTCAGAATTTGCATGTCTACTTATACCAAAATTTCATCTACTAAAATAATGGTTGTAATTGTGTTGATTCTATCGATCACTTTGGACAGAAATAGTGTCTTAATAATATCAAGTCTTCCAATCCATGAACATAGTTCATCTTTGCATTTATTTAGGTCTTCTTGAATTTTTCCTAGAAGTTTTTCTTTTTCTTTTTTTACTTTACAGTGTACATTTCTTGTGTGTCCTTGATTAAATATAATCTTAATGATTTAATATTTTGATGCTATTGTATAATAATTGGCTTATTTTATTTTCCATATATTTGTTGCTAATATACAAAAAACAGCTGATTTTTATACATTAGCTTTGTATTCTAAAACTATAGTAAATTCCTTTACTAGTTTCTGACGTTACTTTATAGATGCTTTAGGATATTATACAAAAACAGTTAAGTGATCTGCATATGGAAAAAAATTTACTTCTTTTCTTTCTTTCTTTCTTTCTTTCTTTCTTTCTTTCTTTCTTTCTTTCCTTCTTTCTTACTGGCTACTTTTTCTTACAATTTTAAATAGGAGTAGGAGTATGTATCCTTGCCTGGTCCCCAAATTTAGGAGGAAACATCAATATTTTATCATTAGTCATGATGCTAGCTGTAGATTTTTCATAGTTGTTATTTCAGTTGGAGGAATTTCCTTTGTATTCCTTGTTTGCTGAGTGTATTTATCATGATTGAGTGTTGAATAGTTTTTCTGCACAATTGATGTAATCAAAAGGTGTATGTTGCTGTTGGTCTATTGATATGTCAACTTAAATTGATTGATGCCTACCTTATATTTTGAGAAAACTCTATTTGGTCATTAAGTATTACACTTTTTACATATATTTATGTTTATGAGGGATATTTTAATTGGTATCTGTAGTGACTGTCGGTTTTTGGTGTGACTATTATGGCAATTTCATAAAATGATTTAGAAAGCATTCCTTCTGCCTATAATTTCTGAATGAGATTAATTTCTTTCTCAAATATGTGATAGAATTCACTAGTGACACTCTCCATCTGAAATTTTATTTGCGTAGAGGTTTATGATAATGAATTCAAATTATTTAATAGATGTAGAGATATTTAGATTTTTTATCATACGTCAGTTTTGACAAATACCATTATCTCAAGGAATTTGTTCATTTTTCCTAAGATTTCTGAGGCATGAACTGTTTATAATATTACATCATTATCATTTCAGTACCTATAGGATCTGTAGTTAACAACCCCTCTTTCATTCTTCATATTATTAGTTTGTGTTCTTTGTCTTTTTCTTTTGTCAATCTAGATGGGGTTGACTGACTCTCTAGAATTTTTAATAGAAGCAACTTTTTGTTTTGATCAATTTCTCAATCATTTGTCCGATTTCTATTTCACAGATTTTTTTCTTGCTATTATTACTGTTGCTAATATTTCTTTTTAATTTACTTGTAATTTTTTTGTTGGACTCTTGTTTGAATCTTCAGTCGTGATTTTCTTTTCTTTTTTTCAAATAAGGGCATATAAACCTGCATATCTCCCTCTATCTAGCTAGTTGCATCCCATAAATATTGAAATATATGTGTACTATTATTCAGTTAGAAATATTTTCTACTTTCCTTTGTGATTTCTTCTCTGACCCACCTATATTTTTTAACCTCAGTATTGTTTTCCTAAATATCTTCTTATTAGGTGTTCCTAATTTAATTCCATTTTGGTAAAAGATGGGTAATTACAGTTTTTCTAAATTATTGAAGGATGTTTCGTGGTTAAGCATATGGTCTATTGTGGTGAACTTATCAAACACACTTTAAAAAGTGTGTACCCTATAATTATTGGTGTGTAAATACCAATGGTAAGGCAGTGGATAACATCATCCAGATTACCTTATTTTCCCCCTAATATTGGCTATTTGTTCTATCAATTGCCAGGATAGGAGATTTAAAATCTCTTATCAAGTTGTCTATTTCTCTGGAGAATTATGCCCCGTTTTGCTTCGTATCTGTAGGAGTGCTGACAACACTGACTCTATCTTTGTCCTTCCATCTTGCTCATGCGGGAGCAATGACCTCCCTTGGGGCTTTCCGGGTGCCGTGGAGATTAATGTCAACCCCGGCAGGAATGCAGGAAAGCTTATTCTGATCTTCCCTGAGGTGGCACACAGAAGGCCCCATGTTATCTAACTAGTAGAGAGCCCCTGGCACGCAGATAACTACCCTTTGACCTCACCTCTTTGCAATGTGTCCTCCCCCCCCCCCCCCCCCCCCCCCCCGCTCTATAAAAGCTGTGGGGCAGATCTGGTTTGGGTGGAGAGCAGCTGCTTAGTGCTTGGATTCTGTATTCATCTGATTCCCTGCTGTCAGTAAGTTACCCTGACTATACTCTGGAAATGGCATGGAGTGGCTTGCTTCATTTTTTTGGTCTTAAAGTGACTTCTCAGACTGGGAGATAATTTACTGACCCTTCTCCACTTTCTAACAATATTCTTTTGGGGCACTGTTACTAGATTCACACATATTTATGATTATTAAATGTTCCTGAAGAATTCAGTGTTTTTATCATTATGATTATCTCTACCTCTGGAATTACCATTCTTCTTTAAGTCTGTGTCCTGATATTAACATGGCCACTTCAGCTTTCTTAGGCTGTTTGCCTACTATATCTTTTGTCATGCATTTACTTTGCAACTATCTGTGCTTAAAGTGCATTTTTATAAGCAGCATATTGTTATGATTATAGGCAGCATATTGTTATGATAATTCCTGCCTTTTAATCATAATGCCTTGACCATTGCAATTATTATAATTTTTGACATGGATAGATATAGGTCTACTATTTTATTGTCTTCTGTTTCTCTGTTTCTTGATTTTCTGTCCTTTGACTGATTTTCCTTTCTAAATTATTTGACTATTTCTAGAACTGTACATTCATCTTCAGTTATAGTCCCGTGCATTATTTTTTGTTTAATTTTTTGTTTTTCAGAGTCTATTTAAGCTTAATATTCTCCCATTTCAAGTTAATTGTAGAAATCTTACACGAGTATTAGCCCACGTGTCCCCATATTCTTTATGCTGTTCGTCATATGTATTGTCATGTATGCCATAAAAACTCTATATAACAATATTATGATTTGTGCTTTTAAAGAGTTATGTACTTTAAAGAAATTAAAAGGAAAAAAATAGGCTTTTATATTTATCCATAATTTTACATTTCAGCTGGTATTCAGTTTTCCTGAATATTCAAGTATGCATTTGGTAGCAGTTTTCTTTCATCCCAGAGAATTTGCTTTAGCATATCTTATAGCGTATGTCTGCTGGAGAAAATTTCACTAGTTTTATTTTATCTAAAAATGTTTTCATTTCAACTTCATTAGTGAACGATGTGTTTGCTTCATATAGAATTTTGAGTTGACAGGTTGTTCTTTCTGCACATAGATATGTTCTACCCTATGTCAGTATTGTGGTTTTTGTGCCAAGTCAGCATTCATTTGAAAAGCTGTTCTGTATGTACTGTGTCATTTTTCTCTGGCTTCTTGCAAGATATTTTATCATTGGTTTTTAGCAATTTAAATAGGACATGACAAACCTGGTTTTCTTTATCTTGCTTTGTGTTTACCGAATTCTTTGAATCTGTGTGTTATTACATTCACCGAATATGGAAAAATTGTGGCCTTTATATTTTTAAATAGTTTTGGCACTATGTTCTCTCCTGTCCTTCTGGAACTTCAATTATACACGTATGTTAGATCTTGATGTCGTCCCACAGGTCCGTGAGGATCTGTCCACTTTTTTTTTTTTTCCCAATCTTCATTTGTGTCATCTTCAGATTTGATTACTTCTATTAGCTCAGTTTCAGGTTCACTTTATCTTTTCTCTTTTCATTCCATTCTGCTAATAAGCTTCTGGTAGAATTCTAATGACTGATAGGTTATTTTTCGGTTCTGGAATTTCCTTCTGTTTCTTTTTGTAGTTTCATTTTTCTACTGAGGCTTTTCTTCTTTTATTCATTGCAACCCTGTTTTCTTTTCACTCACTGAGCATAATTTTAATGGCTGCTATAAAACATTCAGGTGCTCCTGCCAGCATTGGATCATTATGGAGTTACTTCTGTTAATTGACTTTTCCCTGAGAGTAGCTCACATTTTCCTGATTCTTAGTATGTCACATACTTTTGGATCATATCTAGGAAATGAATTTTGTTATAATCTCCGAAAGTATTGATCTTTGTCTTGTTCGATCAGGAAATTCACTCCATTCAAATCAAATGCAAATTACGTGACAGTTAAGTAGACGGTCAAATCTCAGTTCTGAGCTGGACCTCACTGAGTCTTCTTCACATATGCATGATTCAGAGATCACCCACAAATTTTGTTAGAGTTTATAAACCAAATTTCAGGCTCCCTCTCTTCAGTTTGTCTCCTGCTATTATCTCTACCTCATTCACCGGTAGCTGCTGTAGCCTTGAATTCAGCCTCTGGTTTTTCAGATTTGAAAAAAATTGAAGCCTTTTTAGAAAAGTTTTTTACTCCACATGTCCCTGGTTGCAGCTGCTTCCATGCTATTAGTAAAGCCGTAACATGAAAAACACATCCCATGTTGTTCCCTCCATTCAAGTGTTGCTTCCCTGTGGAATTTGCCTACTTTTGTGCACTATCTAGTATTTTCAAGTAGTTTTTTTTTTTTCATGTCTTTTCCAGGTTGTATAGTTGTTATCTGTGGTAGCGTCGGTCCGGTAAGAACCTCCTTGGCCATATTAAAAGCAGACTCCTTGGGGTGCCTGGGTGGGACAGCGGTTAGGCGTCTGCCTTTGGCTCAGGGCGTGATCCCGGCGTTGTGGGATCGAGCCCCACCTCAGGCTCCTCCACTGGGAGCCTGCTTCTTCCTCTCCCACTCCCCCTGCTTGTGTTCCCTCTCTCGCTGGCTGTCTCTATCTCTGTCTAATAAATAAAATCTTTAAAAAAAAAAAAAAGCAGACTCCTTGATCACCATCTGTTTGACTCCACCATCTCGCTACTTTTAAGTAGTACAAAATTGGAACCAGATATTAAGATATGGTAATAATCACGATAAGACAGAAGGGATTTTACTGGGACAATTTCAACAGGAAAGCAAAGAATGGGTGGATTTGTAATACCATAAAAAGACCAAAACAATTGGATATGGCAGAAAATTTAAACTGGGAGGAGTAAGGAATGATCCTAACATTGGTAGTTTGCCTAGGTGAAAAAGTCAAGTGCTGATACAGATCAGTCTGAGAAAATAAGAGAACAAACACTTTAGCTAAGCCTGAAGGACAGATGAGAAAAAAAGGGGAGAGGTTAAAGCCTAACATGTGTTTGAGGTGCCAACAGGGCACCTGTCTATATCCTATAGAAAGGAGATGAAATTTTTCATTTAAAGCTAAGCAGCAATATTAGGAGAGAATTCTGTATTTGTGGATCAATACTGGATATTAGCACTGAAGACATTGAATGGATATTGTTGGGATTCTATTTTATTTTGAACCATGACAATATGAAATTGTCATTTTTGCTGGTCAAATCTAATCAAATACTGGCAGTTTTATGTGGTTCAACTAAATAAGCATATGGGAAATCCACCTCCTCTAAGGAATAATTATCTAACAGAACCTGGCTGGGAGACATCAGGAGGCGTTGGAAAAGTAGGAGAGTGGCCACAGGACAGTAAATATGTAAAGTTGCCATAAAACTGAGGTAGAACTAAAGAGTAATGGGGAAAAATAGAAATTCAATAAATTCTGGATATCTTGAAAATATGAAAATACATTCTTACACCATAGACAACAATTCCTCATGTAACAAACACTTAGAAATGAAAGGCAAACTTCAAAGCTCTGAGAAAAAATATAAATATTGAAGAATATTTGTGATGGGGGCATGAAATCATAGTCTGATAAATTTTATTACATTAAAATTAAGAACTTCCATTTATCAAAGGACATCATAAAGAAGGTGAAAAGACAGTCCATAAATTGGGAGACGCTATCTGTAATGCCTAAAACTAACTAAGATATAGAACCAAGAATACACAATGAACTCCCAAAAATCATCAAGAAAAGACAAGTATCAAGTAGAAAAACTTTCACATGTGCAAGAATTTCTATAGAAGTCTTAGTTGTAATGTGAAAGTATGGAAATCAAAACATGTAGACAGGAGAATAAATCAATAAATTTTTCTACCAAAACATGGAATATTACAGAGCAACTAAAACTGAACTATGGCTACATGCATCAGTACTTAACATGAAGAGAGGAAAGGAAGTTGCAACTGGCTCCCTACCGTATAACATTTCTATGAAATTCAAAACCAGCAAAAAATCACAATATTTTTTTTTTGGATATATATACAAATGTGATTAAACTATAAAAAATAAAAACAAGTTAATGGAAAACCTCAAGGAATAAAGGAAATATGGAAAGAGTCACATGCTGACATATATAACATATAATATATATTATATTACTAACAATTTAGTTCTTAAGTTGAGTGGTGAGTTCATGGATATCCATTTTATTATTCTTTAAAAATTATTTTAAATTAATAGAAATATTTTGAACTAAAGGGGAATACAAAAAATATAATTACATAAATAAAACATCAAAATCTAAAATCTCACATTATTATATGCCACAAAATTCCTTAATATTACCATAATTGATTGTGTAAGTGGTGCCCACATTCCACGGAAAATGTTCTCATACTTAAAAACATATATATCCTGAAAGTACAAAGAGAAAGAAATATTTTTAAAGTTTTTCCTGATAGAGGAAGAACTTATAACTGATACTCATTTTTGGATAAAAAGATATTATGAGGAACAGAAGCAAGGGTCTAACTAAGGAAGCCTTCTCAGGCTCACTCAAACAGCTGGTGCCACAGAAGTTTTCCTGTCTTTCCTCTAGGGAACTGAGATGCTGACCATATATATTTTTCTAGACCGAAAATAAACATTAACCTTATTCTTCAACTGAATATGAGTCCGCACATCCTAAGGGAAATCCAGCTGCAGATCGAAGAAACTCAGTGAGCCTTAGAGAAACGTATTACTCATTTCTTCTGCCTCCTTGTGCATTTGCTTTTGCTAGGGAGGACGTTTGTAATATTTGAGGAATCATAAATAAGTAGAAAAAAGTAAAAACTGAACGAGTAAGGCTGAGACACATTAAATTCAAACCTAGGGAATAGGTAGATGGCTAGGGAATACACAAGAAACTTTGATCAGTAATATTTCCTTTCTAAGCCAGACAGCATGCTGAAGAGTATGCACTATATCATTTTATACCTTTTGCATGTCTGCAAGATTTCATTAAAAATTTAAACTTTCAAACTATTTCAACAAGAAACCCCAAAGCCCATCAAATCATGATTCACTCCACAAAGATATAGTATTTTGCACCTGCTGTGGTCAAGGCTCTGCAATGGGCCTTTCTTTTCTGTGAGAAATGAAGAGACGCAAGATTAGAACTTGAACACTCGATGAAGAATGGAGTTAAGTGCTCAAATAACTCGGACACGTGTCTTGTGCCTTATGTGTCTGGAAAGCAGTATAAACAGAGAGACATAGATATGCAACAGGAAGTGGTTCTTCCGGTGAGAAAAGAGCCTGGAGCAGTCATCAATTCACCTGGGATTTTCTGATGAGAACATTTTGCAAGGAAATGATTGAGTGGGGGAATGATTCCAGAAGAGTTTCAAGATAGTGTTTGCTTTCGCTTGGGAGTATATTTGTAAGAATATTTGTAAGGGGATACTGAGGGGCAAGCCTGCAGCTTGGAAAACCTCTAGAAAATATCATTTTATATTATTAAAAAGCAGGATATTTGGCATGAAATGACCTGAACTCTCATCCTGTCCATGTTACTTACTGGAGGTGTGGCATTTGGCAAGTAATTTAACCTTTCCAAAGTACATTCGAAAATTTGGAATAATGGAAACACCACCCTCTTTCTTCTTTAAATAAATAAAGTATGCACTTAGACATTATAAGACTTGAGATAATCATAAGGTTTTATCTTTAAGCAGTGGAAAAGAAATCTGAAAAAGTAGATTTGGTCACTTGCTGAATGGCCATGGGCAGATAGATTCTATAGATTTTTATAACTGACTGAAAGTGGAAGGAAAATTACAGATGAATGAAAGGTATTAAACCAGGTTAATTGAGAGGCTAATAACCTGTGGCATTGATAGACATGGAGAAAGGGAAAGGACTGGGCTGAAGATCAAGACAATGGGCTTTGTTTTAAGCATGCTGAGTTGGCATTATCAACAGGACACACAAGCAAAGACGTGCAGGGTGTCTGCCTGTATCAACCTCTCTTTCACCAAAGGACGTCAGGGGCTAAAAGATGTGAGCCTAAAACCAAAATGGCCATTATGGTGGAAACCACAGAATAAACATGGAGGGTAGAGTGTAATGAGAGATAAAAAGAGAATACCAAAGTCACAACAGAAGGAATGTTCCAGAAGGAGGAATTAAGAACAAACCAAAAAAAAAAAAAAAAAGAAAGAAAGAAAGAAAAAAAAAGTGAAAGCCCAAAGAATGGAATTGGAACAGTATTGGAGGTATGGAAAATGGGAGTGAGGAGTGAGGGCACAAAGCAGGGGTTAGAAACTGTGGAAAATAGGACAGATTAATACTAAAGATGAAGGATTTATAAAAGGTCATTACCAAAAACATGAGAAGTCATTACATTCAGTGATTTCAATGGATTGATTTCACTTTGGTAATATCAGTAGAACAATTCAGATTGCAAGGTCCTACAATGCAGGAAAGTGGGGGTTTGGTCATTATTTCAAGAATTCTGATGGTAATGTGAAGGTGAGGGTGCAGTGTTAATGGAAGAGGAAAGAGGCACATTAGGAAGCTACAAATAATCCAGAGTTTCCTGTATCCTCTTATCCTAGCAGCGTGGAGCACAGCATGGGAAATGCTTCTGCAGGAAAGAAGATGGCGGCTTTGGTGCTCAGATGCTGGTGTGAATGGGTCTGATAGCGATTCTAGCAGTCATCTCTTGTCAGGCCCATGGAATCTCTGCACCTGCATGTTCTTCATATGGGCACAGGTGAGCTCATCCTGAACAAAGTCAAAACGAGCAGCATTAATACAGTCCCTCATTTTCTGTTCAGACTGTGCCAGCTTTTATCCCAAAGTACAAGAAGGCTTGTCTGCCGCTCCTGTCCTGAGCAGAGAAGCCAGCATCTCTGGAGAAGTGATCTATGGAAAATAAACAAGAGAAATTAGTTGAAGAAACAATCACACGTATCCAAAAGGCTTTGGGTCCACTTACTTTGTTTTGGGTGCCCAGATGAAAATTTTGAAAGATGATGTCAATGTGATTAAGATTTCTCTTGTAGTGAACCTAGCAAAGATGGACAAAGTGTGTCTTAACAGAAGTGTGGGCACTAGTGGCCAGTTGGCAGGTCCAGCTCAGTAGCCATCCCCTCTGGGAAAACCCAGGCAGAGTTAACAGTCACCATCTCTGCTTCTCCATCACATCCTATCTATTAAAAAATACAGGGCCCATCATCTTCTATATTTATCTCCTCTTCCAGACAAGGTACTCCTTATAACAAGAAGAGCATGTAATATAGCATCTTATTGTTAACTTAGAATTTTGGAGACAGACAAGCAAAACATCCAGAAAAAAATTTGAGAGTCTATGTGCTAGACAAAACCAAACTGAATATAAAATTAGTTACATCTGTAAGGATTTAAGAGTTGCAAATGTTCATAACTCACAAAGCTTTATAAGGGCAAATGAGCTCCTTTGAGCTCCATTTATTGGTCATGCTGAATTTGTGTGGAAATATTTGTGAGTTCATATTTCTATGTTTCTTATTTAATCCTCAGAACCTGGATCCCATGTGTTTGGTATTCTTATTGCTGTTTTGCAGATAAGGAACCAGAAACATGGAGAGGTTTACAAGTAGGGAGCTGAATGGCAGCCCCTAAAGAAATCAGATCTTAATCCTTGGAAGCTGTGGATGTTCCAGATAAAGTCTTTTCAGACGTAATTAAGTCAAGGATCTTAACTCAAGATGCGGAGATTATCCTGGGTATTCAGGTGGGACCTAGGTGCAATCATATGCATCCATATAGGAGCGAGGCAGAGTGAGATCTGAGCACCCACAGAGGAGACTGTAAGGTGCAGACACACCAGAGAGAGATTTGCAGATGCTGGCCTTGGAACGATGCAGCCACAAGCCAAGGAGTGCTGGCGGCTTCCAGAAGCTGGAAGAGTCAAAGAAGAGATTCTGCCTGAGAGCCTCCGGAGGGAGTGTGGCCCTGCTGAGACTTTGATCTTGGGCTTTTGATTTCCAGAATGGTAAGAGAATAAATTTCTGTTGTTTTAAATCACCCACTTTGTGGTAATTTGCTACAGCAGCCCCAGAAAAGTAATACACCAAGAAATTTGCCACGAGTCCCGTCATTACTAACAAAGCCAGAGCTGGAAACTACACCCTCCTGATTCCAAAGCCTAGGCCCTGTCAGAGCAGGATTTAGTATTCACGAGGTCAAGGAGAAGGAGAGGGTGGAGAGACCACTGAAAGAGAAAAGATAACCATTCTGGATCCTGTAGTTCCCACTTTTTTTCCTTAGAACATGAAGTACTAAAAGGCCCCTCTTCCTTCCTGTCTCTACCTCATTTCTTTCTACCGTGTAGTGATTTCAAGGGAATGTAAGGAACGTTTAACCTATAAACCAAATTCCTTTGCCCATGAATTGTTTGTTAACTTTGAAGTTAAGGTCCTAAAACTCGAGAGGAGCAAACCACAGTCTAAATCATTGCTTGGGGGCGCCTGGGTGGCACAGCTGTTAGGCGTCTGCCTTCGGCTCAGGGCGTGATCCAGGCGTTGTGGGATCGAGCCCCACATCAGGCTCCTCCGCTATGAGCCTGTTTCTTCCTCTCCCACTCCCCCTGCTTGTGTTCCCTCTCTCGCTGGCTGTCTCTATCTCTGTCAAATAAATAAATAAATAAAATCTTTAAAAAATAAATAGATAAATCATTGCTTGGGTTCAAGGGCGCAGCACTGAGTGAAGACGGAAAGAGATACTGTTACTTTAGAAAAGCGCCTACGGTGTAGAGGATTTTACCAGAGTGACCGAAGTATTTATTTTGTAACCTACTGACATGAGATGTTCCTGCTCTGGCTTTCAGGGGCGTCAGCCTCGGGTGCCCTGAGTGCCCAGCACTAGGAAGGATCCTCTGGGGAATTGTTTCTGCTTTACTTCTGGTTTACAAAATAACCCTTGATTCAAGACACTTTCATCGTATGGAATTTAAAGGTTATGCTCCTAATGTTTACCCAGTTAGAGTGCTGCTTACAGCAGGTCATCGGTAGACCTGCTTTATCAAATGAAATTCACTTTTATCTTTAATTTATAAAGAATTTTTGTCATGTGTTTGTGTTGACCTTTATAAAATGTTTTCTCTGTAGCTCTTGACATATAAATAGAGATGTTATTTTTTGACTAGTTAGTATGGTGAATGGAATTTTTAGATTTTCTAAAATCCAACTACTGTTGTGTTTGGTTGTGGGATTATATTCTGGCTTTAGAATCAAGGTTACACCAATGAGATGGAGAGGTTTCCTTTCTTTTTATTTCCAGAGGGGAATTGTCTGAAACTAAAACCATTAGCAGAAAATTCCTGGAAACCTGAGCCCAGTATTTATCTTGAAACACTATTACTACTGTTTCAAATACTGTACAATTTATAAAATCATTTAGACTTTCTATTTCTTGTTGGACCAACTTTAGAAAGACATCTTTTCTAAGAATTTGTCTGTTTTGTCCGTGGTTTGCTATCTGCTGGTTAAGTTGTTCATGACACTCTTAGTATAATTTGTGTCCGTTTTCTTCTAGGTTACATTTATAACACTAGACGTTTGGTAACTTCTCTTTTTTCTTGATCACTTTTGCCAGAAGTTTTGTTCTTGTTCATCGATAAAAAGAATCAACTTCTGGTTTTAGCGATCCGACTGGGTCTTTGTGTTCTATTCGACTGCTTTCCACTGTTCGATTACATACTTTCTTTCAGTTTCTTTAACTATATCCCGTTCTTCTTCCACCTACTTAAGTTAGAGGCTAAGCTCATTTCCTATTGTATCAGTTTATTTTTTTCTGATCTATTTAAGACAATATACTAAAAAAAATAATGGGTTTGCTCTGGGTCCTCCTCATTTTGATTCCCTCCTAGGTGTTATGTTATGATTTCTACTTCGATTCATGAATCTGGGTGATATCTGTTCTTACAAATGTGTTGAATTTTGCTTTATGGCCCAGTAAGTGGGAAATACAAGCGACTAACATACTAGTTCATGAAAGTGTATCAGATCATACCAGGACCCAGTTCCCCATCCCGCAGTAGTTCTCTTTTTTACTCAGAGTAAAAGCCAGCAGCCTCCAAGTTGCTTACTTGCTCTGGGAGCTCTTCCCCAGCACCCCACGCCCACCTGTCCGACCTACGCTCCTACTGGGCTGAGTCTCAGGCACTCTACTTTGGCCACACAAGGCTCTCAGCTCTTCTTAAAATGTACCAGGCGTCCTCCTGCCTTAAGCTCTTTGCCCTGTTAACTCTGCCTGCATGGCTCTCTTTACCTCCAGGATGACTACCTCACTGTCAAGTCGTCACTCCGATCTTGTCTTCTCAATGACTTTTCTTCTTTTCTGAAAAACCACTGCCTACCACCACTCTCACATCTTATTTGTTTTCCATAGATCTCATTAACTTCTAACACACTGTTTAATACCCCGTGTGATATACCTGTTAGCCTTGATTGGATCACTTTGCCTCCTCAAGCTTCAGTTTCTAGGTGGGTAAAATTAAAGCCTAGCATATATATAATATATATAAATAATCTTCCCTCTTTTGCAAATAGAAAATTCCGAGATTTGGTTATTTCAGTTTTAACTATTAAGTCCCCAATATTTCCTCCTGCATGGTTCTCCACTAGGATGGAGCAGAATGCAAGTGTGGGGGCAGGATTCTGAGAGGACAACAAGCATTTACAAGGAGGACCAGTGAAGCGTGTGTTGGGAAACCCCAGCATGACCACGCAGCACATGAGAGTAATGTGACATGAACAAATTGATTCTCCTCTTTTCGGGGAGTCATGGTGTCTGGTGGCCACTCTGAGTCATTAGCTTACTCATGCTAACTTGTTGATGTGTTATCTAGTATAAATGCCAGTCACTTCTTTCTGTCCTAATGATGAAAAACAACTTAGGAAGTATGAAAAAGGATGTTCCATTAAAATAAGACTCCTAGGAGGGGCACCTGGGTGGCTCGAGTCAGTTAAGCACCTGACTCTTGATCTTGGCTCAGGTCATGATCTCAGGGTCCTGGGATCGGGCCCCACATCAGGCTCTGCCTCAGCAGGGAGTCTGCTTGAAATTCTCTCCCTGTCCCTCTGCCTCTCCCCCCTTCTTGAATAAATAAATAAATCTTACAAACAAAACAAAAACTCCTAAGAGAAGACCTTAGGATAGAACTTTTCTTGCTTCTGGAAGGATCCATGAAAGGGAATCTGACAGACTTCAGGATTGCCAGATTCAGGCTTTAAATACAGCCCATTTCATTGCTGGAGGAGAAGGTATTACCTATGAACAGCTGATCTCCAGTCAAACTCCTGGGCTGCCATTAGGACTTGACCTTCAAAAATGTGACTTAATTTCTCCGAACTTTGTTTTCTCCATCTCAGCTGTGTTCTACGATATTTGCTGCCTCATTTAAAAGTACATGTAGCTCCTCTCTGTTCCACGTACCAAGGATAGAGCGGAGAACAATATATAACATGCTACTCATTACTGAGTTTAAGTTTTATTCATGGAATAGCCAAAGGGGCTTAATTTGCGAGCAGGAAGTAACCTCATACACTAGGATACTCTGACTCACACTGTATTTGAGTCAATTGTTTTAGTTTTAGTGAAGTGTTCACGTACTGCATGCAATTTGAGAAGGAAAACCGTGTTTTCCTAGTTAATATATTCTGGTGGAAGTGTTTGTAATTCCCAAACTCAAGATGCTTAACAGCATTAAACTAGATGTAATAAAAGCAATAAATGCATTAAAGTGAATTTGGCCTTGAAGTTTTTGAGTGACTTCCGATTTTTCAATAAATTGCAGCAGGACGTCCTTGATGACTCTCAAGCAGGAAAGCCATCTAAAAAGGTTTATATACGTATCAAGAGTGTCACAATCTTTTTGGGTGTCTATTTGTCACTTTCTCACCTAGTGCAGCTGTAAAACGTAGGCGATGAATTTCACTCCATCCTTACCATTTCGGACATCTGGCAGATGCAGTCTCCGTAGACAATAGATTCAGCCAGGGTAGGATCGTCTTTAACATTTTTGCTGAGCATGCATCTCGGAAGGACCTCTGATCAAATTAGGCTGCGACCTAAAATTTAAAACAAGTTTTAAGTAATTGCTTGTTTTTCAAAGCTAACCATTTACTAAATTATATCTGTGGCAATAAGTCAAATAATCATAGATCAGTCATTAGAGATCTGCCTCAAACCTATTAAAAGGTGACAGGCTCAGGGAGGGAAAAAGGTTTAAAAGGCTCTGAGCCATTTTATTAGTAATATTATACCTACGTAAGGCGGCATGCATTGTAACTTAAAGCACACTCATCACACTTATCATATTTGAATAGGGTCTGACCACACACCACCACCCCACCCACCAGTTTTCTTCTATTCATTCAACAAACTGTTGTTATAAACCAGCCATGTATCTGGTACTTGGGAATACAGATCACATGGGTCCTGTCCTCCAGTATCACAGTGTTTGGGAAAGACCTGAAACTAAAGATTATGCATGCAGTCTGCTGGCGGAATGCCTAACAGTGCCTAGGACAGTGAAGGAAAGACATTATAGATGAGGATATGATTAGGTTGAGTCGGACAATAGTAAAAATAAATATGGGAAAAGAATAGTAAAGGTTTGCTTCAGACAGATGGAACATCTGCAGAAGCCCAAGGAGACAGAGGACATTGCGTATTTTGGAACCTCAAGTAGTGGCATTGTCTGCTTTATTAGGAAGTTGAGGACAGCAGGAAAGTGTCACACAGCGAGGGCTGGCTATGGTGTTCGTGTTGACATCCTCAGTGGCTAGAATTGTGCTTGGCCTGCATGCCTTATTGATAAGTTTGCTGGATAGAATGGGAAGAGATCTGGGTAAGGTGGAGGAGACGCAGGTCCTATATCTGGTTGCCACTGAGTGTGTAGATATCCTTAGAAAAGTAACGTATTTATTCAGTGTCTGCCTGGGTAAGATAAAAGTGTTAGATTTTTATGAATGGCTATCAAATGATAGCCTATAAAACCTTTCACACTGTGTTCATCTAAAGTTAAAAACATACAACTTCTATATAAAAAATTTTGAACAGACTTAAGGGGATCTTGCAAACAGTAAGAAAAAGGTAACTGATTCCATAGAAAATGGGGGAAATATAATTAGGCCGTTCAGAGAGGGTAAACCTAAATGGCTAATAATTATTTGGAAAGATTCTCAATCTCACTGGTAACCAGGAAAATTTAAATTAAAACCACAAGAGGGTTCAATTTCACATTCATCTGGTTGGTCATAAATAAAACTTGAAATATTACCAATTTTGAAAAAAAAAAATATTGGCTAAAGGAAATTTAGGATCCAGGCTTCCACACGGGCTGGAATTCAGAGCAGAGCTTTGTGGGGGAATTGGGAGGTAGGCATGAAACCTCGATCACGTGGACCGAGCCCGTGAATTGGAGTGTGGAATAAAACAGCATGACCCACGGTACCACAGGTACCCCAGTCTTGCTTTACTCACTGGTAGAGTGAGAGCATTAATAGGCTGGATTCCCATGAGATTGGGAATTTAATATATCTAGATCTAGATTCTAGGCTTCTAGTTCTCAAACTTTGTTTTGCCTATGAACCACCTGGGGTGGGGGGCTTTCTTTTGAAAAATGCATTTCAGAAATGAAGATTTTGGTTGGCTGCAGGGCAAGGGAGGGCACTCCAGCATAAAGCAACAAATTTTACTCAGCTGTGAGCAGAGGTTAGAGTTCAAGGCTATCAAAGCCACAGAAACTTAGAAGCTAACATTCTTAGAGAAGAGAATCCCAGAGAAAGTGGCCCTAAAACCTATGTACAAATTCCACTTAAATTGTTGGCTGGCTTCTAAGCTATGTATGCGTAAGGTGAGCCTCCAAAAAATATAAAAGACAACAGCAGCTGGGAAGTTCAAGTTGTGATCTGAGATGTCAGCCGTTACCTATGCTAGCAAAACTGAGAGCAGAGTTTTTATGATTTTCCAAGTTGGAGAAGGCTGTGAAAACTTTAGGAGCTTTACCCTGGAAGGCTCTTGCTAGAACCTGTACCTAAGAAATAAGAGCAAACGTTTAGGAACAAGGGGTATGACCCTAGGAGTAAAAGAAATTCTGAAATAGTAATTAAAAGAAACGTCCGGCTACAACGGAGTGATCCATTGCCACTGTATCTGCCCACCTCTCTGGAAGAAGATGATTTTTTAAAAAAATACAATGTGCATTATTAAAAAAGAAATAGGAGTCTTGATTATAAAGGCACTTGATTAGAACCAGTAAAAATGATAGACACTAGAAACAAATCCATAGTGATTTAGATATTGGAGTAACCAGGCAGAAACTCTTTAATGAAACAAAACAAACAAACAAAAAACTCCACTGTGATTGATATGCTCAAAATTATGGAAAAAGAGTTTGGGAATTTCCAACACTGTGGCAGTCAGGGAAGTGTGATGCCTTGATCACTGTTCAAGAGAAAACTTGCTGTCAGAGATGTAGTTAGCAGACAGCCTTTAGCTGCTACACTCAGAATCTTCTACAGAGTTTATACCAAGGCCATGTTCTCTCCTGGAACCTCTCAGTCAATGACTGATCATGCCAGGTGTACTGGTCAGACATTTCTGCTTCATAGAAGACTCTTTTGTAGGCAGTCTTTTCTCTGGTATTCCCATCAACCTGATTGAGACTCTCAGAGCTACACCATTCTCTGTGGCTCTTTCTACTCAAGCCTCCTGACGATTCTTGATTAACTGTCTAACTTGACTCTTATCTCACATCATATGTAAGTATTAGTTCTAGATGGATTGTAGACCTAATTGTGAAAGGTAAAACAGTCCAACTTCTGGAGAAAAATAATGGAGGATATATTCTGATCTCAATGCAGGCAAACACATTTTATCCAGTAATAACTATGAAAGAAAAGATTGGTAGATTAGACTTTATTAATTTTAAGAACTTCTCTTAATCAAAAACACCATTAAGAAAATGAAAGGGTAAGCTACTTTCTAGCAGATGATGTTTATTGTACATATATCTGGGACAATATTCGTACTCACAATACACTAAAAAAAAAAACTGTTACAAACGAGTGAGAAACAGGCAAACAGCTCAATTTAAAAATATGGGCAAAACACTTGAACTGGCACTTCCCAAAGGAGGACATCTAATTGGCCAAAAAGCAAAGGTACTCAACATTATTGGTTGTTTAGTTAATGACATAAATCAAAATCACAAGACAATTATTCACACCAACAGGAAAACCTGCAATGAAAAAGACTGCCAATGACAACTTTTGGTGAAGATCGCAGCAACTGGAAATCATATGTTACATGTGGGAGAGTCGGTTGGATAGCCAAACAGATGCCGAATCCATGACTCAGCAATTCCACTGCTACGTACATGCACAAGAAAAATTAATGCAGGTATCTGTCAAAAGACATGAACTTTACTAACAATAAATATCCACAGTGGCTGAAAGAAACACTCCTACATGAAATGCAAGGGATTTCTGCGGCTGAAGGAAGAAATTGCATCAGAAGGAATCATGAACTTTAAGTTGGAAAGAGCATACACAATTGTTTAGTCCAAAGGGTTCTGGAGTAATTGCCTCACAGGGGATGATATTTGAGGGTTTCAGTTATGAACTGGCAAATGAAATACATTGGGAAATGTCAGAATGGTCTTAATGGCCATGTGCATTACAGGTAGATTAAAAAAGGGGGGGGGGTTCTCATCTGAAGTAATTTGGGAAGAGCTGGCCTTGGTAAGATGATATCATGACATCTAAGGGTCGAAGCACATGAAATATAGAGACTCAGGTCAGCCAGCTTTGCTTATCATTAGGTTTTTACTACTTATTGCTATCTTACTCAAGGAGGCTTTCCCACTCCATTTTGTAAATGTTCTATATTAAAATTGTAATAACTCATCTTCATATCACTTTGGTGTTTTAAAAAACAATCATTAATGAGAGCAAGGAAATGCCAGATCAGAACCCATGAGATTTCCCAGAAATTACATAAACTTTCATGAATCTACCATCAGGGTTTCTCTACCTCAGCACATTGACTCTGACTCAGTTTCCCAACCTATGATGTGAGCAGAAAGGTCACTGGCATTGTAAGATGAGCATGGGGATCCAATGAACTCCTCTATCTCAATAAAGCTTGAAAACATAGAAAAGATTTTTATAAAATCCCAGCCACACAAGAGCTTGTCTGTACCTTATACAGCAAGAGAAGTAATGTCAGAAACCATTTTGATTTTTCCATGACAATGGGGACAACTGCCTTTTATTTTTTTTTCTGTTTTATTGAGGTATGATTGATCAATAAAAAATATATAAGATGTAAAATGTTTTTTATATATATATGTATATACACTGTGAAATGATAACTACAGTCAAGCTAACATATTCATTGCCTCATATCATTAAACTTTTTCTTTTTTTGTGGTGAGAACACTGAAGATCTACCTTCTTAGCAAATTTAAAGTATATCTTACAGTGTTAGTAACCATAGTCACCATGCTGTACATTGGATCCCCTGAACTTGCTCATCCTGGATAACTGAAACTTTGTACCCTTTCACACCATCTCCCCATTTCTCCCATCCCAACTACCCTTTATTTTTCAACACACTTAGGCTGACCTGCAGGGCTACAGCTTTAAGAGCTATCTTCTCTTAGGTGACTTGAAAGAGATAACAAGAAATCCATGTAGCTACACACACCTACCTGAGCCATACTGACTATATCCCTCCATGCTTCTACCACCAATAGCCACCTACCATTGGAGTCGTCTTGGATTGTGCTATCATCTTGAGATGCCATGAATTAAAAATCCTGTTGGATTTCTGTACTGCGATTTCTTTAAGGACTGCATTCTTGCTACAGGATTAATATCCTGACAGCCAATTGGACTTTGGATGGAAACTAGGTCCATTAAGTGGGTATTTGGAATCAGAAATGAGATGCAGTGCAGTCAGTCTGATATGGACTCTTCAAAGGCTGTAAATGAGCCTCAGAAGCTATCGGATGGCCAAGAGCTGCCTGCCATATACAAAGAACGCTGCAAAGCCAGTTGTCTGGGTCTAGGAGGCAGAGATAAGGGACAGAGGTGTAGCAGTGACAGTTTTATAGATGGTTCCTCGTCCTGGTTCCCAAGCTGCCAGTTGGCATTCCTGAGTTCCAAGAGATAACCCTGTATCCTTTTAATGAGTTCCCATTTCATATCTAGCTAGCTAGCTGGTTTTTGTTACTTGCACATAAGGATCTTGACTAAGATTCCCAGGATGCATTTTCTCAAATGTTAAAATATAAACTATGTAATGGTGACAGTATAGTGCTATTCCTTCTATGAACCTTCACACAGTTTCACATTCTTTTTATGAGAGAAACGGATTCAAGTTGTGCATAATGACTCATATATTTTGAAGAACTTGCTTTTGAAATATGTGGTCTACTTGTTCTGCTTTTATTATTTCTGCTTTTCTTTTAGAGGAGTACAAACACTTTATTTTTCACTTTTTAAATGATGTAAGAGATAGAGGTAATGCTTCTACTAACTGGTAACACACCTTGGATTGAATCAGACTCTAATTCAACTGGTATTTTCTAAAAGCTATTAAAACGGATAGTTAAACTGTTTTAAGAAGGGAAAAAAAGAAGCAAAGTCAAATTCATTATGATGCTAGAAGGACCATTCTACCTTCTCCAGTTAGTTTCATGACTATAAAACTTTCAAAATAAAAAGTGTTCAGCCTGGAGACTTTTTTTTAAGCTGCTAATTTCTTCCCACATTGACCAAGAGTTTCCAGTAGGATGGAGTTCTTGGGTGAATAATTTCCATTTAAGTAATTTAGCTAAAGGGCTGCATTCTTTGCATGCTTCCCAGCTTCTCTGGTTATCCATTTGCAAAGGCTCTTGTTTTGGACTCCACAAAGTCTCTCATTCCTACAACGTTCCTGCCTGGTAGCCAGAAGGCTGGTGGAATCATGCAGCTTCTTCTGGCTGGAGCTGCCAGGGGTCCACACTGCCCGCCACAAGCTGAGCACAGAGATGTGAACTCATTTGAAATGTTTATTATGTTTTATGATTTTAATTCATTTCCTGCTTCTGTGAGTTTAGCAGGCTATTTGCTGGAATAGGAAAGTAGACGGTGGCCTTCCAATAATGATGTAGTTTAATATTTTTGGTAAAAAATTCTCAAAGTTTTTCAGTTACAAAGTAGTTAAAAAAAAATCACACTGGGGGCAGAGTACTCCCAGCTCTCGCTGACAATACTTGAGCAGCAAAATGCAGTGTTTCGAAGAACTCGGGAGTAAAGGCCCCTTTAGTAAAATTCCTTTTATGAAAACTAAAAACCAAAACAAAGCAAAAATCACCAATCTTTGCAAGGTTTCCTGTTATGAACCAAACTGATCGTAATATATCATCCTTTGTATATAGTATTGGATTTATTATAATTTTGTTTAAGATTTTTGCCTTTGTTCATGAGAAATACTAACCTGCAATTTTTCTTATAATGACCTTGTCAGTTTTACTGTCAAGGTCATGCAAACCTCAAAAATGAACTGGGCAGTCTTATATCTTATTCTGTTTTCTGGAAGAGTTTATGTAACATTTGTGTTATTCTTTCCTCAAATGTTTGGGAAAATTCACCAGTGAAACTATTCATGCCAGCAACTGTCTTTGTGAAAAAATGGTTAATTTCACATTCAGTGTCTTAATAGTGTAGGAATATTCATATTTATTGTTTCTCTCCACTTCATTGTGATTTCAAGTGATTTCAATCCATTTCTTCCACATTGTAGCATTTATTGGCATAAAGTTCAAGGTCATTGTAATAGATTGAATTGTAGCTCCCAATTGTGGCTCCATCTCTCTCTACATACATTCTGGCCCCATAGCTGGGCACAGCCTGGGCAGCTGAACCCTAGCAGTCCCATAGACATAAGAGAGACAATACATGATTATAGTTAAAAGCCACTGAAATTTGGGATGGTTTACTTTACAATAGTCTGGCAATAAAATAAAAACTCATAATTAGTTTCATGAAGGTAAGTGAAATAGATAATTTGTGTTTTCTTTTCTTTCTCTCTCTTTTTTTTTTATGAGTCTTGCAAGAGATTTAACAAATGTATTGATCTTTCAAAAACCTGCTGCTTTGTTTTATTTTGTTTGCTAGTGTATTCCTGCTTTCTATTTCTTAGGTTTTTTTCTTAGGGTTTAATTTGGTGTTTTTCTTAACTCAAATATTACCTCTATCATCCTCTCATAGTAGAACTCTTAATACATGCGTGTTAGACATTTTCATCTTGTTCCAGAGAGCTTTATATTCTTTTTCTTCATGCATAAGTGTGTATCCTTTCTGAAGACATGTCTTCCAGTTCACTAGTCTTTTGCCCTGCTATTTTTGATCCATTATTGCAGCCATCTAATATATTGTTAGTTTCCGTCTTATATGCACCAGTTCTCAAATTTCTATTTGACAATTTTGATGGATTCTGAGTGTCTCCTGCAATTCCCTATCTTATCTTCTATTTTCTTGACATGTTGACCGTAATTATTTTAAATATTCTGAGAACTCCAATATCTAAATCATACATGGATCTGTTTTTATCCACTTCTGTTTTCCTTGATCTCTACTTTTGTTCTGTATTTTAGCATGTTTCATATTTTTGATTAGATGCTGGACATAATGGGTAAAAACTATATTATTTCCTTTAAAAATTGTGTAGTTTTCTGTTGAAGAGTAGACAGAAGTCTAGAGGATTGACTCAGTCCTGTTGAAGATTGGTTCTAGGTTTTGGTAGGCATGGAATCTTTCCGTTTCGACCTTTTCCTAGGGCATGGTCCTTCTAGAGTTTAAAGAGAAAACTTGAGCTGTTCACCAGGCCCATTGTGGTAAGCAAAATAACACACCTCCAAATACATCCATGTTCTAATCCCCAGGACCTGTGAATACATTAGGTTCCATTGCAACAGAAAATTAAGCCTACAGGTGGAATTAAGTTTACCAATCAGCTGATCCTGATATGGAGAGAGTATCTTGAATTATCTGGGTGGGCCCAGCAAAATCATAACAATTCTTATCAGTGGAAAAGAGAGGCAGAAGAGAGAGAGAGAGGCATGAGAAAGATTTGAACAGCCATTGATGCTTTGAGGATGGAAGCAGGTCATGAGCCAAAGAATGCCGGTAGCCTCCAAGAATGGAAAAGGCAATAGGATGGATTATTTCCCAGAACCTCTGGGAAGAAACACTGCCCTCTGACTATTTGATTTTAGCCCAGTAAGACCCATTTTAGACTTCTGACCCCCAAAACAGTAAGATAATAAATTTGTATTGTTTTAAGCCTCTAGATTTGTAGTAATTTGTTACAATAGTATAGAAAACTAATGTCCATTGCTGTGGCTAAATTGTGTCCTCCCCTAATCATATGGGAAAGCCCCAGGCCCCGGTGTGATTATGCTGGGAGGTACAGGATCTTTGCAAGGTAGTTAGGAGAGGGCATGAGGTGCGGCTGTCTGGTGAAATTAGTACCCTTATGAGAAGAGACACCAGAGGGCTTGCTCCCTCTCTCTGTGTCATGTGACAACACAGGAAGGAGGTAGCTGTCTGCAAGCGGGGGTGAGATGTCTTACCATAAACTGACCATGCTAGCACCCTGTCCAGTTTCCAGAACTCTGAGAAAAATAAATATGTTGCTTAAGCCACCCCAGCGGTGGTATTTTGTCATGGCGGCCTGAGCAGACTAAGATCTGCATAAAGTCAGATGGACTCAGTTTCTCATTCCTCAGTATCAGGCAGGTATTGAAATCTCTGCTCAGTTCTTTTGCTTTCTACATGCTGTTTTCCAAGGAGTTTTTTGGAATCTTATATTCTCTATATGTACACCCTAGGGGTCTGTCTATAGCTTGAAGGGAATTTCTTTGCAGGTATATTTTGGTCCCCCCCCCTTTTCATTGCCCTCAATGTCCCACCACTCTGACAGTTGCACCTCTAATTTATATCTCCTCTGACGAGTCAGACTGCTATGTGCAGCTTGGGTCCCATTTCCTTCTGCTCCACTGAGCTGGAAAATATGGATAAATGTGGGCCTTTTATCTTATACTTCCTTGTTTTTAAGCACTGCAGTCCATCCAGTTATTGTTTGCTGTAAGTGTTCACCAGTGTCTTCAACAGGTGTTTTTCTGTTATGTCCACCTTTTATATTGATGTCTTTGGGAGGCTTAGCTCAAGTCAAGCTACTTTGACAAGATTGCAACTGTAACTCTGACCTAAATGAATTTAATTCAAAACATTTAATTTTATATCTTAGGTAGGTTATAAATCACAAGATCTTAGTAGATAAACTAGGAAGAAATGCTGTGAAAAGGAAGAATTAATATTGTACTTCTGAATGAGTCTATTCCATGGTTTAAAATTTTTTAACACTTTTTTTGAGAAAGTCAGGTTTACTGCATAGACATCATATCAGGAAGGATACCCTCAACAACAGCAACAGACAATAACAACAGCTACCAATAGCGGTTTAAAGAAATACAATTTGTTTTTATGTAAGAGGTCTGGAGCTCATCAGTGGCATCAAAGATGTAGGCCTTTTACCATCTTTCTGCTCGGTCATTCTCATCTTCATGCTCCCAAGCGTCCTGGTAGCCAGGAGGCCGCCGGATCTCCAGTACCACATCCATTTCCCAGTCAGGTAAAGAAAGGACAAAGAAAAGGATCGACCAAATCTAAATCCACACATAGAGTTTCAAACATTTTATTATGGAAAACCTCAAACATATACCAAAGTAGAAAATTGAGTGTAAGGAGCTCCATGTACCCATGAAATAGCGTCAACAATGATCAACTAACACCGAGCCTGTTCAGCTGTATCTTACCCAGTTCTCCCACTCCAGAAAGATTTTGATGCAAACCCCAGTCATCTTTATCATTTCATTTGCAAACATTTCAGTGTGTGTCTCTAAATGAAAAAGTTACTTTATTTAGACATCAACACACCACTTTTGCATGTCTAAAAATTTTAAACCAAACATTTGGTTTAAAATCAAATATTTGATATTCTTACAGATGTCCTACTTTTTTTTTTTTTTTAGTTTCTTTGAATCAGGATCCCCTGCAAACAAATGATATGGCTCTTAAGTCTTTTTTTTTTTTTTTAATCCATAGATGTATAGATTATATTTCTTTTTTCTTTTCTCTGCAATGCATTTGTTAAAGAAATAAGGCTGTGTTTCCTGTGATTTCCCATGGTCTGGGTTTTGCCGACTTCATTCCTGTGATGTCATTTAATATGTTCCTTGTTTTTCTGTATTTGCTATAAATTGAGAGTTGGATCTAGAGGCTTGATCTGATTCACAGATTCACATTCAGCATTGTTTGGCAGGAGTACTTTATAGGTGTGGTGTAGCCTTCCATCAGGAGATGGATAACCTGCACCTCCTTTAAAAGTAAGCCTTCCCAGAACACTCTGTCACCCCTTCCCCTGCCAAGCAGTCTTCTGCTTCAGACTTATTGGCCAGAACTGGATCATGTGACTGTCCCCAGTTGCAAAAGAGGTTGGAAATTAACTATCTGACAAAGCGGGCAGGACTGGGGCTGGGCCAGTTACCAGTCCAAACTAGATCAGTGTTCTCTTGCAAGGAGAAGGGCCACAGGAATTACATGCACAGCGACACTGTCTGCCATAAAATCCATCATTAAATGCAGGTAATAAATGTTGTTTATAAAGCATTATGATATAAATAACATTTATAGAATGGCTATTAAATGTTAATAAGGAGAGAATGATTAGGTTAATGATAACGTGTCATAATACTCTTTGTTATGTTCCCTTCAGGCAGGAAATTCCAAGAGTTTTAGGAGCTCTGTGTCCGGAACTGGGGTCAAAGACCAAATATTAAAACAAAAGATGTTTCTAACACCTGTGCATTTAAGAAATTACAAAGGCTTCAGGGGGTCTAGTCAGGAGCCAGGGACAAAGACCAAAATGTATATTTCCTATTATATCACAATATCACAATTGTGGATTGGAGATGTGAGATCCTTACTGTGTTGATTGTAGAATTTGGGAACCACACCCCAACACAACCTTTTTCTTACACTATTAGAACTTACAAACATGTCCTTGTCTACCTCCTGCCAGGCTGTATTTTGATTGAATACATACATTTTTAAATGTATTTTGTAAATATTCTGAATTGGTTGTAATTCCATGTATCTCCATGGGATAGTGCAGTAAATTTTTGTTCTCAGATCACATGCCTGATTTTGAATGGGTTATTTCTTCCAAAGATTTCAGCTTTATTTCAGGTGCCTTTTAGATTAAGATTTTAAGATTATCTTCCTCATCCTTTAAGACCCCAAACTAAGTGCTAAATTGGTATAAAATTTCTAGAACTAGAAGCTAATTTCTTTGAAAGACAGGGAGGTACTTTCACCATTATAGGTGTTTGGGACAGGAAATATTTTTCCGTACAGCTGAGAGAGGTCAGGGCAAGATTGCTTTCTCACTAAAAGCTTCCAGGCCATTTTGTTCTAGCGGATAAAGTGGGAAGAAATGGCGAGATATGGTGGCAAACAAACAAACAAACAAAAAACAAAACAAAACAAAAAAACAAAACCAGTAAGACACAAAATGTAAAGAAAAGACCTATATTAGCTTTTAACTTAAGTTCTTTCTTATATTCAAAAATGAAATTCCATAAAGAGCAATAAATCAAATGTTACTATTGTGAACATAAATATGAACCATGAAAGAACACGAGAAAGGAGAAAGAGTGTATGTATAAGGCATTTGAGATCCATAAAACATTAATATTTTTCTGTGGTAAAAATAAATTTTTGTATATTGAAACATGATATTGATATATAGGAATGTATATCCTTACGTCTAGTGAAAGTTTAAAAACAAAATCCCTCAAGATACATAACTTATTTTAAATATTAATGCATGCTTTAAATAGTCTTTTTATAATTTGAACCTCACCTTTACTCTGTAATATTATATATTTTACTATCAAGAAAAAAATACATCCTCATTATATCCAGAGAAGACTGTCAATATCTAATCAACGATATTCAGAACCTCAGGTCTTTCCCTGCCAGTGAATCTTTGATTTATTTGGAGAGAGAGTAACTGTCCTTGGCATAGACAAGAAAGATATTCAGTGATGTTCTAAAAACATCAGAGCAGCCTCCTTACTCTCCATTAGGGTTTACTACTATAATTATAAAGAATGTCTTTTATTTTGAGAAATCCATTTTTCCTCAGTAAAACAACTGCACGGCTCTATTTACTTTGGATTAAGCTACTCTAACTCTCAATACACATTCCCATACTGTCCATTACAACCAACAGAAACTCATTTCCATTGCGTTACATATTCTTGTGTCTCTTTGTTTTTAAATCTTGATTCTTTCAAGTAGGCACTTTTATGTGCTTTGTAGCTTGTATTGCTCTTTCTTCATTCCAAATTCTTGCTGAAATGAACTTGATTTTTTTATTTTTTCCCCTTCTAGCTTGCCAAAAGTAGTGATAAAAGCATTTAATGTAGGTTTCATTGCATTTCTTTTTAGCAATTATTATGCAGTATAATTAGCATCCAGTAATAAATCTGTTTAATTCCTAAAGAACCTTTAGACAAATACTACCTGTCAACTATTTTGCTTGGTGCTGAGTATGCATTTTTTTAAGGCATAGCATTTGCAAGCTATTTAGAAACCTGAGAGGAAATATAATTTTATATGGTATTTGATAAATTCACTCACATGACCATTTGGGTGATATAAAATTCAGAGTAACTAAAAATTCTAATGTTATATGTTTTTTTTTCTTTGTCTATAAAAAGGCTTTGAAGTGGGAGAGAAGGGTTAAATTGTTTTAACCTGAGCTAAACAGAATTTTAAGACATAATCTCTCATTTCCTATCAAGCCAAATTTTTACTGTGGCTCAAATATCTCTAATTCTACCATGTGGACATGAAGTTTTTTACAGTTATTAAAAATGTGTCAGTAAATTTCACTTTTAAATGAACATACTTCCTTGCCTAACACTCCTTAGTACTATTTAAATTGGGAATTAAAATAATAACTTCCATGTTAAATATTCAGCAAAGCATCTACAATTCTGAACATCTACCATGTAGAAACTATATCAGAAATAAGAACATAAAAATATAACAATGTTGGGATATGCTACCCTGGAGTCAGACATACTGAGTGTGGAGTTTACTTTCACTATTTAGAAGGTTCTTGGTCTTGTTACTTCATCTCTTGGTGACTCTAAAAATTCATTTTTAAAATGTTGTACGCAACCATATGATCCAGTAATTCCACTACTGGGTATTTACCCAAAGAAAACAAAAACACTAGTTAGAAAAGACATATACACCCCTATGCTTATTGCAACATTATTACAATAGCCAAGATATGGAAGCAACATAAGTGTCCATGCATAGACAAAGAAGATGTGAGATATACACATATATAGAGGTTCCTGATATATACCATGAAAAATGAGATCTTGCCATTTGCGACCACATGGATGGAGCTAGAAGGTATAATGCTAAGTGAAATAAGACAGAGAAAGACAAATACTATATGATTTCACTCATATGTGGAATTTAAGAAACAGAACAAATGAACAAACAAAGAAAAAAGAGACAAACAGAAAAACAGACACTTAGCTATAGAGAACAAACTGATGGTTACCAGAAGGGAGGTGGGTGGGAGATGGGTGAAATCGGTGAGGAGTATTAAGAGGACACTTACCAAGATGAGCACTGAGTAATGTACAGAATTGTTGAATCACTATATTGCACACCTAAAATTAATGTACGTTAATTATACTTCAATAAAAGTTAAGTTAAAATACTACATAGAATAAGTACCTTGGTGAATTGATGAGAGGACTAAATGAATTAACATATAGAAATCTCAGTGCCGGTGGATGGGGAGGGACACCTGGGTGGCTCAGTCAGTCATGTGACCAACTCTTGATTTTGGCTCAGGTCATGATCTCTGTGTCATGAGATCAAGCCCTGTGATGGGCTCTTCACACTGAGCAGGAGTCTGCTTGAGATTCTCTCTCCCTCGCCCTCTGCCCCTCGCCTGACTTGTGCATGCTTCCCCCCACAAATAAATAAATAAAATATTTAAAAAAAATAAGCTCAGTGCCTGTGTGAATCGAGTGGACTCTAAATAAATGTTACCCATTATTATTAACATTAGTGTTCTGAGTATTGATAGATCAATCCTCTGATATATTTAACTATCACTTTCTAATTTCTTCTTTTTAGAGTCTTGTTCTGTTGAAAATATTGTTCTTGGGTCAGGCTTTTTTTTCCTTAAATATTTCTAGGCTATCACAAGGCATGAACAGAAAGGAAATATGCAGAAAGCCCAACACATTTCAGCCTCTCCAACAATCACAGGGCAGATTCTTAAATTATATTACTACAACAGCACGAGAAACTAATTTTTTTTTCTACTTAGAGGCACACGTGGGTAAGGAACTCATCTTAGGACATCAATAAAGGGATGTCCACCCAGTATTCTGCAAAGTATTTCTAAAGACATTTCTCCTAAGTATTTACAGACAAGCATTATCTTCTTTCCACAGACCCCTGGCTTCAAAAATAAATGTAGACATTTAGCAAGTTATCAGTACCAAGAACAATCAAGGTTTTCACCTCCCACAGTTGTCAACATACTTTTAGGGGTCAGGGAACCTCCTAGGCTCCTCTCCCACCATTATGGGACCCAGAGAAGCTCAGTTTCTACTGGGTAAGTTGAGTGGAAATGTGTTCCTCACATTTTTGAAATGTATTTCTCATAAAAAAATATTACACATGAGGGTTTGGTTAGTAGATCACACTGTTAACTTTGCACTCTAAATACAACCTCGGGTCTATAATTTTAGACTACTCTGAAGACCCAATCATTAATCATATTATTTCTAAGGACAAGTGAGTTCTGCCAGAGAAGTTCCTGAAAAGATGACTTTTTAAAGACTGTCCAGACTCTACTTTTACACCAGAGTCTACTTTTATTCTGTCTTCCATCACACGTTCAAAAATCAGATATTTAGAAGTATCTATACTGGTGCCACTCTGAAATCCAAAGTTTGCTTTTCTGGAAATTTGACCTTAAGATGCAATAGTATGAAGAACCATTATTGATTTTCCTCTGGGATTAAAAATAAAGAGAGAAATGCTTGTACCCACTGAAGAAATTTGTTTTCCTCCTCACCTCTACGTATTGAAGATTTTGGTACATTTCTCCAAGCACACAAGCATTATACGTTGCAAACATCTTGACACTCCTACCCATCCAAGCTTTAATGCATTACTGTTGCTTTTCCTTCCAGTAAGGTTTTCATTTATCCTTCAAATCCAACAACAGAGTTGCCTTCGTGTTTACATGCCCTGTGCTCATAAGGGCCCCATGCTTGGTTTAATGATCTGCTGTGGTAGTCTTGAAATTCTTAATAATTTTATGTTTGAACTTGCATTTTATAAGTGAAGTCTGATGAGACAGTGGGGCACACATGTGGTCAGGGGAGATGTGCTCAAAGTGCAGGTCTGCGATCTTTGATGCTCCCTTCAAGTATTGCATCTGCAAGGTGTCATGAGCACGGAAACCCAGTGGACCCCAAATGTGTGGGAGTTCAGTGTGACTCAAAGAGAGTACAAAGTAAGTGTGTTGTATCTGTGACCGAATAAGCAGAAGCACTGACAGCCAGAAGAGGCCATAGTTTGCGGTCAAACCAGAACTTATTTCAAATCCATAAAGAAGGCAATGCAGTCTGAGAAACACAAATGGCCAAGGAACCTTAATACTCATCTTTTCTTGTGTTACTAGCAGTATTAGCCAACAGCCTATGGATGGAGCAGCCCACAGTTTCTCTTCCTTATGTCCTCCCTTTCTCACCCACACCCCGAAGGCAGAGAATGTTGGTGGAATGTGTGCGTGTCAAGAGATGCTGTGACAGCTGAGTGAGTTTTCCACAGCATTCCCGACCATTCTGGTAGGAAAGCAAGACATACGCATGTTCGTGCTAACAGAGTGATTGTGGCATTTCGACGATTCTACAACCAGTTACATGGTCTAAAATATGCATCAAAAGCTGGCCTTGCACAATATAACGGAGAGCTGAAAATTCATACTAATAATTTAAATTTTTAATTTTCCTTACTTTGAATGACATTAATTAGCAAATGAAAGCACCATGACGAGTCAAAAGAGAAATTACGGAAGAAAGGAAAACGTTTTAGATGTTCATACCTAAACAACGATACTTTTTCCTGTTTTTGGAGCAAGGGGTCCCTGCATTTTTATTTTGCACTGGACCCCACGAGTTATGCAGCCAGTCCCGACTAACAGTGTATGTGTCAAACACAATTCCAGTGGGCAGCTCTACTTCATTGCTTTCCAGAAAAGTAATAATATAAAAGTTGTGAATGTAGTTTCAATTCCATGTTAACAGAAGAGTAAGTAGTCAAGATGGTAATTCATGTAAAAGGCTGAAAAATTTGGCTCTTTCAATTGCATTTACTGTATTGCTTCAACGATTCCCTCCCACGCCACTCCTCTGCCACGTGGTTTCAGAGCACGTGGCAACAGTTGTTGAAATATGCTACCTCTCACTCTCTTTGTTCTTATTATTAAGCAAGGAAATGCTGTGGATCCAGGAGAGAACTGAACCACACAGGCTGCCTTCTTCCCAGAGTCCAACATACCTGATCTCCAAAAAACAGCCTCGGGTGGTGCGAGGCGTATTTAATGCCAGAGCAGAAAGACAGCTCACACCTCGCAGTCATTACGCACCAGTGATGCATTTGTGTGGATGCGCAAATAATTTGTTCCAGATTCTAAGATCCCCTTTAACCCCAGGTTGATCCCTTTCCCCTGGCTATTTCTTCTGGCCTAAAGTAAGCCCCAGCCCCAGCCCCCCTGCACTGTCGAATCTGCAGACTCCAGTCTGGAGATAGTTGCTCCCAGCCCAAACTGCCGTCTGCCTCACCTGAGTCTCCCTAAGTGCCCAATCTGGCCCTTTGACTCAGCAGCTCAGCCTTGCTTGTGTCTCCGGTTTTGTCTTGTTGCCTGAGGTCAGCTTATCTTTGGGACTCAAGGAAACGATCCACCCCTCCAGGCCTGTCGGTATCTCAGCCGTGAATGTAGGTGTGGCCGGTCTCTGAGATGAAGCCCAGCCAAGGAAGGGATGGACTGAGCCCAGGGAGAGTGGGGGTAAGGTTAAGCGAGTAGGAGGATGGAAACTATTAAGGGAATATCTACTCTTCTTGTCATTCGGGCACCCAACAAGTATTTTGTGGGTGACTACAATGTTGTAGGTTTCAGGAATATAATGGTGAGAGGGAAAAAACCCAAAAAGATCTTTGTGGCACATACGGTTTAATACAACGAGACATTCGAGCTGAAGACAATACAGTGCGTGCCTTTATTTTTATAAAACTTTTATTTCTACTCTGTGCATGAGGGAAAGAGCAACCATAAAAATAAAACCAAAAAAAAAAAAAAAAAAAACCCAAACCCAAAGTGAAACAAAACAAAACCACAACAAAACAAAACCCTCCCCCCTAAACAGCAAACCACAGGGCTGATACATAAAGCTGATTATGTTAATTCTTCCTTAGAGGACCTAGCTTAAAAAGGAGAGATTTAAGTACCAATTTTAAGAAAGGATTTGCTTCAGGATCCCATTGGGGAAATAGTTTAAAAAAAAAAAAAAAAAGCTGAGGGAATGAATAAGCTTTCAGTAGCATTTAAAAAGAGCCATGACAGCATCCTTAATGGAAAAGAGAGGGGGGAAGAAAAAAAAAAGGAATCTCTCATCACACTCATTATTTTGGCTTCTCAGCATCCAAGCTCCTTCCCTATGTTTGCAGAATCCCTCATTATGCTGTTTTTGGTGGGCACAATGTGAGCATTTTCAACGCTTTTGAAGGCAGCCTTTGTGTGCAGAAAAGATTATTCAGAGGATAACTTCTTTAAAAAAATAAATTAAAAATAAAAAGAATATTTAATTATTAAAAACCCAAATTCCAAACCCTAATTCATCTTTAAACTTTCACTTCAAGTTACGATTCTTATTAATTTATGTATAAATCAATAAAATTATGATAGGTTTAAGGGATCCTATGGGAATACGTGGTCTTATTAACAGATTTGCTTTATCACATCCCTTGAAACAATTTTGATTGAATTTATAAATTTAGCATTGCTGACTTTCTTTTTAAGTACTATTTCCTGACTGAAAAAAAATCTCAAATACTACGGCAAGTTTTACAATCTAATGAGTTGGGCATAAATATTATTAAAGTAACTTCTCAGACAAATTGATTCAGAGCTTGGGTCGAAGTTTTGCTGCAAGGAGATAAGCCTTCTAAGAAATTCAAAGAGTTCACCTTAGTAGAGGCATTTTATAATAGGAAAAAAATGGTCAGAGAATCATTTTAGACTGGATTTTTAAAATTCTCGTTAAGGAGACTGCGGGCTGGATAAACAGTGATCACAGGTCCTGAGGCATTTTGCAGGGTAGGAAGTCAACTGGGGTGTTCTTAGAAGAGGTGCGTAAGCTAATTAATGTGTATCAGAAAATTGTTCAGGCATTTTATCATGTATGTTCATAAGTATCCCCAAGAAGGAGCTCCTGCTCACATTATACCACGAAGTTCTGCCTCAGTTCAGGACTGGAAGAATTCTCTTTCTCAAGATGGAGACTCTTAACATGCGTGCTCTAATATCATAGTAAATTTCTGCTTAAAATTTCAACCAACAAATTATCCAATTAAACATGTTTTAGTTTGAATTACTCCATCATAGTATATTATTTTTGATACAAATATTGAACATGCTAAATGCTCAGAATCCTTCTCAACACAAAACAGAGGGCTTCAGAGGGGAGGGGGGTGGGGGAATGGGATAGGCTGGTGATGAATAGTGAGGAGGGCACGTATTGCATGGTGCACTGGGTGTTATACGCAACCAATGAATCATCGAACTTTACATCGGAAACCGGGGATGTACTGTATGGTGACTAACATAATATAATAAAAAAACATTTAAAAAAATGCCAATACTATACTTGATTTAAAAAAAAAATAAAAGCCAATACTATCAATTTAATTCCCCTAAATGTTCTCATAGGAGATTAGATCTTCCTAGGGTTAAAAGAAACTTATATACTAGAGAGGCACGAATCCTGACTGGGGTTATTTATTGACCAAAGTTCTCAGCTGGGTTTGAAGTGTGGGACTTCATACGCACAGGAAATTTTTTTCCCGTAATACTTGCTGGGTCCCCTTTCATGGTCACTGGGTCCAAATCTCCAAGAGGGCTGCTCTCCTAGTCCATGGAGTTTGTGTCCCCACATTTAAAACTTAGAATTACGTAATTCTTTCATTTGTCAGGGAAAGTGTGAAGGCTCCACTAACACTATAGCTAATTTTGTCAAATGGCGTTACATTTCTATGGCTCTTATATACGGAGTGATTTCCTGTCTAGCTCTACAGACCGATACAGGCCATTGACGTAGATTCTTCACATCCTGAAGCAGTTCTTCTGCATCTCCTTTGAATTTGCTGGAATCTTTTAATCGTCCAACCAGAGCATCTGACGTCCAGTGACAGCAGAAGCAGTCAGTGCTGCTGGAGGCGTAGATGTGGTGGTGGGCATGCCGCTGTCCCATGCACGGTGCTGGTGATGGTTTGGGCACCTACACCAGTCTCCCAGGGCATGGCCTGGGGGTAGTTCCAACTAACCTGCTTCCTTTGGTTCCAGATCATTTTTCAAGTCTGGTTCTCCACCTCAGTGATTCCTAATGCCTTTCTAATATATTACCTTGATGCTTAGCTGTTTGCGACCCAAAACCCTGATATGCAAACTTATGCTAAAAATAGAAAATCTTTCTTGAAACTTTAAGTGATAACAGTTGGGTTTAGTGTTGAGCAACTCTGTAACAATTTGTACCTAGGTGTTTCTTTAAATCAGATTCTAACTGAAGGGATATTTTAAAGCGTTTTATACTAAATAGTTAATCTGTTCCTTTGATAAAAATTAATATAAATATGTATAAAATCTGGGAGATGCATAGCAAATTATTGAAGGTGATTACTTTTGTGTGATGGAATTAGAGATGGCTTTTTCTCTATTTGTGTGTATTTTCCAATTTCCTAAAATAAATATTAACAACCTAAGTAATGTTTAATGTTTTGAAGTTGTATATTTATAGAGAAGAGTGTATGTGATTTGAATACGGCTAGTGCTTTTTAATCAGATACTTGTAAGGACTAACATCATCAACATTAGCTGCTGAAAACAATACCCAAATGATACATGCAACACCTAGGAGACTTTAATTGGCATCCCTGGGGCAACCATAGAATCCAAATGTATCAAATTTAAAGAAACATGCCAAAAATCTCATAAGACTCTTACAAGACTGAAATAATAAATTGCTTTGTTCTATTATTTCAAGTTATCTCAAATTTGCTCTCTACTTTTAGACAATAGTAATCTTGTTTCTTAATTATTTATGTGTGCTTATAAAAACTATCAAATCGTACTGTATAAGAAAAATATTACTCATATTATTTTAAGCTGTATCTCATTGTTCAACCAACCCTTAAGCTTCTGGCCATTAAATTATTAACTGAGTTTAGCATTCTCCTTGGGAATTTAACTTGAGAAATGAATGTTAGGAAAACAGACTGATACACAGAGACGTTGATAAATCAAATATAAGCAATAAGACTGTAAAATATTTCAGGAAAATGACACTGCTAAAATAGCATTCCAGGCTATAAATTTCTCTCTGAGCACTGTGTTAGCCACGTGCCATATGTTTTGATATGTCAAATATTCGTTATCATTTACTTTAAAATCTTTTCTAATTTCAGTTATAATTTCCTGTATCACTCTTGGATTATATAGAAGCATCTAGCTTCATTTCAGAAGTGTGTAACTTCCAGAAGCTGAATAAATGGAAAAACATAACATTAACAGAAAGTCTAGATACATTTTCTCAGACATAATTGCAAGTTTGAGGAAATTCTAATTCTAATCCAAGGGGATTTAACATGGCATCCCCAAAATAATGCATTATTTTATCTGGAACCATAAAAGATACAAAAATAGCCAACAATCCTGTCCCTTTCTGTCAATGTCAGTTTCATATTTCTGTTTCAAAACACAAGCTTCTGAGTGTTACTTTTATTTTTTTTAATTTTTTTTTTAAAGATTTCATTTATTTATTTGACAGAGAGAGAGACAGCCAGCGAGAGAGGGAACACAAGCAGGGGGAGTGGGAGAGGAAGAAGCAGGCTCCCAGCAGAGCAGGGAGCCCGATGTGGGGCTCGATCCCAGGACCCTGGGATCACGCCCTGAGCCGGAGGCAGACGCTTAACGACTGAGCCACCCAGGCCCCCCATGGGTGTTACTTTTCTACCACTGGAGTTTTCTGAGTGTTTCTCACACTTGGACTCCAGGTCCTCGGCTGTAGGGTGCGAGGGCTGGACTAGAAGATCGCTACTGTCACATTGGGCAGACCGTTAGGACAGTGCAGTGTTTGGGCATTTCCTGGCAATGAGGGAGACGCAAGGCCAGGTAAAGTAGTATGAAGAGAGGGGGATGACACAAGCTTTGTGGGTTACCCTGTACTCCGGAGAGCAGCCTAACCAAATGACCCCTCCAAGGGGGTTTCCCACTCCCATGATGAGCCTGAACTCTGGTGAGACCTAACTGAGGCATAGTGGCGGGGCGTCATGGGGACACTGGACCTGGTGTGGGTAGCATGTGAGAACCTTCGGTAAGACACTGCCCACACCTGCCAGTCTTGGGTGTGGGCAGCCTGTAGCTGACCCTGTTTGCGTTCTGGCCACCATTTCAACAAGCACAAGATTACAGACTACGAAGCAAGGAATTTTCACATCTGATACTTTAAGCATTTGTAACAGGAATGTAACTTTAACCAATTAGAATTAAAGGTCAGTTCTATCACTTCTCTTCTGAATACAGAACTGAATAATGGTTTAAGCCGCTGCGTGTGTGCGTGTGCGCGTGCGAGTGTGTGTGTGTTTTTAGTAAACTTTTTTTCTTTCTTTTTTTTTTGGGGGGGGCAGTTTTCTTTCTTTTTTAAATTATCCTGTTCAATTAGCCAACATATAGTACATCATTAGTTTTTGATATAGCGTTCAATGATTTATTAGTTGCGTGTAACACTCAGTGCTCATCACAACCTGTGCCCTCCTTAATACCCACCACCCTGTTACCTCATCCCCTCCACCCCCTCCCTTCTGTAACCCCCAGGATTTTTTTAATCTTAGGAGAGTTTTAGATTCACAGAAAAAAATGTGCCGATAGTACAGAGAGTTCCCACACACCCCACACACCATCTCCCCAATTATTAGCCTCTCACATTAATATGACACATTTGTCACAATCGATAAACACTGTGCACATAGTCTTAACTCAAGTCCATATTTTTTGGATTTCCTTAGTTCTTACTCCTTTCCTTTTTATGATTCAGAATCCCACTCAAGAGGGTGCATCACCCTTAGTTGCCCCATCTCCTTAAACCCCCGCTATTTGGCCTTTGCGATGGAGTTGAGAATATCTGACTTGCCTGGAAGCAGGCAGCCTTGAGATCCCATCCTACTCCAAAAGCTATGATTTTATCTAATGCTGGGGCAACCTGTGGCAACAGGGGGTCCCCGGAATCAGCCTCGGCTTAATGATGGCAGCGATTGCGTTCTTCTCAAGGAGACTTTGGGCGAGGGGCGAGAACATGGCACTGGTGCTCCAATAGGGTCCTGAGCCCTGGAGGTTTGACAGGGAAATGTCGGGGTGCTTCAAGCCAGACACACAACTTGGAAACAGCAGGCACAAAGGAGAAACAAGAATGACTTTCTCTCATGATGCTTTGTTTCACCAGCATATTCTACCTTCATTCAACACGTGGAGAGGTTTTTATCACACTGAAAATGAGGCAGTTGGGTAATGCAGTAATGTTGACACAGTTGGACTTAGCATATGATGTATTTTTTTCCCTAAAGTATGTGTTTTTATTGTCATTGCTGACTATCGGAATGATGCGGAATGAGAACCATTTCCAGTCAAATGTTGCTGGCATGACACATTGTGTAATAATTTGCAAAGAATGTGCTTGTATCTGTATGAAAGATAGGGTGCCTTTATGCTGTTTCCTCTGCGGGGTCTGTAGGTAGAGCCGATGCTGGTTCGGCATCAACGTTCGCAGGGTTATGGGTCACCACTAGGATTTGCTGTACAAATAGGCACAGTTCAAAAGAATATCAATGTAACTTTGCAAACCTACAATCTATCTCTTGGGAACCTTTGGAGAGAAAACATGCGTGAATGTAAAATCACATGCATATCAGGTCTGCCTCTGACAACGTGCTTTTTGAGGCTATTGAGGCTAAGAATACACACATACGCGTGCACGCATGCATGTGTGTGTGTGTCTCTCTCTCTGTCTATAGATACAGTTTTGTTTGTTGTTTGTGTTAACAATCATCGAGCGAGCACGGAGCCATACCTAGCATTGTCCTCAATGGATTACACGGGTTATCTCGTTTAGTTTAAATGTCCCAGTGACCCCGTGGGTGGGTGTGACTCTCCTCTCCCTCTCTCTGATGTCAGAGGGATTAAAGTACAGTACTCAGTATCTCAGATCTTGAAAGCGACAGAAACTAGATCAAAGCCCAAATCCGGTTAGATAAATGCCTGGGCTTTTATCAAACAGATGATGTAACCCTTCTAGAGCAAGGGTTCATACACTGGGTTTGTGCCCTGAGTTTACACCCAGACTTTGCAGTGCTGGTGTGGACACAGACAGATGAATGGCATCAGTGTTTAGATCCTGGACTCTTCCTTAGGAGTTCTTCCTAAAACTGATCAGCCCAGGAAAGCATTGTCTGGTGAAGCATCTTGAAGGTTCTTTCAGATCCCCTGCCCCCTTCATTCCAGTGCTTATCCCACAGTGGTGCTCACTCCCGCCTCCCTCAGCCCTTCCAGATCTTCTGTCTGTGACTTGTCAGCTCTTGTCTTTTCTTAGTTGTTGACACTGATGTTTGTTTATGATTTTATCAGAGACCGTTCAGTGCTTTCTTACTTGGTTGGACATTTTTTCTTAACAGAGAATGGGAGGTTTTTTAATTTCTAGAAAGTGTTTAAAGCATTTGTCTCTTATAATCACTATGTTTCTATTTTTCTTTATCCTCCCAGAAAATAGTAAAGGGAAAACCAACCAACCAACCAACCATGTGATTCATGCGATTGGGATCTTTACAATCTGGCTATGATTTCCGGCCCCCGAATCAGGACGGTTGTCTTGTTGACATGCCACTGACTTCCTAACTGGTCAGCTCGGCCTGAAATGCAGTGGTTAAACATGTCAAGATTTTTTTAAAAACCGTTTAGCAACTCCTAAGTGCCTTTAAAAAAGTTTTTTCCCCCTACTGTAGGAATGATTACTTTAGAACATAATCAAAATAAAAAAAAATTAAAAATCGACAAAATGCCTATGTGTATTCTAGGATTCAGGCACTGCTTCCCTGAGACCTGTGTGAGGCTAAGATCTGGCTCAGCCCACCGCCAGCAGGAGCAGACCCCACCAACGCGTATAGTGCCCTTCCCATCTCCCATGCTCCTGGCTCAGTGTGGCTCACTCAGAAATGATATGCTAGAATGATAGTCGAAATTTGGAATTGGAGTCAAAGTGATCACAAATACGAGCACAGACACAAACTAACTCGGTCAACACAAGAAGCGAAAACCCCGGGAAAGATACATACATACACACACGCACATACACACCTACACAGAGACACATACATACATACATACGTGCAAAACCTATTTTACTTCACAGACATTAAAGATCCAAGCTTCTTTTTTTTTTTTAAGATTTTATTTATTTATTTGACAAAGATAGAGAAAGCCAGCAAGAGAGGGAACACAAGCAGGGGCAGTGGGAGAGGAAGAAGCAGGTTCATAGCGGAGGAGCCTGACGTGGGGCTGGATCCCATAACGCCAGGATCACACCCTGAGCCAAAAGCAGACGCTTAACGACTGCGCCACCCAGGCGCCCCTAAAGATCCAAACTTCTGATATAAGCTATTTTAACAGAAAAGCAAAATTGAGATAATCACATGAGACTGGATGTTCATCATACAAACATTTTTTTTGCAGTTTTATGTCCCAGTACTTCGAAGATGGATGACTTTCTACCAGGATGAAAAGCGTTTGCAAAAATAGACATTGTGTCTCTTCCCAAGAATTATGAATGATGGTGAAACCTGACCAGGCATGGAAGCCTAACTATTCTCTGGAAACCATGGATGAAAACGGCTTGAATTGATACCAAAAAGAGCATTAGAGCCCCTGCAGGTGTCTCTTCAAATCGAACCCTCATTTTCCAAGCAATTAATGCTGATTCAAAGCAACAGAACAATAACAAGGGGCCACATCCAGAGGATCCCTGTTGTTTCACACAACTGTATCTCTAAACTAGCTCAGCCACGAATCCTGGACCCGCGATCTCCTGGGGAGCGTGAGCGGCGTGGAGCAGCTGTAATCCGCTCTCCGTGTGAGTCTGCAGGTCAAACAGCGCCGATTATTTATTCTGGTAATTAACTCCTGACTCCCAGGAAAGACCAGGACTATCTTTTGCTTCAGATTCTCTTCAGATGTAACTCACACATACACACATGTAGGTGATAATAATACCAAATATTATGGAAAACCACTAAAAAATAGTCCCAAACAAGAGGAGCGCTTAGTCGCCGCCAGCATCAAGCACAGCATTGCTAGGAGAATGGGGTTCCGTCCTATGTCTCACATCTCAATTCAATTCAACTCATTTTCTGACCTTAGACCTAACGCCCACATGAGATAAGATTCCCATTTGGGGTTTATTCTTAGCAGCAATGACAACAACTAAAGTTGTGATTTGGTCATCAACTACTTACAAGGCCCTAACACGCATCTGACACTGTTCTGGGCAGTGGCAGACAACACAGTAGTGACCAAAAGAGATCTGCTTCCTGGCACTGACAGTCCAATGGGGGTAAGACACGGCTGTCAACTAGGCAAGTCAATATGTGGTATGTCCATGGTGTTAAGTGTGTGGCTAAAATACAGTTGGGTAGAGGCCAGGAGTGTTGGTGTGGGGGCAGGAGGAGGGCTGCTGATACATTCCCTTGGTTGGGTGGACGCTGGAACACAAATCTAGAAGAAGGGAAGCATTAGCCTCTGGGGTAACAGGTGAGAGAGTCCAGGAAAAGAGCATGGCAGAAGTGGGGGAGACCTAGAGGCAGGATGGCCATCTTGTCTGAACAGTAAGTGTGTGGAAGCAGAGAGGGCAAGGGGTGAGAAAAGTCCACAGGTAGGGGAGGGGAGAGGGATAAGGAGGAAGGTAGATAACAAAGCCTTGTAAGGACCTCAGCTTCTCATGGTAGAGAAGGCAGCCATGGCAGGGCTGTGAGCAGAGGCAGGGCAGAATCTAGCACCCTACCCCCCTATGTTAGAATGATGGAAGCACAATAAAACAGAAACAAATTACCTGACCCCTAGAGGTAGATCCAAGTCTTGTTTGCTTTGAATCTTACACAATTTCTGGCTGTGTGGGATTTCTGTAAGAAAAAAGAATATGTGTGTATAAATAAAAATTAGATATAAAAGTGATTTTGTTAGAACAAGAAAATCACAACAAATTTCAAACATAAAAAAGTATTTAAATAACAAAATCATAAGAAAGTTTTAAAAATATTACTTTTTAAATTAAGTACTAGAAACACCTCTGTTACTTTTTTGGGGGGGCGGGGGGCAATATTTTTGACCGAATACTCTAGATCAAATCTTCATATGACAAGAATTTGGTAACATTTTCTCAATGGGGAGAATTAGGAGATTCTTTAGTCTTTCTCTTAATTTTATAGGTTGAATTATATCCCCAACAGAAAGATATGTTGAAGTCCTAACCTCCAGTATCTCAGAATGTGATCTTACACAGAATACATAGAATTGTGGCAGATGTAATTGCTTTAAGATGAGGTCATACCAGAGTAGAGTGGACGCCCAATCCAAGATGTTGGGTATCTACGTGAAGACCCAGAGATACAGGGAGAAGACAACGTGGGTATACAGGCAGACATTGCAATGACACGACTACAAGCCAAGGAATCTCTGGAGCCACCAGACGCTGGAAAAGGCAAAGAGGGATCTTGCCCTGGAGGCTCCACCAGAAGCATGGCTCTGTAAACGCATTGACTTTGGATTTCCGGAACTTCTCCAGAACTGCATAACAATACATTTCTGTCGTTTTAAGTCACCCAGTTTGTGGTACTTGGTTGTGGCAGCCCTAGGAAATTAATCCATCTAGTAAGATTGACCAAACTTTGTTTTTTATTATAGAGAATTTAGAAAATATGTATTTTAGCTTCACAACTCATTATTGGCAATGTGATGAAAATGATTAGTATTGTTGACTTTGAGAAAAACACTATCAAGTTTTTGTCCTATTGAGCTGTTACAGATGATTTCATGTAATTCCCATATGTGTGTGTATATACACATATACCTGTGTGTGTATATATATATACATACATATATATATTTATATAATTAAACACATTGCATTGTTGAAAATTCTTGACCAGGTGTCAATGGGAAATAAATCCTTCACATAAAATTTTGCATGTCTGATGACCAGAGGATTCTATGCAGATTAACTCCAGGCTCTGGGAACTTCAAGCCTTGTTTCCCCTCTTTTATGTACTTTTTTATAATTCCAGATACATGATCTGTGTTCATATTGCAGTATAACCTCTGTTCTGGCATGTTTATAACCTGATGCTCGGTCAGCTGGCACAGTCGATGGTTGAAAAATGCCTGGAAGACATTCTGCATTTGAAATAGCTGAAAATAATTTGATTCTACCCGAGAAATGACTGAGAATCATAATAACTACATAGTACCAAACTCAAACAATATGTACTCAAACTTAATTTGCCCTTCTGTAGATCCCCCGAACCTTCTTGGCCACTCCAGTACTTCCAAGTGGTAAGGGAGGTGTGACAAGGATAAGTTAGAGTGGAAAGAGGAGGCAGTCTTGACCAATCAGAATAAAATACCTAACATGCATAACTTGTAGAAAACCATATGAATTTCCAGGGCTTTGGAGGGCTCCTTGTGCAAGGGAGAGGCAGTGTATTTTGTGTCATATTAGCTTTGTGGTAAATTTACTTTCCTGTCTCACATTTGTTGTTAGGGACCTGACAGTTGTTTAAAGGGCACAGTAGTTCAAATGCTCAGTGTGATGATTAATTTTGTGTGTCAAATTGACTGGCTTAAAGAATGTTCAGATGGCTGGTAGAACTATTTTTGGGTGTGTCTGTGAGGGTGTTTCTGGAAGAGATTAGCATCTGAATCAGTAAGCGAATAAAGGGGATCCCTTCGCCCATGTGGGTGGGCATGATCCAATCCACTGAGAGCCCAAATAGAACAACAAGGTGGAGAAAGTGTAAATTCTTGCTTTCTCTTCTTGAGCTGGGACGTGCACCTTCTCCTGCTCTTAGACACTGGAGCTCTTGGTTCTCAGACCCTTGGACTATGGCGCTTATCCAAGCACCCAACCTCTCCCCTGAACCTTGGTTCTCAGGCTTTGGTCTCAGACCGGGAGTTACACCATCAGTTCAGAATTGGACTAAATGATACTACCAGCTTTCCTGGTTCTCCAGCTTGCAAATGGCATATCATGGCAAATCTCAGGTGATCCAATTCCCATAATAAATTCCTTCTTACACATCTCTATATATTATATATTTCCTTCTGGCTCTGTTTCTCTGTCAAACATGAATATATCCAGATTTATAGATGTTCCTTGTCCTTAAGGACAATGGTGCCCAAAACACAGTGTTTATAAGGATCACTGTTCAGGGTTGTATGTATGAAATATGTATTTTGTAAGTAGTTTAAGGGATGTTTTAAGGTAGTCATTAGAAGATAACTCTCATCTCATATAAAAGGAAACTCCACAGATGCTCCCTTTTAAAATCAAATATTTCTGCAAATAAGCAATGGAATGTACCCTCTAACAAGAGGGTATTGCATCCATATATTTAAAAATAATGTTCAGAAAAGGGAAAGCCCTCACTTCTTGGTATTAGAAGGAGGCAGATGGCCTTTGCACATCTTTGTTTTTCAAATATTGAAGCCTCATAGGACATGGAGCAGTTTCTCAATACATCTGTTTTCTGGATGAGTGAAGGCTGACTATCCAACATTAAAGATCCAAAGTATTCATTGCAAAGGTTACATTTTTATGATACATGAAAATAAGTATCTCAATTTAGAATTTATAAGAAATATTTTAGTCTAAAATCTCGTATGATAAATGAGAAACTAAATAACTTACATAACTCACCAAAGGTCCTATTGTTAACTACTTGCTTTGAAAACATCTGCTAATGGTAACAAAATAATAATAATATTTATACATCTATAATATATATCATATAATATTAATTATATTATATAAACATTATATAGGGCTCAGCAATCACCAAAATGCATCTTTGATCAGTAAGAAAACTTATTTTATGCTGCTCAAATTCAGTCAGAATGCCCATGGGACCTGTAATTACAGTGACTCATCCCTGAAAATGTTATTGTGAGTAGTCCTTGTTCCTACAAGAATGCATCAGTCTTTGCTTATAAAATTTCACTGAAGTTAGACCAACTTAGAGGTGATGATTTTGGATACAGAAATTATTACATCGGGTAAATCCATCAACAGTGTTTCAACACAGTGGGTTTTATGTTTTTCTCAACTTTTTAAAAAAGATTCTTTCTGCTCTTCCTTCCAAACACATTGTTTACTTCCACAGACTTCTTTCTATCCAGGTGAAATCATGAGTTTGATTAATTATATCATGACTTTATTGAGAATAAAATAAAATAAAGTCACTAGATTTAGAAGAGGATTGTAGAAATAAATCTGATTCATACTTTTAAATTTAGAGATTAGGGCAGTGAAACCACAGAAATGACTTCCCCGAAGTCATATTTTGTGGAATAAAGTACCAGGTATTTATTCTGATCTCTCCACTATATTGCTCTACTGTAGCAGAGAGCTCAGTTTTCCGAAAACATTGGTTTCATCCTATTACCTTCCTCTCTTCTAAGATAAAATTTAGACTCATAAGCCTGGCACTTGAGACTCACCCCAATTTGATTTCATGAAGTTTGCATGACCCACATTCACCATTACTCCTCAGCATAACCACGCTGCTAAAGGTAATTTGATCTTTTTCCAGGTTACAGAACATGACTTGCTCTGTGTGCAAGTTTATAAAATCAGAAAGGGTCTACTAGACTGATGCGAATGCTGTATAAACAAGATGCTGGCCAAAGGACTTAGCTATTGGGTCCATTGACTTAGATGAAGGCATGTTCATAAAATCCAAAGATCAATAGGTTCTGAGGCAAAGTGTTCTGTACCGTTGGAAGAAGAAACTGGAGAGGTAGAAAGAAAATAATTTAGAAGTAGACTGACATTAACATCTCATCATTATAAAGACCTGGCGGCACCAGGAAGGGAGTAGATTCTGAAAGAGGTTGTCAAGGTCAACCTGCAAAATTCTAAGTAAAAAGTGGAAACATGCAGGAAGTTAGCTCTCTCTAAAGACGTCTGGATCTGCATTTAGGGAATCAGATGGAATTAAATGGGATGATCAGGAAAACAAATTCCAGTAGAGAGTCAAGTGTAATGACCTGAGAAGAGGCTCAGATGCCCGAGTACCACCCATCAACGGGACTGTAACAGTTGACGCAAACATGGGGCCACCTTTAATTCTGCCTTTCTTAGTCTTGTGTAATCAGAATTGACAGATATTTCCTGGAGGGCAAAGAAAGATAATTCTTTCCAATACTTCCAGGTAGCCAGTGGCATTAGGAGAAGTTTGAAGCAAACACACACGATCTTATGGACAGCTGCGTATCAACTATTCCCCCTTCTCCCTCTCTAACCAAATTTCATTTTTTTTCTCTGAGTTTTGGGGAGACATGTGTGCTCCTTATTTTGGAGGCTCTTCTTGGCCGGGTTTGTCACTGATATCTGTATTCCTTTAAAATCATTCATGACAGTGCCTTCACAGAGGAGATTCAGAACCAGAGAAACCAAGAACCATAAACAGCAGAACCAAAATTCAGTTCAAGTGTGCTGGTACGCGGCCACAAAAAGTAAAGCTCCTCCAAGTTTATCAACATTGAGAAGAGAATATAATTTGGGAAGAGTTTCCATTACCCCCATATGAACATCCACCAAAGTCGCTGAAAAACGGGGTGGATTCAGAAGCTCAAAACGGGGCTCTTCACAGAGTCAGCCCTAAATCAAATTACAACTGAGGGTCAGGACAATCAGGAAGAGTGGGAAGAGAAGAGCATTAGAAATTTGCCACAAATGTTCAGAAAACTGTCAGGACCAATACCACATATAATATCCTCTTTCAATGAAACCCTGAGTAAAACCTTATTCTCAGACATAGCTACCTGATATGTCTTCTTAAATGGAAAAAAAAAGGAGGAGTATCAGTTAGATTCCCATATTTGTTGAAGAAAGTATCAAGATTTCTCATTATAGTGCATTGTTTTTTCTGTCAAACAGTGGCTAAAATCTAGTAACACATAAGTATTCATATATTAAATATTAGAGTAATTGAGATATTTAAGTGTAACCAAAAAAGGTCCAAATTCTTAAGTATCATTATGATGTTAAATTTTAGCTTTTCCCAAGGGTTAGAATTTTTTTAAAGATTTTATTTATTAGAGAGAGAGTGAGCACAAGCGGCAGAGGGGTAGAGGGAGAAACAGACTCACCTCTGAACAAGGAGCCTGACATGGGGCTTGATCCCAGGACCCTGGGATCATGACCTGAGCTGAAGGCAGACACTTAACCCACTGAGCCACCCAGGCACACCTGCCAAGAGTTAGAATTTAAGAGAGAAACCGGTTCCCTTTGAGTTACCAAGCCATATTTGTAAGCTCATTGTAAGGTCTTTGCACATGTGTTGTTTCTGACTGACTCCCATAGTTATTCATGCTGTCTTCAGCCAACAGCACATCGGGGCTCTTCCTTGCCCTTGATCCAAGTTCAGCTCATGTAAAATTAGTATGTACAAGATGAGCCCATCAATTTGGTGCAAAGAGGCCGAGTGGAATATGAGAGGAGAGCACATGCTGACGCACCTGCTTCAAACTGTCTGGACTCTTGGCCTTCCAAGGTTATTCACCAGACATGTGGAAATATTAACGGAGCTAAGATTTACTGTCAAGCTGCCTCACTGTCTGCCACACACTTCTTCCACGCAGCAAATCTGTTTTGTAACTTCGGTCTGTCTGATGACCAGAAGAGAAGGGGGGAAAAAAAAAGCAAGAAAAGCAAAAAGCTCTAGACAGGTTTTTAATCAAAGGGGAACTATCCATGTCTCGTTTGATCCAAATATAGAAATTTTCAAGCAAAAAAAAAAAAAAAACCAAAAAACAAAAACCAGCTATCTTTTACAAAATCTCTTGCTAGACTTCATTTGTCGTCCTTTCAAGAGGCTGTGTTTCCTTATTTGCCAAATTGGCTTACTTTAAAGGCTCTTTGTTGGGTCCCTAAAAGAACAGAATGTCTTGTTCATTTACATACAGTAAACAGATGTTTCCTCCAAACAGCACAAAATTGGGAAATAATTCTGAAACTCAATCCATTCATTGTAGCCTAGAAAATCCTGGCTAACAAGAATCCCAAAAGGATGTACTGCCAGTTGTTTATATGAGCAGATTATGTTATAAAAACATGTTTATGAAAGACCATTCATCTTTTGTTTCCTGCATGCTGAGTTCAGTTTAACTACTATTTCAGAGACAAGCATTATGGTCTTCCATTATTTATCTATTTGTGTTGTGATAAAACTGGGATCCATAAACAGACTGGCAATATACATGTCAAACTTACTTTATTGTCTTGGTTCAGTTCTGCTTCGGAAGTTGAAAATGAAATCTGAAAGAGAAATATTTTCTTCCAGAGGTCATTGGTTAATCCTCATTTGTCTGGCAAAGATCATTTTCTGTCTTCCATTCTAGAAACTAGGAAAAAGAAAAATAATTCTTCTAACTGTCCTGGGATTTTTTATTTTTCATTCTCATCAATTATCTTAGCAAGTCATCTATTGACTTTTCTCTGAGTTCCAAATAGAACAATAATTTGTACCTTGATGTTGACTATTAGCAGATCCTAAAGTAGTAAGTTGCAAGGGACATAAAATATTATGGAAAAATTGCTCAGATCTCTGTAGGTTTTGTTTGCTTTCTTTTGTTTTAGCAAGCTAGCAAACTAGGTCATTCCAAGCCTAGCAAACCTAGGAGAACAAACACATTATAAAACTGAGTAAGCAGTGGGGAAACTACCCTCCCCACCCCATTTTGACCCCCCCCTCAATCAGTGTAAGAAGACAAATCCTAGAATAATCCTAGGATAAGATACCTAGTATAAATAGGTTTTGGATTCTCGGAAGGTTTCCCAGGAAGGTCTCAATTCCAGAAATTACCAGATACTTAGCAATTACATTAAGTGGAAGGTTAGCATTTGCTTTATTGGTGAGGATGTTTTGAAGATTACAAAATAAAAATAAACAACCCCACCATGGACACAGCCAAAGGTTTCTAGCCTGTAAATAACCCCAGGCCAACACTGTTTGAGGTCTATGAGGAGACTTTACTTTTACCAACCTACAAAAGGAAGACCAAAGTTGCGCCTGACTGGCTCAGTCAGTAGAGCATGTGACTCTTGATCTTGAAGTTGTGAGTTCAAGCTCCATGTTGGGTATAGAGATGACTCAAAAATAAAATCCTAAAAAAAAAAAAAAAAAAAAAAACAAAAAAAAAAAAACCCAACAACGACGAAGGGAGATAATGTTCTGAGGTAAAGAGTCTTTTGTTAAGATTAGCTTCAAGCATTTATTAAGCACCTACTCTGTTTCTGATACCATTCTAGGTGTTGGGAATACGGTCATAATCAAAATAAAAGTCCCTTATATTTTAGTGGGGGAGAGAAAGACAATAAACAATGAAATATAAGATATGTTAAATAGTAATAAATGGCCAGGAAGAGAAAAAAAGATCAAGAAAGTGGTATACAGGGGCGCCTGGGTGGCACAGCGGTTGGGCGTTCGCCTTCGGCTCAGGGCGTGATCCCGGCGTTATGGGATCGAGCCCCACATCAGGCTCCTCCGCTATGAGCCTGCTTCTTCCTCTCCCACTCCCCCTGCTTGTGTTCCCTCTCTCGCTGGCTGTCTCTATCTCTGTCGAATAAATAAATAAAATCTTAAAAAAAAAAAAAAAGAAAGTGGTATACAAAACATGTGTGGGTAACATTTGGACCAGTGTAGATGAGAGGCTTCCCAGGGATGGAGACTTCTGAGTACAGCCTCAGGCATCACCAGTGGGAAGGAGCTCTGGGGGTGTCAGTGCAAGCATGCTCCACATAGAGGGAACAGCAGGGGCAGAGCGCTGAAATAGGACTGACCCTGGAGTGCCGGAGCGACAGTAAGAGGTGTGGGGGCCATGGACAAACGCTGCTTGGGCTTCCTGCTCTGGGGGCGAGAGTTGGTAGAGCCCTAGCGGCCATTCCCTTGGATTTACCAGGATGTCCGCACTGAGGTCATGCTTTGCTTGGGCTGCTCCCAGCTGATGACTGACCATGGTGAGGGCGTTAGTGTAGGTCCCTTCCTGGGGGGTGGGGGGACTCCTCTAATCATGACTTTGAGGACTTTGAGGACTTTTGAGTATTCTCCATTAGTCTGGCCAACACTTTCTTAGACTGACCCCACAGTCTGACACTCTTCTAACCCAATCCTCCTTCCTTCCTTGTCTCCTGCATCAAGTCCCTGTATCGGATATGCATGATGGTGTGAACCCTGCCTACCCACTCCTGCTCCCCCACCCAGTTTACAGGTGTGCATCATGGTGTGAATACTGCCTACCTATTCCTGCTACCCCACACCCAGTTCACGGGCATTATGAGAACAGATGTCTTAGCAGGCACATAACAATTCTTTCCAAACCCGTGGATGAAGAGACTTGACCAAACATGAGCATGACTTCTAGCAGCATCAGGTCTGTCCCTAGGATGAGCCTAGCCCCTCCACTAAATGCCTGCCTAAGAAACCTAAAGGCTGCCAGGCAAATTTACTATTTGTTCTAGGCAACATCTGAAAATAGACCCATATCTCCCTTTCTTAGTACATTTACTACAAAGGGATTATAATTGTGAATGTGTATCTCCTACAACTCAGAAATGTCTTCCTCAAGGACCTGAGAGCCAGTCTATGGAAATATTATCAACAAAGATAGAGCCTCTGTCTCCCAGGATCTTTGGGAGGATAGGATCCTAACTTCAATAACTACCAGCTCGCAAACACAGTGGGCCTGATAGCGTTTACACTGACCAACCCTTTCTAATTGTTCACTTCTCTGCCTTTGTTGAGTCCCCTCCCCCACTTCTCTCACTCTCACTTTAAAATATTAAAATCACCTCTGCACACATCAGAATAGAGCCCAGCTCTTTCCCCTACTGTCAACAGTTACTGAATAAATTCTGTTTTCATTGCTTTAACTAGTGTCCAGCTGTGTTTATCTTTGTCAATTTCTTCCTTTTAAAGATTTTATTTATTTATTTGTCAGAGAGAGAGTGAGTAAATAAGCAGGGGAACAGCACGCAGAGGGAGAAGCAGCCTCCCCACCGAGCAAGGAGTCCAATGCGGGATTCGATCCCAGGACCTTGGGATCATAACCTGAGCCGAAGCCAGACACTTAACCAACTGAGCCACCCAGGCACCCCTCTTTGTCAATTTCTACCAGCAAACCTCTTTCCCATCTCATTCCATCTTTGTGTCTGCTTCTTGGTTGTACTACGGTCACCCGGGAGCCCATGGGGCTAGAGTCTTGAAAAGTGGGATAGGGATGAAGATGAAGCCAAAGAGACAGTAGTGGATCCGGTCATGGTAAGGACTGAAACTTATTTTGAAATGAGGATGAAATAGAGTTTTGAGTAGAGAAATCCTTGTTTAACAGGATCCTTCTGCCTGCGCTGGGGAGGCAAGGCCAGGAGCCCCAGTAGGAGGCCATTACAATAATCAACAGGAAGGGTGGCTTATTTCAGGATGGTGTCAGTGGGGGTGATGGGAAATGGTCATACCCCAGATATATTTTGAAAGAAGAACTAAAAGTATTTAGCGATGGAAAAAAATGTGGGCTGTAGAAGAAAAAGAAAAGTCAGTGCAGAAAATGAGGCCATCAGTTTGAGGAAGATGAATAAAGTTATCCCCTTCAGAAGATATGTTTTGGAGCAGAAAATCAGGAGCTCAGTTTAAGCTATTCCACGCACAGATAGAAAAGGATCTGAAAATATTATCTTATAGTTTCATATGACGAATTTTGGTTGAGAAAAAAAGAGAGAAGTGGGAGGAAAAGTAAAACGTGCTCAATAATGCAAATAACCTAGGGAGAATAACTAAAATAAGATGTTATTTGTTGTGAGTTCCCAGCTGAAATTTAGTTCCAGGTGAAGATCATTGAATTCCCAGTTTGATACCATGTTGTCCACTGGGTCTTACGAGCTCGATTCCAAACCATGAGCAATAGCTACGTTCTGCCTAGACTGCAAATGGTAGCTCTGCCCAAACTCGGGACATTTATAATCACGAACATCAATGCATCTTTCAACACAAATTAACTCATCAAAATAGTTCATCTTAAACAACATCTCAAAACCTCATTAATTTCAACATTAGTATTTTTGGTATCTTTATTTATGTCGTTTCTTTTCTCTAAGAGTTGTTTTGTAATACCTTTGTTGCCACTCTCGAATCTGTAACTGAATCCCTTACTTACACATTCTTGAATGGTTCTTTATCAATCCCCTCAAACTCTTAGCTTAGAGTTTAGATTTAGTGCCAGCGAAGTGTCTCCCGCCTTCTCTTTGGCATGATACTGGCAGCCAATGTTCCTCCATATCTCAAACAGGTAATTCATTCACTTGATGTAAGATATGCAAGTTAAGTAACAATCACTTTATTTTAAAGCTGGTTCCTCCTATCTAAAATAATAAATAAGTCAACAGTTATTTTAACAATAGAAGTGGATTCTACTGAATAGAATATCCAGCCCATGATTTATCTTTTTGTCATCTTTTAAATTTCAACTATTAATTATTATTTGATTTGTAACAGTAGTATGCTTAATAAGGGATTCGAAGTTGGAGACATTGGTTAAAATATTGGCCTACTACTTTTGAATAACGTTTAATAAGCCTCAGTAAGATAGAAGATCAAAACTGTAAAGGTCTTTCAACATAATATGTGGCTAGTGTTAAAGGTAGAGGACCCTCTCGCTGCTTCATTTGAAGAATAATGGCAGTTAAAGCAATGTGCACAGAGAAGCATTAAGGAAGTTTAACTCTTGCAGTTGGAGGCTAATCCCCAATAATTTAGACATTACTTGAGCAATGTCTATAAACTGAGAGAGCCAGACTGTGAACACAAAGAAACAAGATAGAGAAAACTTTTGTTGGGATGTTGATAAGCCTAACTGGGGTAAAGCTGGTGCCATGCATGATCAGGAAGGAGACAGAAAGAAAGCTGGATGAATGCTGTGTGGTCTCATGGTCAGGGAGAAGAGGACTCCTGCACAGTGGATGACACAGCCCCTACTAGTACATTGAGGGGTATTTTTAAAGCAGTTTCATGTGATGAAGTGAGTGGAAGTCCTCTCATATTCCTCACAAAATAGCCATCAAAATATACATTGCTCAGTTATGTTTTGAGAAATGTGAGTAAATGTGTGTGTGTCCGTTTGGGTGGTTGTAGAAAGAGGTTGGTTAAGATGACAAAATGCTGAATTTTGCTTCAACTTTGGACGAAAGGCTGCTCATCAGAGGACAGTCACAAATGAGTTGATGTGAATATTCATAATTGTAAGTGATCAATGGCAACATTTAAGGTTACTTGTTATAATAAATCTATGCTTGGTCACCTGGGTGCCTCAGTCAGTTAGGCATCTGCTTTTGGCTCAGGTCATGATCTCAGGGTCCTGGGATCAAGTTCCGCATTGGGCTCCCTGCTCAGCGGGGAGTCTGCTTCTCCCTCTGCCCCTCTCCCTGCTCATGCTTTCTTTCTCTCTCAAATAAATAAATAAAATCTTTTAAAAAATAAAAAATAAATCTAAAAAATAAAATAATATCTCTGTTTAATTCTTGCAATACCTAGTTGACTAATAAAGCAGTCCATATCATGTTAAAAAAAAAAATGAGGAACAACCCATATGGTTCAAGTGTAGAAAGTAAGCCACGGTATGATAGAATCTGTAGAGGAAAGTAAGAGCCAAGATAGACAGGAGTTTTAGGCTATATTAAGAATTTTGTAAGTACTAATTGACTTTAACCAGGGAAGAGTTAAGATCAGATTCACACTTTTAAAAGTTACCCAAAGTAAAAATACAAAAAAATTATTGAAATGAGCAAAAACTGATGCAAAGAGATTAGCTAGGAAACTATCACAATATCTTAGGCAAGAGAGAATGGTATCTTGCACCAGAGTAGGAAGATTAAGGTTAGTGAGAAGCAGATATATTCAAAGTGAGACAGGACATGATAATTTGGGGATGGAGGGCACTGGTGAAAGACAAGTGAAGATGATGCAGAAGTTTTGGCTTTAACTAACTAGATGATTGACCAATCATTTCCTGACATTGGAAAATGGAAGGCAGAAAAAAGTTGAGTGGGAAGTATCACTGGACTAGCTCATTTGAGGTGTTCAAAAGTATCCAACTGAGCATGTGAAATAAACATGTTACGTATTGGTTTGGATTTCCAAAATCAGATTAAGACTGAAGACACAGATTTGAGAGTCATTGTCTACCCAATATTCGTTCTCCATTTCTCTATCGCTCACAGCGCTCTGATCTTGTTCAAACAGATAATATGTCCAGGGGCGCCTGGGTGGCTCAGTCGTTAAGTGTCTGGCTTCAGCTCGGGGCGTGATCCCGGAGTTCTGGGATCGAGCCCCACATCAGGCTCCTCCCCTGGAAGCCTGCTTCTTCCTCTCCCACTCCCCCTGCTTGTGTTCCCTCTCTCGCTGGCTGTCTCTCTCTCTGTCAAATGAATAAATAAAATCTTTTAAAAAAAAATCTAAAAAAAAAAAAAAACAGATAATATGTCCAACTAAAAATACACACATCTCCAGACTTATTAACAAATCAGGTTGGTCACATGACTCAGGTTTGTTCACCGAGACATAAAAGGAACTCTTCTGGGAACTGCAGGGGTGGTGTTTGCTTTCCTGGCGCATGCACCCTTCTCTTGTCCATGTGTCCTTCCCCTTTATTTCTGTCTGAGGAACCACAATACACCCAGAGATACAGCAGCTATATTGTACCTACATTCTTAATATAAGTGGCAATCAAAGTGATGGGACTAGATAAAGTGCAGGAGAAACAGAAAGGCAGAATGCAGAGCAAGAAGCAAATATGTGCAAAGACAAAGCCTAAGCAACTTCAAAATTAAATGTTTAATTAGAGGAGAAAGCGTTGGAAGAATAAAATGAGAATGAGTAACAAAAGATGCTGGGGAAGAAAAATGACAGAGTGTGCAGGGGGAGAAGGAGAGCAAAGAGAATGTTTTCAACAAGGAAAGAGTGGCCAATCATTTTAAATGATGTTGAGACATTAATAAAAATAGTTCATATTTCCCATCTAGAGGAAGCCAAGATAAACATGTAAAAATTAATACAATGCATAGGAGAATTCAGCAAGTGGATCAGATAAAGGATAGCAATCAAAATTTGTCCCAGTTGAACTTTCGACCCTTCCTGTAACATGAATGCCTTTTAGGTATTACTTTTTCTCCCTTGACTTGACTGTTCTGGTTTTTGTTTTATCACCTTCCTGAAGACTCATTTCATAGCCATTGCTGGATAGTCAATGGTACCCCCACAATGTCACTTGCACCCTCTCAATGTCATTGGCAACTCATTTGTATAAAAGGGAATTTTTCATGTTTGGGACTTTTAACTGGTGTTTGTTTTGGGAAAAGTTCTCAAAGTCATTATTCTGCAGAAAATCCTAGCTCATGCTCCCCCCCAAAAATCAGTCCTTTTCTGACTGAGAAAAATCTAACAGCAATATTGAAATGAAGTGCATCCCCAACCAGTGTGTTCATAATTTTTCTTTGTATAAGAGAAAATTGTTACTACCTGAGCAAAACTTTTCCCAGTATAAGGACCATTTAAGAATATGACTACAATTATTTACTATCATTACTGCAGAGAGACATGTAAAAAGATGAATCTTTGAATCCTTTTATGGTTATAGAAAATGCATTTTATAAAGATGAATGTTATAGAACATTTATTTTTACTTCAGTCCATGCCCACTGTATGGGAGCCAATAAAATATTCATTTTCTGCTGTCCTCCTTTTTTTTGGGGGGGGGTAATGGGTTGTCATAAAGGGCCATAAAACATCATTATTCTAAGAAGCTTTGAGACAAAGAGAGACAACTCACCTCATCCATCCTCAAGTCAGGAGTTAGTGCCTATGTGGCATTATTATGCTCCATATGTTTGATAACCAGGCCAGTCCCCAGGAAGCAGTGAGCTAGGCCTTGTTTGGAAAGGGGAGGGCACTGTGTCAATGAAGGACCTTGCTCTGGCTGCCAGGTATTCTCCAATGCGATTATAGAAAAAAATATCCCATGTGAGCTTGTGGTTGCTCTGCCTTCTCCACCCTTTCCCTTGAAAGTGAAATTCTGGAAGCTTGAGAAGTGGGATTTGGTGAGGAATGTTAGCAAATTGTTTAGCTTACCTTTTGGGAAAGCAAAATTGGTACCTGCTAAGATCATGCTGTATTGATTTCCTATCACTTCACAGCAAATTGCCACAAACTCTGTGGTTTAAGACATCACTTATTTATAATCTCATTTTCTGTAGGTCCAAAATCTAGACACAGTCTAACAGTTCTCCGCTCAGGATCTCATAGGACTAAAATTAAGGTGTTAGCCAACCGAGATCTCATGTGGAGCTTGGTGTCTTCTCCCCAGATCTGTCAGGTCCTAATGGATGTAGAATGAAGGGCCCCCTTTTTAAACTGTCAACCAGGATAGCTCTTAACAACTAGAAGCCACCACTCACGTCCTACCTAATTGGCTCGCTCCACAGATGGTTCATAACATGACTGTTTGCTTCCTTCCAAGCTAGCAGGAGACAACTTCTGACTTCTAGGATGTCTGGACCCTTTTCAAGGGTTTGCCTGGTTAGGTCATGTTCACCCAGAAAAATCTCCCTTTACTTTACTCAGTCAACTGTTTAAGGATCTCAATTGTATCTGTAAGATCCATTTGCCATGTATTACAATCTCAGTAACAAAATCCCATCACATTCACAAATTCCACCTGCACTCGGGAGATAGGATTATCCAGGGTGTGTATATCAAAAGGAAGGGACCTTGGTGTCAAATGTGCCACCTGCCATTATGACCCAATTAGGTCTTCTCCAGAAAAAACTCCTCCTTATTTTGCTTTATATTTTTCATAGCACTTACAAATATTGTCTCATACAACATTTTTCAATTTATCTACTTATTTATTTAATTATCTCTCCCATTAGAATGTCAGCTTCCACGGAGCTGGGCCTCTGTCTTGTTTTCCCCATACAGATGTGCCTGCATAGGAGCCATTCAGTAAATACTGGTTGAGTAAATGAATGAAAGGAGTGAATTAATGACGAGGGAATCAAAAACGCAGGTTTTCTGCATCCTCATAGGGTGCCCTTTCCCCCACGTTGCCCAATAGGAAATGGAGAAAGTCTCACTGGCTCTCTCCTCAGGGCTGCAGCCCTGCAGACAGCTCCCGGGGTTTACGCTTGGGCCAGCATGAGCGTGTTTTCTCTCCGACACAGCTCTGTGATTCATACTTTGGCTAACTTCGCCTTTCATTTGCCTTCTACTCTTGTTTTCAATTTCCAATGTTAATTTTACATATGCACAGAGCTAAGTCTATTTCATGGCACGAAAAGTCATGCGCACGCGCACGCAAATGACCAGCCCCTTCGTGTTCCTTCCACGCATCCACTCCCGGAAGCAGTTTGACTTCTAATGCGTTTGTAAGCAGGACACTTTTGCTATTATTTCTTATCGTCACTTTTGGGGACTATCTGTTGTGGTAGTTGAAGACAGGGCTCCAGATTTCAAATGTGGGGTGCAGATCATCCAAAGGGCAGCTTCCTTTCTTTGGGATCCTGAGATTTTTTCCGTATAACAGCTTCTGCGTGACGGTAACCTCAAGAGAAGGCTGACACTAGCTCATCAGCACTGAGTCCCCAGAAGTGGTAGAAGTATGGTCTCCACCACCTGTAATGAAACGGTGACAGGTGTTTTGTTTTGTTTTGTTTTTAGGAGATTTGGGTTGATTTGAAAAGTTGCTGTTATCAGGCTGCCGTGAGAAGTAGAGGGAATCCAAAGTGACATTGAATAGTTGAAGCATTTTATTACCTGAGTGATTGCTAGCCTGGCATTTTTTTCTGTCTAGCATGGGGCCCGTTTGTCACTTTTCTTACTCTCTTACACGTTCTCGACTTGTTCTTCCTGCTTCTCGCGCCCCTGGATCACTGGTAATTTAGGCACCCTCTTTCCTAGCCCATTTCTGCTGTTCTTAAGTTTTTAACCCCTCATCTGTTTAAACGCAATCCCCAAATCCTTGCTCCTCAGTATTCTGCAAGGTACTTCTATTTGCGTAGCTTCTCCTTTGCATTTCGGCTTTGAAATTCAGGACTTTGTGACACTGGAATAAGTCACTTAACCTCTCAGATTCTCTGCTCTCTAGTCTGTAAAACCTGGATAAAAGTCCTCTAATGACTTCACACTGTTGTTAAGAGGGTGAAATAAGTCATAGATGTAAGTACTGTTTGCAAACTCGAAAGCACTCTTCTGATGTTATTGTTAGAATGCAGAGGGTTGAATCTGCCGTTGCTGTGGCTGAAGACCCAGGTTCAAGTACTGCTGGTCTTGGGTGAGTCACCTTAAGCAGCCTTTCATCATTCCAGCTTTTATATCTCTTGCTTTTTCAGTTTCCATGGTCTGCATTGTTCATTCCCACGTGCAAACTGAGCTCTTGAACTGGACTGACTGAAGGAAGGGTCTGTAACTCCTTCACGTCTGCTGCTATCTGATGAGCCAGCTGGCTTCCTTCTGTTTTCATGGCTAAGCCCTCTGCAGAGTACCTGTGAGGGTAGGTGCTATGGTCGAATCTGTCCCCCAGATTCCTATGTGGAAACCTACCCCCTAAAGTGATAGTATTAGGAGGTGGGGCCTTTGGGAGGTGATTAGCTCGTGAGGGTCAGGTCCTCATGAATCGGATTAGTACCGGTACAAAACAGACCCTGGAGAGATCCCTTGCCCCTCCTGCCATGTAAGGACACAGCAAAAAGGCTGAGATGTGCAAGAGGGATCCTGCTGGCACCTGAGCTCAGACTTGCCACCTCCAGAATGGAGAGAAATAAATTTCTGTGATTTATAAGCTACCCAGTCCGTGGTATTTCATTATGGCAGCTTGAATAGACTTCAGACAGAGGGAAATGGCCAGCTGGAGTGATCGTCACCACAGCAGGCCGGCTCGGGGGCTGCTTCTCAAAGATGTCCCTTGGCCCGGTAAAGGGCATAGTGGGGGCACCTCTCAGCTGACCGCTACTAAGTCAGCACTGCACCCAAAACAACCTAATCAAAGTCTCCCTTCCTAAAGGATAACCTCAGGGGAACAAATAGAAGGGCGGCCTCTCAGCTCAGGGCTGTACTCCTGAGTAAAAATGATCAAACTTCTTTGCTAATTAGGGAGCTTGTTGAATCCTCCAGGATCAGAACTGGGACTGTGGGTCATTGTGCCACCCATAAAGCAACTTCTGCCTTAACTTCAAATTCTTAAATGTTTAAAAATGTTTCCCCATTAGCAATTTGTATGTGTCTTTGCCTCATGACCTTGAAAGCTTGGGCAGCTGCACCAATGCAACTTCAAGTCCAAGTTGTCTTTGGACACTGAATGACAAAACTCTTTGACACCTAACTCTCTAATGTGAGTTTGCATTGTACGTTGAGAACGCACACTGGCCCTTTGCACACATTTTCACTGTAAGAATTTGGTAGCTGGAAATGACTGGATTAGGACACAGGAGGCACAAATAGAAAGCACGCTAGCCCCTACCAGTTCGTCAGCATAGAGACAGACAAGCTATCAAGTCACTAGTGTTCAGCTCTGGTGCTAAAGGCAGGAGACACCAGGCAAGAACGTTTCCACGGAGCTGGAAATTTCTGGCAGAAACACACTCTGCTGGATGTGGGACAGAGGGAGCTGGCTGGGGATGGTGGGCAGGATCTTTCAAACGTTTTTGACCATGACTGACTGAAAGAAATGTAGTGAACATTGTATTCTGCATTATGACCCAATAAAAACCACACACACACACACACACTCACGTGTGCACACACAGATACAAACATACACACGTAACTGGAACCTTAGCCTTACAATATATGATCCAGGCCTGCATTTTCCATTCTATTCTATTTCATTTTTAATAAAATATGATGATGACAGACTACACTGGGTATGACCCCTCATTTTAAAAACATGTTACAGGAAATTTTCCGAGAGTTATGGTAGGTCTGTCTTACCCTCTCGGTTCTTCATTGGAAGTGGAGTTTTGCCTCTTTGGAAGAGATGAGATGGGGTTGAGGGTTGGGATGATTTTGGTGCACAACTTCCCCATGTGCAATGTGATTTCAAGAAATCAGAACCTTTTTCTCATGAGTTTTCTGACACCTGAAATCCATCATCACTTCTTTTTTTTTTTTAAAGATTTTATTTATTTATTCGACAGAGATAGAGACAGCCAGCGAGAGAGGGAACACAAGCAGGGGGAGTGGGAGAGGAAGAAGCAGGCTCATAGCAGAGGAGCCTGATGTGGGGCTCGATCCCATAACGCCGGGATCACGCCCTGAGCCGAAGGCAGACGCTTAACCGCTGTGCCACCCGGGCGCCCCTCCACCATCACTTCTATCTGGGGCTTCAGTAGAGGTGTTTCAAGTGTCTGGTGTGTGTCAGGCACTTTTTTTCCTTAAGAAGGAACTTTGGGTGATTATTTTCTTTTTTCTGCTTTTTGATGGTTTCCTTTTTTCTAATAAAAATAATTTATCTAAAAAGGAAAACATTTTAGAATGTGACTTTGATAAAATAAACATTTGTTTCTATTTGTTCAAAATGTCTTAACTGATAGAAATTGACTTATTTAGATTCTAATATTAATGTTCAAGGTCAGTTTAATATTTTGGGAAGGAAGAGAGCTGTACATGTGAGGAAACCTACATTAATGCCATGTATGCTCAAGTCTTTGCAAGTTAGCATTCAAAATATTAACCCACCACCTAGACCTGCCTGACCATGAATTTATTTCTTATTTATTTTTAATTAACATACAATGTATTATTTGTTTCAGGGGTACATGTCTGTGATTCATCAGTCTTACACAACACCCAGCACTCACCACAACACATACCCTCCCCAGTGTCCATCACCCAGCCACCCTATCCCCCTAACCCCATCCACTCCAGCAGCCCTCAATTTCCTAAGATTAAGAGTCTCTTATGGTTTGTCTCCCTCTCTGGTTTCGTATTGTTTCATTTTTTCCTCTCTTCCCTTATGATCTTCTGCCTTGTTTCTTAAATTCTGCATGTCAGTGAGATCATATGATAATTGTCTTACTCCGATTGACTTATTTCGCTTACCATAATACAAACCCTCTAGTTCCATCCACGTCATTGCAAATGGCAAGATTTCATTTTTTCTAACATCTCACTCTGATCCTGGGAAACAAAAATACTTTATTGGCCTTTTACCAATGGAAAGAAGAAGGTGCCAATAATCACTGGATACTTGCTAACTAATAGAAGCCTGTCCTTTCTCAATTTCTAATAGTATGTCAAGCCATCATTCAGAACAGAATCACACAGAGTGGTTTGGTTCTTTTGTCTCTTGATTTATTTTTGTTTGTATATTCAGAAAGTCAGTGTGAATGGCTTGTCTTACCTATTACAATGGTCTGATGTTTTTCAAAGTCCCATATAATATTCAGACTCTCATCAAAAATGTTCTTCATGGAGCGCCTGGGTGGCTTAGTTGGTTAAACCTCCAACTCCTGATTTCTGCTGAGGTCATGATCTCAGGGTCATGAGATCAAGCCCTGTGTTGGGCTCTGTGCTCAGCAGAGTCTGCTTGGGATTCTCCCTCTCCTTTTTCTGCCCCTCCCCCACCTCCCCCCTCAAATAAATAAGTAAATATTTTTTTGAAATGGTCTTCCTTCCTGCAGCATTATTTACAATAGCCAAGATATGGAAGCAACCCAAGTATCCATCAACTGATGAATGGATAAAGAAGATGTGGTGTACGTATACAATGGAATATTACTCAGTCATAAAGAAGGATGAGATCTTGCCATTTGCAACAACATGGATGGACCTAGAGGATATTATGCTAGTGAAATAAGTTACTCAGAGAAAGACAAATACTGTATGATTTCACTTATATGTGGAGTCTAAACAACACAACAAATGAATAAACAAAAAGCACAAGCAGGCCCCTAAATACAGGGAACAAACTGATGGTTACTAGATGGGCGGGGTGAGGGATGGGCAAACTAGGTGAAGGGAAGTGAGAGATCCAGGCTTCCAGTTATGGAATGAGTAAGTCACAGAGATAAGAGGTACAGCATAAGGAATATAGTCAATGGTGTCATAATAGTGTTGGATATCAACAGATGTGTAGCTTCGCTGGCGGCAAGCGTAGCAGAACGTATAGAGTTGTTGAGTCACTATGTTGTACACCTGAAACTAGTGTAACATTGTGTGTCAACTATACGTCAGTGAGAAAATGTTCTTCCTTCTTACCTCTATTACTGCGTTAGCTTTTTGGTTGCCTTCTTTCTCCTCCAGGCTTATCCTCCTACAGTTTAGCCTACTTACTATTCTTACCAAACTGTTCACTTCTCAGTTTCTTATTCATGTCCCCAAATTTTCTAATTCTGTGTGTTGCTCTATGCTATCCTTCCTGTTGGAATGTCTTTCCTAACTTGGAGTGTTGAAGTTTACCAATCCTCCAGGGATCAACTGAAATATTATTATTCATTCAATGACTTACTCATTCAACAGTATGTGCTTATCAAACATTTATTGTATGTTAGACTCTCTGTTAGAGGCCAAGGAGATATATATATAAAATATCTATCATTATTGTGATATATTCCTAACTCTCATGGTACTTACAGTCTAGTTGGGGAGGAAGGGGCAGTAAACATTTACAATGTGATGACTATCATGTTAGAGGAAGAGTAGGGTTTTCTGAATTTCCATAAAAGGAACATTTAAAACCAGTTTATTGGAATTAGGGAAGGCTTTAGAATAATTAAAAGTTAGGCTAAAACTGAAATACATGGAAGACAGTAGGGAAAAAAAGAGAATGAGCCAAATGAAAGGAAAAGCACATATGAGAAAGCTATAGCACTTGTAAGAAACTAAAACACTTAGTAATGACAAGCTCAGTACTGTGTCAGGGTATAGTGCTTGGCTTGCACATGTGGTTATTGCTGTAATTCCAATGTTATTTTTTCCCTTACATACATTCAACATAAAACCATATCACAATGATGTAGAAGTAATGCGGTGTTTGTAAAGCATAACTCACTGCTCTTACTCTAATGAGGATACCAAATTGAATAAAAATCACAACAATCTCTAATTATGTGTAATAACACTGAATTGAAAAAAAATGTTGCTGAAAAAAAAGAGCAAAATTGGCCACTTTATTTTTTTATTTTTTTAAAGATTTTATTTATTTATTTGACAGAGAGAGAGACAGCCAGTGAGAGAGGGAACACAGGCAGGCGGAGTGGGAGAGGAAGAAGCAGGCTCCCAGCGGAGGAGCCTAATGTGGGGCTCAATCCCAGGAACCTGGGATCACGCCCTGAGCTGAAGGCAGACACTTAACGACTGAGCCACCCAGGCGCCCCAAAGAAGACAATTTCTTTTTTTTTTTTTTTTTTTAACCAGAGAGAGAAGAGAGAGTGTGCACAAGCAGGGGGAGTGGCAGGCAGAGGGAGAAGCAGGTTCCCCGCTGAGCAAGGAGCCTGATGCGGGACTCGATCCCAGGACCCTAGGCTCATGACCCAAGCTGAAGGCAGCCACTTAACCAGCTGAGCCACCCAGGCATCCCAAAATTGGCCACTTTAAAACTAAGCAAAAACCAGATCATGCAGGCACTCCAACCTGAAAGAAACAGGGAGCCCTTGACATATTTTCAGCAGAAGATTGGCTGTATTGGTTTTGCTTGTGAGAATAACAGTTTTTGGCTGCGAAGAGGAAATCTGATTAAAGTAAGGCAAACTTGGAAAGAGAGGCTCTTACAGAAATCCAAATGCAAAAAGACGCTGGCCTAAACTCGAGAATGGCAAGAGAGAGAGGGAACTGAGAAGTTTCCAGAAATTTAATCATGGAATGCAGGCTTTGCTGAAGGACTGGATGTAAGGGTGTGCAGGAGGGAGTGAGTGGTGGAGCACAGTGCCCAGTCATGTGAGTTGGGCAATGAGTGAGCTGAGAGTACCATAGGAGAGGGAATGATTGTAGGGTGAAGGATGATTTTACACTGTGACATGTTAATATTCCAATACTAGTGGGAAAGCTAAAGAAAAGGTAACTACAGTACATAGCAGGATATTGGGACCTGAATGTCAAGAGATGTTTGAGTTTTATTTGGGCCTTTGTGAATCAGATCAGTAGATGGTAATTTAAACCATGGGAATGGGGCGCCTGGGTGGCACAGCGGTTAAGCGTCTGCCTTCGGCTCAGGGCGTGGTCCCGGCGTTATGGGATCGAGCCCCACATCAGGCTCCTCTGCTATGAGCCTGCTTCTTCCTCTCCCACTCCCCCTGCTTGTGTTCCCTCTCTTGCTGACTGTCTCTATCTCTGTCAAATAAATAAATAAAATCTTTAAAAAATAAAAAAAATAAAAAAAAATAAACCATGGGAATGACCGGCATTCACAGGGGCAGATAGGGAGTTGACCTGGAACACACACCCCAAGGAACACAAGGCTTAATGGCTTGGAAGTGTGGGAGTAATGATCAAGAACAACCAGAACGACGTGGAGAAACCAGAGGGTGTGTTGTCACAGGAAGGAGGAGAAAGAGTGCTTTAAAGGAAGGAGGCTTGTAGTGTTCAATGTTTAGAAGTCAGGAGAAGATAGAGTTGGAAACATAAAAGGATGGGCAGTGGAAATTTAAATGGTAGCTTTTCCATCACATCTAGAGAGAAGAAGGGACGCACCATCCAATAAAGATAATCCTGGAGATATGTTGGGAATTTCTATCAGATGGCTTCTTTCTCTGTAAAATTAGAGGCTAGTTTATTTGCTTAGATTCCTTTGTTGTAATATTCAAACTACATTTGTTGAGTGTTGTGAATCAAAGCACAATAGGTTAGCTTGTATCAGCTGAATTTTGGGAGGATGAAACTGAGGACTGGCTATTTAAGGTTAGTTCCAGGGTCTAGAGTCAGTGGCGGGTGGGGGTGGAGGTAAGCTCGGTGCAGACAGGAAGTTTGGGGGAAGCTCTGAGCAACAAAGCCTGAGTCCTAAATCCTATACAACTCTGCCGCTGTCTTTCCATTTCCACAGACATTAAACAACAAACTTGTCCAAATTCTAGCCCTTGTTTTGAAAGTGATAGGACACAAACCTTCAATTAAGTGTCTTCCTGATTTCTCCTTTAGAGATTCTTAAGAAAGAGGAGAACAATGGTGTATTATCACAGCACTTCTGCATTCTCAAGGAATTATGCTCGTGGTCTTCCAAGTTTGAGAGTAGTGATGGTCATTCTAACCTAACATGTAAAATCGGGGTTGGACAATATAGATCAGATTTTTATACCACGAGGGAAAGAAGTCTTTATTTAGAGAGAAAGTACCTGACCTTAAATCTCCATTTTGCCACTTAGTCCCTGTATGATTTTACAAAACTTGTTTAAACCCAAGCTTCTGTTGTTCATCCATAAAATGACAATATTGAGGTCTGCTCCATTGAATGCACATAGCTTCTGTGAAAATTAGAGCAGGCAGTGAGTATGAAAGCACAGCTAATCAAATGTAAGTTATAGTAAAACCCAAAGAAGTGCCTGGGCCATCTCTGTGCAATGAGATCCATCTGCGTTCTTCAAAGTGGGCTCATCTTGAGTAGAATCACAGATGGAGTAGAAAATATAAAGAACAATCTAAAGTCAGCTTCCAAACAACAGAGCTCAACTAATCAACACAATTAATTAATCAGTCAAGGGTGTGTGTGTGTGTGTGTGTGTGTGTGTGTGTGTGTGTGTTTCGTGTTTGATGCATAGGAGAAAGGCACTCCCTCTTCACCCCTACTCCCTCCACACCCTACCACCAAATTCCTAGGATATATCTTGGAATCAAAAAATGGTTAAAGATCTGCATCAACAGTATCAGAGATTTATGCACGGCAAACGTTAAATCACTTTGGGTTCAGTAATTTCTGTTACAATATATTTCACAAGGCAGGGACAGTTTAGAAGTTTATAACTAAGTTAACAGTTTTCCCCCCATTAATTTTGAGATGACCAAAAATATAATGCCATTGTTCAAGTAGTTCAAGAAATTATAATTTTATTTTAGGCCATCGTTAGACATTTGACCCTGTTCAAGCAAATCTACTTAAATTTGTTTATAGGAGTGATGAATTCTTAGCTCTAAATTTTGCAGTCGTCTTGCAGTCATCTCACCCTGCCAGGAGTATCTTTCCTCCTAAATGGGCCCTTCCGATAGCTGCAAGTGAGCACATGTCCAGCCTTTGTTTGCAGAAATATGACTGGAAGTGCATTCACTTTGAATCTCTGCTTTTGCAATTTAGAAAAAGACTGTTGACGTGTTTTAGCAATGGAAGCAGTGTCTAACAATCTGCTTCTCCCCCAGTCCTTTACTGTAAAGTCCTATAAGGACAGCAGGGGAGGTCAGGCCAACTTTTACTCAATCCCTATCTGAATGAAATACCAGCTAATGAGGATGTTGAACCTTACAATAATGAGGGAGTGTGGTTATTCTGAGAAGTTCAATTCCGATGTGATCCTCTTCCTAACGTAATTTCAAATGAAACTGAAACACTCCAAAGGCAGACACAAGCAACACGATGGCCATTTCTCTTCCACCTCTTGCCCCACCTTCCCCTGACATGAGCTCAGGTGTGGGACTTACTCCATATCATACCCAGTTAGTGATTGAAGTTACCGTAGACTAGTTGTGGTGATGCTATGCCCTCACCAATAGTCAGTACAGGCATAGGCGTGTGATAAAAATTCTGGTCAACAAATATAGGTGAAAATCTGCTCAAAGCCTCCTGGGAAAGGTCTTATTCATTATTACAAAAAGGTGTAAGAAGACGCTCCAGTGTTCTCCTGTCCCTTGGTGAATTGTGTGTGGACAGTTGTCTAGAGGCAGGATTTCAAAGGGCATGGCTGCCATTTTGTGATCAAGCTGGACAATGATAGCCAAGGTGGCGCAGACAGCAGAGTGGAAATTTAGAAAGAAACTGAGTCCTTGATGTTGTCATATTGCTGAGCAGACAAATTCTGTAACAAGCTTCCTCTATCTAGGCTCATTGTTATTTGCAGCCAAAAGCACCTTACACCACCCTTAACTAACTTTTCATGAGATGATTTCAAACTTTTGTTCTCATCAAGGCAGGGTTCATTGGCAGAACTTCCATTACCTTCCTGCTGGAATGAATACCCACAAGTTCACTTCATAGAGGTAGAAAGTAGTGTAAATAGGGGACAAAATAGCAGTGTACTATTGTATTATCCTGGACAATAGTCTTAGAATCAGAACTTTATTTACTCTATTTGGTTTATCAGTGTTTTCAACCCTTCTCATGCGCTGAGTCAGAAGCAACACCTCTGCCTCTTTGCTGCCTCTGTAGACGTTCCTGAGCATGGCCACTCATTGTCGAAACCTCTGCATCCCCCTTGATAGGTCCTGTTTGTCTAGTTTCCCACCCGATCTCAACTTCTGTCATGTAGTCTCATCCTACTGCCATCCACACACAGTGTGACATGTTCTCAGTCATGAGCTTGACTCATAACTTTGGCAATACTCAGCAGTATTCTCTGTGTCCTTGGCTTCCACCCTAGAACTCCGAACAGTGTCTGAAGATCAGAAACCTGCAACCGCAACCCGACTGAAATAAGAGTTCTTCAAATAGACATTACACTATTGTTACACTATGAATATTGAGACTGTCTTGTTTCAGATTATCATTAATTATCCAATTAAAATTGTCAGCCAACTTTTTTCTTCCTCTTCTAGCTCAGCCTCCAACATGTTCTCTTAATCTACGTTAGAGTATCTTAAGTCTTACTCTGTTCCAATAACATTTTTAAATCAATGATTAAAAAATAATAAAATAAATGATTAAATGACTTATTCTTGTGTCTTCAAACTCTATTTAAAAATTACCTACACTATTTTTCCTTAGGTTTCCTTTTATTTTATGTGTAGTATATATATAATATATAATATACAGGTAATACATATAAATTGTATATATTATAGATAAGATACACATATATCTTATACCTAAAAGTTCTCCTGAAGCCAAAATTACCTTTATTTACTTTTAAATATTCATCCATTTTTTTTTTATTTCTAATGTGAACTTTCCTATATTTCCTATACTGTTTTTAATTTATGTCAACCTTGGGTTTTTTTGTTATTGTTGTTGTTGATAATTAGTTTAGTTTTTTCTTCTTAGGCAAAACCTGTCTCCTTTACCCCAAAACACCACTACTCCCACTTGCACTATTGTTGGAGAGTGATTATCTTCCACTCTTCTTATATCATGTAGTGTGTGTATGTGTGTGTGTGTGTGTGTGTGTGTGTGTGCATGTATGTGTGTCCAGGTGCACATACCTTCGTGAGTTAGGGGGTATGACACTTTAAGACAGAGAGTGAGGAAAGAAGGAGCTGTTTCCCTTGCCACTCTCCACACCAACCTCAACTTCATTTCTTTGGAAGGTCCAGCTGACTCAGTTTTACATCCAGGATTCCATGACACCCCCACATGTACTTCAGGGGTTTGGCACCAAGTTCCTAGTTCACACACCATATTGAAGGTCTCACTTACTTGGATAGTTGGACACGGTAGTCATCTGAGGGTTTTAAGCTTGAGTGTGACAGTGTCATATTTGACTTTTAAGTTAGTCACTCTGGAGGATGGGTTCAAAACGGATTTGAAGGGAGACACATCTGGAATCCAAGAGACCCTTTGAGAGACTGTGTCCGTATTCCAGAAAATATCTCGTGAGATTTCAGCTAAGGGAATAGAATCAGATATGAAAAGAGAATACAAATTTAAGAAATGCTTATGGTAAAGTCAGTGGGGGTTAGTCATTGATTAGATACCAAGAGTGAGGAAGGCAGAATCAAAAGTATTCCCTGGGGCTTGAGTTAATGGATAGGCAGTAGTGCCCCAACAAAAAAGAGGATAATACTGAATTAGCAATAATAGCTATCATTAATTGAGGATTTATTTGCCAGGTGTTCATTATGAATTTCATTTTTCCCTTTCATCCTTAGATTAAAATTTATTTTCACTTATAAAATGCATAAATTTTAAATAGCTTGCATAAAGTCACACAGATAGGGAGTGATGGAATCAAAATTCGTACTGGGGCACTTTGACTTCAGACCGTGCTCAGACTTTTACTAAGCAGGTCTTATGGGGATGTGGGGAGGTAAAGAGGGGTCTGATGATGAGTCCTGTTTTAAGGATACTGGTTTTCAGATACCTTGTATGAGATCCCAGAGTCTTCCTTAAGCAAGGAGTTGGATATAAGAATCTGGGTACATTTGAAGATTTGAGAAGCATTAACTTAACAGAGGAAAGATTAAAAATATTGACATGGGTGACATTATCCAGGGCACTGTAGAACTGTTCTGAGTTCTGAAGACAGAATGGCAAGGAACAGCACCATTGAAGATATGGGTAGAATAAGAGAGCCTGTTAATAAGAAGGAAGCAACAGTCAGGGATGTAGAAGCAGAACCAAGAGAATATTCCAGGAATGTTCAAGGGGGAGATTGCGAGCCCATGCTACTGGAGAGTCCAGTAAGATAAATGCTGAGAACCTCCACTCACTTCTCAACATGAAAGTCGTTGGATGGGTCATTTTGATGGGTGGTCCCATCAAAAATAGCTACGCAAAACATGGGGGAGTAGGTAAGGCAGAAGCCAGGAGGCCATAGGCTTGGAAACAAATGGGAGGTGGCCAAGTAGTAAGTCAAATTTAGATTAATTTCCCAAAAATATAGATAAGAAAAGGAGAGTGACTGAATGTTAGGTAAAAATGTAGAATCAAGGGAATTTATTTCTTTTTATTATTCATCTATTCATTTACAGTGATAGAAAATTAAATAGGTTGTTGCAAAATTGCCTGTGTAGCGGGAGAGGATGAAGACAGTCCGGGTGGTTATGGAGGAAGCCCCCATCCCACCCCAAGGAGAACAGCAGAGGATGAAGAACCCATGGGAGAAGGCAGAGAGGCTGGTGCCCTTACCACCCTCTGTATTTCCAAACCCCCCCTCCATTAACACTTTCCTCTTGGTCTCCAAGAGGAGACCTACTCCCTTTCTTCAATTCCACTTTCCCTTCCAGTTTCTAACCATCTGATAAGGGCCGCTGCCAGTTGTCATTGATGAGGGATTCCAAGCATAAGGTTTGGGTCAGAGTGCCTGGCTGCCCAGGACCATTCAAGTTTAGCCTGTCATTGCAACATACTCACTAAAGCATCCTCTTTTTATAATAAGAAATGTCCCAAATTGGGTGATAAATTACATGATCACACTAACTTTATAGTTCCGTTTTCCTGTGTTCACCCAAAAACTGCCATTTCCAGAGTGCCTACTCACTGTACTAGGCATATCCCAACCGTAATTGCTAATCCTTACAACAGTACATTAAGCTTGGTTTCCTTATCCCCATGTGAAACCTCTTGAAAGAGGAGGTTAAGTGCCTTAATAAAGGCCACATACATACCAAGTGGCTGAAACTGGCAAGATAAAAACGTTGATGTGTCTGGCTCTGCCTTCTCTGTATTTTTTCTCTCTTAGCATTCTACTCTTTCCTTCACCTCTCTCTGGATGTCTTCACGTGATCCCTTTTCTTCTACCTTACATTATAGTTGTAGAATTGTCTATCAGTAATGGGAAGATTCCCCAACAACATGGCCTGTGCCTTAATCATTTTTATATCTGGAGGGTCCAGGGCATTGTATGGTCCGTGTAAAGCCCTTAGTCACTCTGTGTGTGTGTGTGTGTGTGTGTGTGTGTGTGTGTGTATTTATAAATTATAACTTAAGTTATATATATATACACACACATGAAATATTTAGTATATATTATATATACATATATGTATGTTTTGTAGTCTACTATTCACATTTATCCCCGGTGTTGGATTTCACTCTCAAGCATTTCTGGCTTTCCTAGAGGCAGGCTTCTCACATATTCATTCCACGCACTACCCCGTCCTCTGATATAGTCAGACACAGTCTGTTGAACACAATTTCCACCCAATGATTAGAAAACTCAGTCCAATCTAAGACACATCTGCCCCAACATCCTCCATTATAATTTGTTAGTGCTGGGGGCCACCTCTTGCATTCTGAAAGCACCAACCCTTTCCTCCTACCCAGACTGCACAGTCAGTGATATTTCCTCCCTCAGCCAAGGAACTGTGGTTCACTGTTATGTTCACAGGCTGGGAGTGAATTAAAAACATTTTTGATCCTTGACGCAATAACTAATGCTTAGCATTGTATGGTTTTAAGCTACAGCAGTGATTCGCTGGGCTGGCTGTACAATAAAATCACCCGGGGAGCTTTTAAAAAAAAATGACTGCTACCTGGACCCCACCACCAACCGGTTACATTGGAATCTCTAGGTTTCCACAGAGGTCCATGTTTCATTACACTTTCCCTCGGGTGATTCTAACGTGCAGCCAGGTTGAGGGGTACTAAGCTAAAAGGAATTGTGCTGTCCCCTTTGAGACTTTGGGGGAAAAAAATCCCCAAATAAGAAAATATCAAATAAGATGAAGAAGTCATCTTATTACTATGGTGCGAATTTGTGGCTATTGATCGATGTTTACATAGTCTTTGCTTCTTTAAAAATGCAGAGTCAAATTCATCCTTATAAATGGACATGAGAGAAACTCTGATTTATTGTTAAGGTGACAATTGACTGTTAAGGTGCTTCTACAGCTGTCAATCTTTGTTCTTTTTCATCGATAAATATATGATTTTTAGTGAAGATACCTGTATCACCAGCAGATCAACAGATCGTGTTGTGAGTTTGAATTGTGTCCTCCCCAAATTCATATGTGGGAATTCTAATCACGGTACCTTCAGAATGTGACCGTATTTGACATAGGGTCTTTCCAGAGGCAACCAAGGTAAAGTGAGGTCATATGGATGGAGCCCTAATTCCATATGACTGGCATTCTTATAAAAAGGGGGAATTTGGACAGAGACACCAACACAGGGAGAATGCTACGTGAACAAGACAACAGCCATTTGCAAGTCAAGGACGGAGCCCTGAAACAGATCCTTCCCTCAGAGATTTCAGAAGGAACCAGTCTTACCAACACCTTGACTTTTAGCCTTGAAATCTGTGAGAAGCTGTGTTTAAGCTACGCAGCTTGCAGTAATTTGTTAGAGCGGCCCGAGGAAATGAGTACAGTTTAGCTTCACTTTACAGTCAAGTTGTGTCAGAAAAAGTATTTCTAAATCAACTGGTTCTATTCAAAAAACATTTTCCCATAGAAACGTTTTTCTCCATGGATATGTGATTTCTCGGTGAGCCACAAGGTACATTTACACCTGAAATGTACTTATGGAACTAGACAAAGGAGCCAAGTAACAGACCCTGCAAGAAGAAGGGGAAACGTGGGTGAAGAAAACTCGCAGCGTGTGTATGTGGGTTTTTCCCCCACTACATGGGGAAGGCTGGGGCTTAGGTAGAAGAGAGAAGCTCTGATGGCATGAGGGGTGGGAAAGATAAGAGTTGAAGGCTTGCCTCGGGACTGTCTCCCAGCACAGTGAGTGCATGGAGATTCAGGGTATATGCAAACTCAAGATCTGAGAAAGGCCGACCCAAATCCATAAACCAGAGTAGAAACTTCAGGTGAGCTTTGAAAAAAAAGGAGATAGCCTTCGGGGATGTGAGCCTGAAGGCACAGGACTGAAGTTACAGAGAAAAAAGCAAAGATTACACAATGAAGGAGTGTGTAGAAGACCGGGTGATAATGCAAGAGGACAGTCGGGGCCAATGCCAGCGATCAGGGCTTCTTGGGGAGAGGTTCTTATCTACCTAAGGGTCATTTCCCCAATGCATAGACAGGACAGCTCCATGCAAGGCCCAAGGATATACATGCTATTGCATTGTTTGGAGAAGACTGCTCACATTTTGCTCATGCCAGGTCATGAACCACCACTAGTCCAAATATGCATTGACTCTCTCTCTTCTGACTTCAGATCTCCTGCTGGCATTGCGCACCTCTCCCCCGGCAGGCAGAGCCTTCCTGAGATAGGGAACACTTGTTCCACTCAGTTCTGCTTAAACTCAACACACTTCTTGTTTCAAATCCCTCTCCATCGAAACCTGACTCCAGTTTCCCCAGTGCACGTGAACTCGCACAGGACACTGGAAACAATCTCCTAAAATTAGTTCACGATGGGTCAGTGATTGATAGCCCACTAAAACACCTAGAGGTGACTTGCATTCTTCAATGTGGATGCTAACCAGCCTAAATGAATTCCAGTTTCATGAAACTCCAGAGGATAGAAGAATTGAATTGAGAACTCTGACAGTTTGGGTGAAGCTTTTGGGAGTAAAGGCTGTGCAGACAAGGCAGGCAGGCAGGCCAGCCCGTTTTCAACTGCTCTCATCTCTTCATAGTTAACCTCTATCCTGACTTCACAGATAAAAAAAAAAATTAAAAAATTCCCACGCAATTGTTCCTATGGCAGAGAAATCGGATCATTTCGTTTTTTGTAATTTAGTTCAGCACAAATTAGAGACAGTCTCTCAACACCGAGCTCTGCAACACTTCTCTGACTTATGCCTGACATATGTATCTATAAAAACTAAGCCAAGGAGGAAAGGAGCAGTTTAAGGAATAATTAAAACTAGAATTGATTACAGGGCTCCTTGGTCCTCCCTAGGAAGATGGAGAGGTGGGGCTTGCAGGTGAGGGCTCGCATCCAGCTCTGCCCTTTCTAGATGTGCGACTCAGGGCCACTTTCCGAACTCCCCTCTGAACCTTTGCTCTTGGACACACTTAGATATAAATCCCAACAGATGCTTTACCAGGTTCTTGTTAGGACTAAGTGCCATAACATGCTTTCTATCCAAGTTGATTTCCTTTCTGCCCTTGTAACTTCAGCTCTCAGGAAAAAAGTACGTGGCAGAGGACTTCCTCATTCGAAACCCTCAACAGTATGTGACTGTGTGTATGGTGATAACTGTTGCTATAAATGGGGGGTTTGAAGACAGGAATAAGCCTTCTCTGTTTCATCCAACAATTTTCCTAGTATCATTTCTACTGGAAGTGACACAGAACACTATTGAAAAACGAACCACCTTCGGCCTGGATTCCTGGAATTTCCTCGGGAAGGATAGCCTAGTGCTGTTGAAGCCTCTCTTTGTTTATAGGGTGAAGGATCCCGGCTGGGAGCCCTTGCCTGTTACGCAGCCTGAACTCCACAGAGCTGCCTTGGGTGAGTGATCACACATTTTGTTTTCCACTCTCTCATCCAAGCTCTAGACCTCACTATTAGGGGAAAGTCCATCTCTAGTGATGACCTTGGCTGATGTGTGTCAAAATGACTTAAGAGATTTCAGTGTTATTGGCAAGTAAACCTGGGCCGTCATGACCCAGTCATCTCATTTATGCCTCGCAAGGCTGGGCTCGCTGGCTCGATAAGGAGAGCCTCACATTTGGGCAGAATTATAAAAACCATCATCACGTTCCTCCGAGGGCTTAATCCCAATTATGCATGCCATCATCTAGTTCACCTTCCAGAGCATGCTCGGCGAGGCATGATAATTATGTCTGTGTTCTAAAAATGGAATATGAGAAAGTCTTAAAAGATCCATATTTCATACTAATACCACATTACATTTTGGGTGGTGTTTTTTTCCCTTGGTTTAAAAAGAACTGGTGATGAAGGTTAATGATTTAATTAAGCCCACTGTCCACCCCCGCACCCACACTGTCACTGCTGGAGAACGTGGCAGCTGACACAGTCAACAGCTCACGCTGGAAGGAAGGCATTCACAGAATAGCAGCTTGGATTTTTCAGTTGATGGCAGTTTTATGACTGCATCTTGCACTAATGTAATTAGTTCATGGAGTTGCAGGGGAGAAGCTCCTCTGATTGAGAAGGTGCAGGGACAGCCCATGCTGGTAAAGAACAGGATTGCAAGCAATCCACAGGCAATCAGACTGTTTTATTTGACAAGAACAAAGGTCTCGTTCTTTAAATTGCTTCACTTTTAATCTAATAGTCCAGCGTTCAAGGCCATATTGCAGTCAGTAATGTAGTCGGGCAGCAGAAGTGGTTCGGGCACTGGCTCTTTTCTCTCCCCACCGCCCGGGAGCCCAGCTGGGGCCACATGTGATGAGTGAATGGTGGGAAATAACTTGAATCCAAATCCTCTCTCTATCACTCACCTACTGTGTGATCATCGGCCCGTTCATTCATCCGCTCATTCCATTTATGTATCCAACTTGTACCACGTTCCTTTGTTACTAAGCGCCAGGTACTTGGGCTACATCACTGAACAAAACAAGCAGAGATTTCTATCTTCGTGGAGCTTACATTTTAGGGGAGCAGAGACGAACAAGAAACGTAATATGTGGATTACATGCTTTGTAAGGAGATGGCAGAAGCTGGGGAATAAAAGAAAAACCAGAGTAGGTAATAGGTAACAGGAGCAAGAGGAAAGGGCATACAGGTTGTAATTTCAAAACGTAAGAGCCGGGGCGCCTGGGTGGCACAGCGGTTAAGCGTCTGCCTTCGGCTCAGGGCCTGATCCCGGCATTAAGGGATCGAGCCCCACATCAGGCTCCTCCGCTATGAGCCTGCTTCTTCCTCTCCCACTCCCCCTGCTTGTGTTCCCTCTCTCGCTGGCTGTCTCTATCTCTGTCGAATAAGTAAATAAAATCTTTAAAAAAAAAAAAAAACGTAAGAGTCGATTAGACATGACTGAGAAGGTACCCACTGGGCAGAGACACAGAAGGTTGACAGATGTAGCCAACGGGCATCAGGAAGAACACTCTGGTCAGAGAGAAAAGACCTTGCAAAGGTTCTGCATTGGGTAACCCATGGCAACAGCAAGAGTGGCAGAAGCAGGCTGAGCGGGGGGGGGGGGGGGGGGGGGGGGGGGCGGGGGGACAACAGCCAGGCCACGGAGGCCCTGGAGCTGCTGTGAGGACTTTGATGTTCACTCTGAGTGGAAGAGGTGTCACTGTAGGTTTTGAACAGAGGATTGGCCAGATCTGACTTAGGTTTTGAAAGAATCTCTCTTGCTGCAGTGAACAGGCTGGAGAGTACAGGAAGAGGAGAAGCAGGCTGGGTATTGAAGCTCTTCAAGACAAGTTTCTTATTTAGCCGAGGACATGGCAGGTGGTCACTGAGAATGCTTTTGTTTCTCCACCAGGGTAGGGATCCTGTGGCTTTCGATAGCTTCCCCTGCAGGAATCATTCTTTGTGGATGGTGTTATGCGTCAATATGGTCCTCAGACTCTCTTTTTCTGAATACCTCCAAATTTCTGTTTGGCCTGGTGGATGACACCAGCCCCAGTCAGCGCAATTGGGTGCCACAACGTACCCTGAGGGAGCCACAGGCTAGATTCCTGCTCCTTGAATGATAGTCAGGGTCATAGACAAGCTCTGTGTGTTATGACCCACCCCCTGCCACCACAGACCACACTAGCCAGATTAGATGAATTTTCTTTCCCCCAAGAAACTCAGTTTTGCCGTTCCTTCAGCCGGGCAACCTGATCCAGCTGTCTTTACCATGCCCATGGTTGCACTGCTTTCCATCTGCTCACACATTATTAGCTAGCAATGATCCATTTTTCTCTTCTCCGTTCAGTCCCCAAGCCCAGAGTGAATGGTGATTGCTAACGTCTTGATAGATCATGTGACCATATACAATCTCCTAGTGTTAACTCTTAATTATGAATTGTATCAGCATTGCAGAATGATCCTTTTGACGTTAAACATGATCTATATTCTTTTCCCTATAAACGAGAAGAGTCTAAAAGATTAAAAGTCTAACAGAAGTGTTTAATCTTTGCCTGATCTCATAGAATTCCCAGAGTCTGCTTCGTTTGCCATTGATTCAGTGTAGTATTAGTATATAGAAATTTGGGGGCTAAGATATTTAAGAATTCTGGGAGGTTGTCATGCAATGACGTTTACGAGTTTCAGACATTTGTTAAGAAATCAAATCCAGAGGCATGATTTGTAGCTCCAGATGTCCCAGAAGACAGAAACTCATGAATTCCTTGATCATGACTGCATTGAAATTCTGGGGCAAAATTTCCATAAAGAACACATTATGTCTCATCTTTCCTAAATAACACTGACTCTGGTTTCTGAGTTATACACAAGATACATCAATAAAACTCCATAAACACACATTAGCATTTTGTCCCACCTAAACTGAAACCATTGTTTACATACTTTGAAAATAAGATTTCTTCTAGTGAAATAATTTAAGCTACAAATTTCCTTAAGAACTGTGAATTTGCATCTCATAAGAAGAATTTAGTAACTATAACACTAAATTCTAAGCATGTTAAGAATTATTATATGGTTAATGGGTTGTAATTTATAACAAGTTTCTCTAATCTCACTTTAGCCCCACTAATGGTCAAACTCAGCGTTTGTTGATACAGACCTTTAACAGCATTATGAGGCTGATTCATGTGATTAGATTTCAAATTCCCTACCACATGACAAAATCCCTAAAGCCTAGATCTGTGTCTTCTGCTTCTTGATTTGGATTTGCTTTCCAGAGTACAGAAACCAGACACACAGGGGAGATACGGTAACAATTTTATCTTCTCTTATTTCGGGCTCAACTCAACTGGGGGCTATCAGGGGGTGATGAAGTGTTCTTAGCACCTGTGTGTGAGCAGCTTGTCTTCTGAGTTCTCCAGAGAGCTGGCATTTGGTCAAGAGAAGAGCACTATTAAAGCTTCATTCTCTGGCATCTGGGTGGCTCAGTTGGTTAAACATCTGCCTTTGGCTCAGGTCATGATCCCAGAGTCCTGGGATCAAGCCCTGCATTGAGCTCCCTGCTCAGCAGGGAGTCTGCTTCTCCCTCAGACTCTTCCCCCTCTTGTGCTTTCTCTCTCACTCTCTCTCTCCAATAAATAAATAAAATCTTAAAAAAAAAAGAAAAAAGCTTCATTCTCAGCTGTCGCATTAACTCACATTGTCTTTGAGCCTCTTTACTCCCCAGCCATGTGACTTCTGAGAGACTCAAGTTCATTCACGTTCATGTGAATTTTATCAGCGATTTAAAAAATTTAATCCATGTGTATTAATATTTCTAATACATTATTAATAAAACTATACTCCCTCTAAAATAATTTCCTTATGCCATCAAATAAATTCACATGGTAGTTTCTTTCGGGGTTAAGCTTCTGCCTTATGTCTTATGTCTTGATTGATATTCCTTTAGCACGAGCTAAGAGTTGGGAGAGAAAATGCAATCCGTTCCCAAACTAGAATCTAGGCAGGTAAAATCTATTTCCCATATCACAGTTTGGACACCATATCCACATGAAGAGAGGAGGGAAAAAAAAGGTCTGTGGTCTTCTGGTTCACAGTAATATTTGGAGAAAAACATGTATATTGGATGAATGTAAGAAAAATGTTACGTGGTGTTTGCATGATTGATAGAACAGAGCTGTGTAAGATTTTGAACAGTTATTAAATGGAAATATATATTTTGGCCCATCCAGGAGAAAGGCTTCCAGAAGAACATGCTTGATATAGAAAAAGAAAAGCTATGGCATTCATATGACTATGACGTGACCTTTATTGAGAGGATAAAAGGCACCAAATGGTGATTACAGATGAATTATTCCATAGCTTGGGATTTTCAAAAGGAATCTTGTTTCTGGATCTTGAGACAGTGGGACCAAACAGACATATCTGTTTCTATTATTAGGAAGAAAGTGAATCTGAGGATGAAAAACAATCTGTGGCTTCAAAGGGAAAGAACTGACAGCAAAATATTTGAATTAATTAAAGAAATACAGAGCTGTTCACTGGTGGGCATTTTTGGTAGACATATTTCATAACATCTGTGCTTGTTTCCACGGCAATGGTGGCTGGTTTATTTTGTTGTTATTATACCATATGGGCATGAAAGATATTAGGAAGCTACCTGATGGAAAGCTAAATATAGACATTTCCAGACAGTCTGAGAAAAGTAAAAACCTCCAGATCTAGGCAGACAACAGTCCAACTCCTTCACACACTATGCCAAGTTAAAAAAACGTTGGCTATTTTCTCAATACTTAACAGGCCTCCTTAGAATGATACCGAACGATACGGGTCTCGATACCCGTTGGATAAGGTACTCAGGTTTGAAGAGTTCCAGAAAATAAAAAGAAGTTCATCCACTTCAAAAATCACAAATAATAAAACTAGCCCAGAATCTATACACCTTCTGCGAAAGGCTCAAACACCCAAGGTTTTGTCTTCTTGTACAAGCCTTCCACTGTTTGTTTCAAGGCCAGCTTTCTCCACTGTTGATTTCCTTGTAAAGCAGAGAGGTCCACGTGTACCTTGTGTTCTGATCTTCCCACCTACATTTCTATCAAGGTGGGGAAGTGGAGGGGAGGAGAAGCAGTTGTAGCTCCCCAAACTGCTTCTTTTATTTCTGTTTTCCCTCTTCTTTCCTTCCAGTACAATCCCTACTTTCATTCACTCAGCCCCTTCAAATATTGTCCCTTTGTACGACTGGGCTATATCAGTGAAACCAAGCCCTTGTATGTCAGAGTGCTCAGAGTGGAAGGGAATGGAATAGTAAGTTCTGTGATATGTTCATTCCATGTCCCAGTTCTTGGCATGTTCATTCAAGTTTCATTTTATCTCAGGGGTGCCTGGGTGGCTCAGTCTGTCAAGCATCCAACTCTTGGTTACAGCTCAGGTCATGATCTCAGGGTCATGAGATCAAGCCCCACATCCGACTCCACTATCAGGATGGAATGTGCTTGAGATTCTCTCCCTCGGCTCTCCCTCCCCCCTCTCCCCCTGTGCTGGCTCTCTCTCTCTCAAATAAATAAGTAAAATCTTTAAAAAATGTGATTTATTTCAGAACTTCATAGTTTCATTGCTGAGCTAGCAAGCTTACATCCCCATAACATCACGTATTTATACCATTAGCCCATGTGAATATACTGTTCCATGCTTAACCAATTATGAGTTCTAGAATTTCACATGAGATGGGCAGGTATCTGCAGATGTCAAACACTTTGGGGTTGTTTCATATCTAAATAACAATGGAATGATGGCACCAAGTTAATTTCAAGAACTGCTCTTAAAATGCAGTAGTCATAAAGATACATTAATTTAGAGGAACAGAGGGAAGTTTCTCAGTGTTAGAATTGATCTTAAGAGTGTCATTTAACAAAATGAGTTACTTGAGTTATGTATGGCTTGTAAGTTATTTTTGAATCATTTTCTTTTCAAACACCCACTATGTAGTTAAAGGTAGTTAATGTTCCCATTAACTTTGTTGTCTAAAAGTTTACCTCTCATATTTGAAATGCACTGGGGATGACATGAAGAAGAAAAATGTAAAATAAAATATCAAATACAAGGGTGAACTACCCCAAACACACAGCACCGATTTTCCATTAACTTTCAAACCATGCAGGTGGATGGAAAAAACATAACTGACTAAAGGAAATATTTATGCAGCGGATGGATTTTTAACCTCTCGGCCATGCTGAACTGCTATACACCAATAAATAGTGGAGAAAATTCTCTTGAAGGGTCATGATGACATGGTTCAATGAATAAAGCAGGAAACTGAAAATAGTGCCAGGAAATTTGGTTGTGTCCTGGTTTTGCCTCTCACTGGCTTAAAAATGTTTACTTTTTATGAATAATGGTATATATATTAATCAAAATATTAATATGTTAAAAACATATTAGCTAAACTAAAAGTAACAAAGATAAAATGACACGTGCAAATGACATATTTAGCACGTACAATATGCCAGGCACTATGATAGCACTTGGACATTTTCATCTTTTGAAAAATCCTATGAAGCAAATATTATCTTTATCCTTACTTTTCTAAGAAAGAAATGGAAACACAGCAAAGCGAAGCAGCTTGTGTGCCAAAGTATAAATGGTAGGTGAGTTCACAATTTGAAACATGTCTCCAGAGGCTGTGCCATTAACCACTACGTTCCACAGCCTCTTGTTTAAGGGTAGAAAGACTGGTCAGAAAATCAGATCAAACTATCTCTGCTATTTTTACTTTTCCGAGTTTTGTTGTAATTGTGCTTGAATTTTTTAAAAAATATTTTATTTTTTATTAGAGAGAGGGAGAGAGCCCACAGTCATGAGTTGAGGGGAAAGGGCACAGAGGGAGGGAGAAGCAGATTCTCCGTGCTGAGCAGGGAGCCCAATGGGGGCTTGATCTCAGGACCATGGGACCCTGAGACCCTGAGACCCCTGGACCATGACCTGAGCCACCCAGGCGCCCCTAATTGTGCTTGAATTTAACAGAACCAAATGAATGGCAGTGAAAGTGAAGGAATTGTTAAAATGCAGATATGTCTGTCTCTGTCAGAAGAGTGAAGTGTTCCTGAAAGTGTTCCCAAAATTTAAGTAGAAAGTTCATACAACATTAAAGTGTCTGCATATATTTATTATTTTAGCACGTTATCAATTGACTCCCTGTTATGAAGGAAGAGGCAATAAGCATACTTGGCTTCTCTCCTTTCTCATCCTTATTTTTAGGCTTATATTATTAGTACTTCTACTATTATTAGTAGTAATAGCATTTACATTCTGTTTTGTAGTTGTGATTCCCAAAGTGATTTGAACGTCATGCTGTGGTGACAGAGTGGTGACTACTCATGCTCACTGTTTACTTTCTCTTTTCCATTCCTGAATAACTTACTTTGATGTATCTTTTCTGGAATGCATCCACCAGAGCTCCTCTTCAAGAGATCTTTGTTGTTCTAGTCCTGAACCCTGAAGTTTTATGTGCTTGAGAACTGGTCTTCGCTTTTATACTTAAAGAAGAAAAGCTTTGCTGGGTATAAAATTCTCGGTTATACTTTCCTGGCTCTCCTGCTCCCCTCCAACTGTCAGAGTTGTTTTTTTATTTGTTTGTTTGGTTTTTTTGTGTATTTGTTTGTTTTAATAAGTAACAACTCATGGTTTTCCAGCAGGGGTGTAGTTGTGGAGAATTCTGAAATCAATCCAGTATTTTTCGTTTTTAAAAATTTTTGTAGGTGACTTTTTTTCCACCTGCATACCTATATAATTCTGTCCTTTATTCTTGAATTTCAGGATATGCCTCATTGTTGATCATTCCATTTCAATTATGTTTCTCCCAGACACTGTGTACTTTCATTTGCATTTTAACAAATTTATTTCAGGAAAGTTTTCTCCTATTTTATCTTTCCGCCTCCTTTTTCAGGTTTATTGTGCTGTTTATACGTTGTATCCCTGGGTCATAAGTCTACATGTTCTCCATAATGATTGCTATGTCTTTGTTCTTTATTCATTTTGAATTTGTATTGAGAGGCCCAGAGAAGAGGCTTTAGTCATACTTGTTCTATTTTCTGTTGTTTCTAGTGAGTTTTTTCATCTCCCTAATATTTTTTTGCTTTGTGCTTCTTGGCTTTCCTGTGCACAGCCAGCTTGCTTTTGGTTTCCTGGTGTTGTCCTGTAATTTCTTCTTTGAATCCTTGAGTCTCCTTGTTGAGCTTTCCTTTAAAAAGAAAATAGAGTAATAAATCACATTGCTGGTGATTACTTTGAGATTATGAAATGCCATTTAAAAAGGTTTCCTTGGCTTTTTTAAATGAGTAAGTCTCCTTTTTTATGCATATTCCAGCTCTTATTCTACTTTCTTGTTTCTTTCCTTTGTATTTTTACTCCCAGTGTCTATGCATGGGTCCTGTGCTGATTTCTTCCACATCATGGAGAGGGGATTAAAACTGGAAATCTGTACTCATACTGGACTTGGTTGACCCAAACATCTTAAATCAGACATGGTTAGCACATCTTCCCTCACTTTTCTTCCTTTGCTCTAGGAGCACATGTTCCCTCAGTTTGGGGCTTCTAAGAGCCAGGAACATCTTTGAAATGACAGCTGCTACCTGTCCCCTCTCTTCCCACCTCCCCTGTCATTCTCACTATGCTGGGTGGTTGGGTCATTGTCAAGTGGAAATGGCATTATTGGTGTTGCACCTTCCTACAATTTTGGGCTTCTAGAAGGATACTTCTCAATTCTTTCAAAGGGTGACAATGCTCTAGAGCTCAAAGGTCGAAACCAAGGCTCTGAGATAGGGCAATAATGACTGCTGAATTTAAATCTGTTTCCTGCTCAAGATCTGAGGATATTATGGGTAGCCCTGAGTTTCTTTATCTGTTTTAGGATAGAATTCCCATTTCTTAGAAGATAAAGGCTTAAAAAATGGGCTATGGCCATTTCCTTATTTCATTGAGGATAGTATTTTTCTACTTTCCATTATTTGTTATTTGGGTAGCCCCAAATAGCTTAGGAAGGAGTGAATAAGCATGCATTTACTCCACCATCTTTAATTAGATGTTGCTTTGAATTCTTGAGCAAGTTGATCAACAAGGCCCAAGTAAATGTGTAGAGAAACCTTAATGCTAATTACCAATTTTCTTTTGTGTTTCTCTCTAACTGTATTTTTCCTGCTGTGCTTCCTATTCATCTACCTCAGGGACCACACCCCTACCCACCCCTGATACACTCCTGATTCAAATAAGCCAAGAAACAAACAAGCAAATACTATTCTCAGGAAATCTTCCATCAGTAAGTTCTACTTTAATGTGATTAATTCAATGGGATCCTGTCCCTGAATATTTATATTTGAAACTCTAGTTCTAGTTCTAGATGAAAGACAGTTCTCATGTAGGAGACATCAGGCAGAAGTGGAGGATAAGGCTGAAGTCTAGGGGAATTTTCTGGATACCTAAAAATCACCCCCTGGTGTATACATAGAGGCAGCGTGACCTTTTACTCTTCAATGACAATATGTGCAGAATCAACAAATAATCTGTCACATTTCCTTAGTCACAAGCACTTTATGAGAAAAATGAGATTTGGGTTAGTGTTTTGGCATAGGCTTCAGTATGTAAAATAAATGTATGTAAAATAATTGTATGCAAATGAAGATTATTAAGGATTTCAACAAGCCCAATATGCTCCTCAAGAGCATCTTATGAGTATGTTAATGTACCCTGATAAGCCTGGGAATCCTATCAGATTGCTTAGAAAATCCTTCTTTTATTAAAAATAAGGCAAAGATAATCTTCTTGCTAACATCAAAATTATTGGACTCAGAATTAATAAGGTTGTATTGTATCATAATAATAATAATTATTGTATCAGTAATATAACTTATTATGACTAACCTAATAATTTCACAGTATATCTCATTGCAAATATACTAAATGGTAAATGTTTAATTGAACAAATTTTAGTTGTGATTTGCTTTATGATTTATGGAACTACCACCATTTTTCCAATTATTAAAGTAATGTGTATTCAGAGTGAAAAAATATTAAGGTGACATTAAGAAAAGAGATATGTAAAAAATAAAATAATTATTAACCATGTAACCTACATGCAATCACCATCAACGTGTTGAAGTACATAGCCTTTGAGAATTTTGTCTATACTTATACTTTACTGTTGTTAAGAATATGAAAAGAAAATGGAAAATATCAGGTTAATTTTCTAAGAGTTGAATTACGACCACACCATGCATTTTTGCTGATATTGACAACCAAATTCAGATTTTCAGAACATGTGTTCTTTCAGCCACAAGACATGTAGTGAAAATGAATTGCCAACAGTTTGGAAAGAAATCCAGTGCATAAGACTATGAGAATTAAGATGTCACTGGCAAATTTTTAAAAAATGTTTAAACATCAGATAAAAATGTAATCTTTGCCTTGTTTTCAGGATTCAGATTATTGATCTATAACTACACTTAATTTTGCATTTTGATGTTAAAAACATGGGTAGCTTTCTAGTCTTGCATTTTACATAGATCTCTCGATCACTGACCGGTGAGATATGTGCCTATGCATGTGACACAGATTTGTGGCTCACATGTGTTCCAGAAAGTCACGTGAAACCTTTTCACACACTATAGTGGACTACTTCACTTACGATGATTCCACCTAGATATCACCTTGTTCAATTCCCCAATTATGCATGTAAAAATTATAAATTGTAATGTTTGCTAAAATCAGAAACATACACTGTTTCTAAGAAATGATAAAGCGGTTGTACTGAGAACACTAATAAGGAACACTGGGAGGTTGTGTTGAGTCTTTCACATACGATGTATAGAATACATTAAAATTAATGTGAGAGAATATACTCACCGATATCTGTCACCTGTTAACTCATTCAGAACACACAGAATCAGACTCCACCGGGTCCTTCAGCCCTTGCTTCAGGAAGGGTAGGCATGTAGGAGGGAGCTAGCTGGGTGCTCCAGAGGCTTGAAGTCACAGTCTGGCCATCAGACACCATCTGCTCATTCCGACTGCCTCTGGCTCCCCGCCTCCAGTCCAAAGGGAGAGCGTACCAGAGGCTGCAGGTTCATTACAGGACAGCATGGTTTCTCCCGTTTTAGAGAAGGTAATCATCATTAAACTGGTTATGAAATGCTCACCGAGCATGTCTTTCTGTTTCTCAGCAAAAAATGACTCAATCAAGAGAGCTTTCCAGTAATTTAATATGACTAAGTATATGGTAAAGCTTACTTGTACTTTTTTTTTTTGAAGTAAGCTTTTTATTTGAGAATAGTTTTAGATCTACAGGAAAAAATACTGTAAAGATGGTACAGAAAGTACCTGCATATCACATACGCAGGTATCCCTTCTAACATCTTACATTTGTCACGGTTAATGAACCAACACTTATACATTATTATTAACTTTTTCAGATTTCCTTAGTTTCTCCCTTATGTCCTTTTCTGTTTCAGGATCCCATCCAGAATATCACCTCACATTTGGTGTCATGTGTCGTCTCCCTAGATCCCTCTTGACTGTGACAGTCTCTCACGGTCCTTACATTTGATGACAGCGTCCTTATTTTGACAGTTTCGAGGAGTACTCTTAGGTGTCTTGTAGAATGTCCTTCAGTTGGGATTTTTTGGATATTTCTTTCATGGCCAGAGCAAGGTTGTAGGGTTTGGGCAAGAAAACCAGAGAGATAAGGTGCCATTCTTCACACATCATAACAAAAGTGGGGACTGTCAACAGGATTTATCACTGTTGATGTTGGCCTTGATCACTTGGGTGAGACGGCGTGTGTCAGGTTTCTCCACTGTAAAGTTACTCTATTTTCCTGCTGTTTTCATACTGTCCTCTTTGGGGAAAAGTCACTATCTGCAACACACTTGTGTGGGGAGTTTGGGTTCACCTTCCTGAAGGTGGGGTATCTACATAGGCTATTTGGGATTCAGTCAGGGAGATTGACTTTTGTTTTAGTCTGCATCTCTCACTCAATATTTAAAATGGAATTTGGTAATGACTTCAAAATGGAGTCATTATACAACTTAAACTGTCATTTATGACCATTTTGGGTCCAAGATTATTTAATTCCTTACATTCCTGGAAGATTGAGGCCACAGCAGTGTTCCTGTGGGTCTGAGTTGACTTTGAACTCATTGAACACCTTGGAGGAATGTGTTCTATTTTATTCTCTTTCTATTTGCTCTTCTTTGCGTGGTGAGTCAGTGAGAAGCTTGTCTTGGACTGTTGTAGTTTTCTTTCTGTTTACAGGGCTTTTAATTTTCCACTGTTGAGTGCAAAATGTTTTATTAGCCTACAGGCTGAATCAGATTGAAAAACACACTTTTCACAGTTAGGCTGTGTACTTACTAAACAAATTTTATTAAGAAACTTTTTTTTTTTCAGATCTAGGTGGATCCAGAAAAGATTCTTGAACTCTCTTGGCCTCAATTTCTTCATCTATGAAATAGAGCTAATACTAATATACTATTATAATATATAATACATATGTATATATATGTGTGTGTGTATAGTGTTATATAGAGAAAGTAGTATGAGTGATTTATTTAAAGTGCTTGATTCAGACCAATAAGTAGTACAAATTACTATAAAACAATGTTTTTTTATTGCAAAATAGTTGACATATGATCTTATATTTGTTTCAGGGGTACAACATAGTGATTTGGTAAGTCTGTGCATTACACAGCATCCAACACCATAAGTGCAGTTACCATCTGTCACTGCACATAATTATTGTTGTATTACCGACTATATTCCCAATGCTATACTTTTCATCCCTATGACTTATTTATCTTATAACTAGAAATTTGTACCTCTTAATCCCTTTCACCTCTTGCACCTATCCCCTCCTCCACTTTCCTTCTGGCAATCGCCAGTTCTCTGTATTAATGAGTCTATTTCTGGGTTTTGTTTGTTTGTTTCTTTTTTTTTTTTTTTTTGGATTCCACGTGTAAAAGAAATCATATGGTATTTGTGTCTGCCTGACTTATTTCACTTAGCATAATAACTTCTAAGTCCATCCATGTTGTCATGAATTCAAGATTTCATTTTTTTATGGCTGAGTGATATTCTATTATATATATAATATAATATAATATAATATAATATAATATAATATAATATAATATAAATATCTATCTATATATATCTATATATCTATATATATATCTATATCCCATATTCTCTAGTCTTCTATCAATGGACACTGAGGTTGCTTCCACATCTTGCCCGATGTAAATAATGCTGCAGTAAACATAGGGGTGCATATATCTTTCCAAATTAGTGTCTTCATTTTCTTTGGGTAAGTACTCAGAAGTGGAACTTAAAACTTTTTTTAATGTATATTTTGGGGAAATTTAGAAAAAAAATGTAAAGATCATACTTTCAGGAAATTCTTATTGAGTGTTTTTATGTACCAAGTCTTGTGTTATAGTGGAGCCATAAGGAGGAATAAACAAGGGGCTGTTCCCAAGGAATACTGATCTTGCAGGAGCTCTGTTTGGTAACAGATTCTCCTTCAACATCAATCCAGTGCAATGATCTAGAAATAATAACTAAGGACACTAGCTTATGTCCAGCAGTTCTGCACAAGGTTTCCAATCATTTCTATAATAATGGAAGACAAAGAATGTAAAAATAGAAATGTGTTTGTGTGTGTATGTGTGTATATAAAACTTCATTTAAAAAAAAAGAGGGGCGCCTGGGTGGCATAGCGGTTAAGGTGTCTGCCTTCGGCTCAGGGCGTGATCCCGGCATTATGGGATCGAACCCCACATCAGGCTCCTCTGCTGTGAGCCTGCTTCTTCCTCTCCCACTCCCCCTGCTTGTGTTCCCTCTCTCACTGGCTGTCTCTATCTCTGTCGAATAAATAAATAAAATCTTTAAAAAAAAATTAAAAAATTAAAAAAATTTAAAAAAAGAACAAAAATTTCAACTCACAGATAAACTATAAGTTAATTTGTGGATGAAGAAAATCCTTGTTTTGTTTTGTTTTGTTTTGTTTTTTTCCCTGGCAAAAGAACCTTCCGGAGAATTTATGATGATCTATAAGTGCTTTGAAATGTGAGCCGAAGGATAAGTACTGAAGGTGGCGAGATTTCTGTGGCCTTTTCAGTATGAATTCAAACCAGCATTTCCTCAGGCCTTTCATCAGAGCTTCAAAGCCTCTCAAGTTCCCCTTGCATCCTAATAATTCTTGATAGAAGTCTAAATGTTCAGCCTCAGATGCAGAAGCCCTGCAGCTCCATAAAATAAACCCGGGCAGCCCATGGAGGAGAGGCTCTGTAATCCCTCCTGTCCACCCTCCCTCTCTCCCCTTGGACCTGACCCGGACCTGGTGACATTTCAGCCCAACTCCCTTCCCTCTTTCAGAAACACCAGGTTGCTAACTCCCCGTTCACACACATCAGGATCCAGGGATGTCACTCTGGTAAAGCCAGCTATGTAATTTGCCAGGTGCAGTGAAAAATGAATGTGCAGGACATTTTCTTCACAATTTTTAAGAATTTCAAGATGGCGACAATAGAGTCTCAAACCAGGTGCCAGTCCCTTCTGAGTCCCTGGCCCTGTGCACTTGTGCACTTTCATAGTGGCACTCTCCTGAAGCTTCCCAGAAGTTCAAAACACTACATAGGAAAATGTTATTCCAGAATTCCTGACTGGGTTTCTTTTCTGAAACATCATTGGAACCAGGGGAGAACTATAATTTCCAGGTGGCTGTGCCCAGTGGGAAAGGTCATGAGCCCCATATTGAGAAGGAGAATGGGGAACAGTGTGATGGGAAGGGGTCTGCATGGGAAAGAGAGGGAAGGAGGCTCATGGCTGGGAGGCAAAGATTTGGGGAAGCCAAGAGAGGATGACAGTGGAGACAGCTGGTTGTTGCTATTGTGGTTTCTTCCCAAAGACTGGGAAAGTGGAGACAGAAAGGAGATAGGAAGAAAGTCTACTATGCACAAAAAATACACTTCCCTTTTTGCATTTTTCCCCTGAAAACATAAAGATCTGCATTGCTACAACTATAAGTATTATACCACATTACAGTTTCACTGGCTGACATTCCATAACAGGACAGAGACATGTAGAGCCCTGGGTTTCATGTGAGTTAAATAATAAAAATGCTATTGGTTAAATTCCTATTTCATTACCATAAGTTTATTTGCCTTAAACTTTATTTGAGGGACTTAGAAATTCAAGTCACAAATGAGGTTTCAGTAAGCCAGCTACACTCAAAAGGAGTGAATGCTAGAACATATTGGATTGCTGTGTTCCCAGGATGCCATTCTGAACTTTATTCCTGTTGGTGCTGATATGACTCATGGGATCAATAGACCCCTTCCGCTCTTATTGATATGATACCCACATTAGATGACAGCAATACCTGGTAAATGACAAGTGCTGTTGTGTTAAAATAGTTCTATCAGCATCTTGATCTAATAATAACAGCTCTCTGTTGGTGTAACTGAATCAAAGATTGATTTTCAAGAGTCAAGAGAAAAAGACAAAAATCATAGTCTTCAGAAAGTCTCCTCAAATGAGATTCCCGGAACTGAGCTTTGAAAGTCAGGTCTTTGGGGTCTTCAACCAGGACAAAGTTTTGGAAAATCACAAGGCTAAGCCTTGGTTCGACATCTTCTTATAAAAGCTGAGAATATATACCTGAATAGGGGGCCATCTGACCTCTGCACAAAGCAGCCCAACTCCATAAATGCCAAGAAAAAAAACGAGGGCTATCCCACCCATGGTTTCATTTTTGTTGCTGAAATGAACCTTTCATAAAGAAGAGGGAAACAGAAGAATAGTAATCTCAGAAATTCTATTCAATTCTTTCCTCTGTAGAACTGCTTTCACTAAATTCCACTTTGGCCTTACGGTGCTGGCGTACACTGAGCACCAATAAAAATGACCCTTTGTACACTCTAAGAAAATTGTTGAAAACAGCGCTGTCGAGAAAAGTCGTAGCTCTGACCGAGGCCCTCAGGAAAAATGTCCCTTTGTGCATATTCCTGAGCAACAGAGAAGTAAGGCCTTTCTCGTTCTGCCTGTGAGGAGATTCTAGAGAGAAGCGCATCTCTTTTCTTATCAGAATGCTCACTTTGATGGAGAGGATGTTTCCTGGAAGTCCGGGCAGAGAGGCAACATGCAGAATTCAGAGAACTGATTCCTCTTTTCCTCTTCCTGTCCCTTGGAGAGGGACCATGGCAGCCATCCCCAGAGAGCGTTAGGTGTCGCAAAAGAGAGTCCAGCCAGAAACATCACTTCTGTGACACCATTAGCCCCCAACTACTCAGCATCTATATATTTGAGAAACATTTTTTTTCCTTTTTTTTCTTTTTTAAAAATGCCAGCTCTCACAGGCAAATGTCTTCAGGCCCAGGCCTTGCTTTTCCTTTGAAAGTCATACCATTTGTTTTTTGTTTTTTGTTTTTTTAAAGATTTTATTTATTTATTTGACAGAGAGAGAGACAGCCAGTGAGAGAGGGAACACAAGCAGGGGGAGTGGGAGAGGAAGAAGCAGGCTCCCAGCAGAGCAGGGAGCCCGATGCAGGGCTCGATCCCAGGACCCTGGGATCACGCCCTGAGCCGAAGGCAGACGCTTAATGACTGAGCCACCCAGGCGCCCCTTGAGAAACATTTTTAAGGGTGAATTATCAAGGCAAACTTGAAGAAGAAATTAAGAAGCAAATGAGCTTTCTGAGAATGTGAGAAGAGAAAATGTCCATTCACTCAAAGGTGTAGGTGTGTGAAGGTGTACTGATGGGCTGATTGTGTGTGTGCGCTGGGTATACGTCTACACACACAGAATTGTATATTTTGTGTGTGGTGTGTATATATAGTTATATGTGTGTGTATGCACATACACACCACACATACACAATCAACCCGTTAGTGTACCTTCATGCACACTTGTATATATATGTGCACACACACATATAATTGTATCTGTGTATATGTAGGATTGTGTATGTGTATATGTATATATAATTATATATGATTACATGATTTTATATGTATATACATTTTATGTGTGATTGTATATGTACACATATGATGGCACGTGTCTATGTATTCATACATGATTATATATGTATGTGTATATATACTTTATATATGTTTGCATATGTTTGTATGTATAATAGACAATTTTATTTTTTAATGCATGTATCAGCAGTCTCCCACTCTATTCCTATACTTGGCTATTGCCTTGACTTACCAACCAATGAGGCAAAAATGTAACTTTGACTCCCAGTATGGGCTCAGAGAGCCGCATGAATCACTGTGAGTTTGGGATTTATCTGACCAGGGTCACGGGGAAGGAGATATATGCTAACACTGCTGGCTCCTGCCTCCCGCAGTACAGAATGTTACAGAAAGAACAGTGTAGCAGTACTGGTCCAGATGCTGGGGCGTACTACTTGGAACAGCTTTCACCCCCCCTCAGGATAAGGGTTCATTTGTCTCCTATCACTGCAGGTTCAAGATAGAGTTTGTGTCCTCCATGGCTGGGGTTCATGGACAGTTCGTATCAGCATCAGTGAGGATCTGTTGGGAACCCAGAGTCTCAGACTTCATGCCAGTCTTTCTAAAGCAGAATTTGGGGAGACAGAACATAGGAAACACGGTCTCCAGGTGATACACACCAGGATTTGGGAAGCAGAGAGAACTTAGAGGTACAAAACTGTTGTGTTGTTCTCCTGAGACTTTTCTGTTTTCCAAATTAGAGCAGGCTGTCAGAAAAATAATGCCATCTCCAAGGGAATAAAGGTGTGTGGGGGGGGTGGATTTACCTTTGTTCTGGGAATTCGGGAATTAATAAATATGTATAGCTGAAGAAGAGGAACACTGCTTAAGGAAATCTGGTATTAAGCTTCAGTAATTGCCAGAACATCTCGGGAAGTGATATCCTGCCAGAGGCAAGACTTTTCGAGTGAAGTGTTAATTCCTGCTAGATGCATTTTTAAAACATATCTGGCTCAGCTAGTCTTTAAAACAAGGCTGATGAGAATTTGGCACTTGTGAGTCGAAGAGGCCAAGGCTGAAGTTATTAATTTAAGAAACGTTCAAGAGCCTCAATTCCTCCATTTTGAGATCATATTTTACCTGGGTTGCATTTTTCCAAAACGGAACAGCCTTGTATCATCAACAGCTGAGCTCTCATCCTGAAATTGTAGGAAGGATGGCCAAAAAAGAGCATCCCGCTGTGTTTTTTATCATTGTTGTTATTGATCACTTGTGAGTAATCACCAAAAAACCTGAGCATTCTTCTGAACACGGGTTTGGAAATCCATCTGGCCGCGGCGCTCGAATGCACACGAGTCACGTGAGATACACACTTGAAGAGGGGTGGTGTGGGGAGAAGGCGACCGGCTTTGTTCTGCAGACCATGTAAAACGTTTGAACCATCACCTGTAGGACTTCCGGACTCAAGTTGGCCAGCGCCTTTGAAAGCTTAAGCTTCTCTCCTATTCCTCATCCTATTAGCATTTACATGGCACTTCTAAACCATCAGGCCTTCCTTACCGCTGTTCAGTGCGATGATAAAAAGAATTGCCCGTCTATTTTTCTGGTAAAGAATCCCAGCCAAGTGCTGTGTTTCTGAAGCAGCCACGGTGCCCGACTGTGTTGATTCGGGAGCTCTTACTTCTTTGTTGACCATCTCCACTCCGGAACCACAGCACATTTTGCACATAACATACTTTTTGGTTTTTTTTTAAAGATTTTTTATTTATTTATTCGACAGAGATAGAGACAGCCAGCGAGAGAGGGAACACAAGCAGGGGGAGTGGGAGAGGAAGAAGCAGGCTCCCAGCGGAGGAGCCTGATGTGGGGCTCGATCCCAGGACTCCGGGATCACGCCCTGAGCCGAAGGCAGATGTTTAACCACTGTGCCACCCAGGCGCCCCTGCACATAACATACTTGATTGATTCAGTCATGAAAAGAAAAAGTTTAAACATTTTATTTTTATTAAACAGATTTAAGGGGCGCCTGGGTGGCTCAGTCAGTTAAGCGTCTGCCTTCGGCTCAGGTCATGATGGATCCCCAGGTCCTGGGATCCAGTGGATGGCTCCCTGCTCGGTGAGGAGTCTGCTTCTCCCTCTCCCTCTGCCCCTCCCCCCTACTTGTGCACTCTCTCTCTCTTTCCCTCTCTCTCTCTCTCAAATAAATAAACTCTTAAAAAAAGAAACACATAAAAACCCCCACAAAACCTAGCCGCTGCTTACCTGCTTATGTCACATTGGAAGGCTTAAGATCAGAAAGCTAATTCCAGGTGGAATCATTGAAACCAAAGGGGCATAGCTGTCCGTCGCTGTTCTTCCTTGCCTGCAGACCCCAGGTCTCCGTCGGTAGGCATATTCACCATCCCTGCATGTAGCCAAGCCCACTCATGGAGAGTCGAGTTCCCTTTGGTCTAGGTTTGGATAAGGGGCCGAGTTCCGGCAAAGATGTGAGAGCAGGTCTGCTTGAGCTTGCTAGGAAATGTTTTCCCCCTGATGCAGAGGAAAGCAAGAAGAGAAAAAGCCTCTCTTGTTGCTGCCACCTTCCTATCTGCCTGGGACACGGTCCAAGACAGTGTAATACTTGCCATCCTGAGGCCATGAAGGTGCTAACCCATTGATGGTGGCCAAGCAGGATGACAGGGGGAGCCTGGGCCATGGACGCCGGTGCCCAGCCTGAAGTGGCTGACCTCCCCACAACCTGACACCTGACATCGAATACCTGTTACTTAAGCCGTGCCCGTCAGGTACTCTGCTCCCCACAGCCAAATGTGTTTCGCTGACACCGTAAATAAAGAATAATATTCACAGGCCATTACCAAAACTCTACGTGATAAATAAGAGGGGGAAAAAATCTTAAGTCGTATCGATTTTGTTTTAAGATATAGACTATGTGGAAATTAAAGTTTCATGTGATTCGTGTTAGCCCTCCAAAAGCCCTGTTGGAGTTCTGATTAAATATGAAGTGAGACTGCGTGGCTGGGAGACTCACAAAACAGACCGAATTTAAAGCCGTGCATCCCACGGACATCGCGAGCTGTGGGAAACACGTGGACGCACAAAAGCGGAGAAACGGGAGGAGATGTGCTATAGGTTACAAATGTGGTCTCATTAAGTGCCACATTCATAGTAAGAATGTTGAAGAGCAAATAAAAATACCTTTTCCTCTGAAGTTAAAATGGCAACAGCTCAGACAGATTTCTTTTTCCATTTCTGAGGTAAATCACTACTAATAATCCTTTTTAATGCAAAATGCACTAATACAATGCATTGTGTTTGTGATATTTATCCAAGGAAATAGGAAATTCTGAAGTATAACAAAGCATCAGCGCATCAAACCTTTCAGAAATCCGTGCGGCCCGTAGGGAGCCAGAGGAGGCGAACGCCATAATATTAGAGGAGGTGTTTTTGCTGCTATTATCACAAAATGACAGCTCCAGGAGGCCTGGAGAGAGAGGGAAATCGTGCTTTGCAAAGATACAAGATTGCCTTCCACTGGTTTGTGCCCACAAATAGGGTCAAGATCGTGTCACATAGAAGGTAGTGAGCAGTGATCGGTGACCGCACACAGAACAGCCTGGAGAGGAGATGTGTCTGAGGAGTCAAGGATAAATGCAGTGGTGTTTAGCTCAGCTGAATAACCTATCAGGTTCATGGGGTTTTGTTATAGGAGTAATCATTCAACTCTTTGAACTTTTATATGATACGAGGACACAACAGCTTGGAGTCAAGACAATACTAGCTCAAGGGTGGGGAAACCGAGTCCCAGTCACTACGTTGGCCGAATGACTTTGAGAAAGGCATTTAACTTCCCAAGCCTCAATCTCTTTGTCTAAGTCTTTGTCTAAGCAACGAAGGGATTGTGACGAGTCTAGATCTGTCAAATCGAATAGATGAAGTAAGCCTTGAAGGAAGTACAAGATCTCCGAACTGGAAGTGGATCTAGGAACCAGCTTTTCAAAGTTGCCGAATTCACAGAGGAAAAGGGGAGGCTCAGACAGTTGAACCCATGTGTGCAAGGATTCACAACTGGTAAGTGACAGATGGGACGATGGCCCAGCTGGGATGGCCAGCAGCCCTCCCAGTTTCCCAGGGATTGAGGGATTTCCCAGGACATGGGATTTTCAGTGCTAATGCTAAGAAAGTTCCAGGCAAACCAGGATGCCCTGGATACCTGAGGACTAGGTCACCTCATTTCCTCATGCACTGGATACTGAGGACTAGCTGTCCTTGAACTGCTTCTGTGCACTACAAAAATATTCTTCCAGTGTCACAACACTCTGGTGGCATATGGGCACTCCATAAATGACTGCCTGGGTCCCATTCCACTGTTGGCGACATTCAGCATTAGATCTTGCCCTTGAGTTTGCCTTCTTGTCTTTGAGCTCAGTTCACTCAGCAGGAACGTAGAGCTCATGGCAGAGACTCCTTCAAAGCAAAGGTGTGGGCGGATGTGACTTTGTGTCCACTCGGAGCTGGTAGCTGCCTGTCTGAGGGGCACCAAGGGGCTCAACCTCCCCTCAAGGCTTCAACCCCCTGAACCCCCCTCAACCTTTAACTATACTGGAGCAGCAATAAAAGAAAGGCACATTTTAAAAATGAAATCTGATTTCATCTATAAAAATAAGGATAAAATTAAATAAATAGTGCCTAACGCAGCCCAAAGTAAAGGACAATCAGTGTCTCCATAATTTGCTGTTAGAATTGTGAATACTGTCAAATTTGCAATTTGGCAAAATATATCAAGAATTTTAAAAATGTTTGTACTTTTTGACTCAGTAATTGCAGTTCTGGGAATCTATCCTAAGGAAAGAAGTCCAACTTTAAAAAGCCATATGCCTGGCTATATCTAGGACACTGTTTTTCATAATAGCCAAAAAGTAAAAACAACAAAAATGTTCAGCTGTAAACAAATCGGTTACATAAAATATTGATAAAATACATCAACTCAAATCAATAGTTTGTAGTCCTTTAAACTGTAGTTATAAACATTAGTAAGCATGTTAATATTTACCTTGTCATAGGAAATGCAGGATATTAGATCAAACTTAAACACAATATAATTACAGCTATAAAATGTGTACAGATATAAATTTGCAAGACAAAAGACTAAAAAGAAATACAGGATTTCTTCTCCATTTTTATAATTTTTCAAATTTTCTGAAATATGGAGATGCTACTTTTATAACATAATTCTTTTCCCTACAGTTAAATATTTTCATCATGAAATGATATGTGCTTATTATGAGAAAAATACAAAATTACAACATGTGTACCAGTTGGCTCGGACTGTCATAACAAAATACCACAGACTGGGTGGCTTACACGATAGGAACTTTATTTTCTCACAGCTCTGTGGAATACACGTCTCACATCAAGGTCCAGCAGGGTCAGTTTCTGGAGAGAGCTCTCTCCCTGGTTTGTGGACAGCCCCCTTCTCACTGTTCCCTGACAGGGTGGAGAGAAAGCTCTGGTGTCTCTTCCTCTCCTTATAAGGGCATCGACTCTATTGGATTAGGACCTCGTCCTTATAATCTCATACAACCATTATCACCTCCTCACAAGACCTGTCTACAGTCACACACTGGGGTTTAGGACTCCAATGTACAAATTTGGGGGAAACAATTCAGTCCCTACCAACACACATATAACAGGGTCAAAGTAACGTCCCTCAACCTCTCTCCCTACAGAACATCACGTGGGGTGCATCCCTGCAGATGATTTTTCCTTGTTTTTGGAAGCATTTGAAAAATAATTTAACTAATATATGCAAATACCTGTAGAAATGTCAATGAATTGTAAGATTTCCATTGCAAAAGAGTACAACTCTGCCTCTAATTTCCCTAAGCAACAGGAAGGTCTTTAAAGTTTTAGTTATGCGGCACCTGGGTGGCTTCAGTCAATTAGGTGGCTGTCTTCCATTCAGGTCATGATCCCAAGGTCCTGGGATCGAGTCCCACATTGGGCTCCCTGCTCAGCAGGGAGTCTGCTTCTCCCTCTCCCTCTGCTTGCCTTTTCCCCTACTTCTGCTTTCTCTCTGCCAAATAAATAAATAAAATCTCTAAAATAATTTTAAAATGAAGTTTTAGTTCTATTTCCTGCCATTTAACTCTACTTGTTTAAACCATACATGTATACCGCTATTTTTTATTTATTCGACTTAGCTATTACTACCAACTTCCCATTATTAGAGGTGAATACCTGCCTCCCTCATACAATTCCCTTCCCAAACTTTTCCTTCACCCTTTCCCCCATACCTAGCTAAGTAACCTATTTATTCTGATACGATTTCTAAAAGTTGTCTTCTGAAATTCTTTCTCCCCTGCCAACAGTCATCATATTGAAGAGAGATCCAATAATGCTGAGTTGTGTAGTACTAATTGATAGAACTGTAGGAAAATGCCATTGCTCCAAAATGTGCCAGGGTTTTGTAGTACTCTTGTCTGCTCAGGGAAGGGAAACTCAAAACCTGAATGATAGCCAATCAATGGTGTTAGAATAAGTAAATATCCCCATGGGGGAAAAAAATGAGCCTTGATATCTACATCACACCATATACAACATTAAATTATATTTAAATTTAAAATTTTGAGATATCTCATAGACCGAAGCATATAATTAAAATTTCTAGAAGAAAGCATGGGATAACATCTTTGCCACTTTAACTCAGGCAAAGACTTCTTAAATGGGAGAGAAGAGAATATGATACACTAGACTGTGATGAGAGACCGTGAACCAAAACATGGCTCCTAATGACAGATGTGACTTCCACTCACATTTTATTGATGCAAGTAAATCACATGGCCTTTTCTGAATTCAACAGGGCAGGAATGTTTAACCCTCCTGCAGAAGGGGTAATGCAAGGAAAGGAAAAGCCATATTTTACCAAGAGAAATGTAATCTTCCAAAAAGAAATCTAGAGTGACAAGACATAAGAATGTTACCTTTCTTAGCTTCTGCAGGCTACTGATCTGAAATAGGGTCAACTGGGAAGCAAAGCAAAGGAGACTGGAAATAAAAATGGAAGCCCAAATGGCACCTTACCAATGACAGTGTCTTCACTAACAGTCTTAGCGATGTTGAGAACTTGGAGAAAGTCAGTCAAGAGAAATTTCCAGAAAAAAAAATTATTATTAACTATTTTCTTTTTTTGTTGTTCTTTTTTGTTTGGGGAAGGGGCTCAGAGAGGGGGATGGTTAGGGGGTGGCAGAGGGGGAGGGAGACAGAATCTCAAGCAGGCTCCACACCCAGTGCGGAGGCCCATGTGGCCTCGATCTCACAACCCTGACCTGAGATCATGACCAGAGCCAAAATCAGCAGTTGGATCCTCAACCAACTGAGCCACCCAGGCGCCCCTAACTATTTTCTAGAGAAGCAAGCATTTGAACACCAAAAATACAAGAAAGATATAATATAAAAATAAAGGACAGTTCTCTAAGTTGATTATATTTACTGCTTTGAAAAAAAAAACAAACCACATTGTTTTAACCCATTTCTCCACAGAACAGTGATGGCATCATTAGCAAAGAAGTAGGATGTGAGTACATTTGGAGACCACTGTCTTGAGGGATGATGCCGCCTCCCAACAGAGGACAGAGATTCTTTTATTTTGGATTGCTCCTTCTCCTGTTTAATCACATTATTAAAATGTGCTAGTTTTTCCTTCATAAAAAATAACAGACTATGGAATGAATGCCTATCTGATTTGTAACTCCTGAGCTATTGGAATAATTTGGTTAATCTAGTCAGTGCTGTTTTAGTGGAAGAATGATCCTAAATTTTATAATCCTTCTCTTAGAATGATACCATTCAAATTGTTATTCAAGAAAAAAAAATAAAACAGATCTCAGACATTGTTGTAACTTGCTATAAACTGGTGAAATGCAATATACACATCAAAAAATACAATATGCTTACTGATGTATCTCTTATTCCTTTTTTTTTAAAGATTTATTTATTTATTTTAGAGAGCGGGAGGGGCAGAGGAAGAGAGACTCTCCAGCAGACTCCCCGCTGAGCATGGAGCTAACACGGGACTCAATTCCACAATCCTGAGATCGTGACCTGAGCCAAAACCAAGAGCTGGACACTCACCAACTGAGCCACCCAGGCGCCCCGATATATCTCTTATTTCTTGTTACATAATTCAAGAAATCATCTTTTCTTTTTCTTTCCTTTTATGTCAACACAGTTTCCTTCCGATTCTCCTTGCTTCATATGACAAAAAAAAATTGCATCCCTGATGATGCGTGTGGACCCTGGATAGATGGTGGAGAGAAGCAGCAGGGGCTTTCATGTTTCACGGTAAGCTCGTGCTATCTGGCGCGACGGTAGCCCCAGGCCACCCTTCCAACCACCTCGTGGGTCTCAGGTGGCAGAATTATATCCGATCACAGAAGGGTGCTTGGTTAGTCTGCCTCTTTAACTTCTTCCTTTCGAAATATTTCAAGAAGTGGCTATTGCAAGGGCAGCACTATGATGGATGCAAAACGTGCACAGAAAGCTGAAGAGCACGGTTTCCTTCCAGATCATGGTCAAGGTCAGCAAGTTCTTGCAGGTAACATTCTTCTGTTTTTCCTTATAATAATACATAGGCACCACATTATTAAGTTAAATAGTTACATCTTTACACTTGAATCAATATATAATATTAGCATCAAAATGTTGATCATTCACTTATTTTTAATTAAATATTGAACATCTGAGAAATTACATTTAAATAATGATGTTTCGTAATAATGGAGGGGGGATCGTTATTGCGGGATGCATTTTTTTTAACAAAGAGAACAACGACTAAACGTCAGCATTGACACTCAGCGTCCTTGAGCTGTGACTGCATAAACATTTCTATTCCCACGCAACTCCTGTATTTCTCTGTTTTAAAATGCGTCAGAAATACCAGCATATCATAATACCATATGCTCCTAGAGCATAACATCACTCGGCACAAACATGACCTTTTGTGCTCTATCACTCCTTGGCTTCAGAGGCTCCCACACTTTCTTTCCCACTTGGCATCTTACCACGATCTAAGCCCTCATTTGCTGTTTAATCTCCTCACCTGGTGTTCTCCCCTCACTTGCTCTCTCCTTCCACCCAACCACACTGGCCTCCACACTGGTCTTCGAATGCACTAGGTACACTCTTCCAGCTTCAAGGCCTTTGAGCCAGTCTCTCTCTTCTCCTTGGAATGCTCTTCTTCTAGACAGCCATGTGGCTCACTACCTCTTCTTTCAGCCCTCTGATTAAACACCACTTTATCTGAAAGCCACCCGTGATGCGTGTGTGTTTGTGTACATGCTATGGACTGAATGTTTGTGTGACCCCAGAATTCATATGTTGAAGACCTAGCCCCCAGTGTGATGGTATTTGGAGATGAGGCTTTTCGGGTGTTAGCTGAGGGTAGATGAGGTCATGAAGATAGGGTTTTGGTTGGATGGGATTCATGCTTCTCTAAGAAGAGATACCAGAGAGCTCACTTTCTTTCCATCCACCCGGGAGGACATAGCAAGAAAGTGTCCATCTGCAAAGTCAGGAACAGAGCTCTGAACAGGACCCCAGGCACACGTGCACACACACACGCACACGCCCGCACTCATTCACACACAGATATGAAAGTTTGAAGTTATGGCTGCAAACTAGCAAAGAATGACTATCTTAAACCTAAAATATGGAGAGTGTGAAAAAATTAACTGCAAACAAGGTCAAGAGTTATAGTCAGCCAGACACCCATGTTTTTAGGAATCCAGATAAGAATAAGTGATGATCGGGGCGCCTGGGTGGCGCAGTCGTTAGGCATCTGCCTTCGGCTCAGGGCGTGGTCCCGGCGTTAAGGGATGGAGCCCCACATCAGGCTCCTCTGCTAGGAGCCTGCTTCTTCCTCTCGCACTCCCACTGCTTGTGTTCCCTCTCTCGCTGGCTGTCTCTGTCAACTAAATAAATAAAATCTTTAAAAAAAAAAAAAGAATAAGTGACGATCATGAGCAAATTCCAAGAAAAATAAATAGAGATGAAAACCCTCCTTAACAAATTCTATGACTTAGACCATAATCGGACTCAACTAAAATATAAATAAAAATGATAATCTTCTAGGAAAATAGAGTTTATCAAAATTGACCTCAGAGAAAGGTAGAAAATCGACAGACACTAATTACTATGGATAAATTTGTTAAAAATATGCCTCCAGTTCCTCTCCCAAAGAAAATATCAAGATGAGTCAGTTTCATACGTGAATTCTATCAAAGTATCAATGATGCCAACACAATGCTGTTTAAGGCTTCCAAGTTTTTGTAAGAAATAGTTAAAATATTCACATGAATACTTCATGACACTATCAAAAAAGAAGAAAAAAAGTTACAGACCTTTTTTTTAACTTTTTTTTTTAAAGATTTTATTTTTTATTTATTTGAAGAGATAGAGACAGCCAGTGAGAGAGGGAACACAAGCAGGGGGAGTGGGAGAGGAAGAAGCAGGCTCCCAGCAGAAGAGCCTGACATGGGGCTGGATCCCAGAACACCGGGATCACACCCTGGGCTGAAGGCAGACACTAAACCGCTGTGCCACCCAGGTGCCCCTAGAGACCTTTTAAATAAATGAGACAGACTTGGTAGCGTGAAGTAAATAGTAAAGTAAATGACACTTCATTTTTTCTCTCCACTTTCTGTTCAAAACCAGCTCCTGATAAAGCTCATGGCTTTCTTCTTGCTAGCTACAGTTTCGGCTTAGGATTATGAAGGAGGTGGTGAAGAATACAGTAAAACTGTAAGACTACACTTGGCATTTGGCACTGGTGCTGTAAGACTTTGAAGACAGAGAAAGAGAAACGTTTTTTTTCACGGTGTGTACCAGAGCTTCTTTGATGTTCTGCCTTGGGTGATCTAATGTTTCTCCTTACTTTAGCCATTTCCTTCAACCTCTGTGTAACGTCAGTCCTCCCTTGACTGGGCCGCTTTGCCTCTCTAGGCATCTCTCTGCAGTGGAATCTCTTCTAAGCTGGCTTCTTCGCCTCCTCCCATTGAAAAGATCCCACATCCTTGGCTTGCTGCCAATGAGGGTGCAGTCTGCAAGAGTCTAAATGTAGTTCACTTGCGTGTCACTGGCTAATGTGGGCTGTTTGCTGGGGTCTCAATTCCTCTCCAGACAGCCTATCTTTCTGTTTTCACAGCTGGGGGGCCAGCTTTCTCCATAATGGGCAACCCAAGGAAAAGGAGTCAGGCGGAAGTTATATCATTTTATGATCTAGCCTTGGAAGTCACACAGCATCATTCTGTGCTCTTGATAGAGCAGACCCTTCCCACCCAGGTTCAATGGGAGGCAAAGAGACTCCTTCTTTTCCTGCAATTGGTGATGTTCTGGAAGAGCATATTACTCTGGTCTTTTTTGGAAAATACGATATGCCAAAAAGTTCTTTTTCTCTACCCAACCTGCTAGGGACACATATCACATACCCAAGTCCTTATTTAGCTTGAGGTAAAGAAAAACACCTCCGATCTTCTCTTCCATGTGGGAAGAAGAAGAAGAGAAAGAAAGAAAGAAAGAAAGAAAGAAAGAAAGAAAGAAAGAAAGAAAGAAAGAAAGAAAGAAAGAAAGAAAGAGAGAGAAAGAGAAAGAAAGAAAGAAAGAAAGAAAGAAAGAAAGAAAGAAAGAAAGAAAGAAAGAAAGAAAGAAAGAGGGAGGGAGAGATGAAGGAAGGAAGAAGGAAGGAGGGAAGGAAGGAAGGAAGGAAGGAAGGAAGGAAGGAAGGAAGGAAGGAAGGAAGAAATGGTACAAATGCCAGCAACCCTCTCCAAAAAAATTCTTTCTTCCCTTTCACTTCCAACGCAGCCCTTTTCCACCTTCAAGGTGGGACTTGGGTAAGGAGGCAAAACAGGTCTTTACTTTATCTGCAAATGCTATAGAAAGGGCCTGGCACCTGGAAGTCTGAGGATGCATAATTTTTTCACCCTTTTCCTGGGGGCAGACTGATGAAATGGAGACAGTTTCATATAAACCTCTCGTTAATCAGACAGTAGAGTCTGACATCACAGAAGAATACAGCCAAATTTAGTGAAGTTAATTTTAGAAATGCAAGGATGGGTTGATATTTAGAAATCTATTAACATAGTATTTGTGACTCGTAAAATAGAGAGTGCTTTTACATAACAACAGAAAAAACACAGAATCTCATGAGGAACAGGCTAAGGACATAAAGTGACAAGTCACACAGACGCACAAATACAAATAAGCAATGGATACACGTAGAGTCTCACTGGATAACAAAGATTATGCAAATTAGAACAAGTACTATTTTAACCTAAAAATATAATAGATAATATAGAATGTTACAGCACAGGGTTTTGTTTTTTTTTTTTTTTTTTTTTTTTGGTTTTTTTCTTTTTAATGCTCTGTCAACTTTCAGTTAAATAATGCCTTCACTTTATTATAGCTTTCAATGATTCCTTTGAAGGGAAGGAACCCTAACCCTTCTTCCAAGCCTCCATGCCAAACTCCCCCCATTGCTATATTCTGGTAGCATTTTCTACTGGTCCTCCCGGCTATCTGCAGGTAGGTCTTGCCTTTATTAATACTGTCTTTTCCTGGAAGGCAAGGACCACGTTTTATCCATCTTTTCTATCTTTAACGGCACCTAGCTTAATACTTTGTACAGCATTTATTGAGTAACAAAGACAAAAATAATGTTAGTAATAAGCCTGATATTTATTGAATTTACTATGCAGCCTGCATCGTGGAAAACACTTGATACGAACCATGTAAGCTTTGCAATCTCTTGAGATAGAGACTATTATTAATCTAATTACAGACTAGGAATCAAAGGCATAAAGAGGAGAAGTAATTTGCCTATGCAAAAACAAATCTCTGCGTTTGAACTGTGTTCTTTTCTCTAATGGACATATCGACAAATCCTGGAGGTCTCACAGAATTCTTTTGGCACATAATGATAGAGAAAAGGGGAAAGTGAGAAAAATCTCCAAAGAATAAAAATAGAGGCAAATAAATCGCATATGCATTCGGAGGAGGAACCAAGGATTGCATTCCAAAGTGATCTGACAGCAAGAATTAGAGAAACGGAAGAATGTGAATGTAGTAAATGCCTAGTTGCTATTTAAAGATTGTCATCTTAAGAAAGAAAACAATTGTTTATATGACTTTTAAAAATATTCATTAAAATAATGGAAAAAAGGAAAAACACTAATTTACACATAGATCAAACGAGTGCTGGAATCCATTTTGTCTTCTAATTCTGCTTGAATGAGCATTTAAATGGAATTTCTCTATTGTTATTGATTACAGCTTTCTGCTCCCCCACACATCCTCTTTTAAAAGCCATGTTAGTCTGATAAGAACTAGAATGTTGTGTACTTTCCTAATTCACTTGGCATTTATTCAAACCCCATAGCCTTAGGACTTTGAGGGTATTGAATTTGAGTCATTCAAAGGGCAAAAGGACATGTTTAAAGAGGTTAGTTGTGGCCTCATATACTTACTGGTTACAGTGCTTCTGTTCCTGAACAATGGAAAAACTTGACTGTTTCTGCTTAGAAGTTCATGGACCTGGAAGGCTCCAGACCATGTAAGTATTCACCAGGCTCAGATTGTACTGGAGAAATTGAAACATTGGGTCACAACTGAATGCAAACCTGACCGTCTCTGAATATAAGCATCTAGGAGTGTGTAATTCAGGGCAGAAACTTGAATTTGCAAAAGAGGAATGTTAGAAGTAATAAAAACAAGAAGAAATGAAGTGAGAACCCCAGAGCCTTCCTTGCATGCCAGAATAAAGTAGACATGTGTTACATTCTTTCCTTTTGTGGGTCCCTTCCACACCTGTTGTTGCTTTCCTGGGGAATTAGCCAAAAGTGATCCAATTTCTAAGCGTTAGTGGGGAGAAATTATTCTGTCCCAGGAACAGGAAGCCAAGGTTCACATTTTCCATCATTCTTCTTTTTTCAAAATATCTTTGATATAGGAATATTGATTCAGTATAGTGGCTCAGGGAAAGCAAAAGCTGGCTATCCTATCCGGCAGCACAGGGAAATTGGTTAATACATTAATAGATTGAATTACTAATGCATCACTTGTGACTCAGAGCTTGGTTTCTGTTTTTTGGTTTTTGTTATTTTGGGTTGTTTTTGTTTTTGTTTTGGCTGGTTGATTGATTATTGGTTGGTTAGAGATGCTGTGTTGGAGAAATGACCCTTGAGAGATGAGTTGACTGTCTCTTTTGATGATTTCCTACATAGTTGAAAATGACTGCTGTGCTGGACACATGGTCCAGACAAAGTGCAGCCTCTGATTTTAATTAAAGCCAAAAATTTTGCTGCAAAAATCATAGCTTATGTGTTACGGTTTATTGGAAGAATATTTAATGCATATGCCCATTCACCAGTTCTGCTTTGAGCACTCATGTGGCCAGCACGGAGCTTTACTAAGAGATTGGAAAGACAGTAATTATCCACAGGAAACCTGAAGGCCAGCATAGAAGATGAGACAGGAATGGTAGCTATAGATGGTCTGTTTGAGATCATTGTCACACATTCTTGACAAAATGCTGAAATCAATATCACTTGTATATGTGTTTGTATTCAAGCGGAGTAGATGGGTGATTTTTTCCCTTCTGTCACAGGGATATTGGAAAGCACAATCATTCATTCATTCCCAGTTTACAACTCAATACTGCCTCCTTCGCCAGGTCACTAACCATACCGAGCCTCAGTTTTGTATCTGTTTAATAATAATACCTACTTCCTGGGGTTGGTGTGAGAAGCAACTGGGCTAAAACATATCTTTCCAGGAATCATAATAGCATACATAGTTCCTTTCAGCTATGCAAACATATCTCTATTACTAAATCCTAGACACTGGCACAATATAAAATGTAATTCTAGCCGTCGGAGGTTCCCAGGATAGAATGAATGACACTGGGCAGTTGTGGTTGCTGCCACGCCAGGGTTTGAAGCTTGTGCTCATTTGGCTGGAATGTTGCAGAAAAGATCCAAGCATCCGATGGGTGGTTGGACCAACTGACTTTCAAGATCTCTTTTTTAATTCTACAATGTTGGCCTCTCACGCATGTCTCATCCCGTCTTCCTGGATGAAGACTTTATTTCTTCTTCTTCCCTAGAATGAGTAAAACATGAAAACAACAGCAACTTGTACTCTCGGCCCGCAAGCCCTAAAAAGGTCATGAGTCAACCCTCCTGATAGGTGCAGCCTGTGAATTTGGATGATACAGAAGAATGCAGCTCTGGTCTCCTGCCAACCTAAATAAGTTCTGCAGAGATGGTCAGTATTATGTGGCTGTCTTACTTTTGACAAGAATATCCCAGTGCCAAACCCAAGTCTCTCTGACTCTGCATCACTTTCCAGTTGTATTTGTCCACTGCCATGCAGGACTGGCTAAGGTTCAGCAATGGAAATAAGATTTCTCAGCCTGTCAACTCAACTCTGAAAATAGGTACTAGGTACTAACCAATATTTACCACAAACCTTGAGATCTCTGCCTTTAAGAGGGAGCCAAGAAATGAAGCTAGAGGGGTTAGGAAGGAGGGGAAACTGACCCCGCAGGAAGTCTGATTCAGCTTGAAGAATTTTAATTCAGCTGGAGAAATACCCTTCTTGAATTTGATTCAGCTGGAGAAATTCCCTGGTCTAGAACTTGACATTTGCTGTAATTTATTTTTCTCAAGCAGTGCTGGCAGTGGGCAATTCTAGAGTCCCTGATACCCGGTCCATTTCTCTCTTGAGTTTAATGAAATATTACTTCTCCCTAACTATCCCTGCCCCTTGTTCTCAGTAGTTAGGCAAGGCCATGAAGCTAGCTTTGGCCAATGAAATATGAGTAGAATCTGGATGGAATATTGCAGAAAAGATCCAAGCATCCGATGGGTGGTTGGACCAATTGACTTTCAAGATCTCTTTTTTAATTCTACAATGTTGGCCTCTTACGCATGTCTCATCCCGTCTTCCTGGATGAAGACTTTATTTCTTCTTCTTCCCTAGAGTGAGTAAAACATGAAAACAACAGCAACTTGTACTCTCTGCCCAAAAGCCCTAAAAAGGTCATGAGTCAACCCTCCTGATAGGTGCAGCCTGTGAATGCTTTGTGTAATTGATAGAACTTGACTTCCCAACCTGTCTCCCCCATCACAGGAATCCTTGTGATGCATGTGAGACTGTGGGGCCACAAATTGGTGTGTAACAAATAAATAGAGCAGAGCCTCACACCAACCTGCGATGGACAGACACATGGCATAAGGGAAAAATAAACATTTGTTGTCCCAAGCCACTGAAATTTGGAGGTTGCTTGTTATCCCAGCCAACCCGGTCTATCCTGACTGACACAATGCTCACATCCACCAGCATGAGTGCAACAGATCTGGTTAAAGCATTACAACAAACAGACTGCAAGAGACTTGCAATTATATATTCATTTATTCTTCCAAAGCTATAGCATAGGGTTTTATTTTTCTATAAATATTTCTTAAGTAACAAAATAATACTAGGGAAATCAAGAACCAATCTATAAAGTGTTTGATTCGTTCATTTCACAATGTGGCATCTTTATTAAAGCACTTTGTAATTAGGGGCTCCTGGGGGGCTCCGTCAGTTGAGCCTCCAACCCTTGGTTTCAGCTCAGGTCATGATCTCATGGGTTGTGGGATAGGCCCAGAGCTCCGTGTGGGGCTCGGTGCTCCCAGGGACTCTGCTTGAGGATTCTCTCCCTCTGTCCTCCCCCATGCACATGCACACACTTTCTCTCTTTCAAATAAATAAATAAATCTTTTTTTAAAATCATTTTGTATATATACATTAAACTATGAGTTTTTGCAGAACAGAGAATGAGATTTCTTCTTTTTTGCAGGTGTCCCAGGGCCTATCAGAGAACTTTTGGAAAAAAAAAAATGTTTACTGAATAATTACTACAAAAATTCTTGTCCTAGGCTATTCCTTCAGGTGCAAAATTCCTTTTATTGATATTTTCCTTATCTTAACCGTCTAATTTGATCTGATTTCATTCTTGGGTTCCTCAATGTAGGACGTTTTACTGAGGCTGTCCTCCCCATTTGAATGCACTCTTTACTTTCCTCTGATGAATTTAATACCACCTCCTCCAGAATCACTTCTAGTCATAATCTGGCCCAAGCAGTTCCCAAACCTTGTGATCTCAGGACCACCTTAGACTCTTAAAAATTACTGACAATCCAAAGACCTTTCATTTACGTAAACTGTAGTTATTTACATTTTTTGTTTACAAAATTAAAAACTGAGAAAATTTTAAAGTATATATTTATGTATTCCTTTAAAATAACAATAATAAATCCATTACATGGGAATGTAAGCATCATATTTTTTATTAAAGACTTCTATTTTTCAAATCAAAACCGTTTTTACCGAGAATGGCATTGTTTTACATATTCACAAATCTCTTTCATGTCTGGCTTAACAAAAGACAGCTGGATTTTCTTATCTGATTCTGCATTCAATTTGTTGCAATATCCCACATCATGTATCTTCCAAAGATCTCCACTGTATACTTGTGAGGATACCAGAATAGAAACAGAAAATGCCATCTTCGTCTTATTATGGAAATCGTTTTGAATTTGTGCACCCCTGAAAGGATCCTGGGGACTCTCAGGGTCCCCTTCTTTCTCCTCTGAAATGCTTTGGCATAGGGAAATTCTGTGGCAGAGTTTACCACTGTATTATTCTCCAATTGTTTTATGCATATGAGATGCAGTTTCCAACCTAAATTGTAAGTACTAAGAGGGCAGGAACAATGTATGCTTATAAAATACGGAAGAGTGCAAAGCCTGCTATAAATACGACCCCAGAACTATGACACGGGATTATCATGTATTAAAGTTCTATGATTTTTTAAATAAATGCAACATTCCAAAATAATCTAAGCTTTTAAATTTTATCTCATTCATCTTCTTCCCACCCTCAGAAACAACCAGAATAATGAATGTAGACATTTTTACAGTAAATTTTTATACTTTTAAAACAAATATGAAGTCAATGTTGATTTGTCTGAGTTTTCTTTACATAAATATTGTTCTATGCATCTTATTCCTTTTTAACTCAGAATCCTGGTTTCGAGGTCTATCCACTCTGCTTCTTATAAACCTAGGAATGCTATGTCTTTTTTCATTTTCTAGTGGTAGATGTTTAAACTGTTCCCAAATGGACACACATTCCAATAATGCTGAAATGAGTCTCTGGGTTCCTGTTTCTTCAGTTATTTGTGAGATAAGTATTCTAGATTAAACTCTTAAAAATGGGCTATCTGGCCTTTTTCTGTTGTGCCAGTTGTAGTTGCTGTAAACAGTGTGTACCCGGGCATATTTCCACCACCGGCATATGAGCGTGCCTTTGGCTTCATACTTGATAATGTCAAGTTCTAGCTACGCTTTATTGCACCCTTCTGAGCCCGGCACTGTGTTAGAGTAGAGCAGACCTTAGCAAATGCTTGTGACCGGAAGCAGCACTAACCTGAGGCTTGGGCATTTGGATGTGGATGTATTTTACAAGCTTAGCACACTGCCTCTTGCCTTGTCCTCCAGGATCCATGCGATGGGCTAGTAGGCTCTTTCTCACGCAGACGCAGCAGAGTACAAAACAAACCCAGAATCTTCTTTTGTTTTCTTCCATTCCAAGAAGTACTTTGTATTTCACATTCTTTAAGTACGGTAGCTCTGTCCTCTTTGCCCGCATCCTTAGCCAGAGCAGCCGTCCTGTCTTTGGGGTCCCCATTACCAAAGCACTGAGACAAGTGCCTCTGAAATGCTTCAGCCTGGACAGAAGCTGCCAGAATCCTCTTCTGCAAAGCCAACTTTGCAGTAGGATCCATGGTGATGCAGTGAGAGGCCACTGTCTGCATTCAATTACACTGCTGCGGGTCTCATGTGATTGTTTCAAGATCCTACAAATTACCAGATGTCGACAACCAGCTCCGATGTGTTTCCCTGTCCCCATAAGCTGAGGGAAAATGTAAAAATTGGTTATCTCCGTGATGGTGGTTACTTCAACTCTGGATCTTCTCATTGGAGGGGAGTAGTGGGTGTGTGTATGAGAAAATGTGATGAGAGCACTGTTGTAACCCAGCTTGGCTTACATACCTGTGACAGACTAAGCTTGCTACCGTGTGCACATTTTGTGTCAAGAAGTACATGCTAGAGATATCAATGGGCAGTGCGGGATGACACACACTAGCTACTCCTATGAATGTGGTAAAACTCTTGAGTCACATACCTTTGTGATTTTCTTGTAAAACAAAATCCAAATCCGCCAAGAAAAATTAAACTACAGCACGCAGGACATTTGAAAACACCATTGCTACCATTTAAAGCATCATTAATGGTCATCTTTGACACAAGAGCTGAGGTGTGAAAGTCGCTTAGTAAGACAGTTCAATGAAGACCAGAAATGGCTGGGCTGCCCCTGGCTAAGATAATCCTTGACGACTCCCCCACTTTCGTGTTTAAGGACAGAAAGTTCTGGTGCTCGTTGCCACTGAACTTCCGGTCCCTTGATTATTTCCAGGGAAAACTCAAAGTTCACAGAATTTGTGATTTGACCTGATGACTTGCATAGAGGGAGTAGTTTCTGCTATTATTAAATATTCATAGCTATTTCCCCTGGATGTTTAGTGAATGAAACAATCTCTGGATTTTTGAAATTTCTAAATTAGGTGATGATTTTTTATTTTTTCTAATTGCGCATTCTCTCTCCCCCCATGCTAGAAGTGAATATATTTATTCAGATCCCCTTTCCTCCAAACCTAGGGAAATATCTACTGGGTTTTAAATACCAAGAATGTCAGTTTTAGTCCTGTCTGCAATGACTTCCAAAGCTAAAGACTAATGATATTTGGTTTCATTATTATCTTAGAATATTTACAAATAATTTACCATTCTTTCCCAAGGCAAAATAGCATTTGTCAGGAATGAGCAAACCTGGAGTGACTCCACGTTTAAACTTCTTACTATTATTACATGAAAGTATTTTTGTATTTCAAATATATAATTGATAAAATATTAAAAATATTTTAAACTATTAACACATTGTTTAAAAATATACATTTCCTTTTGTAGCAGGAATTAGAGTCAGTGTGAAGCTTTGGTTTGTAAAGTTCATGAATTTTTTTGAATTTTGCAGTAGGCATTGATAAGAACACACCTTTTCTCAGACACTTATCTCAAACTCAGATAATCTGGGTACATAACATTTAAAAAATGCCAAAAATGGTAAACTTGTTAGAATACAATAAATAAATTTTACTTGACAAAGGCAAGCAAGAAATGAAAAGGAACAAATATATCCTCAAGCTGGGAAAAATCATTTTAAACTCTCAAATATTTATTTGATATTATCTTTCCAAGAACAATGGAGCAAAAATAATCACATTCCTTTTCCTTTACATACTTTGTTCAGAGAAACCAGATGCAGAATGAAGCTTTGCTTCCCTGCCAAACTGTCAAGTTTGTTTAATATTCAAGTTCCATATACAACATCAACAAAGGAAGCAAAATTATTGCTAGTGCTGGAGGTTCTGAATTTGAATCATTTTAAGCTGATCACTATATGTTCTGAAAATAGACATAAATCTCCATATTTTCCAGATTTTTTGAGTGTTCTTCACTGTCGTTCCAGGGGTGATGAAAAGCGGAGTGGTTTTATAAGTGTGTGTATGCAGGCATGCCTTATATATATTTCAAGTGGTATAGCTTTCCACTACTGAAATGCATTCATGTTCTTTTGGCAGAACATCTCTTCCAAAGAAATATTTAAAGGTCCCCCAAAAGACTTTCCTGTTCATGACAATTATGGTCACATTCTAAATCATGAACACTAACACTTACTAATTGCTTACTGTGCGCTCGGCACCAAACCAAGCACTTTACCTACATTACCCATTGAGCTTCAAGACCACTCTTTATTTTTTTTATTTTTTTTTAAGATTTTATTTATTTATTTGACAGAGAGAGAGGCAGCAAGAGAGGGAACACAAGCAGGGGAATGGGAGAGGGAGAAGCAGGCTCCCAGCGGAGGAGCCTGATGTGGGGCTTGATCCCAGAACGCCGGGATCACACCCTGAGCCGAAGGCAGATGCTTAACGACTGAGCCACCCAGGCGTCCCTACATTACCCATTAAGCTCACGACCACTCTTTAATGTAAATGATACTTTCATCCTCATTCTACATATGAAGAAACTGAGGCATAGAGAGATTAAGTAATTTGATTGATTTCATATGAATCATGCATTGAGTACTCTTTACTTCCCTCCACTAGCACAATGGTAAAAGGCTATATTTTATATGTTCACAATTTTTATCCCTGCCCCGTTGTGGCCATGCTTCCCTCTAGATGGTGTATGTTGAACTGCTCTCATGACTTTCAGCTTAGCCGTGTGATTGCCTTTGGCCAATGGTACATGAGTCAAAGTTTTAATGCCACGTTCCAAGCAGAGACTTTCAGGGGACTTTTGTGATTTGACAATGTGTCTCTTGTGTTCCTGTTCTCTATAAAACAATATGTCCTAGGTACAAGTTCCTCCTTCACCCTGGATGCTGCAATGAGAGGACATGGAGCCCTAACCGAACCAGCATTGCCAAGCAGAACAGTGGCTAACCCAGAGCACTCAGACAACCTAACTGGAAAATAAATCTACATTGCAAGCCACTGAATTAATGTGATTGGTGGTTACAGCAACAAAAACTGACTGAAAAATAAGGGTGGAAGAGGAAAAAAAGCTGTAATAAGCTCACAACAATAAAAGCACCAGAGAGAGGCCATCTGTGGATCGAAGGACTTAAAACTTTCTGGAAGGCGGAAAGTTGCTGAAAGAGTGTTTACTTGCACAGTTTAGGTGGAACCATAGCTTCCAAAATGTGAGGGGTTGCTATAACCAGGCTGGTAAGCAACCTGCTTTGCAGAACCTGGTAGAAAACTTGGACCCCCTAGATACCAAAGTTTCTCAAAGTTTGTGAGCTACTAACCTCCCCTTCCAGTACTCACACTAAATGTAAGCTCACTTGGTTAAGAAGCCTCATTTAGTACACCATGCTCAAGATTAGCTACTGGCCAATTCTTGGCTACCAAGACAGACTAGAGTAAACCCTGCAGAAGAAGCAAGAAAAAGACCAATGTTGTCATGGATAAGTCCTACCCTTGGAGGAAAGAGAGATTATTCATGGATAGAAGAGAAACGTAATATAACTCTAGTTAGTATCCACAGAGATATTGGAGGAAAGGCTACATTTATAAAAATAAAATATAAAAAAAGTGTTGAGGAAAAAGAAAAATCAGACAACAATACAAAGTCTTGGAAATCCAAACTGTTGTTCCCAATATTGGTGATGCTGGGTTTGATTATTTGATGAGCTGGTAAGCACTGGATATATGTAATAGGAAGATATATCTTCCCTGATATAATTATGAATGGGGTGGCATTTTGAGACTATGAATATCCTCACAATCACCTTCCATCCAGTGAGTGGTTTTAGCATCCATAGACAATCCTTGACTGAATCAATTGACATATGGAGAGTAGCAAAACATTGTTTTCAAATCTTATTCTTTTTATATTTATTGTCTGGCATTCTCTCTCTCTTTCTTTTCAGGTATCATTAAGGACTCACAGATCTTTATTGCTTTTTAGTCACATTGTTATCCATTATTATTTTTTAAAGATTTATTTATTTGAGAGAGAGAAAGAGATGAGAGAGAGAGAGAAAGCAGTGCAAGTTGGGGGAGGGACAGAGGGTGAGGGTAAGGGATAAGCAGACTCCACACTGAGCCCAGAGTCCCACAAGGGGCTCGATCTCACAACCTTGAGATCATGACCTGAGCCAAAATCAAGAGTCGGATGCTTAACCAACTGAGCCACCCAAGTGCCCCTCCATTATTTATTTATTTATTGTACTTTAGATACTCATTTTTTCCTAATCTGACCTCAAGGAGCCCCTACAAGCTGACTTCTATGATTCATTTGTCTTTAGGTTGATATAACATATTAAATGGCTAGAAAAATAAATGAAAAATACAGAAATCTATGTACATTATTGCAAGAAAAGAGCACTGAAAAGAGAGATTAAATGCTTCCAGACTAAGAAACAAAAACAAATAAATGAGCAAGAAACCAAATTTCCCATCAAATAATGGGAAATAGGCATTTTATCAATAATATTTGAAGAAATTGTCTGAGGGAAAAATGATTTTCAATCTTAAATTCTTTATCTACCCAACTATGAATAAAGTATAAAGGAAAATATAGACATTCAGCATTCAAGACTCAGAAGATTTTTCCTTAAAACACCCTTTTTCAAGAAGCTCTATGGGGTCATATGTCAGCAAAATCATAGAGGAAGTCAAAAAGAAGGAAGATGGGATCTGGGAAATAATAGCTCCAATGCCGCAAAGACAAGAAATATCACCATGTCACTTGTGCCACCGGCAGGGAGGACAACGTGTCCAGCATGGAGTTGGGAGCTAGAGGTTTCCCATGGGCAGAAATCTAGGGAAAGGGAATGTGTCAGTCAGCTGGGGCTGCGCTAACAAAACACCACAGACTTTGTTACTTCACATAAATTTCTTTTCTCATGCCCTAGAGTCTAGATATAATGGATCAAGCTGACAGCAAATTTGGTTTCTGGTGAGGGCACTCTTTCTGATTTTGTAGATAATTGCCTTCTTACTATAGACCTCATATGGCCTCTTCTCTGTGGGTGTGTGGAGAGAGAAATCTCTGGTATCTCTTCCTCTTCTTATAAGGAACCATGGCACCACCCTTACGATCTAATTTAACATTTATCACCTTCTTATAGGCCCTATCTCAAAATACAGTCACACTGGAAATGAGGGGCTTCAACATATGAATTTTGGAGGACACAATTCAGCCCAGAATAGAAAGATTTTAAAGATTTGATACTCTTGGGCAAGGTTATTATAATAATAATATCAGCTAAAACATATTAAGAGCCCCACACGTGCCAGATACTGAACTAACAGCTATATAAGCATTAGCACATTCAATCCTATGAAGTCAGTGACTACTGTCATTATTGTATTCATTTTACAAATAATTGAGAAATAAAAAGTTAAACAAATAGCCCAAGGTTACATAGGTAGTATCTGAGAGTTTAACCCAGGCAGCTTGATCCCTATGTGCTCTTAATGATGTTATATTGAAAGATCTCTAGAACACATCAGAACGTAGTAAAGGCAGATAATACAAAATCAATTAGAAAATCTTCCCCCAGAAAGCCCAAAAAAGAAATGTAATCATAGTACATTATCTAGTTCCACAGTGAATAACATGTATACAATCTTCATAATTAAAATACTATTTATGGAATTTCAAATTTTGGAGTGAGGTTATAGACATAACATGGAAGGCTTAAATATGTTTATATAACAAGGTATAAATTTGATCACCCTTGGCAATTTAAAAGCAGAATACAGAGCACAGATGGTGAGATATGGAAGGTTTAGATCAATTTAAGAGAAGGGCAAGGATGTTAATAGTGTCATCTTGGAGTGTAATGTCCAGAGAGAATTTCTAATCTTGATGAAATGGAAAATAAAAATATAATTCTTGTTAAGAGTTGAATTTTGTCCCCCCTCCCCACCCTCAGGACCTTAGACTGTGACCTTATTTGGAGATAGGGTTTTTACAGAGATAATTAAATTAAAATGGGACCATTGGGATGGACCTAATCCAATATGACCAGTCCTTATAAAAGAGGATTATTTCAACACAAAGACAGATATGCATAGAGGGAAGATAATGTGAAAAAAACACAGGGAGAAGAGGGCCACCTCTAAGCCGAAGAGTCATGCCTGGAACAGATCCTTCCCTCACAGTCCGCGGGAGGAACCAGCCTTGCCAACACCTTGATTTTGGACTTCTAGTCCCCAGAACTCCAGACAATACATTGCTGTTGTTTAAGTCATCCAGTCTGTGGTACTTTGTTATGGAAGTCCTACCAAACCAATGCAACTACACCGCTTAAAGTTACACGTTTATCCAACACAGATTGGGAATCGTTCTAGTCCCCCACTGGGAAAAGGAAGGAGGAAGAGAGAGTGCTTCACATACACTTGATCCTTTCTCTCAAAGCAAAAAGCAAAGAGAGAACTTCTAAAATTGATAAAGAAGCAGCATTAAATACATATTTGGAGATGGGAGTAACTTTCTCAATTATTAGAAACAGACTCTATAAATTTCCTTTAGAGACAGAACTGGGGGTGGAAAAGAATGGGGCAAGGTATGGTTGCTTTTCTTCAAAAGTCTTTCTACATGAATATACTTTTAAATCATGGCATACATTCTTTAATTTTTAAAATGAATCAAGAACAATATGCACTTCAGGGTTTGGGGGAGGAGTCATAAAGCTCTTTAAAATGCGCAGTTAGTATTACGGTTGAATGTTTTAGATATAGTGAATCATAGTAAGACTTCTGCCTAAACCCAAGCTGGTAATAAGGTGCTCTTCGGGCAGAATAGAATAAAATAATCTTGAGAGATGCGCATAGGAATTAGATGCAGTATTATATAAGGTAAGATGGCATGAGGAGCCAATTTCATTTTATCCCATTCTACGATTTAATCATACATAATTCAACTTCCCACCCATAGTAAGAATGCAGCCTGAAGGATTAATGGGGTCAATGTTCAGAGATTAATGGAACCATGTCAAAAGGACACAGGAACTGGCTGGCAGGGGCTCTTACTGGCCAAATGGAGGAATAGAGGAACATCGAACAGAATGACAGTGATGGATTACAACACACAAAATTTTTAAAAATCTGCTAAGTCCATTGTTATAATCAGAAAGAGGGAGGGTAGAGAGAGAAAAGGAGAAGAATGTTTTCCTTTGCAGAAGAATATGAAAAGGCTTATTTTGCTCTTAAATAGGAAGACTGAGCATTTATAAAGATGTCAATTCCTCAGGTCTTCATTATGTGAATCTACGAAAAGAATGTGATTCAATACACATAGCTACATCAATTCATGAAGGATTTAGGAGCATGATGTTGAGGTTTATTGAGAAAACTAAGCTGATAAGAATAGCTTGAAGAATTCTAAAAAGTGAGTGAGTGAGGGGGGTACCTGGTACTAATCTTTATTAAAATGAATTAGAAAACTGTAGAAATTAAAATTTAGATATTTTTACAAGAATACACAGGGTAATCAGCAAAACAGAATTGAGTATAGAAGCACATCTGGGATTTTATATGTTTAAATTTGCATTTAAATCAGTGGGAAAAAATAAGTTTGGTGAGGGGAGCTGGGACAATGTCTAGCTATTTAGGATTTAAAAAAAGGAGAAAAAGAAGCTGGATTCCCTACCTCATTTGTCATTTCTAAATAAACTCCAAATCATTCTAAGATTTAAAAGTTAAAAAGTAAGCAGATAAATCATAAAAAATAATGGAATAAAATATCAGTACATATATCAAAAGAATGAGTGCAGGAATTTACTGACAATTTTTTGCAAGTAATAGGGAATAACTGGTAGCTGAAGCAATAAGACTGTGAAAACCTAGAATCACTGGGGGGGCTTGGAAAATGAGCACGAGCAAAGGAAGAGCAGGCAGACAAAGCACAACCTCATTCACTCTGTGCAACCAGCCTGTTTGGTCACCATGGCCACCACCCTGAGACCCACCGCCCTGCAGGCACCAAGCATGCCCTCCCCCATGGACACCACTGCCACAATGACTCCCGGCTACAAACGTTACTATGCCTGCTGCTTCCCCAGATTTATGCGTTTTCTTCACTGGGTTCTGATGCAAAATCCTGGGCCAAACACTCAAATCGACCGAACCTACATTAAGGTGATGCCTTGAGGATAGCGACATAGATCATTTCCAACTTCAGTCCCCGTCCTAAAACCAACTTGCAACTCTCCATAAAGGAGACACTCTTGTGAAAAGCCCAAACCCTAGGGCGGTGGAGGGAGGCTGAGTCCCCCACCCCCACTACCGAGATGAAGAAGGACTGCATTAGAAGGGTAAGAGGACCCATTTCACGTTGACTCTGCTGCAGATGAGAAATGGAAGCAATTCATCTTCTGAGGCAGCACTCACCCAGAAGGCTGACAGGAGCCCGCCTGAGTGCCAGAAGGTCATTAACACGCCCCGTGCCAAAGGTGAAAACCAAGTGCCTTCTGGGCTGTGGAAGAGGGACTGCCGTGCATGCAGGCAAGTGGGAAATACAGCACAGGTCTGAGATACCTGGGAACCAAACAGTGAGTGCACTGATTCCAGACTGGGAAAAACAGGATCTTGAAATTGAACTTTTACCTGAGATTATGTCTCATAAGTGTTTTACTGCTGAGCTAGAATAGGTGTTTGTGAAGGAATAGAGATCTGTGAGCTAACTGAAAAACGTATTGCTCAACATTTCTGATTTGTGACAACTGTGGTCCTGAGACTTCTCCATTCCGTTTGGCCCTTTTCATTCTTGCTTTGTACTGGTCATCTTACCTTCTGGAAACAGGGCACGATCTTGTTTCACCTCGTGACTCTGTTGCCATGTCTTACCTAGAGGCTGTTCCCAGGATGTATCTACTGAATGCTTGAGATGAAGACAACATAACAAGACTAAAGGCCTTCTCCATGTACACATGTTTGTACAAGAGTTGACTCAAAGGCAGGGAACCGAGTCTGCATTGACTGCCAGAACTGATTTAGCTAGTTGAGCTGACCTGAGGGGATTTTGTCTCTCTTCCTCACTATACTATTTATATACCAGAAAGCTGCTCTTCATTTAAAAAAAAAAAAAAAAAAAAAGACTCCTCAGTTAAAAAACTATTCCTCAGCTGAGGATGTGAGTGAATTCATTCCCCTGCTAGAATCTCTAAAACCATTAGATTTTTAAAACAAGTATAACTTGGAATCAGTGCAAGTCTTTTACATAAAGTTTGGTTAAATCAACACCTCATTAGTTGCAAATCTTAACTTATCGATGTGATTATGAAATACCTAAAGTGTTAGTTAGTCATGATGACCATAAATGAATGCCTTCTCTATAATCTGTTGAATCAAAATCATGTCCTCATGATTCACCAGCCAGATGACGCTTGCAGCAAGCCAAATTTTGCTTTGGCCTTAATAAGAGATAATTATAATTTAGTAAAAACATCTGATAATTTAAACAAGCTGAACACCACCGGCAAACACACGAGACCCTAGTGCACAGTCCTTTTTCCAAAACATCAGATTGAGAAGATGATAAATATGGAGCATACAATACAAACTACTTCATCATGTAGCTTACAGATGTGTATCATACAACCCACATTTACAAACAGCCCACAGAAAACATTTTCTATGTCCTGTGTTATTAAGAGAGCTTTCAAAAAATACTTTTAGAATACATTAGAAACAAAGGAATTCCAAACAGAGTCCAAATATCAATAGATTCCAGCTGCTTTATTTTGATGGCTAATATATCAGTGGTAGTACGTTCCAGCAGTTACAGCAGGATTCTGAATTCCGACTTGGGTTGTATGCCAAGTCATTCCTTTGATTTGGAGTGTCATCTGGGACAAGTCACTCACCTCTCATGGGCTTCATTATTATTTCAGGATTTCTGATGTTTATTAGCATCTTGACGATGTTAGAACTACAAGGAAGTCTTTCACAGCCCTGGAGATGAGCCCTTCCCCTGCTTTGTATATTGGCTCTTTCACATACAACTTTTATTGGACGTCAGTGTTTAATGAATGTTGGATTGTTAGAACAGGAAGAGGTTTTGGAGATAAGAAAGTTCAGGACAGTCATGTCACAGACTACAGAATTCTCCTACTAAAAGAAAGAAGTAAAGTGATAAGACTAAGTATTCTAGAGGCAGAGAGCCTAAAGAGGAAACCAGCTTCCCTAACTCTTCCCCATACATCCCTATGCATCTCGGAATTGGTAGAGAGTATATCCAAATTAATGCTGGAATAGGAATATAAGCCACTCACTCCCTTCACATGCCTGGTAGAGTAGTTGACTTAGACACAACTGGTCAACTCAATCAGGTGAAATAAATTCTGTATCTAGCACACGGTATTCCTGGAATCTTAGACAATCATTTTAGCTCACTGAATCTAAGTGTCTTCCTTTATAAAGTAGTTATGACAGTGCCTAATTCAAATACTAGGAAATGAGTTAATGCATATCAGAAGATTCACTGAAATATGGCAGAAGGGGTGAAATAATTCGTGCCATTATTTTCTCTCTCTTTCTCTTTTTAACTCACCATTTCTTCCTGCCTCTAAACACTTCTCTCTGTTTTTCCCAAAATCCTCTTGTCAATAAAGCTTCAAAAGGCTGCACTGATGCAAAATTGTCTTTCATGACTACCTCCACTCTCTCCTCGTCAGTTCAACGGAAGTGTTCATTTAAAGTCTGCAGTTGAGCTCAGGGGAAGTAAGGTCAATATTTGAGATAAATAGGTCCAAAAAGATCATGAAACAGGTGTGAATCAGGAGGCAACGTACGCCCCAAAGATTCCTGGACAGATGGAATGATGAACTCAAGGAGTAGCAGGCCAGGAGAGTTAATGGCAAGGTCATCTTCTTGAATCCCAGGGAAAGAGAGCTCACTGCAAGTGCAGATGACCTCCATTTAAAGGGGCAAGATCAAAACAGAGCAAGCTGAAAGACCTTTGAAGGTCAGAATTCTGTGTACCTTATTAACCTTGCCCACTGTATGTATTCATGAAGGTGAGCTGCACAGAATATAAAGACTACTTAATATACGGGATCCACAAGAGCTCTGTTTTCTTTTTCTCTACCCCTTCATCCACTCCTTCAATAAACATTCATTATGATGTGCCAGCATATAATTTGAAGGACTAAAAATGATACGGAAAAAACATGAGACAACAGAGATCCCTTTCTTCCTAACCTTATTTTTAATGTATTTATTCCATTTTTGTTCCTAATCTTTTTATGCATGCCTTGAATTGTCAGAAAAGATGATCTTGTGGTTGCCTGTGGACCTGCCCTGTTGGCATACACATGAGGATAGGATTCCAGGGTGGGGGGTACAGTGAAAACCACAAAATCTAGGGATGGGGAAAGCAGCTGTTACCACAAGACCTAGGATGACATAGGACAGATCCAACCTGACTCTTACCATTCAGAGGTACAGTTTCCCAAAGCCCCTGTTGATGGGGTGGGATATCACTGGAATTATACTTTGGGAGCCTCTGGGAACAAATAGGTGGGGGGAAAAATACAGGGTATTCTTCCAGAAGCTAGTGTGTACCCAAGTAGCTGAAAACCTAGGCAACTATGGCACTTTTTTTTTTTTAAAGACCATTTGTTTACTGCAGCTCATGTCTTAGCTCTCAACTGAGTGGAGGCCCTCCTCTCCTGCCCAATCTACCTCATGGATCTTCTCCTCTGTAAAGTGCAGCTCTACCTCCAATTCCTGAGGAAGTCTTCCTCCCGGATCATTCTGCTCCGTAGTGATCCCATGCTCCCCTAAACTCCAAGAGCCCTTACTTTGTTTATGTATCTAAGTGACAATAGCTAATATTTAAGGAGTGCTTACTATGAGCTACTACATTTTGTATTCCATGCACCTTGCCTTCTCTAATTTTCAGAACAACACTATGAAGCCGACACCATTTTCACCCTCACTTTACAGATTAGGAAGCTCCAGAGTCCATGCTGTCACTAACAACATTCTACACTGCCTCTCACTAGAAGAAAATTTAAGAAAAACCCTATTGACCTGCAGTCCAGATACTCATAGTCTTAATAACACAGACAATTGCTTTCCAGTTTGGGTATATTTTTTGTTTTCTCTCTATATACAGGCAGGTCATTAAATTCCCTCATGCTACACTTAGCTGTCCAAAGAAAATGCAGTTTTGTTTATTTCATAGAACTGCCCTGATCTCTTTCAATAGTCCCCAACTCACTGAACAATAAAAAAGTTAGACTTGCCAGTGTGTAGTATTTCAATGTCTTCTGTCTTATCTGTGTCTTTTGGTCTTTTCCCCTGTCCTCTCCAGATGACGTCTGACTGTGTGGGGGAGTTGGGGTTAAGGTTACATGTGGCAGGGAGTGAAAGGTAGAAATAGATCTTGCTCCCACTGGCCTTCTCTGGGTCCTGTCTGAAGGATACTGTGCAGCTGCTGGTCTAGCTTGCTCTCTGGAATGGTGAGCACTGGGAGGTAACTGATCGGGACTGGCCTTTGAAGTCTTTTTTGGCAGCCACTGATAGATTCTGTGGTCCTGGCCAATTGATTGTCCACTTGCAAATTCTTACAAGTGGAAACTTCTTTGTCCTTAACCTAGGCTCTTATTGGCCTGCAGTCTATATCTCTCTGCACCTTCTCACCAGGGAGTCAGTAAATTTTAAGTTCCATGACTTCTCTGCATAGGCCATGAAGAAATCAGCAGCCCTATCTCAGGCTCAGAGGCGACCATCTCCTGCCACCAACCCTGAATAGTTCCTGTGCCATACTTCACATGGCCATTAGGGGCTTCTCCTGGAGGCATTATTTTATTACTTGACTTTTCTGCCCTACCTCTGTCCCTCTTCTTACATGATGCTCAAGAAAAGGGTTGAATTTTCCCCACCTTGCCTCTTGTCTGACAGGGATTTTTCCTCGTCTTAATTATAGACAAGGTACAGACAGAGAAAAGTACTAGGAAACACAAATTGGGAGGCATTTTAAATGCAAAACTGAAATCATACTACAGCACATACCATCCCTAACACTCATTTGGCATCTATTATAACGGATTATACTTCTTGGAATTCACTGAGCACATAATCTGGACATGAATTTATTAGATGGGATTTGTCAAACGATTTTCTTATCCAGAATCCAAGATAAGGAGTGTTTGAGGCTTTTCATTTAGTTATTTCCTTTAACTTGATCACTAGAATTCATATCAGCAATGTTAGTTCTACATGAAAAAATGAAACAGAGAGCTGATCATGATATTTAGACAGGATCCTTAACTTAAAACATAGGCTTGGATAGCTTTTAAAAAGAAGAGAAACAGGGAAGGGATAAAAGAGCTGATTGCCTATGATCCAAGTAAATATTCCCTGACCAAATATATATATATAATTTCCAAACAATGCCTTGAGACAGTTATCGAGTCTAATGTGAAAGAAGAATGCCCAAAAGGAAGACATGAGTGGAAAGTATGGGAATTCTGTTCCTCTCATACAAGATTTGTGATGGAAAACACAAAGAACCCAATGGCTATGATTTAGGGACGTGGCTACAAATAGGCTCGGGCCAGGCATGCGTGTCAGTGGTGATGTAGAGCATCTGACCGCCACCAAGGAGATATATCAAATAATGGAAGGTTCCCAAGGAAGTGTTCTGTCTCTGCAGGCCAATATAAAATTTGAACTCTGTTAAACTCTTTTCTAAAAACAAAACCCTTGTAAAGGTCCTTCAGGACACTCCACAAGTTTTGGTTAGCTGTTTATATCAAATATAAATTTGCTCAAAATAAATGTCTACCTCCCTGTCCTTACTCTTAAGTGTAATGGTTCCACCTGTGATCTGCCAGGACCCTCTCATCTCAACCTTGAAACCACCTTCTCTTTCAGAAAGTCTTCATGTTCGGCCCCACTATCTGCTGAGGAGGTACATGTAGCGAACCTCGTCGGTGTCAATTTGTGAACATCTAGTAAGTTAATTTGACCTTTGAGGGGATGCTGAATCATAACTATTCTAAACACTGTGCTCAGTGCCAATTGGTGGCTCGCAGCAGTCGGGCATATATGAACCTCGTCTTCAGCTGAGCTTTCATCAGGAAAACTCACAAAAGCCTAGTTTGCTTTAGAAGCTGCCGGATGAAGAAGGGGATCAGAGAGTTAGAGAAACGTTACTCCTTCTTCTCAAACTGAAAGAAGATTAAAAAGGGTCAAGTCAGTGCAGAGAGAAAATAATCAAGGAATATGTTTTAAACAAGGATGCCATTCAAAACCTGTCTATTGATTAATGCCTTGTGATTGTTCTTCATTACTTCCTTAGTTCATTTTAAGTTATTGTATTAATCCAAGACAGGAATAAAAGGTTGATTTCAGTTGGACCAGACTGAAAATTGATATGGTTCATCCCACAGTACTCCTTCTTTTTCTTTCCAGAAAATTCTCCCTCAAAGCAACCATTCTTCTTTCTTGCTTTTTTCCCCATTTTTAAATGGAATCATACAGTAAACCAGGTGGAACAAATCCAGCTCGTTTTTTTATCTTTAAGGTTTTCTTGTCCATCTAGATCCTTTGGAATTATACATAAGTTTTAAAAATCAATATATCAATTTCTACAGGGACTGCTGGGATTTTTTTTTTGGAATTATGTTAAATCAAACTGACACTGTTGTAATATTTAACTCCTCATTAGTTTATTTCTCTCAGTAATATTTTATAGTTTTCCCTGTAGAAATGTAACATCTCTCGTTGTATTTTTCCTAGAATCCGTTTTTTTTTTGCTATAGTAAATGGTTTTGCTTTCAAACTTTCATTTTCCAGTTGATTATTGATAATATATAGGAACACATGTTTTCTATTGAACTTGTAGCCTAGAACCTTGTGAAGTTCACTTATTGTAGAATTTTGTTAGAGAATTACTTTCAACGATTTTATACATATACAACTATGTAGTCTGCAAATAAATACAATTTTATTTCATCCTCTTTAATTTCTGTGCCTATTACTTCTTTTACTTTCTTTATTAAACTGGCTAGTACCTCTAGCCCAATTTTAACACAACCAGTGAAAGTAAACACCTTTGACTTGTTCAAGATCTTAGGGAAAACCATGTTCAGTATTTCCATATTAAGTGTGATACTAGCTGTAAGTTTTGTAAGTACACCTTATCAGAATAAGGGTGTTCCCATGTATTTACACTGTACTGAGAATTTTTCATCATAAATGGTATTGAAATTTGTCAAATATTTTGCATTTATTGAACTGAACATTTATCCTCATTTATTCTGGTGTATGTGGGAATATGTGTGTGTTCTGATTTGAACCAATTCGTTCTGGAACATTAAAAAGAAATACCTTGCAGGGGCACCTGGGTGGCTCAGTCGTTAAGCATCTGCCTTCAGCTCAGGGCATGATCCCAGAGTTCTGGGATTGAGCCCCACATCAGGCTCCTCCACTGAGAGCCTGCTTCTTCCTCTCCCACTCCCCCTGCCTGTGTTCCCTCTCTCGCTGGCTGTCTCTCTCTCTCTGTCAAATAAATAAATAAAATCTTTTAAATAAATAAATAAATAAATAAATAAATAAATAAATAAAAAGAAGTACCTTGCAAAAAACCAAAACAACAAAAAAATCTTTCACGGATGGAATCAATTTCACTTGTTCATAAGGCAGTACCCTTTTTATATGTTGCTGGGTTTTTAAGGGATTTTTGCATCTATGCTCATAGGTTGTTGACCGGTAATGTTCTTTTCTTATATATTCTACTCAGGGTTTAGTGTCAGGATTATTCTGGTCTCACAGATGAAAAGCATTTCCACTTCTAGCTCTGAAAATGTTTATTGGTGATGTTTTATTATTTTTTCACTTTTTTTATAATTTTCTTTTTTCATTTTTTTTTTAAGATTTTATTTATTTGACAGAGAAACAGCGAGAGAGGGAACACAAGCAGGGGGAGTGGGAGAGGGAGAAGAAAGTTCCCGCTGAGTAGGGAGCCCGATGTAGGGCTAGATCCCAGGACCTGGGGATCATGACCTGAGTCGAAGGCAGATACTTAATGACTGAGCCACCCAGGTGCCCCATATTTTTTTTTTTCTTTAAGTGTTGGGTAGAGACTTCACTAACAAGGTTACCTGGACCTGGAGAAGAGATTCAATGAATGAATTGCTCTTTGCAAATGCAATATCTTTACAACATATAACTCTATTCAAAGTTTCCATTTCTTTTAGTGTTAGGTTGCTAAAATGGATCCAAAGAATTTTCTCATTTAATCTAATCATTGAGGTTATAGTCATGAAGTTATTCGTAATCACTCCTTATAATCCTTTAAAAATCGGAACCATCTATAATCGTTCTTCCATTCTAGAAAATGGTATTTATGTTCTCACTCTCTTCCTCTTTCTTTCTTGATCACTTCTACTGGAGGTTTATCAATACTATTCTTTTCAAAGACTCAGCTTTATTTTTGTTGTTTTTAATTTTCTCTATTGTTCATCTCTATTTTTATTTAAGCATAACGCTTTTTGCTCTTATTATTTTCTTCTTTCTACTTATTTGCATTTAACTTGTTTTTTTTCTAGACCGCTGAAGTAGAAGCACAGGTCACTGATTTTGGATTTATATTCTTTTCTAATATACGTACTTAAAGTTACAAACTTTTTACCAAGCACTGGTTTAACTATATGCAACAAATTATAAAATGTGTTTTCATTACCATCCATCTAAAATATTTTTCTAATTCTTCTTAAGATTTTTTCTTTGACCCATGGATTATTTAGAAGTATGGTTTTTAATTTCCAAGTATTTGGGAACTTTCTAGTTCTCTTTTTGTTACTGATTTTTAATTTAATTTCATTGCTTCCAGAATACATATCTGCATGTTTCAATTCTTTGATATTTGAGATTTGCCTTATGACCCAGCATAAGTTTACTTTGGTTCATGTTCCATGAGTGAATGAAAAGACTGTGGATTCTGGATGTCAAGTGTTCTACTAATGTCAATTAGGTCAATTTGGTTAAAAGTGCTATTTGACCAAGATTTTTTTGCCTGCCTATTATTGAGTTATGAATATTTCAAGTAGGACTGTGAATTTGCATACTTCTCCTTTAGTTCTATCAAATATTGACTTATTTATTACAAAAATGTGTTATCAGATTCATACATGCTTAGAATTCTTGTATTTTCCTGGTGTATTTCCCTTTTATCATTACAGAAGTCACTTTTTATGATAGTACTACTCATTCAAAGTCTATTTTGCCTAATATTAAAATAGCTTTCTTATGATTATGTTTCCATGGTTTATCTTTTTCCATAATTTACCTTCAATGTGAATGTCTTTACATTTAAAATGTTCCTGTTATAGAGAGCATATTTCTGGGTATTTTTAAATCCAGCCCCAGAATCTATGTCTTCTAATTGAGGTGCTTGCTCATTTACATTTCATGTGTTCTTCACCTTACAATTTATTTGTTCATTATCTTTCACACTTATTCTCAGTTCCTTTCTTCCTCCACCCCCATTTTGATTAAAGATTAGTCATATATTCGTTTGTATTGGTTTGTTTTAGCTTTATTGGTTGTGCTAATTTTAATGGTTTTTCTAGATATTGCAGTATACATCTTACGTTGTTACCCCATTCTACCTTAATTATAACACCCGTATGTTATTTAAGACCCTCAGACAGGATCTTTTCCTTGACTCCATTCTTTCTGGCATTATTGTCCTATATTTTATTTCTATGCCTTTTTAAAACTCCACAGCACTTCATTATTTTACTTTTAAACAATCAGTGGTCTATTTTAAAAGTTTAACTATTTACCAACATTTTTGCCATTTCTGATGCTTTTCATTTCTTCCTGGAGATCTAGGTTTTCTTCTGGTGCTATGTACCTTTATTCTAGTTATCTTCCTTTAGCATTTCTTGTAATGCACATCTCCTGGTAAGAAATTGTCTTAGTTTTTTTAGTCTGAAAATGTTTCCATTTTACCTACCTTCGTTAGATGTAGAATTACGGGTTAACGATTTTTTTTTTTCTGTGTACTGTCTTCCGGCTTCCGTCGTTTCCTGTCAGAAGTCAGCCGACATTCTTATTGTGTTCATCGAAATATGATGTCACTTTTTGTTGTAGATAATTTTATAATTTTTCTCTTTTTCTTCAGTTTTCAGGAGTTTTGCTTTGACATGGCTAGTTGTAGTCTCTATACTTATTCTGACTTTCTATTGGCCATCTCTGAATTTCTCTTTTTTTCTTCTGGTGTCCAGAATCATATTAAATTCTAGCCAATGAATTCTTCCTTTCATAGTTTAATTTGCAGTTCTAGACTTTCCATTTGGCTTAATATTAGAGTTTCCATTTCTCTGCTGAAATTCTCTTTCTGTTCATCCATGTTATCCATCTTTCCTGTAAATGTCTTAACTACTTCATAATAATTATTTTAAAATTCATTATCAGTTCATTTCAAAATTAAGGTAATCCACAAGCCTGCCTCAATTGATTGTTTTTTCTCTTGATTATTTGTAAATCTTATATTTTTTTTAATGTATGTCAAATACTTTGTATAAAGGAACAGTAGAGACTAAAGTAGGTAATATATTTTTGCATTGTTTTGTTTTTTCCAAAGAGAACTCATGCTTTTCTCTGCTAGGCAGCAAGTGTGGCAACTGATCATTCAGATGCCATCATGGGCCACAATTTAATTCATTTCAGTTTACATCTGGTTTTAAATGAGATTACATAAATCTCTCTTTGCCTTATAGCCCCGATTTCTCCACACTGCCTCCTGATTGGCTTCTTCTTTAATCCTATCAGAATTTGAGCTAGGAGGAGATGGATTAGTTTCAATCCACCTCTAGATTAAATACCAGTCTTGTATGTGATGCAAGATCTCCTTTTGAGTGTTCCTCAAAACACATATGTTGACATCGTAACCCCTGCGACCTCAAAATGTAACTGTATTTGGAAGTAAGTTTTAAAGATATGATTGAGTTAAAATGAACTCTTCAGGGTGGACCCTAATCCAATCTGATTGGTGTCTTTGTAAGAAAAGATTTGGACACACAGAGAGAGATACGTCAGGAATGCATGCACAACAAGGAAAGCCCGTGAGAAGACACAGCAAGAAGGTGATATCTGAAAGCCAAAGAGAAAAGCCTCAGAAGAAATTAAACCTTCAGATACTTTGATCTTGGACCTTGAGCCTTCTGAACTGTGAGAAACAAAATTCCTGTTGTTCAAGCCACTCAGTCTGCGGTATTTGTAATGGCAGCCCTAGATAACCTAGATAGTACACCAACCAAAAGCAAAAAGTATCCTACCTTATTTCAATCCCAAACCATAGGAATTCTCTAATAAAAAGTTCAAGAGTGTTTAAATAAAGAAACACTGGAATCCATAATTATCCTTTGACCTGGAAGGGAAACTAATGCCTATTTTTCTCCTGAGAAGATGAAGTCTGTTGGTGATGGTAACATGTTAATGAGAATGAGTATAAGCTTTTAGCCCAGACAAGGTGGCCCCAAGGCTGGGTGAAATAGCCAAAATCATCTTTTAATCACAGGGAGCATGATTTATGCTGGCTTCAGAGCCAAGAACGTAAGAGCATAGTCCTCTTGGAAATGAAAATACTAGTTATAGGCCAACTGGGATTGAGTGTGGCTTTATGCTTTCTACCATTGTTTACACGAACTAAGGATGAAATGTGTTTGTTCAGTATAAGTCAGAGCTGTCCTACAGTTATAATTCAGTCATTCAAATAAAATTATATATTATCTAATGTGTGACCAGCCCTGCTTCATAATTTCTGCTACAACCATAACTTGTTCTAAAAGGTTTGATTTTATCTATTTTTATAATTATTTTCAAAGTTTGAAGGAAAGGAAGGCTATCTAGATTCTTCTGTAAATAGGAGATAATACTTGGGTACCTCAATTCAGTTACTGCAGTGCAAGAAAACACAATCTAGAAAAGTGTATTATTTAGCTTAAGAAGGCCAAGGATTAAAAAAAAAAAGATTTAAAATTTTGGAACCTACATAGGACTTTGAAGTTTAATTTTGCTTTACATATCAAGAAATTCCTTTCATATTGGAGCTTACATCTCTTTTTGGTGTCCAGTGTTTTTAGGATTCAAGTAATATATACTATCAATATAGAGTTTAAAATATATCTATCTTTAATGTTTGTATTCCTGCATTTTGAGCACTTATCTTACTAAAAAAAAGGGGGGGGAAAGTCTTCATTACATTGCCCAGACCAAATGGTCAATGAAGACTCACTGAATTATTCAGTTAAATGAATGCCTTTTGTTTTAAGTGCCTTTCTCTCCAGTTTTAAAGGGAATGGCTTCAATTACATAGCAAAGGATTTGTTTCCACTGTTGGGGACTATATCCCACTCCCAGGTACCATGTGGAACTTATACTGAACAGTAAAATTTCATTTCCTTCAGTCCAGGACAATTTCCAGGTATAGTGGAAATAACACAAACCGGAGACTCCTAAGCCTAAGTTTCAATCTCCCCCTTACCCTGTACCAGCTAAGAAAGACCACAAGTAAGCTCCGTAACTTCTCTGAGTTTGTTTCTCCACCTTTTAGATGGAGAGGGTTTTATTTACACAATTGTTTGACATTCTACACAATGATAGTTTTGACCCAATAAACATAATCTCTTCCTAATGCCTTACATCCTGGAGATCAGCCAGCTACATGTCTCTTCGGCCTCTTTTTTTTTTTTTTTTTTTTGTGGTCTTAATCCATTTTCAAATTTCTTAGCTTGAAACAATTCTAATGGGTCTTTGAGAACTAAGTCAACACCTACTTGCCAACTTAGACCTGTACCTCCAAGTATAGAATACAATTTGCCCCCAAAACAACATCAACAACAACAATTTTTTTTTCCTGAAATAAACTTCTCTCTTATTTTGGGCCATTGTTTCCTCTCTTTCCTTAATGTAGCCAAATTGACTTTCACCATACAAAGGTGAAATGTCAGATCCTTGAAGAGATAAAGATGTATAGTGTTTTAATAAGGCATCACCAAGAAACTGATCTCAAAATAATATAGGACATGATGTTACTGTTCTGAAGATAGTACTTCTTATGTCGCTTTGAAGCCAGGAAACTTAGCAGGGTGAGGCTCCTCCAGAGAGAGAGAAATGTAATAGAGTAATATCAAGCTCCACGAGATGGAAGACAAAGAAAGCTTGACAATTACACTCCCTGCTAATAAATTGCATCTAGAACAACTCCAGCTATCATTGTGTACAAAATCCAATAATGATGAAAGCTTCAGCCTGGATTTCCATATTAAACAATAGGTTAAATATACATACATATATATATATATATATATATATATATATATATATATATATATATATACACACACACACCTTTTATTTCTGTTATCAGCCAATATCAAACTTATAGAAAAATTTAAGTGTAATACAAAGATCTTTTTTTCTCCCTGAATTATTAGGAAATAAGTTGCTGACCTGATGTCCCTCACTTTCAAATACTTAAGTGTGCATTTCCTACAAACTAGGACACTCTGTTGCATAATGACAATACCACCATCGAAATCAGGAAATTAACATCAGTAAAATGCTACTACCTAATCCTGATAGTCTATTCAAGTTTGACCAGTTATCCTGGTAAAGTCACTTATAGCAAAAGGACCCAGCCCAGAATAATATTTTTACATTTAGTTGCCACCTTGATTTTCATGTTCTTGGCACTCTTCAAGATTTCAAGATAGTCATTTTGTAAAACAGTGCTCAATTTCAGTCCATCAGATTCTTCACTGATATCAGAGTCGGGGTACACATCTTTAGCCATATTAGAAAAACGATGAGGTGTTTTTCTCATTGCATCCTGTTTCTGCTTGTCTTGTTACTGATGATGGCCATGCAAATATTTTTCCTCCCCAAATTCTCACTACAACTACAATGCCCCAAATCTTAAGGTACAAGGGCAGGAGAACAGATTAGAGACAACGGCAACAACTGGAAGCTTGGAACCAATAATGCATGTGATATCTGATTTGGCAGACCCAAGAACTGAGTGAGCTGAGATAGAATAATCCTTGAAAGGCACATGAACGGGAATCACTAGGAGCTCCTGGGGCTGGGGTTGAAGAGTGAGGACTGAGATGAGGAGAATTAGTGAGAACCTCTTGAGAAGCTGTCAGATCCTACCTCATCCCCCATGACTATGCACGTTTGCGCAGCTTCCTTTTTACACTTTCAAAACAAAACCTGGAAGTTTGTTTTGGGGAGAAAGTAAAACTGAGATATCTTGATGGGGGTTCCAAGCACAGTGTACAGCACAGTTATCAGAAAGAAAAAAAAAAGAGAAGGATGACGAGGTGGCTTAGATAATGAATATCTAATGCTGAAATCCTTGGCCCCTCACTGGGCTCTGCTATCTTTGGCAGCCAGACCCTTATCTTTCATTCAGGAATCTGACCATTTCCATAGATGGTTTACAGGGATTCCCTTACAGGGAAATCTAAAGTTTGATAAATTCTACCACAAAGTCAACTTTTCAGTTTGCTATTTCGTCATAAGCAGACAACCATTGCCACAGGACAAAGAGAAAACAAAACAGAACAAAAACCTGAAAGAAACTGACACTATGCACGGTGAAGAAAATATAGTAAAAAGTATTTACGAACATATGCAGAGCAGCAAGAGAAGACATTACATTACATTCATGAAACAAGAATAGGATGCTATAAAATAGGGCATCTAGAAAACTGTGAATAGTTCTTAGAAATTGAAAACAAGACAGGAGAAATTTTTTAAGCCATCTATTTAAAAAAGACTACAAAAAATATTGAGGAAATCTCCAGGAAGCAAAGTATGGAAGAAAAAAATGGTGGACATAGAATAGATAGAAAATTAGAGGGGCAATCCAAGATATCAAATATCTGAAAAATAGGTATGCTAGAAAGTAAGAACCCCAAAAATTAAAAAGCAGATATCCTAATTAAATATTTAAGAACATTTATCATAATGGGACTTGGAAAGCCAGGTGGAAATGAGACAGCATGGTCCAATGAAATTTATCCAAGTAAAAGAACACAGTTGTGAAATTTCAAATTGGCAGGGACAAAGACAACTCTACAATCTCCTAGAGAAGAAAATAAAAATCAAATTATACAAAGAATCAGGAATTCAAAAGCCTTCCTCAATAGTAACAAAAGAACAAGATAATGGAACAAGGCTTTTACGATGTCAGAAAAATTATTCCCCAACTTAGTATTTTATCTTCAAACTATCTACCACATGCCAGAGTAGATTAAAAGAGTTTTTAAAAATTCAGATTCTCAAAAATTTATGTCCAATGCCCCCTTTCTAAAGGAGCTACTGGTTTCTACCTTAAGAGGGAGCAGACCAAGAAAAAGAGATGATGCAAGATTGAGAACAGAGGAGTGAAGTAATGAGCGCCTTCAAGGTAATGGTGGAGGGAGATCTCAAGGAAACAACTATGCCCCTGAAACCGACATCACTGGTGTTGTGTGATGCAGGAAGCAGGTACAGCAGCTCCTTGCCCTCTGCAAGGACGCCACCTTTGCTGATGGAACTGCTGGAGGATAAGCTCTACCACAAGTTAGTGAACCAAAAAAAAGAAAGGCATGACATTTAGAAAACAGACAATCCAATTCCAGATTAGTAAATTCCAAGGAATACAGCTCAGAGAAGTAACCCGACAACAGTGTACAGCAGACCCAGCAAAATCAGCCTGGAGAGGACAGTGAGGTGTCAGGCTCTCCTGGAGATCCTGGGATTCATGAAGAAAGAAAAGTCTAGGTAGATTAATTGATACTGTTGTTGTTTTTTTTTTTTTTAAGATTTTATTTATTTATTTGACAGAGAGAGAGACAGCCAGCGAGTGGGAGAGGAAGTGGGAGAAGAAGTGGGAGTGGGAGTGGGAGTGGAAGTGGCAGTGGGAGTGGGAGAGGAAGAAGCAGGCTCCCAGCAGAGGAGCTGATGTGGGGCTCAATCCCAGGACTCTGGGATCACACCCTGAGCTGAAGGCAGATGCTTAACAACTGAGCCACCCAGGCGCCCTGATGATACTGTTGACCTTATGGGAAATTGTCCTGTGAAGCTATTAGAAGGTTGGAAGAATTATTATTAGTACAGAGATAGCCTAGTAAATGAAAAACAAAAACAACAACAACAAAAAAATCAAAGCATCGATTTTAATTTCAAGAGAAACAGAAAGAAGGAAAACATTATATAGTTCACTGCAGTGCTCAACTGTGAGTAATATTTGCAAAGGCACAAAAGAAACACTGAATATTCATTTAACTAAAAAGTACGCTACAGGTCCATTGGCCGTGGAAAAGAGCTAAACCCGCATCTAACATAAGAGGAAATCAGTGTGAGACCTGCCTGTGCATATGACCTAAAATATGAATATTTGTACATTTCAGGAGAAGGAACTAGAAGAGAGGGACGTGAAGTGAGAAATGAGAAAGAGAATTGCCCCTGAGACCCATGAGTTAGCATGGGTGGTGTTCTCTCATTGAACATAACTTCCCAGAACATCAACGTCAGACAAGACGTTGGTGCCCGTGGCGGATCAAGACAAAGAAAAGACCCCTCCGTAATTATGCCTGGACATAAACAGAACATGAGTATTGTTCCAACCATGGACCAAATGTCCTCTGTCCTGTAGAATATGGGCGGCTGCTACTTCTTTACAATTACAGCCTTAGCCTGACTGTAGACAACCCTCCTTCTAGATAAAATTAATTAAGATAGGCAGTTACAAAATTGCCCCTGCTTGTAACAGGAGCCAATCCAGAGCAAAGACCCCACTTCCTTCAACTTTTCCTCAAATCACCTAACACAACCTCAAATCCTGTAGGTTTTACTGATCCCCTTTCACAGAGACTTACCACAGTACCCCACAGTGTGTGGTCTCCCTCACTGCAGGAAACAATAAGCCACCTCTTTCAACCATAGGTGTGTTCCTGGTGGTCTTTGGCTGGAGGGAATTTATTTGTAGGAACTTTGGGGAGGGAAACCATTGGCTTTTGTTAACATTGTTTTAGTTACATTGAGACATGTTGATATATATACACATATCATTATGATAAAATATAAATTAATTTCAAAATTAATTTTTAGAAAACGTGTTGTATGTTACTTTCCATGGTGGGAAAGCATATGTACACTGACTCATTTGGGGTTTTTGCCATTGTGGTTTTAAGAGGTGTCACCTGAAGGAGCAGGTCCAATAACTTGCAGTGAACGCAGAAAATAAATGGAACGATAACAATCCCCCTCTGGTCCATGAAAGGTAGCAGTTTCAGATGTTGGGCGTGGTCAGCAGCAACAGGAAGGGGTTAACTTGCAGAACTGAAACTAAATCCCTTTCACTTTACTTTGCAAAAGACCAAATATTCAGGGGAAAGAAAAAATGAATAGAGTTATTCCACAAAATTGGGATTGCTACTCAAAATAAGCTTGCATATATTTATTCATTAACGATCCATGAAAATAAAGTACCCACTTTAAAAGCCTAATTTAAAATGCCAAGCATTGGATGCACGAAAATGGATACATTTTAAAAATCTAGTATGTGGCAATTTGGTTGATGTCAAAATCAACCTTGTTTCTAAAACTCCATCCACTTCTGTGGCTAATCCTAATGGTTTCTTTTAATTACAGATTCTGATTCCTGAATGTAATTAAAATAGCCAATAACTCTTTAGCTGCCATTAAACCCGGTCTTAAATTACGGAGAGGAAATGGAGCCACCCATCAACATAATCACTATCCAAATAATCCCTTAAAAAGCTTTGCAGTACAGAGGCCCTTGAGTCAAATAGAAAGTCACAATCTTAGGGTCTGCCAGGATGTCATAAACAGACTTTGGGGGAAAGGGGAATCTCAAACATCAATTTCAATCATCCCGCTTTAATAACTTTCAACATATTGTCAATCCTGTTTTATTTATAGTCCCACCCACTTCCCTACCTCCCCAGAGTGTTTCGAAGCAATTTCAAGATACTGTATCATTTCGAATCTGTAAACACTTAAGAAACCACCTATAAAAAGATAAAAGCACTTTTTTTAGCATAAATACAATATCATTTTTTGCACCTGAAATTACTGCCAATAAATCCATAACATCCTCAAATACCCAGTGAATGTTCAAATTTTCCCCAAATGTCTCATAAATATTGTCTCATAAATGTTTATACAGTTCACATTTTTCAATTGGGATACAAAAAATTCCACATATGGCATTTGGTTGATATGTCTCAGAAGTCTCTTCAGTTCTCATCAGGCTTTTCCTGCTTTCATTTATTATTTTAAAAAAATAGGTTTTATGTCTTATCAAATTACCATATTCTGGATTTCTGGATTTTAGTGTTAGAATCCACGTGGTGTTTTCTTTCTTTTCCCCCAATGTCTTCCCCTCAACCCCCCCCCCCCCCCCCCCCCCGTCAAGCCTCTCTTAAATGTTACGATTGATCAGTGAGGGGTGGCTGGCTGGCTCAGTTGGTTAATCATCCCACCCTTGATTTTGGTTCAGGTCATGATCCCAGGGTCCTGGGATCGAATCCCGCATCATCAGTCTCCCAGCTCAGCGAGGAGCGAGCTTCTTCCTCTCCCTCTGCCTGCTGCTCTGCCTACTTGTGCTCTCTCTCTGTCAAATAAATAAATAAAATCTTTAAAGAAAAAAGAAAGATTGATCAGTGGGTTCTGGTGTTACCGGCTTGATTCATCCACGTAAAGATTCCATCCACTTTTTTTTTTTTTAAGATTTTATTTATTTATTTGACAGAGATAGAGACAGCAAGCGAGAGAGGGAACACAAGCAGGGGGAGTGGGAGAGGAAGAAGCAGGCTCATAGCGGAAGAGCCTGATGTGGGGCTCGATCCCATAACGCCAGGATCACGCCCTGAGCCGAAGGCAGACGCTTAACCGCTGTGCCACCCAGGTGCCCCAGATTCCATCCACTTTTTACCTAATGATTTGGGCAGCCACTCATGATCAGTATCTATAGACATCCATTATTGCATTAGGGGGAGCAAGATGGTTATATCCTAATTCCATTTTTTCTGCAATTATCAGGTAGAACAATTCTTATAACAAGACTGTTTCTCTTAATAATTACCCTGAGGATAAAAAAGATGATAAATGCTTGATTCTTTCCATTTGTTTTCCAGTTTTCAAAGAGAGTGTGATTACTCATTTTCTCCAAAGGTTAGGAAGGATAGGAAGTATTTTTTTTTTTTGGTGTTATTATAAACTCATGCACATTTTAACATAGGTATTGTATTTCAAACTCTTGAGGTTGTATTTATTTATTTAGCTACTTATTTTTATTGAAGGATAATGGCATACAGCATTATATCAACATCAGTTTACAACATAATGATTCAATATTTGTAAATACTGCAAAATGATCATCATAATACATCTAGGTAACATCTGTTTCCATACATAGTTACATGTTATTTTCCTATAATGAGAAGTTTTAAGATTTTGTCTTTATTTATGATGCCCAGATATTCCTGTATTTTGCCAGGGGGAACGGTTTCAGGTTGGCTCCCAACTACTCCTGACACAACCCAGAGTGTTCAGCAGTGTCCCTCTGATCTGGTACGGAAATGTGTTCCTGGCTCTTCTTGTCCACTTCATGTCTTAGACCTGGAATCAGCAATTCTCCAAGGTGCTCTGACTTCCTGTCAAGAGACAAATGATATTTAGAGATCATAGCCTAGGTTCTAGAGGGTGTACATTACTACAGATTGACCATTGTTTCTGCACTTTGTTAGTGGACAGAGATAACGAAAAAATCATGGAAGTATATAATAAATTCATACTGCTATTTACAATTCACATTTAGGATTAATTGGTTTTTACTTCATTTCTTTGATCTTGTAATATGTTTCTTTTCTCTTATACTGAAATTCTTGGTTTCTAATGATATTAGCATGTTTACTTACTGGCTTTGCAGTGTGTGTGTGTGCGCGCGTGCACACACTTCAGATTGTATTCAGGGTAATTTGTTTTAGAAATATTCTTATTTACACATTAAAGTATGTTTAAAGATGTGACAAACCAGCTAACTCAAGTATATACATATTCCAAAAAAAATCTCATTTTATAGAGGTTTCAGATAAGAAGAAGAAACCTCATTTCACAAAAAAAGCCATTCAATAGAAATTTTGTCATTTCTATGAAAAAATATGAAGAGAAAAATCTCAAACTAGGTGAAAAAAAGACAGAAGTACCTGTCCAGACCTCAAGCTGGATGACCAGAGCTGGTGATCCTTTTCCAGATTAAAGTGAGAAAGACTAAAAGGTTAGGATAATTCACACTGGAGTTTTTTTGCTTGGTTTTGTTTCGTTTCACCATCCCGAGAAAGAAGACAAATGAGATGGTGAGGGACTGTGCTGAGTGATATCTGAAAATTTCTGAATTAGGGGTAGTAGAATGAGTTAGCTGAATAGGGAGAAGTAGAAAGGAGCCGTGCGACATTGAGATTGAGTGATGGCAATAATATCTCAGACATAACAGTGTTAACACAGAGCCAAGGGACGGTGAAAGGAAAGGTACTGAGGCTAAAGAGGTCAAGGAAATGAGAACCTGGGTTTGGGTGGATCATCTGTGCTTACTTCTAAGGTGAGTCCTGATTAATTTAGGAGCACCTTGATGAAGATATAGGAATGCATTACCAGAATTTCTACTTGGAGCAGTCAACATCCTACAAACATTTGTTTCTAGTTTATGTCCTGTCGCACAGCAGAGTGCATGATACTCTGGGGAGGTACTGAGTCACAATAACAAGCAGACAGTCAAAGACTAGAATTAACTTGATTCTCTGCATCCTTTTTGTAGTGGCTAAGTCATACTCAATGGTGTAACTCTGCTACCATATAGGTAACCCATTCCTTCTTAAGAAACTATTTGGTTTGTTTTTAATCTTCACTATTATAAAAATTCTGAAATAAATGCTCCTACATAAGTTTCCACATAGTTATTCAATTAGGATCATTCTTAGACATAGAAGTGATGGGTCAAGGGGCACCTGGGTGGCACAGCAGTTAAGGCGTCTGCCTTCGGCTCAGGGCGTGATCCCGGCGTTATGGGATCGAGCCCCACATCAGGCTCCTCCGCTATGAGCCTGCTTCTTCCTCTCCCACTCCTCCTGCTTGTGTTCCCTCTCTTGCTGGCTGTCTCTATCCTGTCGAATAAATAAATAAATAATCTTAAAAAAAAAAAAAAAGAAGTGATGGGTCAAAACTTATGCATCTTCAAAGGCATATTAACTTAGTTGGCACACATAATTGGAGAATGTAATATTTATTGCCAAAATATCGCTGAAAATGCTACTTGATTTTATAGATCAGGAAAGTTCTTATCAATTCATTAATAAAGATGATTAGTAGGAGAAGGGCAGAGAAACAAATTCTATCAGTATACGATGCTGAGGAATCTGATTTTAGGAAACCAAGAAAAATAAATATTTTATATCATGGATTGTATTCTTTTCAGGGGTGTGTGTGTATGTGTGTGTGTATGTTCTTAATAAGAATTCCACTTCCTGATTTTTTTAAATTTATTTTGTTACGTAGACTAATTTGTGTGACTATACTAAGTGGCCAGTGTATGTCTCCAGAATCTTGGAAATTCACTACGCAGCACAGAAATCAGCTTTTGGTTGCCCTTTCTTTCTAGATAACATGGAGCCAAGATAGGAAAAAGATAATACCAAGCATGCTGTGTCAAGCTCACAGTAGCTAACTGATTCCTAAAACAACAACAACAGTAACAACAACATCATGGAAAACCCTCAGTCTAGTTTTTTCTTGTTTTTCCTTTTTTACCATTTGTTTTTGGGATTTGGTTTTGTTTTTTTATTATTTAATACTACTCGTTGTTCTTCAATTTCAATTCATTGCTCCAGTTTCCAAATCTAGAAAAAGCAAACAAGATTTAACTGGAAAATCAATGACATTCAACTGTAATCTCAAATTGACCTCCAACAAAATTATCAGAACTAGTGTTTCCTATAGAGGAGGAATCATTCCACCCACCCATGCAAAAGCATGAGAATTAGCTTCTGTTTATATCTTTCATTAGGCATGTTCCCTTCTTCCAGACTGACAATGCACAAAGGGAAAGACAGAAATCTGATTATGCAGATGAGAAAGTGAAATGCTTCTTAGAACATATTAACCAAGCCATGGAATTTCCGTGGTCAAAGTCAGAAATGCTCCCCAAGGAAACCATTGATAGTTGCCATTTTGACTGGAGGGGGTTCTGAAGTCAGCGTCAATGCATGTTGTTTGAGTTTTGGGGTTTTGTTTGTTTTTTGTTTGTCTTTAAATTCTTTAACTGGTTCGCTATTTTTGCTGTTGTCCCAGGTGGCTTTGCCTTCTCCTGTGGAATTTTCTTGACTAGAGTCTCATTAGACAACTTTTCTTCTAATTAGATTTCTTGGCTGTTAGAGATTATTATGCTAGAAAACCCACATTCCTTCCTCCCTCTTTCCTCTTCCGTTACTTCTATCCTGCTCTTGTGTTTTTATTTATGCAAGATGCAAGCCAGATGTTATATTAATAAAAGAGCTGATTTTCCTCAAGGAGTCATTCATCAGCATAGAAGTATTCTGTAGACCATGTTGCAATTTCTGGGAATTCTTTAAATTCTTTCCTTACTTTTTTTTTTTTTTCATTTTAAGTAATAAATTTTGGAAGATACTCTTAAAAGCAAGATAACTAAGTTTAGAATTACTTCTGTTTACTGTGAATGCTAACGTAGATTAGGAATTTTCACAAACAAAATTAAGATTTAAAGAAGGAATTAAAAACAGGGACTATATCTTACTATAAATGTAGGTAGCACATCATAATTGATGTGTGTCGACTTTTTGAAATTTTATTAAAATGGGGCAAAGATGCTTTATCAAAGCAATGGAGTATCTTACACAATGAAGTTCAGATTCCGTGTGGTTTAAGGTGTATATTTTCAAACATACAGAATTAGATGATTTTTTCATTTCTGCCCCCAAAGCTCTTTTATAAAATGAATGATATTAAAAGCAAGAAATGAAGAGCTTCTTATATACTTCAAATTCATCTTTTAAACCACAAAAAGATAAAATGAAAAAAGAAAAGAAAAACCACAGTTAAATTCATTATGATTCCAAAAATAATCTCTTAAAACAGACACAAGATCCTTAAACTACCAAACATCCCAGGAACTCAATAAATGCTTTGGAAGTATTTTTTCAATCCTCAAAAAGCTTAGTTCTGAGTCTTCCCATCCTGTTGGTTTTGCTTCTGTAGCTTAAATTAACTGACTAGACAAAGGAGGTACCCTGAAGTCCAAGACTGCACGGGCAAGAGTTGAACCTGGGGAGAAATGCAGTACTTCTCCCTTTTACCAGGTTGTCTAGGCATTCATAGCCTGTGCATATTATTTATAAGTTGAAGCACCCCCTTGATTTTTATTTACAGTATATTGTACAACCCAAATATATGGGTACCTCAGCAACCACTATCAGCTCCCCTAGCACTGTAACAGGTAGGAGTGGGGAAGACTCATTCTTGATTTCAGTGAGCCAGTTCTAGTAGTAGCTTCCTGCAACTAAAAAATCAAGTCCTCACGGTCTTAAGAGCTACCAGAATTCTTTTTTTCTTATGTCTGGCTGTACTAAGAGCCATACCATTATCCTTCAGTCATCCTTAAAAACCCCAGCTTTGGCCTCATGCCTATCCTCTTTGCACATTTTTACTTCCCAAGACGCTACACACTCTAGCTGCTCCTCCTTGATCTCCTTGACTGATTTTTCTTCATCTGCCTGACTTCTTATTATTGGAGTCCTTCAGGGTTTAAGCCTTGAACATCTTCCCTAACTACAACAGTCCTTTTAACCGGGCCCATATGCCATCTTTACTTGCTGACCCCAAAGAGAACTGCAGATTTCTATCTCCAACTGGCCATTCCACATCACCATGCCAATGTCTAGAGGCTTCTCAATAACATCCTCTAAATGACACCTGATCACTCACACTTCTCACCTCCTCCCCTGATGCCACCCCAGTCCAATCTATGATTATCTCCCTTGCACCGTTACACTGGACTCCCAACCAATCTCTCTGAGGCCCCATTTCCCTCCTCTAGTCTATTCTTGACACTATAGTCAAAGCGATCTTGATCAAAAATAAGATCAATCATATCACTCATTATCTTCCAGTATTTTCCCAGTTCACTCAGAGTGAAGCCTAATATATTTACACTGACCAAGAAGACCTGACCCCAGTCCCTGACCCCATTGTCTGACCGCAGCTCCTACCACCTCGCCCCTCACCTTACTTCAGTCACACTGGCCTGCCTGATGTCATCCAAGATACTCTCTGCTGGACACTCTCCCACTGCATGTGCTGTGCACATGCTTCTTTCTGTCTGAAGTGCTCTTCCACCAATGTCTATATGGCTTGAGCCTCATCACCATAATTTCCTACTTTATTTTTCTCCAACACACATGTTGCCATGTGGTATACCAGATGTTTTACTCATTTATTCTGTTTACTGCCTACTACGCCCCCCCCCCACACACACACTAAAATTTAAACTCCATAAGGGCACTTTGTTGGTCACTGGTGTTTCTATGTTCCCTAAAACAGTAGCTGCCAATGGAGGGCTTTCTCAACAAATAAGTGTTGACTGAATGAATTTTAATAATCCTGCAATCATAGATATTAACATTCTGTCTATTGGCAAACATGAAATGATAGCCTACAGCATTCCTGGCTGTGCATTCAGTGCTATAGTGGACAAAGATATTGAATAAATGCCTTCAAAGAAGTTATCATTTATTTGTGCAGTCTGAGATACATCTGTATGGAACCCAAGCAACCTGATGTAACACAGAAGGATGACAAATGAAAAAAAAAAAAAAAAACACAAAATTGCTTAAGTCACTGTCATCTTTTGAGACAGGACATGTAAATATATCATTCTGAAATCCATTTTTTAAAAGCAAATTCCAGGTCTATTCATTTGTCAAGAATAATTTCACGTGTCAATATATAAGTTGACTTCAAAATAAATATTCAAATATTCATTCAAAAACCAGTTACTGTGAGCCTCTTGCATAAGAGACAGTCACTACCTGAAAGACAGAGGTTCTAATTGTAAATGAGAGGGGCCAGATCTCCTGCATTTACAGAGCTTATCATGATTTACTTGAACTTTGACTTGAGTAATGGTGGAAAACAGGACAGTTTTCTCTACTCTTGTATATCACATAGGCATGTTTTCCCTTTTATGTGGAATTCCTTCAAAATCTATTTGCCAAATATTATAAGTTCTATGTGGAAGAGAAATAAGGGCACAAGGAAATCAGGGCACAGAAAGACAGTTTGTCTAGTTCATAAAAATGTTAAATATGTACTTATCATATGACCCAGGAGCTTCTGTCCAGGATAAATGACAACAGCCATGGATTTCATAACAGCCAAATTAATAATGTCCAAATGCTAAAAGCAATCCATGTCCATTAACAGTTCAACGAATAAACAAACTGAGCACCAATTGAATACCAATAAGTAATAAAAAGGACAAGCTGTTGATGAATGCAACAATTTGGATGGGCCTCAAACCTGTTGTACTAAGTGGAAAAACAAAACAAAAACAGGGGAACCTGAGTGGCTCAGTCGGTTAAGTGTCCAACTCTTGATTTCGGCTCAGGTCATGATCTCAAGGTCATGAGATTGAGCCCTACATGGAGCTCCGTGCTCAGTGTAGAGTCTGCTTGAGACTCCCTTTCTTCCTTTCCCCTGCCCCTCCCCCTGCTCATGTGTGCCCTCTCTCTCTTTCTAAAATAAATAAATAAATAAATAAATCTTAAAAAAAGAAAAGCAAACACAAAAGGTATGATTCCATTTATGTAAATTCTAGAAAATTCAAACTAATCCATAGGGACAGAAAACAGATCAGTCATTACCTGAGACAGAAACGGGGAAAAGGATAAATTGCAAAAGGGCTCAAGGGAACCTTTAAGAGTGATGGAAATATTGGTTATTTTCATTGCGGTGGCATTCTGTGGGAGTCTACATCTGCCAAAGCTCATTGAGTTGTACTCTTTAAATATGTGCAGTTTCCCTTATACCTCAAGAAAGTTGTAAAAAAAAAAAAAAAGATACATCAAACAATTTATCAAAAAATTTTTTAGAACCTCACCTCACCCCCAGAAAAAGCATTAGCTGAAGCACCTAGTATTGTGTTTGGTACGTATTGGGCTGAAAGCATCATTGTCAAAAAATGTATATTTGTAAATAGTTAGCTCTTATATAACATAGCAACATCGTTTGTTGATTTAATTAAATTAACATGAAATCCCTATGAGATCAATTTTATTATTAGCAGCCATAGGAAAAAATACTAAGGCACGTGTCCTGGGTATTCTAGGTTAGGATACTGAGCAAAGACACCGAGATGACCCAGTTGGGGACTCACGGGGCAGGCTTCAAAGCATGCAGTTTGTCTCCAGATGTGTGTGTTTATCCCCCACAACACACTCCGGCAAGAAAGAAGGAAAGAAGGAATTCAGAGAAGAGAGAGTTCACCATGTGCTTGGTAGCCAGAGAAGTCTTTTTAGAAAGACGGGATTTTTGCTGAGCTTTGAAAGGTAGGGAAGCTTTGGAAAAAGAGGAGGGGAGAAGTGCATCTCAGACAAGGCTCACGTGGCCAGGCATTGTGAAGCCTGGGAAGGTATTTGTCCAGTCCTTGGTGACATTCTTCACAGGGTGAGTTAGATCAAAACCCACTGACATTTTATCTTATAAATATTGCATGCAGGATATAAATAGCTGGAGGAGTGGGGGAAATGGACAAAGGGAAGCGGTTTCTCCCCTGGCAGAGGTCCTATGAGAGGAAAAGAGCAGAATATGGAACAAGAGCTGACTATTTAATGATTAATAAGGCAATCCTTTTATTTAATGTGTTATATGACTGAGAAAAGGGGAGCTGATGAGGCTCGGCTGCTCACAGTGACAGGGAAAAGGAAATATTGCTCTCCCAGGGTCATTTACCAACATCAAAACTGGTTGCCAGAATTACTAATTAGTAACAACAGAACTATTCCTCTTGTGATTTTACCATGGCGGTAAAGACGATGTTGGCCAGACATCTAGGAGAACAGAAAAGCAGCACATAGATTCACATCTGAAGAAACCAAGAGAGATCCGTCATACCAGAGAACAAGACATGAGGAAGGGACATCCGGATGAGCTGAAGGTCACAGAGAGTTGCTGGAAGAAGCCTAGAGGGAATCAACTGCAGATCTTGAGAAAGCTTACAGAGCAAAAGCAACCACCATCCGCTTGGAAGAATGACGGTAGGAGAGCAGCCTTGTGGTGGAAGTTTTCTGAACCCAGACTGATACCAAGAGGGTGAAAGAAAAGTGGGCAGTGGGAGACATCACCCAGATACAGCCTGCTTGAGCAGTCGGCCAGTGGGGACGCAGAGGGACAAATGCTCAGCATTATCAATATCCCTGCAACCACCATCTTCTTGGCTGGGCAAGTTCACGCACACCTGCAGCCGTGTGTCACAGAGAATCTCTGCCAGCCGAAAACATGGCTCTTGCCCTTGTTTCCATGGGCCTCCTGAAAACCGTAGGTCTCCGAACAATTTAACTAATTCTAATAGGTGATCAAAAATGACCCACCTGGGGCTCCTGGGTGGCTCAGTCGTTAAGCGTCTGCCTTCGGCTCAGGGCGTGATCCCGGCGTTCTGGGATCGAGCCCTGCATCAGGCTCCTCTGCTGGAAGCCTGCTTCTTCCTCTCCCATTCCCCCTGCTTGTGTTCCCTCTCTCGCTGGCTGTCTCTATCTCTGTCAAATAAATAAATAAATAAATCTTTTAAAAAAAAAATGACCCACCTAAAAGATATCCATGCTCTTTACTCAAAGGAAAAAGAATAGGAAATAAATAGCAAATTCTATATTATGTGGGAATGGAACAACTTAAAATCATGATAATTATATCACTGTGAGCTAGCGAACCTAAATAAGTAAATTTCATGAACCAAATGCTGCCCTAAAATCAGAGTTTCAAGAGGACACAGAAGACACAGAAAGACATCTAGGAAACAAAGTTCAGCAGAAGCAGCAGAGGAAAATAAAGACCACTAAACACCTGGCAAAGAACTTGGTGACATGGGTTATGAAAAGCAACCATCAAAATAGAACAGAAGTGGACAAAGTCAAAAATAAAATAGAAAAACAGTAGTTATCAAAGTAATGTAAAAATATTCCCACAAATGATGATTTGTTGTCCTTAGTGAAGACAACTAAGATAACAATATGTAGAACATATTTTGGGGTGCATCAAGCCTAAGTGATCAAGTTGCCACCACTAAGACGAAAAACAGCATTCTGACTTGAAACTTCTCCACAGCAACATGAAGTCAGACCAGCAGGGCTCAGCGTTTCACAGTCTTCAAAGAATCTTTATCTGTTCAAGCTACCATCCAAGCATAAGAGCAACGTGCCACAGGCCTACCTCAGAGATATTATGGTTTCCATTCCAGACCACAACAATAAAGTGAATATTGCAACAAAACAAGTCAAGTGAACTTTTTGGTTTTTCGGTGCACATAGAAGTTGTGTCTGCACTATACTGGAGTCTCTTAATAGTGCAATAGCATTATGTCTAAAAACCCAATGTACGTACCTTGATTAAAAAATACCTTATTGCTCTAAAATGTTAACCATCTTCTGAGCTCTCAATAAGCCCTAATCTTTTTTGCTGGTGGAGGGTCTTGCCCAGATGTTGATGGCTGCTGCTGATGGGTGTGGCGGTTGCCAAAGGGTGGAGTGAGCCTGGCAGTTTCTTCAAATAAGACAATAAAGTTTGCCTCATTAATGGACTCCTCCTTTCATGAAAGATTTCTCTGTAGCAGTGACGGTGTTTGGTAGCATTTCACCCACAGAATTTCGTCCAAAATTGGAGTCAGCCCTCTCCAAACCTGCCGCTGCTTTATCCACTTTCTGTGGTATTCTCAATGCTTTGTGGTCATTTCAACAGACTTCAAAGTGTCTTCATCAGGAGTGGATTCTATCTCAAGAAATCACTTCAGCAACAATTAATCTGTTAAAGTTTTACCATGAGACGGCAGCAATTCAAATATAATAATGACGAAAAAGTTTGGAATATTCTAAGAATTACCAAAATGTGAAAAAAAGCCACGAAGGGGGCAAGTGCTGTTGGAAAAATGGTACTGATAGATTTGCTGGACGCAGGGTTGCCACAAACCTTCCTTTTGCAAAAAGCACAATAAAGCAAGATATGCCTCTGCTGTTTTAGACATAAAACAAATCAAGGAATATGGCTTTTGAGTCTCTCATAAAGAAACTAAAGGACCACCTTCAACCACCTAAAAGATAAATAGAAATGCTATTAAGCCCATTTAACTCTCTGAACAAGACTAAAGTAAAATAAATGTAAGTACTATGATTAATGATAAAATAATAATGAAAAAGCTAATTTTAAGTGTTTATTAAGTACCAGGCACTGTTCTACAGCCTCATAAAATTTCCGTGAGGTAGAGATTATTATTTATTATTTGTTATTATTGCCAATTATGTCACTTAACCTCTGTCTCTATATATAAATAGGATTATATGTGTATATATTTAGAGAGAGAGAGTACTCAGAACTTATAGCTTATGTAACATAATAGAACAAATCTTCATCTACTTAGTGTAAAAATAAAATATTTAAAAGACTTAGAGAAGACAGTGAAAGAAGTTGCTGATATCCTCATCTATAACTATAGGGGAAAGGCATGATTTTAAATTGATAAACTAATATCATTATGGCTGTGGTTAAAGGTATAAAAGAAATCGCTAGGGTAAAGGATATAATCTACTAGAATCAGCTGAGGAAAAATGGGGAAGAATCAGAAATATAATTATTCCAATGATTATATAAAATAAAATAATGTATGAAATAACATTAAAGAGAAGAAATGAAATACAAATGGTATTTTTAAGACAAAGTAATATATTGATTATAACTATGTAGAATGCTTATATATACATAGTAAAGATAGATTATTCAGAATAGGGGCGCCTGGGTGGCGCAGTGGTTAAGTGTCTGCCTTCGGCTCAGGGCGTGATCCCAGCATTCTGGGATCGAGCCCCACATCAGGCTCCTCCGCTAGGAGCCTGCTTCTTCCTCTCCCACTCCCCCTGCTGTGTTCCCTCTCTCGCTGGCTGTCTCTCTCTGTCAAATAAATAAATAAAATCTTAAAAAAAAAAGATTATTAAGAATAACAATAAAAAAGAAATATAATTATTCTTATGATTGATTATAATAAAAGGTTGCTTTATTTTTTAATGGTAGAATTATGAAAATATTACAAAAGCAAAAACTCAAACTCTCCAACTTATCAGAAGAAATACAGGTACATGAACCCAATCACAGACCACACACACCACACAGGGTGATATAAGAACTAAAAATGCAATTGAAACGAAACACATAGAATAAAATGTTATTTCTATAACAAAATAAATCTGTAATATAACTGTTAAGATGGTTAAACTCGCATAGCTAAATAAATAAAACATCTTTTTGAATCATAAAATTAAACTATTTTATGTACAAGAACAAAGAATCAGTGTTATATTCAATAGTTATACACAACAAGCATACAAAATTACAAAACAAAACAAAATTACAAGAAAGTATTAAAAATAAGTGTTTTCAAAATAATTCCTGGACATACAAGGCCAAGGAAAACAAGGGTGGTAATTGTCATATCAAACAAAGTTGAACTCAGGATAAAGGGGATTAACGGATTAAAGAATACTTCAGAGCTATTAAGATTACATTCCATAACAGCCATCTAATAGTCATGATTATCTATTAACCAAATAATACATACAGTTGACATTTGAACAACATGAGGATTGGGGTGCTGATTCCCCACACAGTCAAAAATCCACATACAATTTCTGTTGATCAGAAGCCATCAAGAAAATCATAAGGAAGAGAAAATACATTTACAGTACTGTTTTTACTGAAAAAAATCCCTGTATAAGTGGACCCACACAATTCAAACCTGATTTTGTAATAAAAATTCAGAAACAAAGATGACAGAAAATACAAAGAGTAAAGGGAAGTTTTAGTTATCCCTTCTGTTTAATGAAAGACTGACCAATGGAGAAAGACAAAGATATAGAAGATGTAAATAACAAATTAATCATGTACATCAAGCTAATATGCATATTAAGAACTCTATAGTTCACAGATAGAGACTACATGTATTCTTCAAGGACCCTTGGAATATATTCAAACTATACTAGGGCATGAAGAAAACTTCAATGAATACTGAATTATAAACATAATTATTTTTAAAAGTTGGTGCATAAAGTCATAAAATTATAACTTCATATAAAGACTAGGGGAAAAATCTTCACTATCTGAACTTTAAGAAAATACTTAATTCTTAGGTCAAAAGCTCAAAACCAAATTTCAGAAGACTTAGAAAATAAAAACAATAAAATTAACCAGAGGGAAAGATAAAAGGTGCCTGCAGATGTGAAAGTATACTTAAAGAAATCAAGTTTCACCTAGGCAGACCAATACATACACAAACAGGAAGAAAACAGACTTCGAGAACTAATGATGAGCTGAAATTGTTCCTACCAAGCTTTAATTAAGCAGTAATTACAGTGCTATTTAAATTATTTGAAAGCAGTGGTTACAGAATTTTTCTGTAAAGGGCCAGAGAGGTAAGTGTCTTTGGCTTTGTGGACTAAATCCTCTCTGTGGCATCTCTCACTTCTGTCCACAGAGTGAAAATAACCACAGACAATATATAAATGAATGAGTGCTGTTGATTGTGTTCCAATAAGACTTTATAATAAACAGGTGGTTGGCAGTGGTTTGTCAACCCCTCCTGTAGAACATAGGGCAAAAAATCTTTCAAATTATTTTTATAAAAGTAATAGGACATTGATAACAAAATGCAATAAACCGTAACAATAATGTTATCTCTTTCTTATGAAGGTCTGCAAAAATTCTCAGCAGAATATTAGCAAATGAGGTTCTGCAGGACATTAAGAGTGTAATAGTACAAAATAATCTAGTGGTCTTTATTCCAATAATGTATGACTTAGTGTTAAGAATATATTAGCATAATTCGCTATATTCATAGTTCAAAAGCTAAAATTTCAACATCTATTATTTATGAGAAAAAACTTTTTAAACATAGCAATAGAAAGATAAGGCTCTAGTATATCTTTATCAAACTAATGGCCTGAATTATACTAAATGAGAAGCAGTGGAAAATTTCTTCCTAAAAACTAGGATGATGGCTATCAATGGAAGAAGAGAGGGGATATAAAAATTGGAAAAGATGGGGATACAGGTATCATTATTTGCAGATGATATGATCATTTACTCAGAGAACTCAATTAGAAAACCATTGCAAGGGGTGCCTGGGTGGCACAGCGGTTGGGCGTCTGCCTTCGGCTCAGGGCGTGATCCCGGCGTTGTCGGATCGAGCCCCACGTCAGGCTCCTCTGCTGGGAGCCTGCTTCTTCCTCTCCCACTCCCCCTGCTTGTGTTCCCTCTCTCACTGGCTGTCTCTCTCTCTGTCTAATAAATAAAAAAAAAAAGAAAAAGAAAAAGAAAACCATTGCAAGTAACAAAAAAATCAGTGAAATGGCTGGGTAATTTCTGTATCTATATTTATGTATCTGTAGCTGTATCTATAACACACATATAAACAAGAGCCAATTGGTATAATGAAAGAAACAATTACAAAAGAGAAAGTAAATTACCAAAGACCAAATGTTATAAGCAATGTGCAAAATCAGGGTGCCTGGCTAGCTCAGTTGGTAGATAATCTGACTCTTGATCTTGGGGTCATGAGTTCAAGCCCCACGTTGGATGTAGAGATTATTTGAAAAAAAAATTGGTGCAAAATTCATCCATATTAAGAAAACCTTAAAACATTAAGGTACCCAAAATTCTAAAATGAATAAATTATTTACTGTAACCGTGGATAAGAAAACAATGTCATTAAACTACCAACCCTTCCTAATTTAACCTATACATTTATAACCTTCCCAAGACAGTGACTAGGACTTTAAAAAAGAATTGAAAAGCTGATTCTACAGTCGATACAGAAAAATCAACAAGAACATCCATATCATATCTGCGTGAGGAGTTTATTGAGTTGAGACTAGTCTTATAAATCCTAACTGATCACTACACTGTCTTATTTGTACATGGATAGGTGGATCAAAGAAAGAGTATGTAAATAGACCCAAATAGCACAAAGGATTTTATTTTAGGTTATTCTTGTAAGTAGAAACAATAGAGATTATTCAGTAAATGGTGATGGAGCATAGATGGTTGGCCATCTAACCAATGTAGTATCATTCCATCACTTCAAAATAAAGTTCAGATGGATCAAAAATGTAAGTGTAAAAAATAAAGCCATAAAAATACTGGTTTGTTTACCAGTAGTAAAGGCGTTTCTGAATCAGATGCAAAATCCAGGAACCATAAATGGTAAGGCTAGTTATTTGGAATATATAAATCTCAAAATGTCCACATTGCAAAAAATTATAGTAGAAGACAATAATAAAAAACAAAAACATAAAAAAGCAATAAGCTGTGGTCCCTAATGTTTAAAGGACATTATGGTAAGTGAAATAAGTCAGACAGAGAGGGACAAATACGGTATGATCTCACTTACATGTGAAATCCAAAAAACAAACAAAACCAAGCTCATAGACACAGAGAACAGACTGGCAGTTGCCGGGGCTAGAAGTGGGGGGTGGGCAGAATGGGTGAAGGCGGTCAAAAGGTATAAACTTCCAGTGATAAAATAAATAAGTCAGGAAGATGTAATGCACAGCATGGTGACTGTAGTTAATATTGTATTACATAACTGAAAGTTGCCAAGAGTAAATGTTTAAAGTCCTTATAAGAAAAAAAATTAACTGGGTATGGTAATGGATGTTAACTAGACTTACTGTTGTAATCACTTCTCAATATATACTAATATCAACTTATTATGTTGTAAACCGAAGCTAATATAGTGTGGTATGTCAATTATAGCTCGATAAAAAAAAAAATGAAAGTAGTAAGCTACGTCCTTAATGTTTAAAAAACATTAATGAAAATCAATACAAAGATTTCAAAATACCTAAATAAATCAATAATTTAGCATAAAGAAGTACAAATGACTCCTACACACATTGAAAAGTTGTTCAACCTCACTCTTCCATTTCATTGATTATTGGGGTTTTTTTGTTTTGTTTTGTTTTTATTTTTTTCTTTCTGTTTCGAGCTTAGTTTACTCTCCTTTTTCTAGTCTCTTGGGTATAACCTTACATTAGTAATTTTAGGCTTTTCTCATTTTTTAATGTAAGCATTTCAAACTCTAAATTTCCCTCTAACTCCATCTACAAATCCCTTTTTATATTGTATTTTTGTTATCATTCAGTTCAAAATATTTTATTTTCTCATGTAATATCTTCTTCAACACATGGTCTTTATAGATGTGTGCCACATAATTTCAAATACTGGGGCTTTATAGATCTCACTGTTAACTGGTTTCTACTTTGTAATTTGTCCATCTTTCAAACTTTATGGAGACTTGTTTTATAACTCTGGGTATGGTCCATCTTGATAAATGTAGTGTGTCTTGGAAAAGAATGCTTTGGGTATTCTCTTCCGTAAATATCAGCTCGATTGTTTTGATTAATAGGATTGTTAAGATTGCTTATGCTCTTACTGGTGTTTTGTCTCACTGTTCTACCAATTACAGTTACTGAGAGAGAGGCATTAAAATCTCCAATTATAATGGTAGATTTGTACATAAATACACAAAAAGTTCGTTTTGTTTATTTTAATTCTCTCAACATTTACTTCATAAATGTTGAAACTCTATTAGGCACATACACATTCATGATGATCATGGATTACTGATAACTTACCATTTTCAGTATAAAATATCCCGTTTGTTCTGAAAAAAAACAAAACAAAACAAAACTTTGCCTGTAAGTCTACTTGATCCAGTATTAATATAGACCCTCCCGGTTCCTATTATTAGCATTTGCAGGTATATCTTTTTCTGCCTATTAACAGTCTGTGTCTTGATAGAGCATATTTCTTGTGGGCCACATACTGCTGCTGCAAGTTTTCCCAAAAAAAAAAAAATTCAGTCTGACAATCTCTGTTTTCTAATTGAAGTGTTTAGTTCATTTGCATTTAATGTTATTGTTGAGATAATTGGATAAAGGTGTACTATTTTCCTATTTTTTCTGTTTGTCTTATCTGAACCTCCTTTTCGTTCTGTTTGCCCTTCTGCCTTCTTTTGGGTTAACTGAGTATCTCTCAGAATTCTGTTTGAACGTGTCTATTAGATTGTGTGCTTGCTTTTAGTGGTTAATTAAGGTATTATAATATTTCTTCCTAAATTTTGCAATCTATTTACAGTTACTATCACAACACTTCAAGTGAAATGTATGTATTCTGTGACCGTACAGTTCCATATATATCCTGATCCTTTATGCTCTATGCAGTTGTCAGATATATTACATTTATATATGTTAAATATTCCAAATACAATCCAAATTTTTTTCCTTTAAAGAGCCATTGGATTTTAAAGAATTAAGAGGAAAAATAGTTTTAAAAAATATGTATGCATATATTTATCATTTCTGGCGCTCTTTAATCCTTCCTGAAGATATATGGTATCATTTCTTTCTAGCTGAAAGAACTTCCTTTAGCATTCCTTATAAAGCAGGCAATAAATCCTACCTGAAAAATGTCTCTATTCATGAAGGACTTTTTTGCTGCATATATCGTTCTAGATTGACCTTTTTATTTTTTTCTTTTAGCATTTAAGAGATGTCTTCCCACTGACTTCTAGCTCTCATTATTGCTACAGGAACAATAATTCTTACCATTCGTACCATTGTTCCCGTCTATGGAATGTGTGGTTTTTCCCTGGTTGCTTTTCATGTAGATTTTCTCTTTATCTCCACATTTCAGAATTTTGAATAAAAGGTGTCTAGATGTGATTTTCTTTGTATTAATTCTGTCGCATTTGGGATGCAAGTCTTGTAACTTTGTTCTTCAGCAAATTTTGGCAAATTTCAGGCATTATTTCTTCAATTTATTTTTGCCCCATCCTCTCTCTCTTTCCTTTCCTTTTTGGATGCAGGTTCACATTGGTGTCGCATTGATTCCTGCACAAAGCAGATCACATTACGGAATTAGATAGTTAAGAGGGTTACTGGGGAGAATGCCTGTGAATGATGAAGGGGAGAGGAAGTCTACTCAAAAGTATACTTGAAAGTCTACTAAAAACAGCAACAACCAGACTGGTGTTTGGGGAAATATCTGGGTAGCTAGAAGGCACAGGAGCAAGGGAGACTTTCCACCGTATACTGCTTTGTGTCTTTAGCATGTCTGTCATGCCAGGTCATGTGTTATGCCACCTATTACCTATTGAAAAAATTAATTCAATCCTCTTTATAAAATAATGTGTATTTAGTGTATCATGCAGGACAGGGTTTATCACAATCCCTCTGCTCATAGTGGAAGTGTTTATGAAAAGTAAAACAGCCAATTGTTTGCACACAGGCAAAGAGGAAAGGCTTGGGACAAATGACTGTTAGCAGCATTCTAGCTCCCCAGCCCCCCACCCCGTAGCACGCAGCCAACACAGAGCCCGGGGTAGAGGAGACGTGACTAAACACTGCCCAGGTGCCAGAAAGTTCTGTGAAGGTGAGCACATGAACTCCCTTAACCCTTAGGCTGACACCTTGGGGTTTCCTTTTTCCCTTGATTCCCATCTTCTGTCTTTTTTCTGTCTCCGTAATATTCATTTAAATGTTATTTCCTATATTGTAAACTTCAAACCATTTTTGAGTAAAAGATACAATACTTACAGTTAGCATATGCAAAGACGTCTTTCTAAATGCCTGTTTACCAGAGCATTTCCATAAAATGGAGCAAGAGAACGTGCGGCTCTCACCACGCGGCAACACTCAGGCTGTCCACTCAACTTGATGAAATCGTTCACCTATTAATAGTCTGTAATTTGCTATTTTTACCAGAGCATTTTGTTTGTTTCTGATGTTTGTGAAATAGTAAATCTCTTCGTTTCTCTGAATGTGAACTAAGCTAAACGATCCACCAGTGTGCTCCTTAAAGCTTAAATTTGGAAATGATAATCGCCTTCTAAAACCATCACGAAATAACAAGATCCTGCCTTAATGCAAAGGCTGAAATATAATGAAAGATTTGTGGAACTATTTGTGAATTGCTTGAGCATCTGCCACCAGCCTGAGTTTCACGCATTCCCAGGCTGCTGAATTATGTCTTCGTATGCACCGAGAAAGCACGCCCTACGTGGGGGACAGTCAACCTTGTTTGTGAGCTCTGCTGTGAGTGGGACGGAGCTCGATACTTGTTTATGGCCCCTGCGATTGTTCACCGAGCCTGCAATGTATCAAATAATTACATGGTAGGAGTGGAAGGTGGAGCTGCGCTGTGTGTGCCGTGGGCTCAAGTCAATTACAACTTCATTAAAACTGCCCCATCAACTCCTGCTAATTGTAGCATATATCCCCATGACAGAAAGGAAGCTCATCTTTCATTTACATTGCACTTTTTTCCAAAGCCTAAAGATAGAAATTCTGCCCTGACTCATAATAAATACCCACCCCCTTGGGATAATGACTGAGAAACCCATGGTTCTCCACTTTTCTCTCTCTTCATTAAAAGGGAGTCTTGTCATTCAACTAAATTGAATTTGCCTTTCATTTTCCATGGATGAGTTTACTTTATATCTCTGCAGGCACATAAATACATCCGAGTTCTTGCTTATCTAGCTTCTCAAGGCAGCGCTGTACTTTTGTCAACCAAGAGGAAGCTTTGGGATCAGTCTGGGGCAGACTCATTATATGCGGAGATTTATAATTTTCGCAGTGTCTTTATCCTGCTTCCTGACCAACAGGACACTTACTCCAGGACCCATTCAGACTGTGGATCATAAAGATACATCATTTCCTGTCTGTTAAAATGTGTCTTGTTTCTCATTCTCTCAGGTTTGCTAGATACCAGCGGCTCATCCCTAACTGGCCAAGGCTAGAGAAGTGAAGAGCTTCTGGACTAGAGCAACAATGACGGCAAGGGCGAGGACTTGCTTTTTAGCAGCACGAGTATGGAGACCAGTTAAGCGTGAGCATCACTGTATTCTGAAGATGGAAAAGACCTTAGAGATGGTGTAATCTCCATAGTTGAGGAAATGGGTGTTCAAAGAGGCAACCTCGTGTTACAGAGCTAATTCATTAAAGAGCTAGAGCCGTGGGACGCCTGGGTCGTGCGCTCAGTTAAGTGACTAACCCTTGATTTCAGGTCGGGTCATAATCTCGGGGTTGTGAGATTAAGCTCCATGTCGGGCTCGTGCTCGACGTGGGGTCTGCTTGAGCTTCTTTCCTTCTCCCTCTGCCCCTCCTCCCCACTCACGCTGTCTGTCTTTAAAATCTTTAAAAAATAAAAAGAGCTGGAACCAGAACTCAGGTCTCCTTTTCTTTTTTCTTTTTTTTTTTTTTTCTTAATTAATATGTTGTCTCCAAATCTTTGACAGTTTTGAAGTTTTGAAATGCTGGATAACCCAGAAGAGAATCATTGCCATTGGAGTCTCTGGCATATATCTATCAGATAAAAAAAGCACAAGAAAATATATCTATATTGATATCTGTAATCTACATATTTCTACGACAGAATAATAGAAGGTATCTATCAGATAATGAAAAACACTGGCCATGGAGCATAAGGTAAAAATTGCCATGTGTCTTCTTGTGGGAGGAGAACTGGTGGGAAGTGGGGCCCTTCCTTCCCGGGGGTGGTGAGCGCCACAAAATATTTACATTGTGGATCATCCTCTTACATTTTACTCAGGTAAAATTGGGTGAAAACACAAACACGTTTGTTATTAGCAAGAGAGAATTTGTTGCTTTCTCTAAGTATCAGCACTCAGGTATTCCTTCAACTCTGTGAAAATGTTTACCTGTGATAGTCTGAGATTTGCATTTTTACAAGGGTATACTAGAAGAGGAAATATCACAAAAGGTCTAGATGCTTTGTAAGGAGGGCCAAAGAGTGTCAACTGGAGAACGTAGACTTCAGCATTAAATAGACCTGATTTTGAGTCACAAATACACCAGTTACTAACTAAGCCATCGTTGGATTTACCCTCTCTAGGCATCAGTTCCATCATGGATGAAAGGGTCATCACAGTAAAAACCACCACACAGAGGTTTTCTAAAGATGAAAGAGATAACGGATGAAAGCACTTAGACTCATGGTAAACCCTTAGTGAATACAGCATGTTATAACAAAAGGGAAGGTAGGGATGGAGACAGGCTATTCCAGGTTTATCTCGGTGATAAGCAGTATTGTAGAAAGGAAGAAATCTTGAATAGAGTTTTTATATGAGATGACAAAGCAGAGGGGCTCTAGAAAGCCATGTTTAATGTCAGCAATGGATGAGTCACTTCCAAAGTCACCCTGAGTCTTCTGTAACTAAGCTCCAGTGATTTGACATGGTTTCTCATCAATGCCTTCCCCCCTACTGTCCTGACTCCCTGAAATGCCTTCCATCCCTACTCTCTGGTAAGGTTAGATGTCCACCCTCCTGGGGCGCCTGGGTGGCTTGGTCGTTAAGTGACTGCCTTTGGCTCAGGGCATGATCCCAGAGTCCTGGGATCGAGCCCCGCATTGGGCTCCTCCACTGGGAGCCTGCTTCTTCCTCTCCCACTGCCCCTGCTTGTGTTTCCTCTCTCGCTGGCTGTCTCTCTGTCAAATAAATAAATAAAATCTTTAAAAAAAAAAAAAAAAAAGATGTCCACCCTCCATTCATTCTCCCATAGGTCTCTGTGGCAACATTCACCAGTTTATAGTGTTATTTTCTGTTTCCCAGGCCATCTCGTCAGTGAACTGAGCTCTTTAAGGGAACAGGCTGTAACAATTATAGATATTTCAATGTTATTCATTTTTTCATTCCTAGGACCTAGAAGAGCACCCAACATATAATAGCTGTCCAAACAGCATTTGATGAGTAAATACCAAATCATTCACTCCTCAAGCTACCTAGGTTGGGACCCTGAAACCATTCTGCTGATGCCTTCCTCCCTCAAAGCAAAGAGCTATTCAGTTTGGTTTTGAATGGGTGATCAAACATGGGGTATTCTTAACATCTACTTTTTTCCCAACAAGCTTGCTTCCTCTCCACCCAAAAAATAAAAGAAAAAACTGGATGGCCACTTCTTTGCACTTAGATATGAACAAGGGCATTCTAAGAAACAACCCTTTCTAATATATACAATCAAAGCAAAAAAAGAAATTTGATGCCTCATTTTCAGGGATTAATTTCACCCAGTCTCCAGAATTCACTTGCTTGTCTAAGTAAACTGTACATTATATAATATTACTGCATCAATGTCAAATTTCTCGGATATAATAATGTCCTTCATCTTCTAATACCCTCACAGCCTCAACAGTCTCCTCCTAGAAACTTTTTTACAATCTTTGAGTCAGTTCTTCGTCTACCCCATGGCTCAATGTTCTCAGATATAAAATGGAGATAATAGTAGGACCTACTTCATAGGAAGGCTTTGAGGAATAAATGAGTGATACAAGCAAGACATTTAACACAGCACCTGTTCAACAGTTCATTAGTTGTGTAGAACACCCCGGGCTCATCACCACGCGTGAACACCGCATCACTCCACATCAAAACCCAATGATGTATTATGTGTTGGCTAATTGAACATAATCAAAAACAATGGACATTAAAAAAAAAATTTTAAAGCACCTGTTAATGATGAACCATTAATAAAAGTCAAATATTATATTAAAATATTTTGCAATAATTTAGGGGATTTTAGGGTTATAGGTACATAGCTGCAAGTTTGTAAGTAAGTCACTCTTGTAGGTATTGGAAAATTCCTGTAACGGAAGAAACTTGCTTTAAACATAAACATTGTATACAATGTATTGGCTACATTTCCTCACGCTCTTTGAAAGGTGTGTCTGCAAGTGCACTCTCTGAATTAAGAGTGTAACTATTTCGGTCTAGCAGTGGCCGCCTAATACCTTACTCTTTCTGTCCATCTCCTAGTCTTCCATTTTCTCTCTTCTTAAATTCCGGCCATACGTGCTCTCGTTCAGAATTGAAATCCCAGGTGATCAAGAACATAGTAAAGGCCTCAGTTTGAGACTCCTACATCCTGTACTTGATAAAATATCCTTCTTCCCTCGGCTGTCCCTCTGCTTTCTCCACCCCTCCCTCCCAGGCGGAATTGGTCCCAGATCCGCAGCTGCCACCTTGACAAACACTGGGAGTCAGAGCCTAGCACGCAGACCTATCCTTTGCTATGTATGCTTCCATCTCAGCAGGGTGCTTCCTGTTGCCAAGGATTTCCCACTTTGAAATGTGAGATGAAATAAACACCTGCAGGATTCTCTCACTGCCGGGCCCTCATGGCGGTGAAGAGCCTGAACAGGGCAGCGGAAAAGGCTTGCAGGATGATAGGGGGAAATATTCAGTGCTGGAAAGAACGCCTGAGGGGAATGCCAAGATGATTGTTTTGCTCAAAGGGCAGTTCTGTCCTCAGGGAAAAGGAAGGAGACCTTGTTCTTCTTAGAAAAAAAAAAAGAAGAAGAAGATTTTACTTTGGGATACTTTTTCAGTTTATTTGGCCAGGTCACATTCTTCCAATTTTTATTTATTTGTTTGTTTATTTGTTTGTTTGTTTGTTTCTGAGAGATCCTGTTGATTTAGGGTGACACCACATTAAAGTATACAGTTTGAGGTTCAAGTGGGCACAGAAGTGAAATTCAGGTTTTCACGATACCCAACCTCAGAATCAAAAGGCTTTTCACCTGAAGTTTTGGAGACAGTAACCACTTGCTTTGGTCTTAGAGCTTCAGTCCCTCTCAAACCCACTCACAACGGATCTTGATTTGTGCCGTGAAGTTTGACACCAGAGGACCAGAGCGCTTTCTTCTTTTTTCTTAGCACTGGGAAATTTTTCTCCGGGCTCAGCAGCGAGGAGAAAATGCACCAAACAATATCGAAACATAGTATATTATGCCAAAAGCATTAGGGAGGCCGACCATCCATCCACCAAGAAAGCTACTGTTATACCATAGTTTTGCCTGACTAAGGAACGGAAAAATATTTCCCAGAGGAATGGGTTTTGTCATGTATAACACCAGAGTTTCTCCTCAAAGACATTATGCACTTGTTAACCTCATTTCTTTCCAACCCTGTATTTTTCCATGCTTTCTCTTCCGGCTGTTTTTTCGCACCTGTTACAGAACACAAAAAACAGAAATATTCTGTACCCAGTCCGTTCAGAAGGCAGGCGAGGAAGAAAGGACACCAGCAGGAGACGCATACGATTTTATTCATTTTTTTTTCATTCAGCAAATGTTTATGGAGGGTGTACTATGCCAAGTGTGGTAATAGGGACTGGTTCATAACAGAGGAAAAAATGGAGAGGATTCCTGCCTTCTGAAATATCCATTCGTCAGCAGAGGGAAACGGACAATAAACAAATGAATACACATAAGTACCAGATTTTAGATTATAGATTATCACTGACAATAATAAGCCTTCTGAAGAAAATAAGACAGAGTAATGTGAGGGGCTAGAGGAAGGAGGGGAACTTTTGATGGGGGTAATTTCCCACTGAGATGACGTTTAGCTGAGACATGAAGGTTAAGAAGAAGCCAAATGTGCAAGATCTAGGACCAAAGTGTTCCCGGTGGAAAGGACAGGGAATGAAAAGGTCTGAGGAAAGAAAGATCTTGGCCACCATATCTGGAGCAGAGCCAGCAAGGGGGAGTGGCTTGGGAAGCATTCTGAGAGGTAGCCAGGGACCACATTGCATAGCCCAAAGCAAGAATATGGCCATAACTTTCTCTGTGAAAGGATAAAAGGGCAGAAAATTTAGCATGGGTGGGCGCGGTGTAACAGGCTAAAGGCATGTAAAGACCGTGCAACTCAAAGGGAAAATGAAATAATCAGATACAACTCCCACTTTGAATCTATCTCTAAAAATAGGACTTTGCCACCTTGAGCAGAGTCACTTTGCAAACTCTCCCTCGGACAGAAGAAATGCCAGCTTCTCTATGCATTAGTGTATTGGAAAAACTATCCTAAAATACTGTTTGAAAATAATATGTTCACTGTGGTTATAGTGAGTACAAATACACATGTATGGAGCAAGGAGTGGAAGAGAATGTGCAAAATAAAACAGTTCATTTAGATGGTAAGATAAGGAAATATTTGGTTTTCTTCATTAATGTTGACTTTTAGCATATGAAAGCATACATTTGCAGCTAGGAAGAGAAGCTTCCAGTACTTAAAAAATAGAAAGTAACTTTGACTTTTGTATAAAGTATTTCATTTGGTCCAGGTAATTGATAGCACCTTAAGGTATAATGCTTGTAACTTGAATTAATAGGTTGTAGTGCTACAGAAGTCTAAGAGATTTCACGAAAGGGGGCAGGTTTAAAGGAACATCCAGATATCCTTCAGTCAATTGAGTTCTTGAAATATTCAGTAAGCGTTAGATACTATTATAAAGATTCTCAGTATAAACCAATTACAAGGAAATAGCACATAAGATCCCTGCTTTATGAATTTTGAGCTCAGCATGTTTTTCAGCTGACTTATATTCCATAGGAGATAAGTTGTTCCCTAAATAATTAAGCACTTACATCTTTAATGTGGTTTTGCAATCTGGCCTAATGGTGTGACAGACAAAATGGGCAAAGCGTCATATGGCCTATGGATGTGAAAACTCCCCCGGTGATCTTCTGTCCTTCTGTCAAAACTGTTGCAAATTGTTTATCAAGTTGTGTGTTTAGTAAATCAGCTTTTGGAACTTTGAATATGTTTAGATATTTTCAGAAATGTTTCTATCAAGAGTAGAAGTTCTTCAGAGGCATAAATCTTTGTACAATGATTTCTCAGATATGACATCAAAAGGACAAGCAAAAAAGGAACAATAGAGAAATTGGACTTCATTAAAATTAATTTTTTTGTGTGCTTCAAAGGACAGAATTTCCAAAGTGAAAAGACTGGGAGAAAAGATTTGCAAATCATGCAATCCATAAAGGACTTAATCTGAAATATGTAAGACTCTTACAACTCAATAACAACAAGACAAATGACCCCATTTGAAAATGAGCAAAGAATCTGGATAGACACTTCTCTGAAGAAGATATACAGATGGCCAATAGCCATATGAAAATATTCTTAACATTATTGACTATCAAGGAAATGCAAATCAGAACCAAGAGATATCACTTTACACTCATTAAGTGACCACAATAAAAAAGACAAAGGGGGAATGAAGCATGAGAGACTATGGCCTCTGAGAAACAAACTGAGGGCTTCAGAGGGGAGAGGGGTGGGGGAATGGGATAGGCCGGTGATGGGGGGTAAGGAGGGCACATATTGCATGGAGCACTGGGTGTTATACGCGACTAATGAATCATCGAACTTTACATCAAAAACCAGGGATGTACTGTATGGTGACTAACATAATATAATAAAAAAATATTATTATAAAAAAAAACAATAAAAAAGACAAACAATAACAAATGTTGTCAGGATGTGGAGAATTTGGAACCTTCATACACTGCTGGTGGAAAAGGGAAATGGGGAAACCTCTTTGGAAATAGTCTGGTGGTTCCTTAAAAGTTAAGCATTGAGTTATGATATGGTCTGGCAATTTCAATCCTAGATATCTAAGAGAAAAAAAATGTCCACACACACACATGTATGCTCCTAACAATATTGTTCATAATAACCAAACATAGAAACAATCCCAATGGCCATTAATGGATGAATTCATAAATAAAATGTGGTACATCCACGTAATTAAATATATTATTTGACAATAAAAAGGAATGAAATGCTGATTCATGCTACAATATGCATGAACCTTGAAAACATCATGCTAAGTGAAAGAAGCCAGTTATAAGAGACCACATACTGTATGATGCCATTTATATGAAATGTCTAGAATAGGCAAATCCATAGACACCAAAACCAGATTATTGGTCACCTATGAGAGGGATGGGGGGATTTGAAGGGAACGGGAAATGATTGCTAATGAGTATGAAGTTTCTTTGTGGGATGATGAAATATTCTAAAATTGAGTGTGGTGATAGTTACACAACTCTGTGAATATATTTAAAACCAATGACTTGTACACTTTCCAAAGCTGAATTATATGATTATGTGGAATATGAATTATATCTCAATAAAGCTGTTTTTTTTTAAATCAAGGTTCTTAACAGAGATTACTACAGTATATGACTTCTACCTCTGCCATTTTCTCCCCAAATGGAAGAATTCCACATACTAAGAAAGAGATGTTCAAGTAATATGATTAGAATTAACTGATCTCTCACTGAGCTCATACACTGCTATGATGTGGAAACTAAAGGATGCAAAATTTAAGTAATTTTCCAAAATATACAGTGTTGTCCAAAATGTAATTTACTCTTGTTGTATTCAATTACTGTATTTACAAGGACTCTAGAATTGTGGCTTCAGAAGGCACCTAGGTAATCACCTAGTCCAACCTCCACATTGTAAAATAGGGAAACAGAGGCTCAGGAAAGTTAGACATTGTGTCCCCAGGTCACAGAATAAATGGTAGACTGAGCAAGGAACAAAAGTCAGATCTCCTGAATTACACTCCAGTAGAAAGACAATTAGATAAACTGTTTCTTTAGCATATAAGCATATATCTTAAATAACAGGTTCAACCATTATTTTAAAAGAAAAAAAGAAAGTATGTCTTCCTCAAGGTAGTGATTTATCTTAATGACAAACACTAGATTTAGTGTATAGAAACTATTAAATTTAGTATGCAATATTAAAAGAAGAGCAAGAATTTCTTTCTACTGGGAGTGGACAAGAGTGTTGTCCTGGTGAATTCTGGCATATGGAATTAAAGCCAAGGACAAAAATTTCTGTCCCCAAATATATGTAAAACACATACTTTGTCATCTGCTTTCTAAGGGAAAAGACATGGATTGTGAGAATTCCTAGGGAGGGTTCTTTTATGTCTTGAACCAATCAATGTTTGTCATCCTTTCAATGCTCTGCTGTTCCTTCCATCTCCAGAGTTCACAGGAAACTTCAGGACAGCATGAACATCAAATGAGGCCACGGGCAGGAAACGCACAAAGAGAATAAGAAGTTGATGAAGGAGAAAAATGCTCTCTTGCCTACTTTGTGATTGGGCTAAGGGCTGAGAAAGGGTGGTCATGGATGAGCTTCCAGGCTGTCCTGTTTCCAGTGGTCTAGATCATTAATCAAAGTAAGGACCAGCATCACTTAGACAGAAATGCAGACCTCAACCCACCTCATTCCAGACCATTCAGAATCTGCATTTTCACAAGATTCTCAGGTGATGGGTGCGCATCTTGGGGATAGAGTTGCCAAGGAGACTTAGACCACGGGGTTGCACCACTACATCTTTGAGGAGCTCTCATTTCTGGGTTCACATGAAAGTCATTCACTTTGGCTCCAACCAGAAAAGAAGCTGTGCCAGTAGTAAGAAATGTTAAGTCAGCTGCCTCAGGAACTCAACTTCCAGTCTCAAGTTAATTTTCCAGTTTTCTCCCTCTCCATGTTGACCTTTAAAAGTCCTTAATGAGTTCCTACAGCATCTCGATGAATGCCTTTTCATCACATCTCTGTGCTTTCATCCATGTAAAATAAGGAGGTTCTCCTTTCTCGGAAATTAATGTCATATCTCCTGTCAAACTCTTCATTTTCACAAGTTCAAACTAATTATGACTGCAGATGGTACTGCTAAATAAAGTTCTCTATTGTGGACACTTAATCAAATCAGTATTCCCAACAGAAATGCCTGTCTTGTGGTAGAAACCTGTTGCTGTGGGTTAGTTGAGATTTTAAAGTTATGTTGAGGAAGCTCTTTATCCTACTTTTACTCCAAGGCAAAGATTGCTATGGAAACTTATGTGCAGGCTTAGAAATATCTCATTAGGGTTTCTTTTGTATAAATAGTAAAGAAAATGCTGGCATCACATTAGCATTTAAACACTGCACAGCTTGTGTAGAGAAGCAACGAGAAGAATGGGTGAAATCACATCCAAGTTCAGCTGACCAGTCCCTGGATGCTCACTTTCCCCATCTGCAGTTGATCTAGAACTCTTCTTCCAACTACCGAGGTGTCTTGTGACAATCTTATTGCCTGCCAGCATCGCCACCAGAGGATAAGTGGCTCAGAGAAAGGGGAAAAAAATGAATAACAAAACTAAAGAAAACCAGTTACAGGGGCACCTTGGAGGCTCAGTCAGTTGAGCATCTGACGCTTGGTTTTGGCTCAGGTCATGATCTCAGGGTTGTGAGATTGAGCCCCAAGTGGAGCTCTGTGCTCAGTGGGGAGTCTGCTTGAAGATTCTCCCCCTCTGCCCCTCCTCCCCTCTCAAATAAATAAAGAAATCTTAAAACAAACAAACAAACAAAAAAACAGTTACTGTTCTTTGTGAAGAACTGCATTTCTGAGTAAACTTCTACTGTAAAAACATAAAACCAAGGCTAAAATGTATCTTTAGGTGAGCACAGATTCTCAGTTGTTCTTTCTTTTCTCTCATTATCCATCTAGATAATAAAGATCTGTGTTCTATGACTCAAAGAAAGCAACATCAATGGCACTGAATTGTATCATATTTCAGGGAAAGGCACTAAGAACTTGGTTTCAGCATTATATTTTAGTGGCTTGTGATGAACCCAAAGAGAGAAGGGAAACTCTGTACCAGCTGGCAGCTCTGTGTGAGAAAAGATGTCCAAAGTTTTCAGTACAGCCAAACAAAGACTGAATATCCATATTTAGAATTTACTAGTCTTTCTCAGGCCCTTATTTTCAATGGGATGGATTTAATGACCTGACAGATAGGTGGTAATTTATAACTCAGGTGGGGCCCAACTTTAGCCAATATAAAATTCCCATTATGAGCAATGATTAAGTGGGTTCTTCCTCTCACCTAAGTAAACTTACCTTTGGTGTCATCTTTGACAGAGCCACATTGGTCCACTAGGCTCTTCCTGTGAGTTCCAAACCTCTAGGGGGTACCCTTAGACATTCTTACACTCCAAAGGATGGCCATGAACCTGCAAGAGATGTGAGTGTGGCAAACCCAAGCAGTTTTTATTTCATTACAATTTATCTTACTGTTTTCTCCATAGTAGTTCACTAGAAAGACCAGCGTTGAGCACCGCACAGTCTGTCTGGAGAGTTAATTCTATCTCATTTATTGAGAATAAAGCACCCTGGCTTCTACTTCCATCTCTAGCACTTTTTCATTAGTTGAATTTTAAAAAAATCACTCATTTTTTGGGCTTCAGTTTCCTGTTCTGAAACACAGCACCAAGCATTGTGGTCCAAAGAGCTCTGCCTACATTTGAAGACAGATACTCCATTTGGTTTCAGGCATATCTGCCCCTAGTATCAGCTCTGGTCAAGTCCCCAAAACTCTACACATTTCCACTATGATATAAAATAGTTATTACGTTTATGTAAAATATCTACCATGTTCTTTCATGTGCAACAGTCATTCCCATACGTCAGACCATGTACACATATTTCTTTTTAAGGGACCCTGTGATTTCTGTGCCCTCACCAGTCTCTGCAGGTAGTTTGTCTTGCATTGTGGACATACGTTTAAAAAAAGAGATGGACCTTCACTGAGGTTCATACAGAAGAATAAAATCTTTGTTGTACTGCAAAGATTATAAACCCACACAGAGAAGTATCTACCTTCACATCTTATCCCGATCTCCCTCCCTACCCCTGCCTCCATCTCTGTCTCTATAATCTCTACTCTAACTAAACTTCCTTGGAGCGTGCAGATCGTGCTCCCCATCTACTCGTTTCCTTTTCTGATAAAGACTCTACCTGGAAAATCAATCTTTAAGAATGTAGAAAACACTTAGGTAGAAGCATTTTTCACTGCTATTAAACTGGTCCCAAGATAAAGTCTTGCCAAGAAATATAATTACCAACATCTTCCATTTAACCTGAAATGTATTCCCTACCTGTCTGAATATTACAAGATTGCTGATAATTTACAATTTAATTAAAACTCTTAATTTTTCTGAAAATATTGTTTTTGCTTATTCAGTTTGACTGATTGCCCAGCTCCTGAATGTTAAGTGCCAAGATGAGATGGTTAGGTTTAACATATGTGCCTGTAGACACAGATCTGGACACAGACATATCCAAAAAAATTTTCAATTTAAAAGAACACTGAAACAATATCAGAAAAGCAATATTTTCATGGGTAGGTGTTACAGAATGAATCATGCCCCCCTCCCAACAAAACTCATATGTTAAAACCCTAACCCCCAATGTGACTGTATTCTGACTTTTAAAGAGTTAATTAAGGTTAAATGAGATCATAAAGGTGGTGCCCTAATCCGATATGACCAGTGTCTTTATAGGAAGAGGAAGAGATACCATGGGTATGTATGTACAGAGGAAAGACCACATGAGGACACAGTGGGAAAAACAGCCCCTACAATCCAAGGAGAGAAGCTGCAGGAGAAACCAACCCTGCCAGCACTTGATCTTGGACTTCCAGACTCCGGAACTGTGAAAAAAATAGTTTCTGTGGTTTAAGCCTCACAGTCTGGGGTATTTTATTGTGGCAGCCCTAGGCAGACTAATACAATAGGTTAGCATCAACATGGAGTAGGGAGAAGAACTGGAAATGGGGAGTCCTTCATTCTAGTACAGACTCAGGGAAAAACTCTTTTGTGACCTTGGGCAAATTGCATCCACTTCTCAGTAAAAATCTACAAAGTAGGCTGAGAGAACTCTTATTCTTGCTCTTGCATTGTTTTGTCCTAAAATAATCATAATGATAATAAGGAGTAACATTTGTCGAAGCATTCTATGAGCATGACATTTTTCTATCAGTGCACTGGGACACGGGAATGCTGAAACCCGCATCCCCTACAGCAATCCCAGGCTCCAAGGGAAGGCTGTGACCCTATTCATCAAGACGCTGTAAGCATACTGAAGAAAGTAGAACGCCATTGCTCTGATTCTAGCAACTGGCAAGATCTGTTTACATTGTGTTAGAATCTCTGCAGATTTACAAAGAGACTTTATTTACATGATTTTATTTATTCCTTTCAACAGCTCTACAGTGTTCCTAATCATCTACCCTTCAAAGAATACCCAAAGACAAGCGTCTGAATGTTGTCATGTCCTAATTTTAAATTTCCCAAGTTCTCACCGGTACACACATACATACTCCCTCACATTGTGTAAACATGCTTTTGTGTGATATATTTTGAAAAAATAGTCTAAACCTATTCATATTAATAATAACTAATATTTTATATACTGGAATCTTTGTCAAGCAATTTACATGCGTTATCAGTTTTTTTTTTTTTTTAATTTTCCCAACAATGCCACTAGGCAGGAAGTATCAATTTCATTTTAAGCAAGAAAAACCAATTCTTAACGAAAACAATTCAGGGGAAATTTAGCCTGCAAAAGCCAGAGCAAGGACCTGAACCCAGACAGTCTACTTCTAAAGCATGCACGGCCTAATATATCATGCAGTTTTGCTTCTCTGGAAAACTTCTAATATCTGTGCTAAACCACTTTCAGCTAATATATAGAAACAAACCTTCAACAACAATAAAACTATAAAACAATAAATTCCATTCCAAAAGTTATCTCTTCCAAAAGAATGCTTCAGCTTTTCCAAGCTTTGACAGTTATCAGTTAAGGCTCTAAAAGACGTTAGCACGTAGCTCTTTCTATATCGTCTGTGTGCAAAACCAAGCTCTCTTGCTCTGATTTTCAACAAAACCTCAAGCTGACAGTTGCACTTAGCACTTCATCTCCATCCAAATAATGTAGTTCCTGCTGGAACTTCCAGTGAAACCATGTCCAGATCTTGCCATGGAAAACAGAAATTAACCTTCTTTACTCAGCCCTATGAACAGCCAGACAAGATCATGTTTGGGATAAAACTGACCCCTGACCTTTTTCCCCCTGGTGTAAGAGCTGCCTGCTCTGGCTGTGGCTTCACCAGAAGAAACATAATGTCCTTGATATGCAATCAGTCCCAAGTTCGCATGCAGGCCGTTAGAGGACTTTCTGTAGCTCTTGGGTCTGACAACAACACGATCAAAGAAATACAGCAATACAACGAACAAGAATGTTCCATTTCCTTTGAAAGAACCATACCATTATTTTAAATCTATATAGATAGCAATGCTTTAAATCTGCACTGTAAAAACTTCTAATTTACCTGAAAAATGATATTCCCTTAGCACCATTGCCCTACATTTCTTTTTAAAGTAACACTTGAACAATTTTTTTAAAAAATCAAACAGTATTGGGGCACCTGGGGAGTTCAGTCAGTTAAGCGTCCAATTCTTGATTTCAGATCAGGTCATGATCTCAGGGTCCTGAGACTGAGCCCCGTGTCAGGCTCCATGCTGAGCGTTCAGCTTGCTTAAGATTCTCTCTCTCCCTCTTCCAGTGCCCTTCCCCCTGTAAAAAAATAAAACAAAACAAAACAAAAAATCAAATAGTATTAAAGGCTTATATCGTATCATACACCATTTTACGCCAATTTTGCACCCTAAGGAAATCATACACGGCATCTAGCTATTTCTTCTAAACAACATGTTCTTATTCCTAATATTTCCTTAATGTTTTTACTTTTAGACATCATGTAAGATTTTCTGCGGCTAATTCATCACCACCACTACCATACCATTTAAGGCCAAGAGTTATGATTTCCACAGTCACCTCTCTTACCCAGTATGGTTCAGGCTGGAGCTTGCCATCACTTGAGATGTGGAAATCCGAAATGTACCAGAATCCATTACTCTGGGGAGGCAGAATGCTCAGATGTGTGTGCAGACATGAGCTCCACACTGGCTTCCTGATGTGTTTATAAAAGGTGTCAGGGATTGCACGATTGCTTCAGACAGATCCTGTCACAGCCCCCCCTTCTGCAGTTGTTCCCTAGATTTTGGTAGCAGCTTTACTGATGGGTGATCTCTCCCATCCAATTCAGTTCTCCCCAAAGCACCACGACCTCCTGATTCTATATAAACTTTTATGTCCAGAATTCAGAGAGTGGTTTCAGTTTCACTGACCAAACCCTGGCTGATATGGTTCTTAGTAATAGAATTGATTTCAGGGAAATAGAGCCTGAAGGATGAGAACCTGGCTGGGTTTCTCCGCCATGACTAGATTCAAAAGTAAAAGTAACATTGACCTAGTCCAGTGGCAAATGGGAAATCCTATGATGTGCGGAGGCAAAGCAATAGCTAAATTAATACCTCTAGTCACCTAAAATGAAGTGCCTATTAGAAGATATGTCTTTGAAAGATGAAATAGCTAATTTTGTAGAAAACTGCACTAGCACTAAAGTGTGTAAGACTGTGAGGTTGGTTGATTGCTTCTGAGCCAGCCAGTGAATGGAAAGTGAGGAAAGCATGAGCTCAGGGCTAGAAATTTCCAGGCTGAGCTTCAGACAAAAAACCCACAGCTCTTCTATGATTTCCTTGAACAAATTCCTTATCCTCCGTAGCCTTAAGGTCAAGATTTCTAAACACCAAACTAAAAATGTGATCCTACAGGTGGACAAATTAAATTTAGAATCTCATGGCACCTGTGTGTTGAGGTTAGGGCTTTGATTAGAAAGGAATGAGATTCTGAAAATTAATTTGAGACACATGCAGATGAAGGGCCTGAGCCCATAAATCCTCAGCCCTTCCTTTCTTGGCTGAGAACATTTGCCCTCTTGTCTTAAGAGTTTGTATTAAACTATCCTGATGTAGCTGACTTGCAGGAAAAATAATGACCCTTCTCAAGACTCACTCTTACCACCATGAATTGCATCTGAACTTAACCAGACTCAAATCCCAGAAAGAACTAGCAGCAGGACAGGAACAATGTATGAGCTAGCCAGAGGTCTCATACACACAAGAATAATTTAAAATTTTGCTAATACATATTGGAAGTAACCTGGATAATATGTATGGGAATGGACCCTAAAGATGATAGACTACAGTAGGAAAAAAAATGAAAATAATGGATTGGGCTGAATTTATTGATAGTCTGATTGTAGGCACAATCCAGATAGTCTAAACTCAGTGAGATAGTTTAAGTGGCAGAGAATGTCTCCAATAGTCTTCTTGAAGACCACAGTAGCCTATACTAAATGAAGTTGTAATGCCAGAAATTTCTTGGTATACTCTGTCTAGAGCAAGGGATTCCTAAGGCTTTAAGAAGATGTCTAAATGCTTAGGGAAATAAGAATGTTGGACTAATATTATTACCTACTTAGTCATACTTGAACCATAGACCCAGGAGATTCCAGGAGATATCCCATTACCAGAGCTTTGAGAAATACATTTATGAGGAGAGCACCAGAATTCATGAAATGCTTTTTAGTGGTTGGTATCATTAAGCTAGGAATAAGTGTGAGATGTTGCTATAAAAATGAGGTTTCTGAATCTCATGGGATGGATGGCATTCCCGAATGGCAGAAGCTGAGTGGTATGACTTAAGATGGGCATGGTTCCGATAATGGGTAGCAGGACTAAAGCATCAATCTGAAGAATCATACTTGCAAAATTCCTAGTGGTGCCTCTAGGACTGAAATATAGGAGCAGCGTGATGAAATCTTACTTGACTTCTACAAGTGATGAACTCTAAGTCTTGTGAACAGAAATCTGACCTGAATCACCACAAGAGAGTCAAGATGCCTTAGTGTATTTCTGGACATGACCCAGTTCACTGACTCAGAGCCCACTGAATGGAAGCCTGGCTTCCCTTAAAGAAATCTCGTGATATAATGCCAAGAATATATACTGCATATTTTCTTATTAGCCTTCTCCAATGGGGCCTTGAATCACTTAACAGGGAAGTAAATTGAATAAAGGCAAATAGTCAGAATTTGGGGGGATTACTAGACACTGACTTAACTGACTAGACTTAATTACTAGACTTAACTGATGATAATTCTTAGAGACTCAAACAAGATTAAAGTCCATCAGTCAGAGTACGGGCTATGAAATCCAGGTGATGAATGGACTTTCCCTTTGATCCAGCTCACCATGGGTCTCTGGATTGCTAAATCCACTGTATGGTTGTGTTTTCAGTCCTGGAAAACACAGTTGGAAAAGACATACTCAACAACTGGCAGAATCCCCGTATTGTTTTCCTGCTCTACAATGTGAGGGCTATTGTAGTAGAAAAAGCCAAGTGGAAGCCTCTAGAACTGCCTCTGCTTGTCAAAATAGTAAATCAAAATCAATACTGCCTTTCTGGAAGTACTGCAGAGATCCCAACCACATCCCCATTCAATTACTCTATTTAGCCTCTGTGCAAAAGGGATGGCTCTTGAGGAAAAAAATGGATTACTTTAAATTTAATTAGGCGGCAACTGAAATTGAAGACAATGTTCTGGATGCAGTTACTTTGCTGGAGCCAGTCACCCCAGTCTCTATCACCAGGACACAGCTGTTGGCACACAGCAGAGAGTGCCTTTTCCCTCTCTATCTACTAATATATACTACTACAAATAGTTTGCTTTCGCCTGACAAAGACATTAATGCCCTTTCACTCTACTCCTTTGGGGATACATCAGATCTCTGCTCCCATGTTATAACCTAGTCCAGAGATACCTTTATCGTCTTGCACCCCACAAGATATTATGCAGATCCATTACACTGATGATGGCATGCTGATTGAATGGGGTGAAGACGAAGTAAAAACATCTTGGCAAAACACACACATACCAGAGAATAGGACATAAATCCAACAAAAGTTGAGCAGCCAGCTACCTCAGTGAAATCTCTGAGACCTGAGAGAGCTGAAGGAAATTTAAATATATCCTCCAAAGTGAAGGGCAAGATGTTGCATCGAAGGTCGTCCTCCACTAAGACAGGAGCACAGCGTCCAGAAGGCCTGTTTGAATTCAGGAGGCAACATATACTTATCTGTGTTGTGTAAGAAGCAAATCATTTACCAAATATTCTGTAAGGCTGCCAGTTCAGAATGTTTGAGTGGGGCCCAGAGCAAAATAAGTCTCTGGAACAGGTCCATACACTGGTGCAAGCTGCTCTGCCATTTGTACCATATGACCCAGCAGATGTAACAGGACTTACAATACATATGGCAGATAGGGATGCTCCAGTCTTTTTGATCCGTGCCTTTTGCTTCCTTTAGTTTCTTTTTAGTGGACTCGTGGGGGGGCGGGGGGAGAGCATGTGTTCAGTCTGTCTTGTGTGAGTATGACTTCCTGCCACAGCATTTTAGAAGAGATGATCTTGTGAGATTTCAGGGTTAAGTAATAAAATGCATTTATTTATATTTATTTTTACCATTCTCATAACCCTCTATAACAAATATTTGACAAGTTTGGCAATTCAAAGTCAGGCAGTGGACTGAATGCTGATTCGACCACCTACACTGTGCTTGTGACAAATGCAATACTTGCTACATTTTCTAAGTGGAAATCTACTGGCTTAACTCAAATTTTGGAACCTGGGTAGAGAGTTGGTCTCAAGCTTGCCCTATGAGGTCTGCTATTTCTTTATTATAGGACCTTGGAGAAATCACTTGAATTCTCTGCGAACCTCAAAGTTCTCTTATCTAATGAATAAGTGGAGTACTCATCTTTGCAAAGCTGATCTGAGAATTAATATAACAAAATGCACAGGAAACTTTTTTTACATACTAGCCCCTCAAATTGGTAGAATTTAGGGGGTTTGTGGAATAAATGGGAAATGGCGAACAGAACTGTTGAGATGGTGCCTAAAAGAACAAAAGTTGTCTTTGTGGGTTACCTCCACCTCCTGGAAAATACCTAATAGAGAACCAGGATGTGCAAAGTGCTTTATTAGTTACTTCGTTCTTCGAATGAGAACATTAGCAGTAACAAGAGACCCAGCAATAATCCCCAGATGACGCACAATGTGAAACCAAACAAGACCAAGGACCCAGCCCTTCTTGGCTTACCGATAACGACAGCTAACAGTGATGGATGCTGAAAAGGGAGATGTGTTTTGGAATCAAAAGTTCAGAAGGCTGCCAACAAGTGGAATTTTATTTTTTGAAAATGAAATATTAAATATTCACAAAAAATTCTCTCAGCCCTGATACTGTACTTAAAGAGAACAAAAAAATCACTGCCAAATTTGATATTACAGAAGAAGTTGTAGGAAAGGCTCATGAACATATTTTTGGCAAATTTCAAAACTTTTCTAAAGTGAAAAATGAAAGAAGGCTAATCCATTAAAATCTATTGTTAGAAAAAACAGCTGCTGACAATTTGATAAATTATTCATCCAAGAGTTTCAATAATCTAAAACAACTTCTCCCACATATGTTGACAGGGGAAGAACTATCTAGCAAAAATGATGAAACAGAATAATTTTAGGATATTTCTAAAATTATTAGAAAACCCGTTTGTCATCTAAAGCCTTGTTTGCTTTTAATTTTAAACTAAAATTTCTGACAAGGACTTGATGTGACTTAAAAAAAATATTTGTTATACACAAAAATAATACTTTAGCAGTAAAGCAGAATTTAACATATATCACAGTGATTTTTTTTTTTTTTTTTTTGGTAGCAGAAATCGAAAATCTAGAAGACAAAGCAGAATGTGATTATGACATTGCTTCAACCAAGGTTTTGGTAAAAAGAAAATGCAGAGACAACGGACACAAAGGGTTGGGTCTCCTGCAAGGAGGGACATCCTGTCAGCTCCTTCAGGGTTTCCTTCAGCTGCAGAAAGCCACAGGGCCCCCTGGTCACACCCTTCACACTGGCTCAGGGCCAATGGGTGACTCATGAAAAGGGGTCAGAAAGGCTGGGCCATTTCAACCCAACACGGGACAACTCTGACAGGTCATTTTAGCCTCAGAGCTCTCTGCTGGAGATTGGCTGAGGTCACCGTAAGGTATATATCATATCTCAGCTCTCCCTGGGCCCAATCCCACTCACCCTACCTCCTCCCTTCCAAGTAATAAACATCCTGTACGCTAAATTCCATCTCAAATTCCACCTCCCAAGCAAACAATCTGCAACAAGGAGCAAAGAGCAGAAGTTAAAAGTCGACTTTTCCATCATTCATTCGACTCAACAAGCACTAATCAGGTGCCAATTATAGCAAATTAAATTGTGACCATTTGCAAGGAATGAAATGGAGTCCCTGCCCCAAAGACTTCACAATCCAATGAGGAAGACTGTGATTTGGAACGGGAAAACTGTGTCTTACAATAAAATTAGTGCTGAAAAGTTCATATCAATAAACCTCCAAAGATTCTAAAGTATATGTGAAAAGACCCATAAAGTCCTCTAAAGAATGGATGGACCGCAAACACATTACACTAAGTGAGAGAAGCCTGACACAAAAGACTGCAGCGTATAGGATCCATTTATATGAAAGGTCTAGAAAAGGCAAATCTCCAAAAACAGAGTAGATTAGTGATTGCCTGGGGCTGGGGTTAGAAATAAGGACTGACAGTAAATGGGATCTGGAGTGTTTCAGGGATGACAGATGTGTTTGAAAATTAATTATAATGATGGTTGCACAAGTCTATAAATTTACTAAAATTCATTGAATTGTTCACTTCCAGTGGGTGCATTTTATGGTATATAAATTACACTTCAATAAAGTTGTTAATAAATAAAGATATTTGACATTATTTTTCTTCAATACCATGCAAGAAGTCAGGTGACTGACAAATAATTTCTTAATGCCCTCACCCTAGTCCTCAAAATTACCAGAAGAAAAGCGTATTTCTTCCAAGAACGATCTGTTATAGTCATAGTCTAGGACATCTAACAAGAAAAATTGCAAGAATTACAAACTAAATGTGAAAAGTCCTTTTGCCTCAAAATTGAGCATGTAATTTACAGACAGCTAATTCTCAATTAGCAGAAAAGACAGTTTTAACATGGTCCAAACATAAAAACAGTCATGCTGTCTTGCCAGATTAGTTCTTGAACAGAGAGTATTATTTGTTCATTCATCTCAGCTCCGTTTCTTTCAGCATCTCATTTAAGACCAAGCTGTACAAAGAATCTATCCTCTCCCTGAAGACGTTTTAAATGAGAAAATTAAACCTGAAGTATTAATTCATCCCACTAGTAATTATTCAGGATGGCCTGTGTGCCCATCATGTAAAGCCAATGATAGCTCAAAGAGAAAGAGCATTCCTATATGTTTAGCTGTCAGACATTTTGTTATCAGACTTAGAAATAACTTCAGGGATATGAGGACATATTTCAACTTATAAGAAAAGAAGTGTTGGTAATATTACCTAGAATGTGGTTTTATCTGATACTCTCTATTTCTTTCCCGCGCTCTCATAAATAATACTTGACAAACTACCACCGTTATATGAATTTACTCCAAAATATTTGCTGAACTCCCACTACATGTGAGGTGCTGTCATTTAATATTGAAAGCTTAAAATGATATCTCTGACTTCAAGAAGTTTTCATTTTAATGATTTAATTTTTAACCCCAATATTCCTGGAGAATGCATGTATAATAGATCAATATAAAATGTATGTCCATTGGACAGGGATAACTGATTTTTCATGTTATTGTATTCTTAAGAAAATTCCAAGTTATATATATCACTGGCTATCTTTTATTAAGGAGGTATTTTGATTTTGTTTTGTATAGATGTCATCAACAAAATCGGACATCTGTTAGATTTTTCATTTTTCAAGGGGATTTAATGACACTTATTCTGCACAAGGCCTTATCATTTAATTGCACTTTTCAGATGAAGAAACTGAGGCTCTAGGAATTAGTCTCACCCAATGACTCTTGTTCTCCTCACTATTACATATGTTCTCTGCCATCCTCACTCTCAGTTGATGACATGAAAAATTTGAACAATCATTTAAGCAACTGGGAAAGAATGTTGACAGATTCCACCACCACAGTGGATGCTTTTCAGCATCTGTATTGATGAACTCACCATTCTTGTGTTATTAGACATGAACTAACTACCCATGTGCTACCTAACTCCAAGCCCTCCACTCACGCACTCGATTTCATCCCTCCCTGCCATCCCAAGAGCATTTTTCCAGGAATCATTCCCTCGCTTTTCTGTGGTGTCCATGTTTTCTTTGCTACTGGAACATTCCAATGGTATACAAACATGGTACCATTTTCCCATCAAGAAAGAAATATTTCAGTCTAACTTTTTTGAACAATTGCCCCTTGACCTGCCCCTTTTCACAGCAAAACTCCTCTAGATATTGTATATATTTAGGTCTCTGATTTCGCTCCATCATTTCCCTCTTAAACTGATCCCCAAAAGGCTTTTGTCCTCACAACTCCACAAAATCATTTTGGTCAAGGTCACCAATGACTTTCTATTGCTAAATCAACAACTGATTCTTAGTTCACAGCCTACTTGACCTTCGACATTTTACACAGTTGATAAGCAGCTCTTCGAAGCACTTTATTTCCTGGGATATTAAAGATGCCCACTGGTTAGTTTTCCTCCTTCCTCACTAATTGTTCCTTCCATGTTCCCTTTGCCCCGATCCTCCCTGACCTCTCACACAGAGTCTTCCAGGGCGTGGGTGCTCTCTGCACTCATTCTTCGGGGGTTATTGAGTTTCCAGGTCTCATCTTTAGGGTACTCTTTTATACTCTGCATTGTGATGCTGACACTGCAGTCAGCCTCCACAGGTAACCCCAGTTAACTTCTGCTAATAGGGGATACATGAGGTCAATCAGAAGACTAGAAAGGAAAAAGGAATTTGAATGGCAATGACTCATCACCCTGAAAGAGACACCTGATTCCAGTGGCAGCACTTGGTCCAGTTTGTAGGGTTCCCCCCACCACATGTCACCAGAATCCGTCCTCTCTGAAACACCAGGCAAATGATGCCACCTGCTTGGAGGTCTGAGTCCCATGGCTTGACTTTCATGTCTTCACATTTGATTAATCCCCACCTCTTCCCTTTGTTTCCCCAGCCAAGGAATGGTAACTGCTTTTGGAAGTAGGGTCTTTTTGCTGCCTTTTCATCTCTGGCTCCAATACCTAGTTAACCTCTCTTTATATTACATCCTCCAGTTCAGACAATCGATGTGGCTTCTGGCTCCTGGTTGGACCCTAGCCGATACAGTGATCTGATCTGATCTGATTACATAGCTTGAGATACTGCCTTTATGCTGATGATTTCCAGACCTTTCTTCTAAACTCTGGACTTGTGTCAGGTTGAATGACACAAAATTGCCATTTTTACAGTTACGCAGGATGGAATATCAGCAACTGCATATGGTTTGATGCTAACATAACACTAATATGCACCTGGGATTTAACCATTCCCTACAAGATTTTCTCCCCACCAACTTTTTGGTCTCCCCCATCTCAGTGTGATGGTACGTTGATATCTTTCCATTGCTCAGACCAGGAGCCTCGAAGTCTTCCTTGACTCCTCTCTTTGCCTATACCCTGAATTCAATTTGTCAGTAAGTACCATACTGTTGGGCCTTCTCTCCAACTATATGCAAAAGCTTGTCATTTACCACCATCTCCACCACTAACCCAGACTGTCGCTGTCAGTTCTCATCTTTGTTGTGATAGCCTCCTGACTAGGCTTCCTAGGCGTACCCCTACAGCTTTTCTCCTCAAAACAGCTGGAAAGATCATTTTAAATTAAACATGCTACTCTGCTCAAAACCCAACATTAGCTTTGACTTTACTTAGAATAAAAACTCCACCCTTAGTGGTCTCCCAGATACGACATCAATTCTCCTGCTTTACAGTCTTGCTGGAAATAGTGGAATGTTCTTCCTTGATAGATCTGCCTGGATAATAATCCTCTCACTTCTTTCAAGACTTAGTGAAATATCACAATTTCAAGGAGGCCTATACTAACCACTCTAATTAAAATGCAACCACCCTACGCCTTGGCATCCCACACCCACTTACTTTGCTCAAATATTTTAGCTTGTTTGCTTGTTTCTATTTCTCCTTGCAACTAATACTTTCAAACATACTATATATTTATTTTACTCAGGACATCCTGGACTATAGTACCAATAAAGCCAAAAGTATCTAAGAGCCAAACACAGTAAGTTTTGTCACACATAAAACAACCCAAAGCGGTATTCCTGGAGAACACCTTTTTTTTTTTTTTTTTTTTTTTAATTTAGTGCTTTAGTGATTGGCTCCTTTCATTTTGTGACTCCGTTATCCCCTGGAGACCTGTGATTGTACTGTCAATAGAAGGACATAGAGGTCCATAGGAGTCTTGGCCAGGAAATGGCACACATCACTTCCTATCACATTGGTGAGAACTTAGTCATACACGCACACCGCCATGCCAAGGGCACCTGGGGAACACAGTCTAGCAGTGTGCCCAGCAAAGAGGAAATGGAATTCCAGTGAACAGCCAAGAATGTCTGCCATGATGGCAAGCTCATTTCTTGGGTGTATTGTTCAATATTTGTTTCCTTTGATAAAATGGAATCTCCACGAGGGTGGGAGATTTTGTAGATTTTGCTTATTGATTTATCCCGTGACCTGGATTAGTGCCTGACACAAAGTAGTCATTTCAAAATATTTGCACAATAAATGAATGGACACCAGATGTTTTGTGGGATAGAATAGAAAGAGAAAGGATTATCCATAAACTTGGAGAATTTGTTCTCTTTTCAGGGGGACAAAACATTCCTATAAATATACAGCTAAAAAAGATGGAAACATAAGTTGACAAGTGGTAACGGGACACACTGTGTACATAGTGTCGAGAGAATTCACAGCCAAGGGAAAAGTCCAACTTTGGTTTAAGTCAGAAAAGGGGTGTTGGATTTGGTTTAGATTAGCTGAAAAATATAAGTGCTATCTTGTGGCTTTCAAATTGCTCTGAGGAACTCCAGGGCTCTTTGGAGCTATTTTATAAGTTCTTAAAAATAACAAAATAATTCTATAAAAATTTATGTAAAAAACTTTTCTTTTGAGTAATTGTTATGCAAGGAACAGTGTTAAATAATTTTTATGCATCATTCAATCCTTAAAACAATCCCATAAAATTAATGTATTTATTTCCTTTTTAACGAAGAATTACAAAGTATGACGTTTAATTTCAACAATTAAATTCTATAATGTTTGGGTGTCTGCGTGGCTCAGTTGGTTAAGTGTCTGCCTTTGGCTCAGGTCATGATCTCAGGGTCCTGAGATCTAGCCTCTGCATCCCCTGCATGGCGGGTTGGGGGGGGGGGTGTGTGTCCCTGCTCAGCGGGGAGTCAGCTTCTCCCTCTCCCCCTCCCCCAGTCACACTCTCTCCCAGTCTCAAATAAATAAATAAAATCTTTTAAATAAAAAAATAAACAAATAAATTTCTGTAATTTTCTCGATGAAGATTTCTAAGGAGTTGTTGCTAGATACCTCTGTAAATTACACCTTTTTGTACTTTAGTTACATTTTTAATTTAGCTACATAACTAAAGAGTATATAGGCAATCTTCATATGTGTGCTGATCTTGTATCCAGAAATCTTTTAAACCAGGTTATGTATTATATTAATTTGGCAATATATTCTCTAATATTTTTCATACACATGATCACGATGTGGATGTGTATATATATATATATATATATATATATATATATATATATATATATAACATTTTTGTCTCTTTCTAGCCAATCCTTACATTTTGTTTCAAGTTTTATTTCATTTCATTTCAGGTATCTGATGAGGATATTTGTATTAAATAATTAAAATATTAAAATATTTAATACAAGTGAGAAGAGCTGACTGGTATCTTTGATTAGTTCCTAAATGTAAAGAACCACTTTTTTAAGATATTTCAGGTTTTAGAGGATTGACTTTATCATGTTAGTTTCCTTTCCCTTTCTCATTTTTTTTAAAGTGGTTTGTATTGCTGTTGCTTTCACTCGGAACTGAAAGTTGAATTTCATCCATTGTTTTTACTATAACTATTGAATTGATTTCACATTTTCCCTTTTATGTGTCAACACTGCAGGCTGCACCCGGGCCATTATTCCAGGTCTGCCTGACTAAGAGAAAATTGATTTTGTTCAAGTATAGGGAGGTTATGTAGTTCATGGGCTGAATGGCTCCGCAGCGCCTAGGGTGAATTTTGATTAGTCTAAACGAACTATAGTAATTCCATTATTTCTCTCGGTGGTTGGTTTAAACGTGGATGAATGACATGACCCTGGCCAATGACATATAAAGTGTATTCTGCTTGGCACACTGGGAGAAGGACATGGCAGGGAACCATCCTTTGTAAAAACATTGTATTTCTACAACCATCTTGCAACTAGGCAGGGAATCATCCACATTGCAGAGAGAAAAGATGCGTGGAAACTGGCTCCTTGATAACACGGTGGTGCTTTGGAATGAACCCTGGAACCACCCAACCTCTGGGCTTCTAGTTTTACCGAATAATACATGCTCCCTTTTTTTGGCTCCTCTCTTACTTGAAGCCAAAGGCATCTTAACATGTGGTGAGTTACATTTGTAGGTTTTCTGTTAAACCCTTCATGGATCCTAGGACACACCCTATCTGATCCTGATGTGTTTTATTTGCTTTATAACACTCAGGATTCAGGTTGGTCAAATTTTATTTTGACATTTGAATCTACATTCAACAATGAGATTACCCTATGATTTTTCTTTTCATGGTGTCAATGTCCAAAGTCATGGCAACGTGGTAAAATGAGATGGAAAAATCTCCCACTTGCTTTATTTTTTGGAAAAGTTTGTATCAAACTTGAATCGTTCATTCCTGGAACATCCGCTGTAAACCAAGTTAACTGTCTGGGGCTTTTGTTCCTTTTGTTATGTTAGTTTATGTGTGTATTTGTGTGTGTGCATTTTGCAAAAGGAGGGGTAGGTACTGCTTTGACTACTAATCAGATTTTTTAAAAAGATTTATTTATTTATTTTAGAGAGAGCGTAGGAGCAGAGGGAGGAGCAGAAGAGGGAGAGAGAAGCAGATGACCCGCTGAGCAGGAAGTCCCCCTCCAGTTTTTTTTTTTTCTTTCTTTTTTTTTTCTTTCTTTTTTTTTTTTTTTGATTTTTTATTATATTATGTTAGTCACCATACAGTACATCCCCGGTTTCCGATATAAGGCTCGATGATTCATTAGTTGCGTATAACACCCAGTGCACCATGCAATACGTGCCCTCCTTACTACCCATCACCAGTCTATCCCATTCCCCCACCCCCCTCCCCTCTGAGGCCCTCAGTTTGTTTCTCATAGTCCATAGTCTCTCATGTTTCATTCCCCCTTCTGATTACCCCCCTTTCTTTATCCCTTTCTTCCCCCTCCAGTTGTTATCTCAAGGTCCTGAGATCAAGACTGGAGCGGAAATCAAGAGCTGAAATTAAGAGTCAGATTCTTACCTGACTGAGCCAGACAGGCACCTCTACTAATTGGATTTTTAAAGGGTTATGGGACTATTAGATTTTCTATGTTCTCCTAAATCACTCGTGGTAATGTATGTTTTGATTTTTTAAAGAAAATTATTGATTCCTTCCAAATTCCAAATGTGTTGGTATAGAATGCTTTAGTGTACACTTATAATATTAAAGCACTTCTACATTACCTCTTGTAATGCCCCTTACATTCCTAATAATCTTCCTGCCTCTTTCCTAGATCAATCTTCTCAGACATTTGTGTATTTTATCCATATTTGTAATGCACTTGCTTTGAGCTTTGTTGATCTTTTCTATTATTTCTTCACTTCTATTTCATTAATATTTATTCTTATTTGTATGATGACTTTTTTCCTTTTTCCATAGTTTCCATAGTCGATCATTAATTTTTAATCTTTTTTTGAAGACATAAATTAGAGACTACAAATGTGTGCCTACATGACACTTTGACTGAGTCCCCCTCAATCTGTGATGCAATGTTTATACTCACACTCATTTCTAAGTATTTTCCACCTTCCATTATGATCTCTACTTTGACTAATAAATCATTTACAAGTTCGATTTGTTGTTGTTAATATTGGAGGGAGCAGCAAATGGCAGTCAAGATTGGGACTCAGGTTTTCTGGGCTGAAGTGTGTGACCCTAACCAGCAGACACACCTCCTCTTTATCACCTGGCTTTGCCTCTCCTCTTCATCTATAGACTTGGACCCATCCATTTCTTCCCTTGAGATGAGATTGGCACAAATCTTTTGGTTATAATTTACCCCGTATTTCCATATATGTGTGGTGGGAGACAGGGTTCTGTTAACTCAGTCACTACGTGGCAGAAACTAGAACTTTTTCCCAACTTATATTTCACATACCAACTTTTCTATGGCTAGTAGAACCTAGTACAATTCTAGATGATCGAATATTATTAACACTCTTTGATACTATGGTCTCGAGATAAATTGGGTGGACTCAGTGAAAATCTAGTGGAAAACCTGAAGACATTGATTCTATGATTCCCTTCTTATTTGGTTCCCTTGGACTCTAGGTTAGTTTTTTTGTAGGCTGATGTTCATGTCTGCTTCGCCTAGTGTGGTTGAAAGTCAAAAAAGAAGGATGACCCAGGTAAGTGTGGGTAGGCCTGATGCCAATTTTTCAGGTCAAATAGAATGTACTAGATTCACTAGCTTTTAAAAAGCATCCATGAAATCGATTTCAGATGAACATTCTTTTCCTCCAGGAAATTAAAAACATATCCACAGACCATCTCATTTCCCTTCAGAATTTCTCTTGTAAGCAGGCACTGTAAGGACTTTACTTTTCCCATTACTTCTAGGGAATCTGAAGCTCAGAAGCCCATTCCCTGATGAAGAATCCAGGGTGCTATTTGAAATATAGCTTAATGTACAGGAAATATCACTCCAATATTGGGTTTTCTTTATGAAACAAGACGTTCTTTAGAAATGCATACGTAAAGAGGCAGGGTATTTTTGGAGCAAAATTTGAGCCTCCTTTGGGCTTTATTCCTTCAAATAAGATGCAGATTTAGAGCAAGGCTAGAAAAATGTTGTCACATTCTTTCATCCCCAGTCTGCACCGTATCTTTATGTAAGTCGTTTTAAATGACATTGTTGGTAGCCACACAGACAGAATCTAAGATGGTTGGGTACTTATTTTTCCTCTTAAAATTGTTTTCTTCCATTTTTACTATGAAAATGATATCGTCTTCAGCCATAAAGAGAGGCAATCTCATAGAGAAAGTAAGCAATGGCTTAAAATCATTTTCAGCAGAGTAAAACCTCATTTATTTGGCCTACAAATAATTAGAGAATTTGATGAATAGGCAGTGTTTAGCCTGGTGTTTCTTATTCCCTATAGACCAGGAATAATTAACCTAAGTAACTGTAATATGCAAAGCATATGTGGGGATAATATTTTAAATCTGTTGGAAAATGCATTGCTTTCAAATGTTTAATACGTAAATAATCAATACTCTAATTGTTAAAAAGCCTATCTATTCAAAACGTATTCCTTTAGAACAATAGTAGTCTGGATTTGATTTAGTGACTCGATCTAGAAGCAAATAATTGAGAATGTGTTGAAATAGATTATCCTTTGGATGCCTTATGAATTTAAACCAACTATAAGATTATAAGCTTACATTGTATTAACTGACATTTACCATATACCCGTGGTCCAGTTTCTTTAAGAAATGGCCATTCACTAATTTCTTGTAACTCAAGAACTCGCTGCAGGGAAGCTGAAGAAAGCCCAGGCCCTCATCCGTGATCTTCCTCCAGCTCCTCCCACTATCCGCATGACGCGGAATTCAGAATCAATACCTAATTAGACCTAGTCAAGTTGGTACCATCGCAAACACATCATTTCTGCCCTCTTGCATCAGAAAGACTCTAAGAGCCGTGTAAAAAAGTAAACCATCATTTTCTCTATTACTTTAAGGATCTGGTCCCGAAAAATCAATCCATATTACTAAAGACTTTACACACTTTTAATTACTTCTGGAATGTGTAAATACTCTTAAAACACGATCTAAATGCTTTGCTCAGAGTGTGTGTGCCTGGTACATCTCATACTACTTCTTTTTGGCAGGGATCTTTGGATTTTCAGTAGAATCTCACATAAAGAACAGTTTTAAAATATGAACCATTTGCAGCCTTTGCAAAGGATTTTACAAGCCACAGATCTTGTGGGTTTTGGGGGTGATATTTTATGATATAAGAAAATAGCAGAGCTTTTTATGCGAGGATAGTATTTGGACACACGGCTTGTGCCAGGTGCTGCAGAATAAATAAAGCAAGACTGTTGACAAGAGAAAGATGATTGTAACTCACATCTTGCACGGGCGGAAGTGCTCTACGTCAGCATGGTGGGCTTAGTGTGTTCTGTAAAATTACTAATGTCCATGTTTCAGTCAAAATGAATTCTATCTATGCATTTTCAACCACTCTTTCGGGGATTACAGAAGAAACAGTTACTGGCTCCGTTTATTGATCTGCTCTGCTGACTCATTAGGAAGCCATTGATAAAACAATCCAAAGAAAAACTTCAGTCCCGGACTTCAGTGGGTAGCAACACACCACTTTGTCTTCTACTCATCTGCAGGACTGTTTTATCTGGTTGAGATTTTTAAAATGAGGTAACTGATGTGGTTTTGGAATATAGGTGAGGTTCAGTGGGGTCGGGTCCAGAGCCCATGACCAAGAAAGAATTCTTGAGATCTCTTTGGTGAAAAATCGTGGTTTATTAAAGCATGGGGACAGGGTTCTGGGCACGAAGAGCTGCTACCCTGGGGTCTTGTAGAGTGACTGGTTATACACTCTGGAGTTGGGGGAAGGAAGGAAAAAGGAGGTTTCAAAAGAACTTTCATATGCTAAAGAGGACCAACTTTTAAGATACCTACAAGGTCTTGCCATTGTCAAGTTAAGGTTGTTTTCTCCTCTATCAAGATATTAACATTAAGATAGTTGGGCAGGGGCGCCTGGGTGGCACAGCGGTTAAGCGTCTGTCTTCGGCTCAGGGCGTGATCCCGGCGTTATGGGATCGAGCCCCACATCAGGCTCCTCCGCTATGAGCCTGCTTCTTCCTCTCCCACTCCCCCTGCTTGTGTTCCCTCTCTCGCTGGCTGTCTCTATCTCTGTCAAATAAATAAATAAAATCTTAAAAAAAAAAATAGATTGTTGGGCAATCACTAGAAGAATGTCACACATGTCCCACCCAGGAGTGGGGGGTTGGGGAAGGTTCAGCTTGTGCTTTGTCTTCAGCTAGCCTTCTGCGCCCTTATCGTAACTACACTCTGATCTTAATAAATCTCTCCCCTCTTAAGATAGCCTTCTCTGTTTCCCTATTCCTGTCGGGTTTACATTTTCATAACTAAGGAAGAATCTGATGAGACTTGTGCACACTCCATCAGTGGTATTGCAAAATAAGGGGAAAAAAACACAACTTGACTTATTCATCCAGCCAAAGGGAAGGCTGCAATTTTCTGGAAAATGTATATCCAGTGTGTGGACTGGGTTGATTTCATGTGGCGTTTTTAGCATAACAATAGTCACAGGTAGATTAAGTTATATAGCTGTGGAAGGAACAAGGGAAAAAAAAACCCAAAACCTATCTTTTATTTGGTGTATCATAACACAGAAAGTCAGTACACTCTATATGTATCCATGGAAGAGACATGAGAACCAGCCTTGCATGAATCACTGTTCCCACCAAATGAGGTAGTGGAGGGGAGAAGTATACGCTTTAGGGAACAAGTCCCCCCTTCTACTGGGAAAAAGAAGAAAAAAAAGCCATAAGAAGGAGGCAGTATGTAACTTGCATCCTCAGCAACAAGTTTATTTGGAAAATAAATGTTTAAATAAATGTTAAAATAAATGTTTAAAAATCATAAAAATGGAGAAGAAAATAGCGAAGAAATCATATAAAGCAATGTAAAAGCAGAGGCTAAGAGATGTTTAAGTAAATGCAATTTGTTCATTAAGTGGGGTGAAGAGCCGAAGGAGAAAGAAAGAGCTGCCCTGTCCTACCTCCCGCTGCACGGAGAGCCCTACGGGTCAAAGAAGGGAAAGGACGCTGAGCAGCAGCTGAACAGCATGGAGGTGGGGGCACAGACCCCAGAAGTGTGTAACCCTCCATTTCTGTGTGACATCAGCTGAGTTAGATAGTCTTTCTAATTCTATTTTCTAAACTGTCCAGTGGGGCTGACGCCCCTGTCCCTCACTCACTCCTGAACATGCCCCTGACTCAGGGCTAATGCACTTTTTCCCCGCAGCACCCAATGTCCATCACCCAGAGAGCCTCATGCTTCCCCCACGTTTTTTTAATCCCTGTTCAAATCTCACCTACCCAGTCTAAAATAGCACCTTTTGCTGTTTCCTGTATTCTGAATTATTATGTTTCTCTATAACATTACACACTAATTTTGGTTGCCTGTTTCCTCCACTAGAACATAGCTCTCACGGGACACGGGCTTGCTGTATTCATTGTTGGAGCACTACCCGTGGGCTTCGTAAATATTTGTGGAATAAATGAATGAAAGCGTAATGGATGGAGGGATGAATGAATGGAAAGAGTGTTGTGGGAAAGGGGAGAGTAACTTCACTGAAGCCTGCAGAAGTCAAACCAGACAGCCTGTGTACTCTAGGGTTAAGGAATTTGGACTTCATCTCCGAAAAAGGAGGGAAGCAATCTCCCAGGGTTGCTGTGAAGACTAGGTGGCAGAAGGAAAACAATTTAGCCCAGAATCAAAAACTTCTTTACTCAATTCATGTCAGTTACCGCATATTATTAATGAACGACCCAATGATTCTGTTGCATAATGGGATCATTATTCAGGTGTTTATAGAAGATGCCACTTCCCTTCCCAGAACTTTATAGAGTTTACATAAGAAAATGGAGCATGAAATCCTCAGGTCAGTTGCCATTCACAACTCTTACCCATACCTGGCCTCCTAGACCAGCTAATTGGGATGATGGCTTTTATAGAATCTGACCTCCAGGGTACCTAAACCTCATATATAGCGGTCAATTAAAATAAGGGTTTTGATGACATGAATAGATTGTCAGTTTATTCTCTTTTTCTTGATAAGTCAGAGTCTGGTAAGTTGAGTGACTGCTTCCAGTGGCTTCCACGCATGGCTCATTGACTAAGTGCCAGGTGCTGTGTTGAGCATTTATAAAGGGTATTTGATCAATGAACATAATTCTCACAAAGGCCCTATGAGGTAAGCATTAGTTTTATCTCCATGGTATAAATAGTAACCAAAGGGCCAGGGAGTCTCAATGAAACAGTTTGCCCAAAGTGCCACAGTTGGCCACAGTAAGTGGCAGAGCCAGGCTTTGAAGGCAGGCTGGCAGGTTCTTGCACCAGCTCCTTTGAGCCCTCTATCATCCCGCTTTCTTCTTGGAGGAAAATGAGAATCAGAGAAGGTAAACAAATCATGGAAATCACACAGCTGTGAAGGGATCCAGCCTGGAATCAAGCCTGAGAATCCAACACCAAAGCCCATGGTACCAAATTGCCTCTTGACTATTCTTTGTTCTTTATTAATCTTTAACAGTTTAGATGGATTGGCAATCCCTCCCCATTTTGATACAAGTCAAGATGTATTGCCTTCCAGAGCTGCATTCAGTGAGAAGTGGTCTACAGATGGCCTCAGGGGTCAGAAAGATTACAGATAAACTTTTGATTTGTAAAATCTAGCAAGATTTCAAGTTTTCATCTCCTTTCACATGATATAATGTTTGTACATGCATTTGCAAGTAATTATGCTTATTGGTTCTTCTTAAAATGGCATTTCTGCCTTGAATATGACAATTGCAATTAATCCTCAGCACTTTTATCTTAAACAGGCCCAATAGAGCACAAAAGAAGAGAAGAAAATGCCAATGTTGGGTGACAGAAACTATTATTCAGGTAATTTTTTTTTTACTTCTAGAATGAGAACATTTGAACCTTAGAGAGACTTATTCAAATGAGCTATGTAACAGCATTTCTGACTTTTAAGGATCTGGGACGGGATGTTCATTTGGAACTTATCTGGTAAAAAAGAAAAAGAGAAAATTAGCAAGGATCCAATTTCTTCAAGAAATTACTTAATGTGAGAATTGGCTCAAAAACATGATAATTGTGGTTCTCTCTTTCAAGCCAACAGAAATGGCTTATAATCTTCGTATCAGCTTCTCAAACACATGTGTTTTCAGCTTGCTTTACCAAGCCCCATCTGGCCCTTATTGCTATAAGGTATATCCAGTCGCTACTGTTAAGCATTCTGGAGTTAGGAAAGGTAAAAAATGATAAAGTCAGAGAAAGAATGTAACTTTCTAAGTTCCCATCAAATGTTATTAAGCCATCATTCAACCAGGCCAACTCCTCAACATTTCCCAGCCATACGCTAATAATTAGGAATGAGGCCTCTTGTCACAAACAACTGTCATGACCTCATCCTTGTCCTAAATAGAATGCTGTCTCTTCCTTTGATGAGAACAGTGCCAAGTATCTTAGTCCAGCAGATAACATTGTCTTTTCACTCTATCAATTGAGATAATTCTCATTAAAAAGAGTTTACTTCAGATTCACAAAACTTCGACAAATAGAGCTGCCATTGAACCACAAAGCCAAGACGCCATGTTATTATATGTTGAGCTAGAGAGCCACTTTTATCAAGAGTAGTCAAACCTCTCAAAGTTTCAGTTCTCTCCATTATGATTGAATGCTGTGGGAGGCTTATGGTAGCAAAAGGGAAGAGAATGCGGAGGCATCTTCATGCGCATAAGGTCACGCTTTACTTTCTTGTGAACAGATCTCTCCACACTCTGAAAAAGAGGAATGCAAGCAAGAAGCTGGGCTCTAATTTTTCTTTTTGGAAAAATCTGGAATTTGGTACTGTTCTTAAGGAATGGGCATTCCATCAGCTCTAATTACTGTTGGAAATGATTCTGTTGGAACTCGTTGGTAATTCAATACAGAATTTCTCTCCAGACCACCAGTTCAGAATTGGCCCCAATGAGAAAGAATTCTGAGTTATTATCTGATGGCGTCTGCTGCCAGAATGAGAGGTTAGAAGAATTGACCGTTCTCCGTGTAGGGGTGCAGGGCCATGTAAGTCAAATGTTATTAGTATCAATGCTTCATCACTCACCCCACCCCTTCATCTCCTACTGCCATCAGCAGCACCAAAGCCAAGAAATTGGTTGAGATGAAGACTAAATCATTATTTTTGTTCCATGTGTGGTCCTATCTTTCAGAGATACGTTCAAGTCCAAGAGAACTCATGTTAACAGTTATCATTGATATGTAAGTCCCAAGAATTTACTTCTGCCAAGCCAGTGTGTCGGTATATGCAAGGTCAGATGCTTAGGTCTCTAGATCTTTAGAGAGTCTAAGGACTGAAAAACTTTACAGTGCCACCCACACACATATCAGTCAAAATGAAAACAGACAAAACCATGAAACAAGTAAAGGAAGCTTAACAAAATACAAAACTGAAAACCTTTTAAAAAAATATCTACTTTCAAATATTTTTCTAATTTATAGAGGCCTCCTGCTTTCCCGATGCCCTGAACATGTGCATAGGTTGCATACTGAACATCACAAGAGAAGCTGTAAGGCTCAGCATATTGAAAAAATTTTGAATTTAGAGTACAGATACCTGTGCTCAAGGTTTGACTCTGTCAGTCAGGAGTGAGGGACCTTGGGCAGGCTGGAGAACTCTCTGGCACCTCCATTTTCCCATCCCTAAACCAGTGATAATATTTACTCTTTGAGATGTTGGGAGTGTGATGTGACTTGCCATAGGGCACATTCTTTGTAAATGGCACCACACCATTCACATTCTTTGTAAATGGTGCCATAGCATTTACAAAGAATATATAATACATGGGGTCTTGGCTTTGTGGTTCAGTGGTGGCTATATTTGTCAGAGTTTTGACAAATGGTATAGTACCATTTACAAATGTTAGGTCTTAACATTTTAGTTAGAATTTATGTTTTTCTCTGTATCATATTTTGCAAAAATGTAAAGAGGATTCTTTCTGTTTTTTTCCAGTTTGTTTAAATATAAAATTACAAACAGTGCTCATTTTGTCGGTAAACTTCTGTTAAATTCATTTTAATATGTAGTCTTAGTAATATTAATATTTTCAATTAATGCATATCAATTTAATATATGTTCTTACTAATGATAAATACTGAGAGCTGGCCATGTGCCAGGAAGTATTCTTAGTTCATTACTCGTAATAATTGATGTGACTCTCATAACAACCCTACAAGGTAGATATTATTATCATACCCATTATTTTTAATATGAGAAAACCAAGGTTCAGGGGTGAATCTAGGATTATACAAGATTATACAGCTAGTAAGTGGCAGAGCTGGGATTTGAACTCAAGCTATTTGCTTCAGAATGTATACTAATTACTCAATTTTACTAACTTTCCATAAGGTATGATTTTTAAAAGAAAGGGGGGATATAATTTGAATGTTTTCATTCATTTGCTCAATCTTGTATTATGCTGAGCAAACATAGTCACATTGCTGGCTCTACTGGGAGAGACATATAAGAAATTAAGAAAACATATAAGCAAAAAACCAAAGAGATATGTGTTACCAGGAGAATGAACCCAGATGATACAGCAGAGAGTGATTGTTTAGTTGGGAAAGACCTCTTCAAGAAATGATATTTGAACCAAGGTTGGAATGTCAAGAACAAGTCCACCATGTGAAGCTCTGGATATTCCAATTAGACAGAACCGCACAGACAAGAACTTGATTTGGGGTTGAGCCTGGAAAATAATTCCCAATGTAGGTAGAAGTAGGTTGGTGCTAGGGATTAAGCATTTGTGTCCCCCTACAATTCATGTGTTGAAAATGTGATCCCCAGTGTGATGACACTTTGAGGTGGGGCCTCTGGGAAGTGAATAGATCATGAGATCTCATGAGCAAGATCGTGTCTTTATGAACAAGTTTCCAGAGAGTTCCCTTGCTTCTTCCACACCTGAGGTTTACATTGAGAAGACGCAGTCAGTGAGGTAGCTGACCTTTACCAGACACTGAATCTGACATCCTCCAGAACTGTGAGAGATAAATGCCTATAGTTCATAAGCCACATTTATGGCATTTTGTCATAGCAGCCCGAGTGGACTAAAAAGAGAAGAGTAGGGGAGATAAGGATAAAGCCTCCCATTTTAAGGAATAAAAAGATGGTCAGTATGATTGAAGAGCAAGGACGAGAAGAGGCTACAAGTCCAAGTTGAGGCACATAAGGCAGGGAAGGCCGTGCTTAGCACCTAAGAACAACTGACAGGTAAAGTAATGTTTACAGCAATTGGGTGACATAATCAGGTATGTTTGACATGTTTTGAAAAGTTACTCTGTCTGCAGGACAGATAAACAAACGGAAATCACGAGAATAAGAGAAAAGAGAGTAGTCAGGGGCTATACCGCGAATAACACAGGCAAGAGATGGTTGCCTGTGTTCTTTGACTAGGGTGCCAGTGATGGATATAGTGAAATGTGGGTGGGTTTAAGATATGTTTTGGATGTAAAATTGATGGGACTTGGCAGGAATGAAAAAGAAGGAGGTATGAAGGATGACTTCTAGTTTCTAGTTTTTACTACAGAATGCACTAAAATTTTTTACTATTTTTTACTACAGAATGCACTAAAAGTTTTTACTACAGAATGCACTAAATTCGGTTGGAAAACTTTGAGTTTCACTATGGACCTTTGAAATCTAGAACTGTAATCTAGTGAAGGACAAAAACTAAAATATCTAGTACGGGTTCAGTTAATATTTATTAAATAATTAAAATAATTTCTTCTCCATTTGTCTGACCGTGGATCACCTAGTCACCTATGCACACAAACGAAATTTTGACACTGGAAATGTTATGGACTGAATGTTTGTGTCCCCTTCATATAATTCACATGTTGAAGACTTAAGCCCCAACATGATGGTATTTGGAGGTGGGGTCTTTGGGAGATAATTAGGGTTAAATAAGTTCATGAAGTTGGGGTCCTCATGATGGAATTAGTGCCTCATAAGAAAAAACACCAGAGTACATGCTCTCTTCTCCCTCTCTCTCTCTCTCTCTCTCTCTCTCTCTCTGCATGCACACAAACAAGAGGTCACATGAGCACCAAGCCTGACGATGGCTGTCTACAGGCCAAGGGAAGAGACCTCAGAATAAAACCTCTCTTTCAGGCACCTTGATCTTGGACTTCCAGCCCCCAGAATCATAATAAACAAATTTCTGTTATTTAAGCCGCCATGTTTATGGTATTTTGTTATGGTACCCTAAGCTGACTAAGACATGAAGTTTCCTGGTAAAGCAGGATTTAATGAATTGAGAAATTCCAGATGGAATTTCAGTTCTGATTCATCCCCAGATGATGTTATTAGAGATCTCATCTGAGACCCCATGGAAGTATCTCTATATCCTCTGAACATGGCAATACTCCCAGCCCATTTCTCCCCTCCTTTCAACCATTAATCTCTACTTCTGGAAATATCTCAGAACAGACTTAGTCTCTGAGATGGGAGACAGAAAAACGATGAATATTTACCTCAATAAATTCATCTCTGTTTATCCAGAAAAATCTAGTTTGCCTGTAAAATATATCCTTATGTTCATTACTTCTACCAAATCAGTTGATCACATTAATTATCTGCCTCCTCTTAGGCCTATTTACTGGTTAGAGATTACCCAATTGAACAATAAAATCTTTCTAATAGAAAAGCAGTCAGCAAACTTTTTCTGTATAGAACCAGATGGTAAATATCTACAGCTTTGCAGGCCAACTGCTCCTTGTCACAACTACTCAATTCTGTTGTTGTAGAGTGAAAGCAGCCATAGACAGTACAGGAATGGGTATGGCTACGTTCCAATACAACTTTACTTACAAAAGCAGACACATGGCCAGATTTGGCCCCTAAGCTATAGTTTGCTGACCTCTTTACTAGAACATTATTTTGGTCAGATATTATGTTTTCAGATAATTTCACAATTACTTTATACATATCACACATAGGGTAAAAGCTGAAATCACAAGTGTCTCCACAATCATTGCAGGACAGAGCCTATTTATATAAATATGTGCTGTCTGTTAATATCATTCCCAGAGTATTGTTTGTCATTCATCTGATAAAACCCTCCAATCTGCTTTGGGAAATCACTCCTTCCCATTACATGGATTCTGGTGAGGCTCCCATAGTTGGACTTTGAATACTCCGTGAGGGGCCAACATAGGCTAATCAAGGCATTGCAATTCTACTGGTAGGAAAATAAATAAATAAATAAATAAGATCAAGGACAAGACCAAGTTACGAAACTTTGATTACGTAGGCATACTGAGAAAGATAACTTTGTTCTTCTAAAATGCGAAGCCATAAAAATTATGTAACTTGGGATGCTTTAGAATCATCTTCCAAGGCTACATGAATGAAGTCATCTGTAGTATCAGCAGATGAGATCAATGAAATGAAAGAACAGAAAGAACACCCAACACTGCAGTGGCAGAGTCTGGAGCCCAGGATCAAGCCTTCAGTCACAAAAGCAACAATAAACTTCTCTTTTTAATATCTAGTTGAAAGCGAATTTCTAATGCTTGTAAACAAAGGAGTACGGAACAATCAAATTTCGCTATAGATATGACAAAAGCTCAACGAAATCAGGCAATTTCAAAAAGTAAGACATGCCATTATCATAACTAGACCAATGGTTGATTTGATTAAGGAGGAAATAAGGAGCAATTTGGGGCAAGGCTTGTCAGAAAAATTAGAGCATGCCAGGCTACTAGGAAAAAGTTTCAGTGTGTCATGACATCACAACTGAATTAATATTTAAAAAGTGCAAAGTACTCCATAGACACAATGAATCATAGATAAATGGATCATCCCCTAACTCCATGGAGAGTCAGAGAATGAAGGCTTTTGAAGTATTTGGGAAGTACACGAAAAGTAAAGAAAAATAATTGTACAAATACACTTCAAGAATACAGAATGGTTCTCACATATTAAAGATTTCAATGTAGCCTGATTGACTTTATTGACATGTCTAAAAGAAGAATGTTTTAATCAGTGGGAGTATATAACGAGCCGTGGAGGCAGAGTAAATGAGAGTTGCAGGGGGAGACACTGTCAGCTTCCACTCAAGCACAGCACAGTGAAAAAGAAGATTTAACCTCATATTTTCCATTTTCTAGTCCTTTTTGGCAAGAATTGCCAATATTGGGATGCTGACAAGGAATTCTAACCCAATGAACAGTACAAAACCACCCCCATTATGAGCCTAGAAGATGAGGAGAAGCCTGAGACCACTGTACATTCAGCTCATCTAATTAATCCCATCCAATCCCACACATTTTTTCCCCTGATTTCAGCTTAGCAAGGAGACTTTAAATTATGCCCTAAATTACTAAGAGAAAGACTTTGCCAACAGAAAGAGAATTTTCTGATCATTACTGTCTTTGAATATTCAAATTCCAATGACAGTGATTTCTCATCATAAATTCAGAGCTCTGATTTTATGCATCAATCTAATGGGTTTGGCTAATGTACATCTACCCCTGGAAAATGCAACTATTCTCTGTGAGCCCAGCAAGTTCAGTCTTTGAGCCTCTGGAAGGGTCCTAAAGCATTGTGAATCCTCTAGGTCAGTAAACATCTTCCTTCCACAGTCCCTGGTGTTTGCTTGAGAGGGAGCCTGCCTAGCCTATCAGGTAGAAACTTCCCCAACACAAACACACATTGCTCTGTGCCTATTCCTATGTCTCTTGGCTCTGGCCTCTGGGATCTTAGCTCCAAAGCTCTGGGTCATCTGTCTTTGCCTTGAAAAATAGCCTGTATTTGAAGGGAGTGTTTTTCTCCTCTTTTCCCTGCCCGTGGAAGTACAAGTGTCAAACACCTCTTTGATTCTGTACGGTCTCTATTTCTTTAAGCTTAAGTTGGTGATATTTCTGCCAGTATAATTTCTTTAAAACTTTGTGGGGGTTCTATGAATTGTTTTGTTGTTAACTCCATTCAAAAAAATTAATATCCACAAATCTCTTTGAGATAGCCAGAGCCCCTCATGAGGCTGCTATGGGATAATTCCCTTAGATTCTAAAAGCTCTATTGTTTAACAGGCAGGGTCTGTGAGGAATTGTTTAACAGGCAGGGTCTGTGAGGAATATATCCTTTAGATGCTGAGAAGTTCTTTGCTCATCTAAAAGGACCCCCGAGGCACCACCTTATGTCTTTTTTACAGTTTACAAAGGTTTCACAATTTTGCCATTGGTTTCATCTTTACCCTGAGACTATATTTTTCTGACAGGGCTCTGGATTTGATATTCGCCCCGAGGTCTTTCTTGCTCTGAGAATCTTTTGCCATCTGGAGAGGCTAGGAATGAGAATCAATTAAATTTTCCAACTCACAAAGTCATGGTTTCTCTGTATTTCTACTAAATTTTGCTTGAAAATTAAACATTTCCTTTTTTACCTCATCTCTCTCTCTCTTTCTATATCTTATGATGAATGATTAAAGGAGGCAAGTTGGCGCTTTGACTATTCTGCTTGGAAATTTCACTTGCAAATCCACCAACTCATTAGGACTGTTTTCTGTTTTCTACATCACCACACATAACTGTGTCATCAAACTTTTTTGCAATCTCTTATAATAATATTTTTACTGACTTTCCAGCCTTCATCCATAGCCTCTTCAAAGTCCTTTCCATCTTTCCTAACAGAAGCCTCAAAACACTTCCATTTTCCACCTGCACCCTAATCATAAAGACAATGACACATGGTTAAAGTTTTTGGTATGGGAATACCCTGCTCCTGGTGCCAAATTCTATTACGATGATCTATTGTTTTATTAAAACCACCCATATAACCTTGTGTCATTAAGCAACAACCATTTAATATGCTCATGAATTGTGTGGGTCAGGAATGTAGGAAGAGCACAGCAGGGATGGCTCTTCACTTCTCATGATGTTGGGGCCACAGCTGAGAATATTCAATTGGCTTGGAGTGACTCAAACAGCAAGGCACAGAAATCATTTGAAGGCTACTTTAATTATATGTCTGACACCTACACAGGGGTGATCTGAAGGTTGAGCCCAGTTGGAACTGTTTACCAAATACCTATGCAAGATTTCTCTATGCAGCCAGGGCTTCATATAACTTAGAAGCTAGGTTTCAAGAGGAAGCATTAGGAGAGGAGACATTTCAAGAGACCCAGACAGAAGCTCTAAGATTTTTCTGACCTACCCTTTGAAGCCATGCAGTCTTAACTTCTACCACATCTTATTGTCCATTGTAAACTTAGTTCTTTTGTATTTTATTGATTTTTTTTTTTTTTTGTAAATAGATTCAAAGTAAGGCTCTGAGTCCAGCCCAGTTTCAAGGGGATAGAAATCAGATTCCACCCGCTAATGTGAAAGTAAGAAGCCCACGTAACCAAACAGGTCAGATGGAGATATTATTAGACGATCTTTGGAAATATGTCATAGACTATTGAATTAAACTACTGAACAGGAGAAAATGTGAGAAAAGTAAATGCCATAAGCTTATGAAGAGAAGAAAAGCTACCATAGAAACTAAAATAATAAAGTTTAGTATTTTTAGAGACTCACATTCCCTATGTCTTCCACAATGTTTCATCTTTAGAGAATAGAGGAAAATAACATCTGGGGCCACCACAGAATAATATTCAACATTCTGTATCCCAAAGCACCAGGTGAATTTTGCCTTCAGTAAGAAACAAAGAAATATACGTTGAGCTAGAGTAAGACAACTCCTGTTTTCTCTCCTGCTGCTGGAGTGATAAAAGGAGGCTGGTTTATCCCACATTCAAATGGCAGGCGGCACTTCAAGACCCAAGCAAGATCAGAATGAAGTCCTTGGGAAAAAGGAAAATGAAGTTGTTTGATCAGGCGTGGGTCTGATCAAGATGCTGTAGAGTAAAAACAAAAGCACGCAGGGGATTAGGGAAGCGCTGGGCGGGATCATCAGCCATGAAAACACCCAGATCGCAAATTACGGAAACACAGTAACACTTTGGTTTAACATTTCTTAAAGTGGGGGCTCCTGGGTGACACAGTCAGTTCAGAGTTCTTTTCTTGATTTCAGCACAGGTCATGATCTTGGACTTGTGAGATGGAGCCCCACGTTGGGATCCCTGCTCAGCAGAAAGTCTGCTTGAGGATTCTCTCTCCTTCTCTTTCTACCCTCCCCAAATAAATCAATAAATCTTAAAAACAAACAACAAAAACAAAAAAACAAAAAACAAAAAACATTGCCTAAAGTGTCTATTGGTTGGGACGCCTGGGTGGTACAGTCGTTAAGCGTCTGCCTTGGGCTCAGGGCGTGATCCTGGCGTTCCTGGATCGAGCCCCACATTGGGCTCCTCCGCTGGGAGCCTGCTTCTTCCTCTGCCACTCCCCCTGCTTGTGTTCCCTCTCTCGCTGGCTGTCTCTCTCTATCTAATAAATAAATCTTTAAAAAAAAAGTGTCTATTGGTTGATACTTTTAAACCTTTAAGAACAGATCGCAAATGGATGCAGTGGAGAGGCAAAGGAATTCTCAATATGAGAGAAGTTTGTTTGCCTAAATGTAACTTATTCCAAATCTTACTATCCACAGCTGGTTTCTGAGGGCTGCCCTCCTTAATTCCACCTCCATTTTCCCCTGACCAAAAATAGTTTGAATGAATGTTTCAATTACATATCTTTCCCAAGGATAAGCCTTGGGAGACCAAGGATAGAAGGAGAGGCTGCTGGGACGTTATGGAATAATCCAGGAGAGAAGGTAGACCCAATAGGATTCGCTGATGGATTTTATGTAGGCATGAGAGAAAGAGAGGAACCGAGGATACCCAAAGCTTTTAGTCTTGGCAGGTGGCAGGATGGAAGTACCAGCAGTCATGTAAGAAGGACAAGGGTGGATTTGTAATTGTACTGCATATTTAATTACTCAATTGTTTACTCAAATTTCCCAACCTGGTGTTTCCATTGAACACAAATGATGAAAGCTGGATTACATAACAGAGGTCAAATGGTTTCTCTAAATCTAGAGCCACATTTTATCTGAGGAAGAAAGCTTCACCAGTCTTTCAGTCCCCACATTTTATGCCTAATAACTGGTTAATGTCTGACTTCAAACTCATGGGACTCACACTTAGGCTGACCTCATCAGAACTTCCCATCAGTAACTATTTCTCTGCTAGTTATCTTCGAGGCTAGCTCTCACTCCATTCTTTATACTGAAAAGTTGATGATGACGATCAGAGGAAAGCCCAGGTGAATGAGAATTTGGCCATTGAAACTGAGGATTTTTTTTGCCTTTTGTGCATGTTTATTTCTGTAACGAGAATCCCAAAGTCTTTGCTGGCCACAGTACTCTGTTTCTTTTTCCAAAGAGCCTTACATCTCTGAGATTACAATTGGATTTTTGTTTCATTCGGATGCCAAAACTGAAATGTTTACAAAAGAGCCTCTCAAAGTATGCGAGATAGATAAGTTAGCTGAGTTCACAAGTTCCAGCAGCACGTAAGCATGACTATGCCAAAGAAGATGGTTAAAAAAAAAATAATACCCCCCAAACGCTATTATTCTCATAAATGTGTACAGTAGATCAAAAGCATTTTTATCAATAAACTAATTGTAAATGATCTGTTCTGCCTCTAATGAAGGAAATGTTTTGTTCCTAACAGCATCAAATAGTCATCAAGAATTTTATTAAGGAGATGGTTATTACTTCCACAAGGTACTCATCAGTATTTTAAAAATCATGTGCTCCCATATGAACACCAATGTTCATTAGAGTAGGTTCACATGGAAAAGGAAAAGGAAGAATTTGCTGGTATCCGTAGCTTCTATAAAGGTCACACCGCTGAGTACCTTTGATACTAGGTCTGCAAAGCCATGTGGATATAGATATGGGCTGATGAATATCGTTTTATTCCAAGTCCTACTGTCCACAGCTGGTTTCTGAGGGCTGCCCTCCTTAATTCCACCTCCATTTTCCCCTGACCAAAAATAGTCTTGAATGAATGTTTTAATTACATATCTTTTCCCAAGGAAAAGCCTTGGGAGACCAAGGATAGAAGCAGAGGAATCTGTTGGGATGTTTTGGAATAATCCAGGAGAGAAGGTAGAACCAACAGGATTTGCTGATATATTTTATTTAGGCATGAGAGAAAGAGAGGAACCGAGAATGACCCAAAGCTTTTAGTCTTGGCAGGTGGCAGGATGGAAGTACCAGCAACCATGTGAGGAAGGACAAGGGTGGAGCAGGTGTGAGGGGGACGGAAACCAGGAATTGAGTTGAGGACATGCTGAGTTCCATAAGCTCATGAACGATCAAGTAGAGAGCGTGAGTAGGCTGACATCCAATAAGTTTGGGCCTTATTGTATTTTCTCTTTTCAGAGTTGCCTCAGTGCCCAGAAATCATAGTTCAAAATATCTTTAATGATACTTAAATTTCCTCAGGAATAAGGAAACAATCCACTTAGGTTGTGTTCTTATTGTTAAACAAAAGCTCTGGGTAATTCCAAGCAATGGGAAACATTATCATAATGATGACACTGGTACTTCCAGTAATAATAACCATGACTTTTAAAGCATGTGATGTGTGTATTGCATTGAAATCATGTCTAATTCAACAGCTCCTCAGGAAAGTATTAAGATGCAGAAAATAAGTCCGAATCTTGTCCAAAGACACAAAACTATAAAAAACAAAATAAAACAAACAAACAAAAGCCACAAAGCTAAATGAGTGGTCAAGCCATGATTTGAACACAGTTTTGCCCCATGTGGTCCAAAGTCCCTATTCTTATTCAAAGTAACACCGAAATGCAATTTGGAGGCCCAAGTCCTAGGCCAGAATCTTCCATCACTTACTAAGAGGCCTCTGCCAAAAGTGACTTTTTAAGAGCTGTAATCTAAACACATCTGCAATGGATATAAACATACCTAGTTCTTTGGTTTTCTGGAGACTATGTACATTAAGACATACAGAAGTGCTTTGAATTTCTTTTAGCACTAACACATCTAAACCCTATTCACTGAATTCATTGACCTAATCGGCATTGCTCTTGGTGATGCCAACAGCAAAATACTTCTCAGATGAAACATCTATGTCTGGTACCACAAGGACTTTGTGTTGTAAAGAAAAGAAACTTCAGAATAGCCAGCTCCTTTTGCCTTATTGGACAGAAGAGTGGAATTATACATATCATATATATATGTGTGTGTGTGTGTATATATATATATATATATATATATATATATATACACACACACACATGCTTAGCAGAAAGACAGAAGAAAACCAGCTGGTTGAGGCGTAAAATTAAATATAAAGTAATAACACTGACTTAAAGGAAAATACATTTATTTTCAGAGAAAGATTTAAACCAATTTTTAAAATGATCAAGGGAAACGTTCATGCTACTGATGATTTGTAAATTAAAGAAAACTAGAAGCCCGGTGTGATAAAGTTAACATACTTTCTTCTATTACTTATGGTAGAATACCCTAGAGCAATCTTAAACCTGAGGAACCAATAACTCAGCTGGAAATTTAAAAAATGCATGAAAATAAATGCAAAGGGAGGTCCTTAGCTTTAAAAAGACTACAAAGGCTTTAAGTTAGGAAAGCATAAAAAGACAACAAAATTAGAGCTAATTATGGGTATAAAAGTTATTGCTTCCTAAAGCATATGTGGTAGTTTAAAATATTACTTTAAATTATGATTTAGAAATTTGTTTTCTAAAAAGCTCTTGGTGCTTATCTGGGGCTTCTCTTTGAAAGTTCTCCAAGCATATCCAGGGACAGAAAAGACTGCTTACACACCTAGCTGCTGAACCCTTGTCTAGCGGGCACTTGGCCTCTGGGTAGCTTCCAAAGAAGACTTGTCTGACATCTTGTTGTATAATCTTAACATTTATTTTTTGCGAAGTAGAATGCAAATAAATTGTCTCTTGAGCATGACAGGCCTAGGATAAATTTGGCCTATTAATCATATAATTGATTCAATTTGCCTTTGATTACTTGGCTGGCATTCTCACAGAAAAGAAGTCTAGTAAGCGAATAACCCAGTGCTAAAAAAATTCTTGCCCCTTGATACGGAGCAAGCTGACAGAAACAATACTCCCAAAGTGCTCATATTATGGTAAAGTGGTATCAAATCTAGAAAATCGGTTATTGGTATTTGCAAATTATCATTTGATGATGATTGTGATGATTTTGCTAATATTTATTGTGCTGAACCAACCCCTTCCATCTGCCCCAACAATACGATGTATAACTACTGTTCTCTTTTTACTAATGGACAAAGTTAAATATCAGTTCAGTTTCTATAGGGATCTCTGAAAAATGAGCTAAAAATAGCAGGCAATTAACGTTTTGGCTATTCAGTTGCAGAAAATAGAGGCCAGCTCTGGCTCACTTAAGCACAAAAATTAATTATTGGAATGGTCTTGGGGTATTCATTTAGTTAAGTGGAAAGCTGGACAATTATTTCTGGAAAATAAGGTCTTTGTTTCAGAAAATCTTCAGGAAGAAGAGGAAATGGCCATCTGTGGGTCATGCTCAACCTTGGGGAAGGAGGAGAGCAGAGACCTAGTTCTGGGATGCCGTCAGGGAAACAAGATGATGGTACCCACCTCCTACACTCTAGCACGTTCTCAATGACAAGTTCTGTCCTACCTCAGGGCCTTTTTGACTTGCTGGTCTCCCTGCCCGGAATGCAGATCTTAGCATGGCTGCTTCTATCACACCATCTAGGATTTAGCTAAAAGTCTTCTGTACAGAGAGTTCTTCCCTAATTTTCCAATCACAAAACCCCCTTAATTTGCTTCACTGCACTTACCAACACCTGACTTATATGCTGTACTGGGCCACAAACCCCACAACGATGGGGACAGCCAAGGCGAATGAATGTCCAAGGTGAATGAATGAATGAATGAATGAATGAATGAATGAGAGAACATGTTAAAGAAATGAACTATCAAGGCCACTGGATATGTTTAATGACAGCTTTGCTGACTTCTTGGCCTCCTCCTTGGTGTCTTTCCCCTACCCCAATGGGCATAAAGAGAAGTTTTGAAGCCCATGCTTTTTCCCGCTCTCTGGAGACTGTGGGTAAAGCTTGCCTCTGGGGTTCTATCTGTGCCAGGAGTCTGTTACAGCTGACAATGGTGCTGATGATGGGCCGTGGCACTGAGCTTGGAACCTGAGCTCTGGCTTTGCCTCCTGGTATGTCCCGAGGTAGTCGCTCACCCCTCCGACGAAACAGATGTCTCTTCACTAAGGTGAGGCAAGGAGACTGACCCTGTGGCTTCTGGTTGGCGGTTGGCAGCAGTACAATGCCCCAGGGTTGTATTTTGTGGAGCTGTAGTATTGTTATTTTGTTTTGTTTTGTTTTCATCCTGAAGTACAGTTATTCCCCAGCAGTTATATGTAGAAAAATATAATATTATGAGTTAATTTCCAATAATGTCTACTTCGAAGCACAGTTAGGACGTGGTATTGGTGTTTGGAATTATGTTTGTGTGTAGGTAGCTTATGCAATCTATTATTGTAATTCAGGAGAGTAAAGAACTCTTCTCAAAATGTGTGTTTTAAAACGGGGAGCTTTGGGACTAGAGGCTGGGGAACCAGGTGACTTCTGCAGGGAAAACACAAACTACTTCTTTTGCAAGGTCTCCTCGGCCTGGCTTCACGGTCCCATCTACTGCAAATTCTCAGATCAGACACATCCCCATGCAAAACAAATGCACGCATGCCTTCCAAGCACAGACACCAATGCTGCCCCAGGGGAGCTGTAACTCTGGGCGGCAGCCCTCGCCTTTGCACTGCTTCTGGAAGTAGATCTGTCAAGATGCAAGGGCCATGTCATAGGAGAAGGAGGGAGAGGGTGATAGCAGGAGAATTGGGCCAGCTGATGGTGAAATTCTGCATGATATCACAACAGCTGCTTCTCCAATCTAGATCCCCATCCTCATTCTCCCTCCACCACTGAAAGCCATTGTTCGCTCTGAACTTCAACTACCATCGGGATGTTTATCACCTCTTTATATTTTTTATATTCAGATCCCTGGCTTGTTCTCTGGGTAGGGTAAAAGTTTTGGCTCTCCTCCAATCTATTCTTCATTCAATGCCAGAATCTTCTTTCGGGACCGTAAGTCTTATTTTATCACTTTCTCAAAACCTTTGTAATGCTCCCTATAGCTGGGGTGAAGTCCAGTCTTACTTAGATAGCAAATCCTGCCTAACTCTCTGGACGTGACCTCCTGGTGTCAGATGTGAAGCCAAGCAGAGCTCAAAGTCTGTAGTTACTTGTAATGTGGGACACACTCAACATGGTTTTCTGTAGGAAAAGGATTCAGCTGGCTATAATTCCTCCGGCGGTGATATGTCAGTCCCCCACCCACCCTGTGGCCTCACACTCTTCTCTGACAAGCCAGTGGTAACCATGCGGACTATGCAGAGATTTCTATTCCTCTTTTGGCTCCCAGAGGGTGCTAATAATTCGTGAAATCACCCAAGGGAAGGACACTGAGAAAAAACACAAAAACAAAAACAAAGCATCTTATGGATCTGCCCCACATAGATTACCAGCCATACACTGTTTACAAACATGATCTCTACTGTTGGACTGGCCTGGAGGAGTGGCATTGACTATCACTTGAAAATGCATGCTTGCAGCTGGGGCTGGGGCTTTGCTTGTCAGGAGACAGTCCCATTATCGTGGTACTGACTTGCTGTGATTTGATTTGTGCTGTGTGTGAACAGGATTCTTAGGTCATGGGAATTGCTTGATAAAGACTTGTTGGCCATTGACTGATAGGAAGTAAATAAAGTGCCTCATGCAAGAAGAGGTTCTTTCTCAAAACATCTCCCCAACTGGTGATGTATCTGAAACATCTCAATGTACACCTTTTATCACATATTTAATACTTAATTGTTGAAAATAAAGACTCGGTGGTATAAAGCTCTTATCCTTCAGAAATGCCAAGTATAGAGTGAAATGTATTAATTCGTCTTTGCCTAGAATCTTTTCATCTGGGGACCTTCCTTCTCCCCACTCCCGTGGTGGAGCTGTGAAACAAAGGACCCCAGGAGCAGTCTCTCTCAACACAGGGCTGGTTCCGAGGTCCAGTTAGTTCTTTCCTAGAACTGGAGCCATTGCTCATTTTAACCTAGCAGCATATGTAACAAGTCTGCCTGGGAATGCAGTCAACCCAGGGAAACCAAAGCAGAGTAAGCTAAAGACAAAGAAAACTACTGCCATTATTGACCTTTGGGTTCTGGCCTTACTGGAAGCCCGCAGCCTTTTTTATTTTACTTAAGCTAGTTTTATTTGAGCTTCTATCATGTGCAATCAAAAGTAAATATTCAATACTAGCTAACAATTATGGAGAAATAACATTTACTTTAAACCACTCTCATTTCCACTCTCATTTCTGTTATGATATGAAAAGGGCTTACCATAGAATAGGCATGGACTGAAGCATTTGAAATGTATCGATTACTCCTTAATATATATTATCTGATACTACTATTCCCTGATACACAGAGATTTACTGAACTGCACAATCTCACACAACTAGGCATTTTCAGAACTGTAATTCTTTCTTGCTCTTCACCATTATGCAAATTTGCCTTCCTGAATGCCATCCAAACACTGACCCTTTTCCAGAAGTGGCAAGAATTTTCCAACTCTTCTATACCCATGTTCCATAAATGCATTCCTGGAGGAGTGTGTGCTCTCCGGAGTTCATTGTATCTGGGTTGAAGCTCTGACTTTGTCCTTTAGTAATTTTATTACTTGAAGCCATGTCTCATTTTCTTTTTCTGAAAAACATGCCAGAAGACCAGCACCTTCCTCCAAGTGTTGTAAGGTCCAAACGAGCTAAAGTATGTGAAGCATAGTGCACGCAGCTGTGGACACATAGCTAGTGCTCGGGAAATGGCACCGTCAGGACTAAGACCACTCCTTTTGCCTGCAGAGCCCGTCTCTCTGGTACCATCTACACCACCAGCTCACGCTTTGGATACTGTTAGAGTTACTCTGGACCAGCATAAACTTGCTCCTTCCAGAAGCTTCCTAGTCCATTTTTTCTCATTTCAATCAGACATCACAAGAAACTTCAGTCACTGTACTTGCTAGAAGAATGCCCTGGAATGCTGCCCACGCATTAGTCATGCCCATCCGTGACTGCTCAGAGGGGCTAAAACAAGGAGTTCGCAGCTGGAGAACTCCTCTCGCTGTGCTTTATTTGAGATGCTGTTTCCCTTTTGCCCATTGGACTTAGAAACATGCCAGGAGAGGTCACAGAAGCCAAACTCTTTCAGGAAAGGAGAGCTTAATAGGGTTTCCCAATCTTCATTCAGGTGCTAATACCATGGGAAGGCAGGTCAGACCCAACCTGATCCGTCTCTTCAAGTGTAGAAAATGGGGCCATTTTTCTAAGGGTTCATAGGTTCTAAAGTGACCTCGTCTGTGTTTTAAGTGCAGGATACAACAGGAAGAAGGAAACTAAAGAAAAATTTAGTCAGAATAAAATGATACAACTTTGGCTGGATCGGTAAGAGCCCGGTAGACACACAAGGAAGGGACATCAGGCTCCACCCTTCCTCTTGCTGCGCTCCAGCTATCCCTGCCGTGTTCACAGATCCTCTCCCACTGCTGCCTACGCGAGTTACTTACGGTTCGCAGACTTTGCTCGCTTCATTATTCTGTTTAATGCATCTTTGCAAAGGCATTCAAAGAGTGCTTCCACAGCTCAGGGTGCACCTGCTCCCACAGCTGTAATACCTCTGCTGCGGGGCCGCAACCCCACCCCCCCACTCCAGGGGCTTCTGGGATTGATGACCCACTTCCCTTGGCGTCAGGCACTTCAATGTCAGAGCGACGCCGTGTGCTGAGGTTCAAGAGACACCGGCCCGTCGTAAGAGTTATTTATTCTTTTTCTGATTCATGTTAATGCATCTAGAGTTTGAAGACTAACTTCCATTAAATCTGTGAAGAACTCAGACTAGGGGCGCCTGGCTGGCTCAGTCCTGGAGCATGTAATTCCTGATTTACTGAGTTGGAGCCTCCCCATTAGGTATACAGATGAAAAATATCAATTTTATTATATTAAATATTGTATTATATTATTAAATTAATCTATAACTACATATTTATAGAATACAATTATATATCAATTATGTAACATAATTAAAATATAAAATAATTATTCCATTATTAATATTTTATTATATTACATAGAATAATGATTCAAAAAATACTTCTCTAAAACATATGTATTTAGTGATATTTCTGAAAATAATTTAAATTCTTACTCCCCTTTCTATTAATTTCTGTGATTAATACCAATATCACTGACATATTGAAGACTTTAAAATTTTTTTCCTCTTGGGGTGCCTGGGTGGCTCAGTGGGTTAAGCGACTGACTCTTGATTTCAGCTCAGGTCATGATCTCAGGGTGGTGGGTTGGAACCCACACTAGGCTCCATGCTGGGTGTGGAGTCTGCTTAGGATTCTCACTCTTTCCTCTCCTTCTGCCCTCCCCTAGCTCATGCTCTAAATAAATATTTAAATAAATAAATAAAATCTTTTAAAAATAAAAAATAAAAAACCATAAAAACGTTCCTCTGTACCTCCAAATGCTTTTAGTGCAGGCCAACAATGGACCTTGGCGCTATTGACACTGGTAATGAATCTTGCTAGTTTATTATGCTGACATAAAGTATTTGTGTATAAAGTAGATGTTGAAAGATTTATGGATGTGAGTTAATGAGCAAACAAGTGAACTAATGGCCATCTAAATGGATAAACAAATCAGTGGAAAGGGTATCATCCCAATAGCAGCCCACACTATGGGCCAGGTGCTGCGTTAATGGCATACATGGCTATTATCTCAGTCATTCCTCACGTGAACCTTATGAGGTAAGCAAATGTAATTGTGTCTCAATTTACAAATAAAAGAAAAAAGCCCAGTTCATTTAAGTTACTTGCAAAATGTCACTTAGCCAGAAAATGGACTTTGACCACAAGATTGGTCCAGCTTGAGAAATCTTGTTTTGTTCTACCACTTTAGTGTTTTTCCCAGTGTCGAATCAAGATGCACATCCCCCCACTTCCCACTTCCACACCAATGCAGAGTGACTGTGTGTCCCCGGAGGCACTGGGAGAATAGTACAAGGCAGCCAGGGTCAGGGTCAATTTCCTTCAAAGCCTCATGTTTTACTTAAAAATCCACATCAATTTGCCCTATATTCCAAAGTGTGGATGCATTTTATTACTATCAAGAGAATGTGGTCTTGCTGTTGCTGTTGGTATTTTCCCTCTAGACGTTCTAATAAAGATCAATGTCCCCTTAAAAAGAACCAAATTTACATGGTGGCTCTACAGACCCCACTCACACCAGCTGGATGCACTCCAGGTTGAGAAGCATGCCGTGCACGTGACAGATACATTTGGATAGAGGTCAAGGAACATGGTAGTATTTTCTAGGGGTAACTGGCCCCTATGAGTTCCACACTCAGGGGCTCTTTATAAGTGAGACACAGCCCAAAAGCCCTGAGATCCCAAAAAAGACAAAACAGCACAAAAATGGGAGATGAAATGAAATAGGAGATGAGTGTGAAGTGTAGGACAAAAAGATTTTGTTGTTGTTGTTTGTGGGAGTCACTGTCCTCCTCCCAATGCCTGATGGGTCCTTCCATGTGGAGGGGCTCCATTAATGTGAACTTCCCACCTCTCTCCTTCCCCAGGAGAGGAAAACTCTTACTGATAAGGTCAAGAGAGGAACTGGACACATATAGCTCTACCACTTCCCTTCCGTTTGCTTTCCAGAGCTGCTGTGCCCAGGAGGCATGGGTCCTAATCTGGCTCACCTGCTATAAGTGCCACAGTGACAAGTCTACCTGTGTGGGGATACCTGTGATGGTCCAGTCCTGCTGTGACTGGCGGGTATATTTATCTAATTCTGGGGTTCAGTTCAGCAAAGCTTATTTGCCTCCGGACATATGCTACCTTCTACAAAATTGGCATTATTAGGCATTAAAATAGCATTTTGGTCTGCCTTTGATTTTATTTCCCAGTTGGTTCAGAACTCAGGTGAGAGAGAGAGGGGTACTAGTCATTGGGCACCTTTAGAGGCCCAGCTTTTTTTTATGCAGGGCCAGAAACCTTCAGAAAGAAAAAAGTGGAATCGTTGAATCAAAATAGCACAGAGAGATATGGGTGAGCTCAAGGCACATGGCTTTGGTCCCTGAACTTCAGTATGTAATATACGAGTGGGATGTTTAGATGTTGCAGTTTGAGAGACTCATATTAGCCGCATAAGATTGGCCGCAGCCTGAGTCTGCAAGTGACGTTTCACTATAGAGATCTGGTGAATGGATCTAAGTTTGGTTGTGTGTCATTTGAAATTCTCACCTTGGCAAATCGCTAAAGCTGGATGGTGGCTCAGTTCACAGACAAGTGGGTGTCTTGATAGAGTTAGTGTTATGGACATTAGGCCTAAAACAAGTACCTTGCAGGCCTTACCTGCGTTGAGAACATTCATCAGAGGTTCAGGTGCCAGGGATCAAACCAGATGTTGACTAGGAAGGTGGCCTTCGCAAGGAATAGTCTATTACCTGACTCAGAAATATATGCAAACCTTTTCTTATGCTTTTCTTAAGATAGTACAACTGAGGCAAAGATCCATTATAGGAAAGAGTATCTTTCCACATATGGGCCTTTTAGGCATTAGTGCCATTTTCAAAATGCAAGCCCATCAAAGTCTCCATGATCTACAAAGCATTAGTGAGAATCAAGCTCAAACTTTAGCTCTGAGGCTACGAATCCAGTGCTGGGCCAGTTGCCCCAAATTCTATTCTGCTTTTAGAGCCAGGGAAGAAAACATGGCAAGACCAATCTTGGATTTCTGTGCCTTCTCCACAAGCTCAGGAGTTGGGAAACACTCCAAATCAAAGGTAGCATATAAGTAAAAATAAGGTATTCATTCCAGCAAACAGCATCTGTGTTATAGAAGGGAGACCCCGCCCCCAATGATCTGGTTAGATTATTACCACTTCATCTGGATTATTCTGAAGGAAGTAGGGAAAGAACAGAAAGAAAACAAACCTTCAATGCACATCCCTCTATCACACAGGAGGTGTAGAGACAGAACAGTAGCAGGGCTTGGGGAGCATGTGACCACTTGGCTCTGAATTTCAGAAGCAATGAGGAGCACTTTGAGTTCAGTAATCAGGAAACAGCGTTCCCAGATAAAACACATGTGAAGTTGACGGTACCCATCTCTGGGAAGTAGTTTTTATAGGCCTATTCTATGTCATAGTGAGAGGACTGAAGAAGCCCACCAGTATGCTTTGAATTGCATCTCCTCTCAAATTCGTACATGGAAGTTCTAATCTGTGGTATCTCAGAATAGGACCTAACTTGGAGATAGGGCTTTTACAGAGGTAATCAAGGTACAATGATTTCATTCGGATGGGCCCTAATCCAGTATGACTAGTGGTTTTACAGAAAGGAAATTTAAAGACATACAGGCATCATGGAGAATGCCATGTGAACATGAAGACAGCCACCTACAAGCTGAGGAGAGTGGCCTGGAATAGATCCTTCCTTAACAGCCCTGAGGACTCTACGAACACTTTGATTTTTGACTTTTAGCCTCCAGGACTGTGAAACAATAAGTTTCTGCCATGGGAGCACCTAGTTTGTGGTACTTTGTTACAACAAGCCTGTCAAAATAATACACGACTCACAAGCGTGTGTGGACATTAAGCCACCATGTCAAGCCCACATTCCATCCAGTTTCTGAGGGCTGAGAAATAAAAATTAGGAAGTTTTGGATAAAGAAAAAAAAAATCAAATTAAACCTTGAGATTAGAGCCCCCACCATTGCAAATTTCTGAGCTTTTCAAAAAGGTAGCAGTTTCCAGGGCAGTCCTGTGAATATGTTTGTGTAAAGAGATTTCCTAGTAGATACGGTAAGGGCAGAGAGTACCTAGGTTTACTTCCTGCTAAGAAAGTTCTCTCAATTCAGCTTAAGTTCACAGTTTAAGCCTGGTTGATCACTGGCTTAGATGGACAACCATTGTGGAAAAGCTAAAAACCAAGATTTGCTCCTTCTACCCTCATTTTGAACTTAAATTATGATGATGGTGACGATGATGTACTTTACCTGCAAGGTAGTTTAAAGTTTCCATAACAAATTAACAACAGAAAAGGATTTATATTCCAGTTTGAAGCATCTAATATTGACATATACTTACAATACAAACTCTTTGAAAATCATTGATAGGTCAATTTGCAGGTACCTGGACATAATTTAGCATCTCAGAAATATAATAGGGAATGAAATTTTAGCCTTGGGTAATAAGTACTCATTGGATTTGATATGAATAATGTACTGTTCTGACCCATCCCAAAACCCTCTGGGGGAAGGGGGAATCTGCAACCACTTCCAGAGGATCTGGAAGAGTAACCAGGGGCAGTGGTTGGTATTAGGAAATAGACTCAGGGATCAGTCTCACTTTTCAGGCCACACAGCAGCAGGAGTAATCCAACCTCTCTAGATTACTCAGAAGGCACTATTTAAGAAGCCAGAAACGAATTCCATTAAGAAGAGACTGTCTTCAAGTGACTCTATTACTGAGAGACAATTAGATTAGACATGCTTCTCTGATCCTCTCCACAAAGCAATGGTAACACTCTTCCCAGGAAGCTAAATTGCCTCTGTCACCCTCCTATGTGTGCAGCAGCTGCTTAAATTCACAGCTGAGTTTTAAAGAAGAGTTATAAGATCCTCAGAATTGCCTGTGATCGATAAAAGGGGACATGAGCCACATCTCTGGAATTGCTGTGCCCAGATTGAAGCACACCTCAAGAAACATATGAAAACATCTTTTAATGCAAAGTCCTCACTACTCAGTGAACCTATTTGCTTCTGGTTACAAGTGTTCATCTCAAAGAGACATGCTGAAGTCAGCAGGAGCTCTGCCTGCTGAATCCGAAAAGTTCTGTTGGCACCACTGGCTGAGCTGCCAGGGGACCTGTATAAAATGCTCTTGAAAAGCTGTCTGTCCCTTCTTTGGCCCGCCCTCCATGGAAATAGCCACAGCTTAGTGGAAGAGCATTTCACCAGTGTCACTCCCAGTGCAGATCAGAACAGAACCTGTATCTGAGAAACGCACCAAGTGTGAGTGCTTTCGTGTCTGAACATTTGGTGAGGTTGAACACGCATGTAAAGAAGGGTGGAAGAATACAAAGAGGCCATCAGCTTCCAGAATGATCAACCCAAGTCCTATCCTTTGCAGTGAAAGCAAACACATTTGGGAATAAACATGGGGGGGAAATTACATTTCAAAAATGAGTCCATGAAAATTTGCAAGTATGGATCATTCAATTATGACAATATAACAGAAAATAAACGAGGCAAGTAAATCCTTATTTGCCAGAAATCGGGATGGTCATGCCAAGCTGATTCTGCAGTTGTGGATCCACAGCGGTCTAATCACCTAAGAAGAAATGAAATTATGATTTCACTAACTATGAATCCTGATCCGAATTCTCACCCAAGCATTTTGATCATCTCATGGAGAGAAAGGTAATTAAACAATGAAAGGTCTAGGTCACTCAGTCAGTTGAGCCTCAGGCCCTTGGCTTGGCTCAGGTCGTGACCTCAGGTCATGGGATGGAGCCCTACATGGGGTTCTGTGCTCAGCGGGGAGGCTGCTTGAAGATTCTCCTTCTTCCTCTTGCCCTCCCTCCATTCAAGCTCTCTCTCATAAATAAATACATACATACATACATCTTTTTTAAAAAATGAAAGGTCTAACGAATTGCCCATTTTCAACTTTATTTTTTTTTTAAGATTTTATTTATTTATTTGACAGAGAGAGACAGCCAGCGAGAGAGGGAACACAAGCAGGGGTAGTGGGAGAGGAAGAAGCAGGCTCCCAGCAGAAGAGCCTGACATGGGGCTCGATCCCAGAACGCCGGGATCACGCCCTGAGCCGAAGGCAGACGCTTAACGTCTGAGCCACCCAGGTGCCCCCCTTTTTCAATTTTAAATGAGAAATCATTGTGAAGCAAAATTGAGTGTGTATGATAGTCCTGGGGAAACATCATTCGTGGTTTTGTTTTTTTATTTCCCTTTATATCAGCAGCATTTTTTGGTATTGTCCTCCTAGCCATCATTTTTCAGTGATAGCATAGCATTTCTTTCAGAGACATTCTTTAATTCCCCCCCCTTACCATATGGAATAGTCACTTTTTCTTTCCTTATTGTTTTCTCAGTAATATTAATACTAATGAAATTAATAATTGCAAACATGTACATACTATAATTAATATGTAAGACGCACTGTTCTAAGCACTTACATCTATTAATTTACTTAATTGATGGGAAGGAGTTTGTGAAGCAGGTGCTTTTTATCTCCATTTTGCAGTAGAGAAACTGAGGCACAAAGAATTCACCTGGCTACTGGCACAGAACAGGGTTTCTAACCCAGGCAATCTGGCCCCTAAGTCCATGCTTTTGATCATTACTTGGTCCTGACTATATCTGGACATAAAACATTTTTCTCCCCTTCCTTAAGATTGTTTTTATCAAGATACATTTTCTGAGTAGAACAAGTAGACTAGAAAATATGAAAATTTCAAAAATTATCAAAATACAATTGCTGGATTGCTTCCTCAACTGTTACAAATATCGTACAGATCATTTGCTCCTAAATCTACACATTGTGAAGCCATGTATTCAGTTAGTAAAGATTCAAGACTATCCTATCTTTACTGCATTTTGCTTTGACCAATAGAACATGACTCCCCATTTTTTCTGTTAAATATTTTTCTAATAGCTAACTCTATTGTGTCCAGCTTTAATGCTATTAGCTTAAATTAGCTTGAGTTTTTTTGTTGTTGCTTTGTGAGGGGTTTTAATATTTGCCAATTTTATATTTGTTCATTCTTTTACTTTCACCTGCCAGTGGCTTTCTGTTTTCCATGTTTCTCAGCAGATAATTGCTGAATTGATTTTAAAGGTCCAATGAATCCACATTGTTTTTCCAGTATTGTACCTCTGATACCATTCAGGATATTGTATATGTGTTATAATTAAAATAGATCTACAGATTGATTTATTTTCTTCTAATCATCATTTTGGATACCTGACTCTTAATTACTTCATAAAATTAATTCACAACTTTTTCAGTTTTCCTACGTTCTGAAATAGTTTCCATAGCATGAGACTATTCAACTCACTGAATATTTTAATAAATTCGAAGTAAAACTTTCTGGACCTAGCAAGGGGAGAGGAGGAGAGAAAACAATACTTTTTAATAAAGATGTTCAATTTCTTTCATAGTTACATGTCAATTCAGATTTTTAAAATTCTTCTTGAAGCAATTTTACAAATATATATTTGCAATAAATTGCCTAGTCCAGTGTGATTTAAACACATATTAACATAAATTTTAAATAGTTTTTTTTCATAGTTAAATAAAGCTCTATATCTGTGGTTCTATCTCCTTTCCAATTTCTAATGCAGTGTGTCTATGGTTACTCATTCTTTCAGATACAAGGCCACTTTATTGGATACTTCAGAGCACCGGGACTAAAAATGGTTCGTATATTTCAATATTACTTGTCCTTTATTTATTTATATACTTCATTAGTTTTGGCATTGATCTTTGCAGATGCTTTCTTTTCTCCATGGGGATGTTTCTGCTGCTTTACTTGGCCTCTTGAATTTAAAATTTTCTTTCTTTCCCTTCATTCTTCTTCATTCTTTCAGGTTAAATAATAAAAGCTCTAATCACATTCCACAAATACTGATATGTAAAACATTTCATTTATTGATAGTTTAAAACAGTTTAATGTGGTACTTTAAAATAGGCTCACAAATGTTGTGACACTCCCTTCAAAAGGTGGAGCCTAATTGACCTCTTCTTAGGTAAGGGCTGTTCTCAGTGAGCCATTTAGAATGAATAGAATAAGGTAGAAAGGACAGGGAGTAACTTCTGAGATAGGTCTGAAAAGTTAGTTAAGATAGGTACTGTATGGTGACTAATATAACAAAATAAAAATTATTAAAAAAAAAAAAGTTAAGTCCTTTCTCTCTTGGATCACTCCCTCTGGGAGAAATCGGCTGCCATGTTGTAAGCAGCCCTATGAAGGGGTCCATGTGGCAAGGAACTAACACCTCCTGCCAACAGCCATATGAGCCTGCCATCTTAGAAGTAGATCTTCCATTCCTTCTCCTACATATCTTCCTGCTATTTCTTATGTTCCATAAATGAGTGAAACCATATGATTATTGTCTTTCTCTGCTTGACTTATTTCACTTAGCATAATCTCCTCCAGTCCCGTCCATGTTGCTGCAAATGATGGGTAGTCGTTCTTTCTGATGGCTAATATTCCATTGTATATATGGACCACATCTTCTTAATCCAGTCATCTGTTGAAGGGCATCAGGGAAATTCAAATCAAAACCACACTAAGATACCATCTTACACCAGTTAGAATGGCAAAAATTGACAAGGCAAGAAACAATAAATGTTGGAGAGGATGTGGAGAAAGGGGATCCCTCTTACACTGTTGGTGGGAATGCAAGTTGGTACAGCCACTTTGGAAAACAGTGTGGAGGTCCCTTAAAAAGTTAAAAACAGAGTTACCCTATGATCCAGCAATTGCACTACTGGGTATTTACCCCAAAGATATGGATGTAGTAAAGAGAAGGGCCATATGCACCCCAATGTTCATAGCAGCATTGTCCACAATAGCTAAATTGTGGAAGGAGCCGAGATGCCCTTCAACAGATGACTGGATTAAGAAGATGTGGTCCATACGAAGGGGGGCGGTGAAGAGAAGGGGGAATGAACCATGAGAGACTATGGACTCTGGGAAACAAACTGAGGGCTTCAGAGGGGAGGGGCGTGGGGGAATGGGATAGGCCCGTGATGGGTAGTAAAGAGGGCACATACTGCATGGTGCACTGGGTGTTATACGCAAATAATGAATCATGGAACTTTACATCAAAAACTAATGATGTACTGTATGGTGACTAACATAACATAATAAAAAATTATTATAAAAAAAATAAAGAGCAGATTAAAAAAAAAAAAGTAGATCTTCCAGTTCCAGTCAAGCTTCAGACGAAAAGTCAGTATCCTTGGCTCCCATCATGACTGTAGCCTCATGAGAAACCCTGAGCCAGAACCACCTCACTAGGCTGCTTCTGAATTCGGCCCCACAGAAACCGTGAAATAATAAATATGTATCGTTGTAAGTCTCCAAGGTTTGTATTCTATGATAGAATACATCAAAAATCACAGTTTTTTAAACATTCCTTCTTTGACCCTAGATTTGGGTTTCTTCGATCCTATAGCATTGGAATGGTTCTTGTAATTCTTTTCTCAGGCCTTCTGACCAGAAGGCGGAGCTTATATAATTTCACCCATTGCGAATTTATCAAGTTTTTTTATACCTTAGTAGATAATCAAATTTTGTGAACATTGTGTGGATGCTGAAACAAGTGGACTGTCATTATGTTTACTGAACTAATCTGATCGAGTATATTATTCAAACCTTACATAAACTTATTTATATCGTATGTACCTCATTATCAACAGCAGAGTGTCATGATAAAATCTCTCATGCGTGTGGTATGTTAGTCCCTTCCAACTTGACTTTGAACAAATTTTTACGTAGATATGTGAAAATGACTAGTTGTGAAAAACTTTCTTAGTAGTCATATGCTAATCGTACATTAAATTATTTAATATAAGAGGATTTTTTGAAAAATCAGTTCAGTGAAATTTTCCCATTGATCTTTATTATATTTATTGAGTTCCTAATATTAATACTGTAGTACTCTACTCTCTTTTGTTCTACATTTTTCTAATACAGCTTTCTTCACTTTTCACATCTAACTTCTCAGTCTGCTATAAATTTGTTTTTTATTTTTTATTTATTTATTTATTATTATTATTTTTTAATAATGATTTTTTATTATATTATGTTAGTCACCATACAGTATATCCCCGGTTTTCGATGTAAATTTGTTTTTTATAAGAAGCATGTAATTGCTACACTTTGATCTGAAAGCCTTTGACTTTAATGGGGGATGTAATCAATTTGCTTTTGTTATTATAATCATTTGGTTCTAAGCTTTCTTCTTTTCCTTTAACTGTTCATTGATCTCTCTTTTTTTTTTCTCTAGCTTTTACTAGGTGATTTTTTTGTTGTTTTTGCTGTTGGTTTTTTGCTTAAATTAATCCGTGCTTTTGGAGGTCTATATGCTAGTAACAATCCCAGTAGTTCCCTCTAAGTTTCTCAGAAGCACGCCTTAACTTACATTTATCTAAATATCAAAGACCAAAATGAAATGTTCACTTTTGGTCCTCTGTATATGAGATGAATAGTTTAGTACACTTTTACTCTCCTTCATCTATTAATCTATTTGAAGTTTTAGATCAAGAATATTATATTTGTTTCATGACATGGAACCTGACTGTGCCATGAGATAAAGTTTTAAAAAGTTTTTCTTAACCTACATGTTTCTGCCTTATAATGAATATCACGTCCTCCTACAATCTAACGTTCAGTCTCTGTTTTTTCAGAGTTGCTATTTCATTTTTCCCATATCATCAGGGATATTCTAAGAGAAATTAATAAAATCTGCATTGGAGGCTGCTAGTGTGAGTCCACATCCCATTTCAAACTAGATCTCTAGTTAAGACTCCTTCAGACGTCCTCCGAGTTCCTCAAACTTCCTCTTCTACCACGTCTCACTCATTCTGAGCATTTAAACTCCTCTCTTATCTCACAGAGAAAGGAGAAATCATCACCCAGGAATGCCCGCTATTTCCTGAAACCACACTGATTCTTTTTTTTTTGGTTTTTTGTTTTTTGTTTTTTTTTTATTTTTTATTTTTTATTTTTTTATTTTAATGTTTTTTTATTATATTATGTTAGTCACCATACAGTACATCCCCGGTTTCCGATGTAAGGCTCGATGATTCATTAGTTGCGTATAACACCCAGTGCACCATGCAATACGTGCCCTCCTTACTACCCATCACCGGTCTATCCCATTCCCCCACCCCCCTCCCCTCTGAGGTCCTCAGTTTGTTTCTCATAGTCCATAGTCTCTCATGTTTCATTCCCCCTTCTGATTACCCCCTTTCTTTATCCCTTTCTTCCCCTACCGATCATCCTAGTTCTTATGTTCCATAGATGAGAGAAATCATATGATAGTTGTCTTTCTCTGCTTATTTCACTTAGCATTATCTCCTCCAGTGCCGTCCATGTTGTAGCAAATGTTGAGAACTCGTTCTTTCTGATAGCTGAGTAATATTCCATTGTATATATGGACCACAACTTCTTATGGTTCCTTCTTATTCTACCTTTGTAACAAAGTTATGTTTTGCTTACATTTACCTTCTGTAAAACAAAAAGTGAATTCTTACTACTATATATATTTTATATATATAAAACATATAAAAATGTTATATAATGTTATATAACAAATATATATAAAACATATAACAAAACAATGAATTTTAACATCTATTCTCAAATAAAATAACTTTAGCACATGTGATACTTCTGATTTGGGTCTATGTGATCTTATCACCTTTAAAATTAAAAATAAATAATTGTTTGAATATTAGATAAAGTTAAAGAATTATTTTTCGTGGTGGGTGGGAGGTGTGATTATGCTACTGTAGTTATGTTTGCCTTAAATGTCCTTATCTTTTTAGATAGGCATATCAAAATAATTACTAATAAAAGTATATGGTTTTGGATTAACATCTACATAATCTAGTGATGGAGAATGAATGTTGAGAAAAGTGGGTTGGAACATAAAAGAAACAGAAGTGGACATGGGTTGATAATTATTGAAGATAAGTGATGGTTATGTGGGAGTCCATTATGCCATTTTCTCTTCTTTTGTAAATATTTGAAATTTTCCATTAAAATTGATTAAAAATAATCATTTATCAACATTTTAAACTATTATGCTTCTACAATTATATGAACACACATGAAACTGACTTTAACAATCACTGCCAGTCCCTTCCTGCTAAAACTTCTCCTTCCCTAAGTTTCTAGTAATTTGGGAAACAAGTTTACCTCTTTTGAAAATCCTTTCCAGGAACTACTATGGGTTGTATGTGTTCAGAGAACCTGAATATGAGCTATTTATAAAAGCTAAAATGCATCCATACATCCATTAGTCCATTCACTTATTCAAACAAGTTTACGTAGCTCACGCTAGACAATGTGCTCAGCCTAGGGATACCCCCCATCCCTGCTTTTATGGAATTTCTGTCTCAGTTCTGGTGGTTCCCTTGAGGGAGGGCAACAGAATAAACATCTGGCCTGAAATCAAGAAGAAATTAGGGTCTATCCCTCACATGTCCAGAGAAGGAAATCCCATCCCTTCCCTCGCTGTGGCTCCCTGTTGACAAATGACAAAATGACTTAGACCAATCACTTTCGAAAGAAATTCATGGACCACTTAGGGATCTCAGGAGGTTCCATGTAGCCAGTTAGTGCTTTGAGTATTCTTCCTGGGAGACAACCTATCCACAGATTTCTTTGGAGTCTCAAAATAACCCATGGTATTAAAAGGATTAAGACTGCCTTGTCAGTCTGTGTTTGTAATGCATGGCTAAGGATGATTCATAATGGTGGTTTATCAATTCCTCTTATCCATGCTACATGGGGAAATTCTGGGAGATTGTTGATGCATTCTAGTAGCAGAATACAAGGAGATCTATTTAGAATGATGGATGGTTTGGTAAGACAAGGATTTCTAATCAGTCCTTCCTTCGCATGGCTCATTTTCTTCTGAGGTTTGCAGTTAATTATTAGAATGATTGGTACTCATAGAAAGAGATTATGCTTATTTTTTAAAAGCGAGAGAGTTCTTTTGTTTAAATATCAATAGTTTGAATTTAGTCCAGTTTCCCAGAGGATAATGGTTTAGTGTTTTTTCTCTTCTTAAGTTTAATAGAGAACATTTCTTTGATATTTATTAATCTTGGATCTTCAGCTATAATGCTTTGGCATTATTCAAAGCATTCTTAATAACATAGTAGAGGTAAAAATAAAAATCTTCACAAATTGAAATGTGATGCATGTTTGGCACTGTAAATTTTGTATAATCTCAATACCATAACATATGTAAACTATACTATTCAGATAAGAAAAAAATCAGCATGTAAGCAATAATTTGCATCATTAACAGCCTTATTATATGAAATATCACAAATGAAATATGCATATATTGACTTAGAAGTCCTAGTTTTAAGCCTGCAAAGTACCTTTGAAATATTATAGTACTGCAAATAAAAATCACAATATATAATTGAAAAATTTTTTGAAAATACCATCTGCCCTGTGTTGGGCAGTAACTCAAAGCATAACATAAATATCCAGAAGTCTACACAAATATAAATAAATTACATAAATAAATGAGGGAGAGAAGATAAATCTCCCGTGAAGAAGAACTTCGAATAATTTATCTAGATACTCTCCCATCAAGGAGAGGAGCATAACGACTGACTCAAGTGTGAGCTCTGCAGAGCGCCTTCCTTCCAAAGAAGGTAGAGTGAAATAGGGAAAATAAAAGAGTGACCTTACATTGGAGCAAGCTGAACCCCCCAAAGCCCATTACCAAACGCAAGACCTCAGGGCAATCATGAGAAGAACATCAGATAAATCCCAGTGGAGTCAAAACACCTGACCAGTATTCCTCAAAACTATAAAAGTCAAAATCAAGGAAAGTCTGAGAAACTATCACAGCCAAGAGAAGCCTAAGGAGATAAAATGACTAAATGTCCTGGGGGATCCTGAATGGAACCCCAGACCCACAAAATGACATCAGGTAAAAGCTAAGGAAATCTAAGTAAGGTATGGATTAGTTAATAATAATGCATTAATGTTGGTTCATTAGTTGTGACAAATGTACCAGACTAATTGAAGATGTTAGTAATGGAGGAAACTGGGTGGAGGGTGTATGGTACACTCTCAATTTCTTTGCAAATCTAATAACGCTGTTCTAAAAACTAAAGTTTATTTTTTTTAAATGTCATCTGCCTAAATATCTTGGATAAAGGAAATGTAAAATATTTTGGACCATCTACAAAATAAACATCCTATTAGTTTCTAGCAGTACTTTCTGCAGAATCAATAAGGTTTTTAATTTGTCAATAACATTATCTTCCTTCCAAATCTCTTCCCAAATATCAAACCATGATTCACCAAGTAATATTAATTTTTATAAGATAAAGCATTTCTAATAACTATATAAGCACTTTATCCTTCATATACAGAATTTTCTAAAATCCTTCAAAGCAGAGTCTAGATGGCAATTCCATTACTGTGCTCACCGACCCCACACTGGCTTTCAGGCACTATTGTCAATACAGCCAGCTCTGTTGGTGAGCCCCACCCTTCCATTCCCTAAACCTGACACCCCTGGAAATTTATGTCAATGATTTGTCAGGTGTGTGCACAAAGTCACAAAACAGGGATGCTTCCTGAGCAGCAACAAATACCCCACAGAATGAATAATCATGGTATTGATTTGAATTATGGCATTTCCAAATAGATTTTTCCAGAAAGAACAGAGTAAGTAGAGAATTCAGATTGTTAAAAGTCAAAAAGAAGCCATGGGAACAGTTAGAAATCCCAGCTGAATACTATTACTACAATTTCCAGGTGGGAGACTTACTATACTCATTTAGAGGACTGTCTTTGCTTTAAGAACATCATTTTGGGCTTAGCTGAGCAACGGTAGAGGAGAAGGGTAATGCTGTCATTCCTGGAAGGCAGCCTCATAGTAGGATAATTCATTGCTATTTTAGGATGCTCAAAGATTTACATGACTTAGTTTAAACCTAACCCGAAAGCCTTCATAATCTATGACCAAATCTTGTGGAAAAGAATAGCTTTTGATATTCTTTCTATTCATTTTCTTGGAGACTACAAATTCTTTTTAAGGAAACATAGAGGTCATTCTCATAAGAGTTTGTAAGACCAGCATCCACTATTGACTATTAATAACTTACTTCCTGTCGCTGCTAGTGAGGCTGTAGGGTGTAGACGTCTAATCTGAGTTTCTCCATTAGCAAAAGTTGTGAAAGATATGCTCATAAACATGATCGATTTGGCCTCCTGTCACCATCTATTCTGAGTCACTCAAAAGATAGTCATCTCATCTGTTATTTATTTTATGAAAGCAACCTTAGAGGAGCAATGTTATTTTCCTATTGAAAGAAGAATCTGCCTCTCCAACATATTGATTCATTAAGCTGAAATAAAATCTTGTTTTCACACAATTAGGGAATGTGAGTTACAGGAGTCTATCAGGATGTGAACCTCTCAGTTCCCCAACTTACTGAGTAAGTTTCACTTCAATTTTCTTTCCATTAACCATGAAGAGAGGTAGGAGAAGGAAGGGTAAGAGAAGGGATCAGTAAGTAAAGAGAGGAGGAATGAGATAGCGGGGAAAACGTAAGGGAGGGAAGAGGAAAGATCCAGTAGACAAGAAGGGGAGAGCCTAGAATATGGAAGGCAAGAAGGGGGGGAGAAATCATTGTGCAACCATTGTACAACTACCTTCTTTGCAAAGTTATTCAAACCAAAAATGAATGTCTTTGCTCATAAGACTTGATCCATTTCAGCTTTAGGAATCAACATGGTTTCATTTACTCGCATGACATAAATTCATCTAAAAAGGTGATCTTAAAATATTCTGGATTCAGATTTCACATTCAAATACTTTAGATTTCGAAAATTCTACTAGTCTGACCACTTATTCAATTTCTATTTGAAAATATATGGCCACCATATAACAACCCTTTTTAGGGAGGATGTGGGAAGAGAATCCTTGCCTTAAAAAAATAACTTTATAATTTAGAGAATTTGACTAAGTAACAGATGATAAAATGTCAAATAAAGGTTCATCAGAGATCACATGAAATCTTTTAACTTCCCTTTCTTCAAAACTTCCACCAATGAACTTGGTTATAAAACCCTGCCCTTAGGGGCACCTGGGTGGCTCAGTCGTTAAGCATCTGACTTCAGCTCAGGTCATGATCTCAGGGTCCTGGGATCAAGCCCCCATGGGAATCCCTGCTTAGCGGGGTGTCTGCTTGTCCCTCTGCCCCTCACCCGTGCTCATGCTCTCTCTCAAATAAATAAAATCTTAAAAAAAAAAAAAGGAAATAGGCATGATGCCATGATATTCATATGTCCCTGGGAGCCTAACTAAACTCTACAAACAGGAAAGAACAAAGAATATATCTTGTTTTAAATAATCCCTCATGCAGGCAGGTCTGGTCTTTTCTTTCATAATTTCCTCTGATACTTAGTAACCCTCCATGAACTAGAAATTCTTTCTTACATAGTTGCACTGCGAGAAAATCAAATTTGTGCAAACGGAATCATCTTTTAAGTGCATTGGGGACAGACTTAACAAGGTTAAAGGAGGAGCTAGAGAATATTTAAATATTGATCATAACACCTTACAAGAACAGATTCATAGTTTCAAATATTTGCATAGAGGGTTAACCGGAAGTTAACACAGCTGAATGTGACTGTGCTACTCGGGAGTTTTCAGTGATAAACAACAGCAATTGATTCCATCCAAGTGGGGCACAGCCTCAGACTCCCTAGGATCAATTTTCTCCTTCTGCTTTAACAATAGAAGCTTTCACTCTCCTGAATTGTGTTAAGGCACAAAGCAGCCCAGCTAATGACTCTATTTTCTGGTACCCTCCCTTTGAGCTAAGAGTGGTCATGTGACTAAATTCTCAAAACTCAAATGCAAGAAAAATGATCCCTGAAACTTCTACATCCTTTTCTTAAAAAAGAAATTGCTCGCCCGCCATTTCTCTCTTCCCCCTTCCACAGGGTGGAATGTAGGCATGGTGCTGGTGATCCAGCTTCAGATAAAAAGACCAGAACAACCTAAAGATAGAAGCATCAGGAGAGAAGGAATCTGATTCCCTGCAAGGAGCTGGGAAGACAAGTTGCCTGACAGTTCTGAATTACATTCGTCTCAGCTTTTACATGACAGAAAAATAATATATTTGTCAGAGTCTTTGCTACAATAGCTTAGTTTGTACTGTGACTGGATTTATTGGAATTATATTGGGTAGCTCACAAAATGATTAGTAATGTTCGAAACCAGGCTTGGAAAATAGTCAGTGACCAAGGAATACAGGACACAGCCAAAAATCCTACCACAGGCTGCTGACGTTATTCCTCTCTTCTGAATGCTTAAGTCTGCAACAGCCAACCACAAATCCTCCCTCATATCCTCAGTTTTTAAATCATTCTTTTATGGTTCGAAGTTTACAGGCTGGGCAGACACAAATGGCAAATGTCCTCCATGGTCTCTCTTTGAACATGGAATAGTCCCACACATTCTTTTCCTCATTTTTACACTTAAAAAAAAAAAAAAAAGAAAAAATCTCCCACCAAAATTCAGCTATCACTCACGCAGCTGAAAATTTACTGGCTTCCTCCCAGGGAGAAGAGGATGAAGCTTCATGAACCCTTGCATCCTGCTTAAAGTCTAGCATCCCCCCCATCTTCTGAGGTGAGGTTCAGTCCTTTCTACTGAAGAGGCAATTCCATGATATCATGCACTATGAACAAAATAGTAACGTTATTCATGAGTAAATCCAGTGTTAATTGCAAGGAAGAAAGAGTCAAAATAAAAGGGAAATTAGTTAAATGCATAAATATATACTTGATACAATGAGGAAGGAAATACAAGTTGACGTTTCAGTGTTCATATCCTCAACTATCTTAAGGCCACATTTGGCTATAATTTCCATCCTCCAGAATGCATTCCATCCTCCCTTTGCCTTGAAGCACACTTCCGCTGGTCAAGATGCTTACCTGGGACAAAGCCAGATGGTTACACAACTGCAAGAAAAGGTAGTGATTCATATGGCTATCCCTGGAAGCTGCTTTTAATCAGCGCAGAAAAAAAATATGAAATCAATAGCTCTATGCCAGGTCCCAAGGGCTCTAGTGATTTGCTCTAGTAAGGAGACCACATATGGAGCAGCAGCTTTAATTGGTGTCATCCCCTGATTAAACTTACAATTACTAATGAGCTCTGTATACCCAATCCATCTTCCCCACTGGTCAAGCTGGAAAGTTAAATGGACCCATCATTGTAATTACCACCCATGAAGCTTTCAAGTCTTACACCACGGGGCTTCCCTAAGCATCTACCTCTTAATACTTTTTTTTTCATTGAACATGTTTAATTTTTTTCTATTTTTGACATAACTTTAAATTTGGTAAGAATTGCAAGAACAGCATAAAAATCCTCTGATGCCCTTCAGCCAGAGTCACTTTATCCCTTCTCCTCTTTCTGTTTCTTCTCCGCTATCCCTCTCCCTTCTTCTTTCTCCTTCTCATTATTATTACCTCCCTCATTTTTCCCTAATCATTTAATAGCAATTTACTCACGTGATGCCTCTTTACCCCCAAATACGACAGCATGCATTTTCTTAAAACATATAATTTCCATAAATACCCATAGGATAATTATCAAAATCAAGAAATTAACATAGGTGATATGTTATCTAAGTCCATGGACCTCATTCAGATGTTGAAAATTCTACAGTAATGTCCATCATAGTGAAAATGAAAACAGATCTATTCTCTTGTAGAAATAGATCTGTTTCTACTGAAATAACTATTTCAGAGACTGTCCCTCAATCTGTGTTTGTTTGCTGGTTCCTGACGGTTAGTTTTAAGTTATGCCTTGTTGGAAAGAATGCGGTAGAAATGACACTGCTTTCTTAGCTCATAATATCAGGAGGCACATGCTGTTGATTGATCCAATAGCTGGCATGCTAGTTTTGACCACTTGGTCATCACATGTGATCTATCCTGGAGAATGTTCTATGTGCATTTGGGGAAAATGTATATTCTGCTGCAGTTGGATGGAATCTTTTATAAATGTCTATTAAGTCCATCTTGTCTAACATACAGTTTTGGTGGTGTCCCCTGGTTTGGTTAAGGTTGGTTTCTACTGTAAAGAAGAGCTTTCCCTTCTCCATCATTTGTCTACTTAATTTTTTCATATTTCAGAATCTTTGTGTTTTGTGCAAGAAGTAATTTCCATATTCATACCATTTTAATGTCCTCATTCTGTATTTTCTAACACTTCCTACTTTGTCAATTTAAATGATATCCTCAATTCCCACCTACTGCTTATAAAAAAAATTGATGATTTCATTCAAATTCCTCTTTCCCTTAGCCTTGCCCTCCATCTCTTAGCTGCCCTAATTCAGTTTTATTGAAACATACAACATGGAACATATAACATATATCACGTAACATAGCATTGTTCTCCATTTTTTATCATCTTTGTGCTAGTCTAATTTCAACAATCATTTACTCAAAATCTACCATTTTGCTGAAGTTTTCAAAATCACCTCTCTTTTTTAATGTGTGTGGTATCAGTTGTCCTGTCTCCTCTTTCATTTCTAATTTTGTTTATTTGAATCCTCTCTCTTTTTTTCTTGGTAAGTCTAGCTAAAAGCTTGTCTATTTTATTTATCTTTTCAAGAAACAGCTCTAGTTTCATTGATCTTTTCTATTGTCTTTCTAGCCTCTATCTCATCTATTTCTGCTCTGATGTTTGTTATTTTTTTCCTTCTACCAACTTTGGGCTTCATTGGTTCTCCTTTTTCTAGTTCCTTGAGGTATAAAGTTAGGTTGCTCATTTGTGCTCTTTTGTCTTAATGTAAGCATTTATCACTAATGAACTTTGCTTTGTTTTTGCTGCATCCTGTAATTGTTGGTATATTGTATTTCCATTTTTTGTTGACTAAAGATATTATTTTATTTCTTTTTTGGCTTTTTCTTTGACCTGTTGGTTATTTAGTAGCATGTTGTTTAATCTCCATATATTTGAGAATTTTCTGGTTTTGTTCTTGTAACCGATCTCTAGTCTCATCCCATTGTGGTCAGAAAGATGCTCAATATGCTTTAAATCTTAAATTTATTCATTTTTTAAATTTAACTTGTTTAAAGCCTAACCTCTGATCTATGCTGTAGAATGTCTCATGTGTGTTTGAGAAGAATGTATATTCCGTTGCGGGTGCATAGAATGCTCTGTAAATGTCTGTTAGTTCATCTGGTCTAATGTGTGGTTTAAGCCCATTTTCCTTATTTACTTTCTGTCTGGATAATCCATCCACTGTTGAAAGGTGATATTGAAGTCTTCTACTATTATTGAATTGCTATCTATTTCTGCCTTCAGGTCTGTTAATATTTGCTCTCTATATAATTTAGGTGCTCTTGTGTTGGGTACATAAATATTTACAAACGTTATATTCTTTTGTCGGATTGACCTCTTTATCATGTTATGACCGTCTTAGTCTCTTATAGTCATTGGCTGGAAGTCCGTTTTGTCTGATATAATTACAGCTATCCTCACTTTCTTTTGGTTTCCATTTGCAGGAAATATCTTTTCCCATCCCTTCACTTCCAGCCTATGAGTCTCTTTTAATCCATTGCAAGCATTTTTTTTTCTTTTCCATCACTGAGGATACTTACTAGTTTTTTTAAAACACTTATCTGTTAATTCTAAAATCTGCATGATCTCAACTTTAGTCTCTATTGATTGTTTTTTTCTCTTGAGAATGGGTTCCAATTTCCTAGTTCCTCATATATCAGAAAATTTTGGATTCAATCATAAACATTATTGTTGAGAAGATTCTGGATTCAGTTATTTTTTGCTGATCAGCCTTGGTTTTTAGGTTTTGAGGTTTCTGCTTGTCTCTTTTTAGCAGGTATTTAACTTGGTTGGACTTGAACTGCAAATGCATTCCTGGGAGTTAGCTCCAATCTCAATAACTTTTGTATTTTAGCTTAGTTGTCTTGAGACTGCTCCAAGCATTCAGGGTTCTTAAATTATCCAGATACGGGGACAGACATAAGTCAAACACCTTTTGTTTGGCTCTTTCTCATTGTGAAATATGTCTGTCTTTCCAGGGACTGTTTGTGCTAGTCTAAATCCTGGACAAAAAGACTGTAGTTTTTCCGCCAGTACCCCTAACAAATGCACCTGCCCCAGGCTAAAAAAACAAACATACAGACCTCATGCTATATAACTCTTGCTTCTAAGCATGGACTCCATAGACTCCACCTGCTTCTATTCTTTCTCCAGTAACTAACTTTTGTGTTTTTTTAGAGCTTATCGTTGTCTGCAAAAGAGTTTGTCTTGTTGGAGTTCCTTAGTCATCATTGAAAGGGGAAATAACAAATTATATTTTAAAATGCTATTTCTGGGGCACCTGGGTGACTCTGATTTCAGCTCAACTCATGATCTCAGGGTTGTGAGATCAAGTCCCACATGGGGCTCTGCACTCAGTGAGGAGTCTGCTTGAGATTCTCTCCCTTCCTCTCACTCTGCCCCTCCCCCTGCTCTCTCTCTTAAATAAATAAATACATAAAATCTTTAAAATACTATTTCTATTCCAGTGTTATTGTTTTAAACCTTTCTTCAGAACCCCAATTACATGTTATTTCTTCTTTGCTTGTCTTTATTTCAACAAATTTTCTGATCCTTTTAATATTTTCTTTATCTAATTCTTATCTTCTCTGTTTTCCTATTTTTCTTAAATGCCTCTTATTTGTTTTCATTTTATTTATTCTTTCTTAGGAAACTTATCATTGAATCTTCATTTCTGATATATTTTGTATTTATTAACATTTCTTCTTGAGTTCAATACACTCTTGTTTAATTGAAAGAATGCTCATTACTTGAATTGTTTGGGGTTTGAGTTTTTAATCGTTTACGGTTTTTTTTAAGTACTTATAGGTAGGTAGGTAGATTGTTTGTGCCTCTCTAAATTCTATGGCTGGGGCTGGTGTTTGGGTGGTTTATGAGATTCCAGATTCAAAAGCATATCTTCAGTGGTTTTAACAAAGAATTATTTCTTTACTGATTTAGAGGAGGGAAAGGTGAGAGAAAAGATACGAGGCATTTTGTGTCTCTTTTTACTTTTATTTTTTACTTTTAAAAGAGACTGTATTTCTCCTCTTGCTTATTTTTCCCTTTTCTGCTCAGTTTCCAAAAGGCACCCTTCCATTCCCTCTAACCTTCTTTTTCCCTTGAAACATCACTTCCTCAGGACAGACTCCATAGGTTCTGAATGCACTTTAACATTTTCCCTGTAGACGGTGCTCTGTGTTCTTTTGCTTCTGTGTGGACTTTCTTTTTGGTATTGTTTTTCCATCAATTTTAGGCTTGCTACAAACTCCCCTATACTCTCTTCAATGTCATTTTCCAGAATTGTCTGTATCGCCCAAATTGTGTAGTAGGAAGAGCAAGAGATATCTTGACAGGATTTGGTGTGTGTTTTGATACTTACATGTAATTTGAAGTTTAGATGTTCTCTGTTTTCTATTTATGCTGGGGCTATAGGTCTTGTGTAGCTTGTTATTTGTTTATTTGTTTCTGAAGTTAAGAATTATGGATCTGTGTGCCCTACTCTGCTTCCACCACTGAGGATTTTTAAATTTACTATATTGGTAAGAAATGAGAGCCTTTGTTACAAGTACAGCACTTACTCTGTGGATCAGAAAATTAGTGTGAGAAATCTCATTGCTGCTGAATATTTGCATACCTACATTTAACAATTAGGGAAATAACTTTAGGATGAGCTCAGAGGTAGACCTACTGTGAGGCAGACTCAAGTCAAATTTCCGTTTATGACTTGTCCCCTTAAACTCCAAATATGACTGGAGTTTCTTTCTGGTTCTTTCTGAGACTGTAATAAATAACACACAAACTTCTGGGTATTATTCTGTTAAATGACTGCAAGTCCCTTTAAGAAAGACTGAGCGGAGGTTCATTTTACAGGCACAGGATACTATTGTGAAATTCCTATATATGGGTCTCTAGGCATCTACCTTACTGAGTCTTGGATCTGTGATCTGACTCATATCTGGGAATTTAATAAGGAGCTGTGACTCTCAAGGAGGTCTCAGACGTTTTTCTTTGTCTTTTTAAGTTATACTAACCAAATAGCTGCTTAGTGTGCCACCCTTCATTTTAGTCCCTGGTACTCCATGACCAGAAGGTCATAATCAAACTTACTCTGAATCAAGACATTTAGTTAACAGCCGTGTTTCTAATGTGCAAGTGCCTTTCCACTGCGCTTCCAGCCATCTGATGTCATATACTGGTGTCTCGCAGTCTACCTACTTTCATAGCACTGACATCAGAAAGCCCATTTCAACTGCATTGCCTTCCACCAGCATTATTAGTTTATACAGTACTGCTAAAATATTTTTCAGAAATGTTAGTGCTTCCCTCACAACTTTTTTTAAGGCCTTAGGAAGGACATGTCTTCTCTGCTGTCCTATGGGCTGTAGATAGAAGGTAAGTGGTGAATGGATTACACAAAATAAATCTACCCCAGCACATCTCCTTCTTTGTTATACAGAGTTTATGGCATCTCAGATTACACTCTGAAAGACTTCCACTGTTCTGGCATATTGAATCCAGAATCTCTTGTGCCTTGCAGATTTTAAAATAAATTAGTCTGATCTATTTTTATCTTCTTCCCTGTTTGTTCCAGCATCCTTGGAATCCATTCCCACACATACAGCTCAGATTTTGTTTTTTTCTGTTATAAATTAACAAAGAACTGTGTATGAGACTTCTTCAGACCCCTTCAGTGTGCTGCAATCTGACTCTACCCCTAGGTCTTGACAAAAGGAGGGGTGACAGAAAAGGAAATGGGGAAAATTGAGGTCCTTTGCAAAATAAGCAAGGGAGACAGGGTGTCTTTAAGCCAAGCTGAAACAGTCTCTTTAGATTAAAAAAAATGAGCTTGTTTCAGGTAATGAGGCAGGCCCAGCAGCCTTAAGAAGCCCGGGGAGCTCTAGTTCTTCCAAATACTACCGTATGAGTAACCACTGCAATTCTCAGACACTTATTCTTTCTCAGTCAATGCCTTAAGATATTTGGAAACATTGCATATTTAACCAATGTTGTAATTGGGCAAAGCACAAAATCCTTCCACATTTGCTTTTCAGTTCACCACCTCAACATTGAAGGTACAAAATGTTTAAAATAGCTCATTTTAGCTGTCATAGAAAGTTCTTGGTTTCCAGTTTGTGCCCTGAGATAAGAACAGAATTATATGAGTTTATTATTCTTCTTTAAATTATTCAGATGTGGTATTATTATTATTATTATTATTATTATTATTAGATGTGAATTCCCCATCCTGCATTCTTTGAATAACACATGTCCTTTGTCTTATTCTATAGTAGTGGTCACTAAGGGGCTTTCAATGGGTACTTCATTACAGGTCACAATAGGCAATAATTTCACAGCTATATATCATAGGCTGCCAGATTCCTATCCTTTAATATACTGGAAGACACTAGATTTCCACTGCCTTCAGCTCTATGCAGGCTGGATAACAATCTGATGTTCTCCCAAACTCTATAGAGAAACACAATTCACTCCCTTAATAATCTCTGTACGATTTATCAATGTTCTTTGTTACAAAAAAAAATAGAAATAAATACCAATTTAAGACTTCTGTCGGGATGACATTGAGGAACACTTATGTATTAATTCTTTAATGTCCTCAGTTCTTCACCCTTCCCTGTAGGCACAGCCTTGGCCTTTGCAGTGTCCACTGCCTGTGACTTTGCAGTCTTCCATAAGTATTCCATTGTATTGTGAAGCTGCTGATCCATGAAAAATTAGGAAAATGTGGAGCAGACCCCAGACTTAATCATAGCTTGGAGCCAAGCCCACTAAATCCAGCCTAGAATGGCCAATCTCCCATCAACCTGCATTCATAGGAATTTGAAACAAATTGAGCACTGGGTGTTACACGCAAACAATGAATCATGGAACACTACATCAAAAACTAATGCTGTACTGTATAGTGACTAACATAACATAATAAATTTTTTTAAAAAAAAGTGAAACAAATATTCACATTTGAATGCCACTGAGCTTTTCTTGAAGACTTGTCATGCAAAATTATTGTGGGTATAGCTGGTAGATATGTCATAGAATCTTTCAAATGACTAGTGAACCAAGATTCAAAGGAAGCTAGAAATGGCCAAGACTCCAGCACAGAAAGTTTATTTAAGATGCTACTACAGGTGTTACTACCACTGGAGACTGGCTACTGTCCCATCACAATCCACATTCCCTGGGCAGTGCACACTGAGAACCCCTATACCTTCATTTCTATGACAGCCCAGAAAGTAATCTCTCGTGACCTCTGTTCTCATTTACCACTACTCCATAATCAAGTCCCAGTCTGGAGCATTTTTAAAAAAGATTTATTTATTTTTTATTTTAGAGAGGGGGTGATGGGAAGAGGGAGAGAGAGAGAATCTCAAGAGGATTCCCCACTGAGCACAGAACCCAACACGGGGTTCCAGGTCACAATCTTGAGATCATGACCTGAACCAAAACCAAGAGTCAGATGCTTAACCAACTGAGCCACCCAGGTGCCCTGCCAGTCTGGAACATTTCATCAGCCAGCCAAGGTCACACATCTCCACCCTAACACCAAGAATTGGGAGAAGGAATATCTACCTCCCTATGGCTTGTACCAATCTGTGATTCCTGCCAAATATAAAAGGTTTTGAAATCCTAGGTAGCCAAAAAAAAAAGGGAAAAATGTCCACTACGTGTCTTTTCACCTGAGTAGGAGTGGAAATGCCATAGAACCCACAATCTTACTTTTAAGCCAGACCATATCTAAACACAACTGCAACAATAACTAAGGTGTTAACTAGGTGCCAAACACTGTGCTAAAAGCATGATCTCAACTTTCATTACGGATCAAAAATCCCCTCTATATTATGTTATGTTAGTCGATAACATAATAAAAAATTATTATTAAAAAAATAAATAAATAAATAAAAAAGAAGGGGGAATGAACCACGAGAGACTATGGACTCTGGGAAACAAACTGGGTTTCAGAGGGGAGGGGGGTGGGGGTTTGGGCTAGGCCGATGATGGGTAGTAAGGAGGGCACGTATTGCATGGAGCACTGGGTGTTATATGCAAATAATGAATCACGGAACATTACATCAAAAACTAAGGATGTACTGTATGGTGACTAACATAACATAATAAAAAACTAAACAAACAAACAAAAAAATCCCCTCTATAGAAATGTGAAAAAATGAGGTTTAAGAAGGTTAAGTAACTTTCTCAAATTCCCACAGCCCGTAAAGGTGATAAATGCAGGAGATAAGCCAGGCCGGTGAGCTCATAGAATCCTTTCTCTCAAACACTGGGGTGCAGTATTTCTCAAGTATTAAAGAGTCATTTCCAGGAAATAATGAGATCTCTCTTTTTATTTTTTTTAACTAATAAGCATTGGGGACTTCATGAGCGTCATCTATAACCCACCCTAATCTTAAGTCCACAGCTAATTACTACTTTTTAATTTCCTTCATGCTGTATTTTAAGCCAAGTTCCTTTTTCTCTCCTTGCAGAGGAAATGGGAAATAACTGGTCTCTCCTAAGTATTCAAAACCTATTATTAAGCTTGCTACGTGCTTCTCCCATCCATATTCTCATAACTTTTCTCCACCTTTAAATGGGGTATACTGTTTTTTCTTTTATTTGCTTTCATTAATTTCTAGGGATTAGGTCTCCAAAGTTTTTCTAGACAGAGAAATAATTTTCCATTTTCTGTAAGCCCTGACTCCTCATGAAAGTTTCTTGAGCGTGGCTCTGTGTGTGTTGGTGTGTATGCGTGCCCTCGTGTGCATGTCTGTGGCATACCCTATTGTTACTAACACTGTTGTTAATAGAATTTCTGAGAGGACTGAACAGTAATTAAAGTGTTTTCTCTACTGGTGCCTTGACAACCCACAAAAACAGGTGTCATACAGATATGAGGGTAGAGGAAAGAGTGTAGTGGACCCGATCCATGTGGTTGAAATGATTGGACATAAACTAGATCTATGTCATTTGCAGTGCACTCCAACTGTCTGAACATTTACTCCATTGTTTACACAACAAGATAAAAAAGAAGGGTGTCTGGTGGCTCAGTTGGTTGAGCGACCAGCTCTTGATTTTGGCTCAGGGTTGTGAGATCGAGCCCTGTGTAGGGATCCATGCTGGACAAGGAGCCTGCTTAGGATTCTCTCTCTCCCTCTCCCTCTGCCTCTCCTCCCGCTCACATGCATGCTCTCTCTCTCTCTATCCCTCTCTCTCTCTCTCTCTCTCAAAAAAAAAAAAAAAAAGATAAAACAGAAATAATACTGCATGCAGCTCAAAGCCTAATGCAAAGCGGATGCTCGGTGGTAGCAACCATCATCAGTCTTGCTTTGCTTCAACATTATTGTCATTGTTTTTCTTGTAATGATACTGAAAAAAGCTGTGACTCTTCCAGTCATATTCACTGGAGTCCACTTCTTAGAATTTCTTTTCCTGAACAACCAGCAATAATAATGTGAATAATTACCACTCTTTTCAAGTAGTTAAGATTTTACTGAAGAATAGCAGTAGTATTTATTCCTGAATTATCTTATGAAATCATTCTCAACCACATTTTAGGAGCTGGAGAGAGATTCACGCAAGCATTATTTGAGTTATCCATGTGGTAGTTCTCGTGTTACCGCCAGCTAACTGAGTTGGTTATCACCACTAGTAACCCACCTGTGATTAGTGACAGCCAGGTCCAGGGTTAAAGCATTCCTCTTCATGTTCTTCCTACTTGCCTTGCCTCCCTATTGTTTCCTATTTTGAACGATTCCTTGTAATGTAAGCACTGAACAATGGCCCGGATGAGGCAGAAATGAATTCACAGCTCTTGGGCTAAAATATTTGAGGGGAAATCATCGAGAAAATGACCACAACCATTTTCATGTGAATTATTTTCATTTTCTTTAGCACCTGAAGCATAAAAAATTTGGGTGGCTTCAGGACTTGAAGTCAGTATGTTTCCAACGACTCTATAAATTATCTTTCAGACAACCCATCACATTAAATAATGGAATTATTGAGTAAATAAGGAGCCAGATGACTCAAAGTGTTTTATAGTTGAGGGAACATCATGTCATATCATGGCAGTATAGAAAGTCCACTTTACGTAAGGTTGGGATTTCTCTCTTTAAGGTGTCACCTTACACTTTGACTGCCAAGTCTCAAAGAGGCAGGGAATTAGTGCTGTCAGTTTGAAGAACTGGGGAATGTTTTTCCTCTGGATTTCATCACCCCCTCATCAGCTGCATAAGCAAGAAGTGAGATAATTTGTATTTATGGAGACAGATAGGATTCTATGTCATAGGCAAGGAGAAGAATTCCCATGTCCTTGTTACAGTAATAATGGTACTAAATGCCTTGAGCCCTTTTAGAAGTAAGTAGGATATAGATCTTTAATAGTGTAAGAAAAAAGGTGTATTAGGTATCACAGCTAAGCAAGAAGTCACTAAGTAATACAAACATGTTTGGCTAGAACTACAAAAAGATAATTTTATTATTGAATCAGAAATGAGCTAATTAGCTAAAGAACTTCAAAAAGGGTCCCTGTGGTTCATGCTTAGGACCAAAAAAAACCAGAGAGAATTGTAAATAAAATGCGTTCTTTTATTCTGGATACCATTTTCACCTCCACCCAGCCAATTACTATATATCTTCTAGTTTTATTTTATTTATTTATTTTTAAAGATTTTATTTATTTGACAGAGATAGACAGCCAGCGAGAGAGGGAACACAAGCAGGGGGAGTGGGAGAGGAAGAAGCAGGCTCCTAGCGGAGGAGCCTGATGTGGGGCTCGATCCCATAACGCTGGGATCACGCCCTGAGCCGAAGGCAGACGCTTAACAACTGCGCCACGTAGGCGCCCCTAGTTTTATTTTTTTATATAAAGTGTTATACAGTAGAAAAGATGCTCTAATCCCATTTGTTTGTTTTCCTCTGTAATATAAGTAACAGACCAGAATTTGTGCACCAAACAAAATAAAGTTATTTTCCTTCAACACACATTCCATTAGACATCTGGAAAACATTTGAGGCCACACTTCATGATCCACAGATGAAAGAATTGATATGAATGAGAAATGATGATGTTCCTCCAAGGAATGAAAAGATTTGAAAATGAGTTTTTATCTTCTTTCCTAGATGCATTTTCTAGTCCTTGTCGAAGGCCAGCAAAATGGGCTCAGGATTCAACAGCAGAACCACACATACATGAGCTGGGCTCGTGCTTCTGCAATCGATCAAACAATCGCACTTTACCAGACGCCTCAAGAGAATGTCCTTAATGCTCACCTTACAGCATTTTACTCCTAGTTCTTGGGTTCACCTTTTCAGAAGGCAATTTCTATACTTCGATCACCGCCTGGAATTACAGGCCCAGCTGTCAATGACTTAATAGCCTGTTCTCCTATGACCAGATGTATCACTCAAGTGTTTCATTACACATGAAACAAGAGGAGGCTGGGGTGGGACTGTCCATGCCAATTGGATTATTTCTTGCACACTCACTAATGGTGGGTTCTGAACTCTCAGTTGTCCATAGATATTATTACATTAATTCTGATGGTGAATATATATATAGCTAATTTCTATTTGAAATGTAGAAATTTCTTCAATTTTATTTTTATCCTTAAAATACTGTAGTAGAACTTTCAGAAAATGAATTATGGTCTTCTATCCCATTTTATTTTTTATTTTCTTCTATATTCTGTCTTCTTTTCTCTTCATTTTTAAATCATATAATTTGTCAAACTGAGGGAACCCAGCCAATTATGAATTCAGTTTTCTCTTGCATTCTCCAAGACAATTGAAATTCCAAAGCTTCAGAGTCATATTCATTTTAAAGGACTTTCAGTGTAAAGTCTCTTGTTGATTAACTCAAATAAGAGCATGATACTGTGGAATGGCCTTGACTGAACTCTCTCCAACTATTGATCAGCACATGATTATATGTAGGGTATACTGGAATGCATTGCACCAATATCATAACATGTGGCTGAACTATTTGGTTGAAAAGAATTACTGAGAACAGAATTACCTGAGAGTTGGACAGTTACACTGTTCAAGAATCTATAACAGAAACTGGGATCATGGATTACAGAGGGGCATATTTTGAAGATACTGCACAATATGTCGTAAATGTATGAAAAAGTATTCTGAGACCAGGTCAGTAGGATTCACCAAGCTCCCAAAGGAGTCTGTGGAACAAAAAAATTTAAGAATTCCTGCTCTAAATCACAGACCGTGGTTTGTCCTATGTTTTCTTTGGGAAGATAATGAACGTGCTAGGGAGGCCAAGGACAAACCTAGAGCAGGGCCAGTATCATGGGCATGTGACCCATGCTCAGAAGGGGGTCTTGTGCTTGGGATTCATACTCTGCAAGCACCATCTTGAAATTATTAATAATTTTATCTTTGAATTTTTTAAATAAAGCCCACTTGGAGAATGGAGCACACACCAAGGGCATGATGTCTTAGCTTGTGCTGGGTCTATTTTCTACCATCTCTTTGTGTTCTTGCCTCCCGTAGATAGGTTCTTTTACAACGATCTTGCCAGCACTGCCCTGATTTTTGAACAAGGGGTACCACATTTTAAAATAAATGTTTTATTTTAGAATAGTTTTATATTTGAAGAAAACTATGAAGGTGGTACAGATAGGTCTCATATACCCAAGATCTGATAAATGAGTAGTGAAATTGAGATTTGAACCTAAGTGTATGGGCTCCCAAGACTCACAGTCATGTAAGTTGATGGAACCATCATTGTTTTTTCTGGCCAGGCACTTTGGGAGTTGTAGTCTGTCTAGTTCTTATTGAGGTTGCCATAACTCAGTTTCCCTGTCCACCTAATATCACTTAATATCACTCTCTTTTCTTTCATTCCTGCCTTTGGAGGGTTTTTGTTTGTTTGCTTGTTTTCTTTCCATAGTCACCTCATGGCGGCATAGGATTCTAAAAATATGCAGTGGTCAAGTCTCTAAAAATGTGATTGGCAGACATTGACTGTAAAGGTAAAGGTTGAATTCCCTAATCCTACTTTTTGGAAATTCAGAAATCTCCAGTATCTCATCAGAGAAGAAATGTGGCAAGTCACTTCAAAGCAGGAAAAGAGAATGTTTGAGCTCTGGGTAAACCCTTACAGAGAAATGATCCAGCAGGTTCCTGCCAACATCTAATTCTCCCAATTAAACTGGTTTTCTCTGGCAGAAAATTCTCCTTTTTCAGCTCTCCTAAGCATTGACACTATCAGTTATTTTATTACCTATAGCAACATTATTGGTCATCAGCCTACTATTTGTGCCTAATAGACATCTGTTTCAATTAAAACCACCATAGCTGACACCCTCTTCTGAGCTCCCATCAATGATCAGGAGTGAGAAACATAGGGGTGCCTGGGTTGCTCAGTCGTTTAGCATCTGCCTTCAGCCCAGGGTGTGATCCCAGAGTGCTGGGATTGAGTCTGGCATCGGGCTCCTCTGCTGGGAGCCTGCTTCTTCTTCTCCCACTCCCTCTGCTTGTGTTCCCTCTCTCGCTGGCTGTCTCTCTCTCTGTCAAATAAATAAATAAAAACTTTAAAAAAAAATGGAGTGAGAAACATAAGCAAAAAAAAAAAAAAGAGTGAGAAACATGAACAAAGCTGTCCATAGAAGCCTACCAGCCTTGCCTGGCACCCACCCACCTCACGCTTGCAGGACCCTCACCCTCGCCAAACTGTGTCACTGCCACACGAAGAAAACAGCAATTAAACAATATGACTGAAGCTCAGCTTGCCATCCATTCTGCATCCAGTATAGGAAAATAGACATTAACCATGGTCAAGCTCTAGATTTGTTGAAGGGAAGGTTAAAACAAAACAAAGCAAAAAAAACAAGTATAGCAGTGGAAAGTGTTCTGCTATGTTAACTATTCATTTTTCACCTGTTTCTATGATTGAATAAGCTTGACCCCTTTCATGGTTAGAAAAATAGCCAGGAGAGCTCAAGATGTGAAGTTGAGCATTTTTTCTTGTGGGTTTGCTTTGAAGTTTTTCTAGGATTTCACTATCCACCAGGGCTCTGAGGTATCTCCTGTTTCTTGAAGTGACACTGAATCTGGAGTCCATTTTGTATTTTTTTTATTTGGTGGAAAATCATTTAATAACAGGTAGTATTCAACATTAAAACCACGTTTCCTAAGTCTGACATACCAGAGAAAAAGCAAAGGTGTATAATCAAGCAAAGCTATCTCGATTGAACACCATTCTCAAAATCATCCAATTTTATCCCTTTTAAATGTTTCCATATCATTTCTTTTCCATCTTTCATACATATCTTGCTGGGAGAGACATGGCTGAAGTCAGATGAATGATGTGATTTCTGGGAAAGAAAAGGAGACATACAATGTGGAACTCACACTTGGTAACCTTGGAGTGAGGACCAGGAATTTTCAAAAATGAGTTCTTTGGAAGAAAATGTTTGCTTTGCTTTGTTGTTTCCATAGGATACATGTGGCTAGAACCACAGGATAATGACAAGAGCTGAAACCACCATAGGTCATACATTATTCTTAGTTCAGTGAGAGAACACTATAAAGTCACAGACATCCTTTAATAATAAGAGAAAATCCTTATATTACTCTTATCCAAATGTTTCTGTCCTTTCAACAACTCAAACACATATTCAAAACTCAAAAATAATGTATTCCATGAGTTGTGTTAACACAGAGTTTTTTAATATTGAGACAGATGCCTAGTAAAAATTTGTTCATTTGTTTGTCTCAAATTTTCTTCTTGAAAATGTTCCAAAAGTGGAAAGAAAAAATGAGAGTGTCAAGGTGAAATTCAAGACCCATTATTGGAGAAACTTGATAAAAGTGGCGATTCTGAAACATACTATAAGTAGAAGTGCTGCCAGACTCAGTGAAGATCAAGGAGTAAGAGACATGGATGGGTGAAGACCCTCATGGCAGAAGAACCACAACAGCACAGTTCTTCAAGGCAAGTGGCAAATCTAAAACTCAGCAAAGCTTGAGGCACAGGGTGGTGCTGGGAGCTTCCTTGGTCCTCATGGCATAAAGTTTTGAGAAACAGGGAGAGTGGATAGGAATGAAGAATCAACTGGGAAGGCAAAGAATCCCGAGGCCTCTAGCTCAGAAGGCAAGTGGAGGAAAGAGACAGTGTCTGACCCCTTCTTAATAGAAGAAACAGAGGAATGAATAGATAATACAGAAGAGAAAATTATGGAAATGAATAAAGCTGAAAAGAAGAGGGAAAGAAAACTATTAGATCATGAATAGACTTAGAGAACTCAGCGATTCCAAAAAGCACAATAATATCCATATCATAGGCATCCCAGAAGAAAAAGAGTGGGATAAAGGGCAGAAGGTCTATTTGAACAAATTATAGCTGAGAACTTCCCTAATTTGGGGAAGGAAACAAGCACTCAAGTCAAAAATGAACAGAGAACTCCCCTCAAAATCAGCAAAAAAAAAAAAAAAACAGGTCAACACCATGACATGTTATAGAGAAACTTGCAAAATACAAAGATAGAGAATTCTAAGAGCAGCTAGGCACAAAACTCTTTAACCTACAAGGGTAGAAACATAAGGTTAGCAGCAGATCTGTCCACAGAAATGTAGCAGGCTAGAAGAGAGTGGCATGATATATTCAGTATGCTGAACAGGGAAAATACGCACCTAAGAATACTGTATTCAGCAAGGTTGTCATTCAGAATAGGAGAGATAAATAGTTTCCAAGACAAGCAAAAACTAAAGTAGTTTGTGAACACTAAACCAACTCTGCAAGAAATATTAGAGAGTACTATTTGAGTGGGAAAGAGAGACAAAAAGCAAAAAAGACTAGAAAGGAACAAAGACAATCTATAGGAACAGTGACTTTACAGGTAATGTAAATTGTAATACAATGACACTATGTTCATGTCTTTTAATAATGACTCTGAATGTGAATGGACTAAATGCTCCAATCAAAAGACACAGGGAATCAGAATGGTTAAAAAAACAAGACCCAACTATATGCTGCTTATAAGAGACTCATTTTAGATCTAAAGGCACCTCCAGATGGAAAGTGAGGGGATGGATAACCATCAATCATGTTAATGGCCATCAAAAGAAAGCTGGAGTAGCCATACTTATATCAGACAAATTCGATTTTAAACCAAAGGCTGTAATAAGCATCGAAGAAGGGCTCTAAATCATAATAAAGGGGTCTATCCAACAAGAAGACCTAACAATTGTAAGTATTTATACCCCCCCTCCCAGCTTGGAAACGGCCAGATATATAAATCAATTAATAACGAACTTAAAAGAACTCATTGATAATAATACAATAATAGTAAGGGAACTTTAACACCTCACTCACAGCAGTGAACAGATCATCTAAGCAGAAGATCAATAAGGAAACAATGGCTTTGAATGACGCACTCGACCAGATGTACTTAACAGATATAGTCAAAGTATTTCATACTAAAGCAGCAGAATACACATTCTTTTCAAGTGCATATGGAACATACTTCAGAATAGGTCATGTACTGGTTAATAAATCAGACCTCAACCAGCACAAAAACATTGTGATCATACCATGCATATTTTCAGATCACAATACTATGAGACGTAAAGCCAACCACAAGAAAAAACTTGAAAAGACTAGAAATACATGGAGGTTAAAGAACATCCTACTAAAGAATGAATGGGTTAATCAAGAAATAAAAGAAGAAATTAAAAAATACATGGAAGCAAATAGAAATGAAAACAGGAACATTCCAAAACTTTTGGGACACAGCAAAGGTGGTCATAAGAGGGAAGTACGTAGCAATACAGGCCTTACACCTAAAGGAGCTGGGAAAAGAATAGTAAATAAAGCCTAAAACCAGCAGAAGGTAAGTAATTAGGATCCGAGCAGAAATCAATGATATAGAAATCAAAAAGCAGTAGAACAGATCAACAATACTAGGAGCTGGTTCTTTGAAAGAATTTTAAAAATTGATAACCCCCTAGCCAGACCTATCAAAAAGAAAAGAGAAAGGACCCAAATAAATAAAATCATGAATGAAAGAGGAGAGATCACAACCAACACCACAGAAATATAAACAACTATAAGAGAATATATGAGCAATTACATGCCAACAAATTGGGCAATCTGGAAGAAATGGATAAATTCCCAGAAACATATAAACTACCAAAACTAAAACAGGAAGAAATAGAAAATTTGAACACACCCAAAGCAGCAAAGAAATTGAATCAGTAATCAAAAATCTCCCAACAAACAGGAGTGCAGGGCCAGATGGCTTCCCAGGGGAATTCTGCCCAACACTTAAAGAAGAGTTAACACCTATTCTGCTGAAGCCATTCAAAAAATAGAAAGGGAAGGAAAACTTCCAAACTCATTCTACTTCCAAACTCTTCCAATCAGCATTACCTTGATTCCAAAACCAGGCAAAGACCTCTCCAAAAAGGAGAAGTACAGACCAATATCTCTAAAGAACATGAATATAAAAATTCTCAACAAGATACTAACTAATCAAATCCAACAGTACACTAAAAGAATTATTCACCATGATCAAATGGGATTTATTCCTGGGCTTCAGGGGTGGTTCAGTATCTGAAAAACAATCAATGTGATCCATCACATTAATAAAAAAAAGGATAAAAACTATATGATCTTCTTAGTAGATGCAGAAAAAACATTTGACAAATACTGCATCTTTTCTTAATAAAAACCCTCAAGGAAGTAGGGATAGAAGGAACATATCTGACCATCATAAAGGCCATATACAAAAGACACACAGCAAATATCAGTCTCAACAGGGAAAAACTGAGTTTTTCCCCAGAGGTCAAGAAAATGACAGAAATGTCCACTCTCACCACTGTTGTTCAACATAGTACTGGAAGTCCTAACTTCAGGATTCAGACAACAAAAAGAAATAAAAGGCATCCAAAGTGGCAAGGAAGAAGTCAAACTTTTACTCTCACAGACGACATGATACTCTTTGTGGAAAACCCAAAAGACTCCACCAAAAAACTGAGGAACTGATTCATGAATTCAGCAAAGTTACAGAATGTAAAAATCAATGTACAGAAATCTGTTGCATTTCTATATACCAATAATGAAACTGCAGAAAGAGAAATCAAGGAATCCCATTTATAATTGCACCTAAAACCATACCTAAGAATAAATCTAACCAAAGAGTTAAAAGATCTGTATGCTGTAAACTATAGAACACGTATGAAAGAAATTGAAGAAGACACAGAGAAATGGAAAAACATTCCATGCTCATGGATTAAAGGGATAAAGAAAGGTGGGTAATCAGAAGGGGGAGTGAAGCATGGGAGACTATGGACTCTGAGAAACAAACTGAGGGCTTCAGAGGGGAGGGGAGTGGGGGAATGGGATAGGCCGGTGATGGGTAGTAAGGAGGGCACGTATTGCATGGTGCACTGGGTGTTATACGCAACTAATGAATCATCAAACCTTGCATCAGAAACCAGGGATGTACTGTATGGTGACTAACATAATGTAATAAAAAAACATTTAAAAAAAAAGAACAAATATTGTTAAAATTTCTATACTACCCAAAGCACTCTACACATTCAATGCAATTCTGATCAAAATAACACCAGCATTTTTCACAGTGCTAGAACAAACAATCCTAAAATTTGTATGGAATCAGAAAACATCCGAATAGCCAAAGGAATGTTGTAAAAGCAAAGCAAAGTGGGAAGCATCTGGTCCCAGACTTCAAGCTGTATTACAAAGCTGTAATCATCAAGATAGTGTGGCACTGGCACAAAAACAGACACATCGAGCAATAGAACAGAATAAAGAACCCAGAAATGGACCCACAACTATATGACCAACTAATCTTTGACAAAGCAAGAAAGAATATCCAATGGGAAAAAGTCCCTTCAACAAATGGTGTTGGGAAAATTGGACAGCAACATGCAGGAAGAATGAAACTGGACCACTTTCTTATACCATACACAAAAATAAAATAAAATGGATGAAAGACCTAAATGTAAGGCAGGAAACCATCAAAATTCTAGAGAAGAACACAGGCAGCAACTTCTTTGACCTTGGCCACAGCAGCTTCTTACTAGGTATCTCAAGAGGCAAGGGAAACAAAAGCAAAAATGAACCATTGGGACCTCATCAAAATAAAAAGCTTCCGCACAGTGAAGGAAACAGTCAACAAAACTAAAAGGCAACCTTTGGAATGGGAGAAGATATTTGCAAATGACATTGGATAAAGGCCAAGTATCCAGAATCTATAAAGAACTCATGAAAATCAATACCCAAAATAAATAATTAATCCAGTTAAGAAATGGACAGAAGACAGGAACAAACATTTCTCCAAAGAAGACATACAAATGGCCAACAGTTACATGAAAAAATGTTCAACATCACTCACCATCAGGAAAATACAAATCAAAACCACAATGAGATGTCACCTCACATATCAGAATGGCTAAATTTAACAACTCAGAAAACAACAGATGTTGGCAAGGATTTGGAGAAAGGGGAACCCTCTTACACTGTTGGTAGGAATGGAAACTGGTGCAGCCACTCTGAAAAGCAGTAGGGAAGTTCCTCAAAAAGGTAAAAATAGAACTACCCTACAACCCAGCAATTGCACTACTGGGTATTTATCCAAGGGATACAAAAGTGTTGATTCAAAGGGACGTATGCACCCCAATGTTTATAGCAGCATTATCAACAATAACCAAATTACGGAAAGAGCCCAAATGTCCATTGAGTGATGCATAGGTAAAGAAGATGTGAGATATATATATATATATATAATGGAATATTACTCAGCCATCAAAAAGAATGAAATCTTGCCATTTGCAACAACATGGTTGGAACTAGAGTGTATTATGCTAAGTGAAATAAGTTGCCAGATAAAGATAAATATCATATGATTTCACTCATATGTGTAATTTAAGAAACAGAACAGATGAACATAGGAGAAGGAAAGCAAAAATAAGATAAAGAGAAGGGGCAAATCATAAGAGACTGTATAGTTAAGAGAACAAACTGACGATGCTGGAGAGGAGGTGGGTGGGGGAATGGAGTAAACGGGTGATGGGTACTGAAGAGTACGCTTGTTGTGATGAGCACTGTGTGTTATATGTAAGTGATGAATTACTAAATTCTACCCCTGTAACCCTGCTAAAAAAGATAATAGTGTCAATCAAATCTGAGTAACGATGATATGATCATTAGTATTATGAATCTCATAATAACACATATAGCTCATACTATGTGCCAGGCAACATAAATATACATATGTTTAATCCTCACAACAAACCTGTAAGTTAGCTTCTCCTATTATCCCCATTTGACAGATGAGAAAACTGAAGCACAGGGAGGTTAAAGAATCTAGTGCAGTGAATAAATTGCCTAAGGTCATGGAACTACACAGTGGTGGTCAGAATTTAGACCTAGACCCTCTGGCCCCAGATTCCATGCTCTTAACCATTAAACCAGCAGATCTCCAAATTTTTGGTCTCAGGACCTCATCACACTTTGAAATTTATTGAGGATCCCCAAAAGCTTAATTTTTGTGGGCTATTTCTCTGTTAATATTTACCATGTTAGAAATAAAAACCAAGAGATTTTTTTTACAGTAGAATTCATTTAAAGTTAACAATAGTAAAACCATTGAATTTTAACACGAATAAGAAGTTTTTAATGAAATGTATTTTCCAAACCAAAAAATAAGAATAACAGTTCTTATCACTGGTTTACCCTTTTAAAATCTTTTAATGTCTGGCTTAATAAAAAAAAAAAAAAACCTGGAATCTAATATCTGCTTTTGCATTTTATCTGTTGAGCTATGTTGTTTTAGTTGATATATATGAAAACAATCCAGCCTTACACAATACGTAGTTGGAAAAGGAGCAGAATTTTATTATAAGCCTTTTCAAATAATTGAGGATGTTCTTCTTTAATATTAAAAACTTTGAAATGTTGTAGTTTCTTAAAGGACACTTAGAGTGGAGAATATGAAACCATAACAATGAACTTTTCTTACCCTATTACATTAAAATCCGTTGATCTAACTCACACTTTGAATGAATCTTTTACCCATGCATAATTTTGCGACATCACACATTAGTCATTTAGTTCACTGAGTAATACAGATCTTTTAAATGTTGACACAGTTTATTGTGCAATATTGAGAAATCATACTGTTAACATCACTACTGAACTCATCAGAAAAGTCATAAGTGTTGGAAAGATGTCAAACTCAGAATGGTAAATGAAGTTTTTCCAAAATTTTAATTTTTGCTCAAAAGTTTGATATTTTTCATTGGCAACAAATATTGCCACTCATCTTCCTTGATGTGACAGGCTCACTTGATTCATTTTTGAGAAAATATCTGCCAAACACTCAATTCTGAATAAGCTTAGGTTTTCTGTCATTTATTCTTTCATGTGAAGATGGTGTTCCAGGAGCAAGGAGCTCATCATACTTTCGTATTTAGCGGAAGTGCTCTATGTGTAATTCCCTGTCGTTGTGCAGATATTACAAAGACATGTACTTAAGGGACAGGTTTCATAAAATTAACGATTATTTCTCCTTTATTAATAACATTCTTACAGAAAACTAAAACTGGGAATTTTCTTAAACTGTGATTTTATGGCTGTGACGGCAACGATGACCACCAGTACTTTCTGGCGTTACTGCCTTGATGCACGCTCAGGCACGAGCAGTTTCGGCCGCCACTGCTTTTGCACAATTGGTAAAAATGTCAAAACAATGAAAAAGCAAATAAGATTTTAGTGTTGTGATCAAAATAGTTTTGACCTTGCAGACCCCCTAAAAAAGTTTTCAGAGATGACCAAGATTTTACAAACCACACTCTGAGAAACACTGAGACATATTATACTCTCCATAAAGTTAAAAAACGAACAAGCACAGTATATTTACAAAAATATTACAGAAGAAAAGAAAGAGAGTGGTATGGACTGAGTGTGTGCCCCCCCAACCCTAAATTCATATGTTGAGGCCCTTATCCTCAGGGTGTTGGCCTGGTGAGGTTCTGGTGAGAACTCTCTTCATGGCTTACCCTGATCTCAGACTTCCAGTCTCCGTAACTATGAGTAAATCAATTTCTGTTGTTTAAGCCTCCCCAGTCTATCAGGTTTTGTTATGACAGCTTGAGCTGACTAAAACAAAAAGGAACAGAAAAAAAATGGCAGATGAATATAGACGCACCAGAACTATATTGCCAAGTAGCAGCTCAAAACTATAACTAAACACATTGTCATAAACTTAAAAAAAGAAAAACTGAAGCTGTGGCCTCTATAAAACAAGATCTCAAAGCTGAGATTAAAAAGTTTAGGGAAAATATAGGAAGACCAAAAAAAGGTGATTCAAAACTCAAGAAAAAGAGGCAAAAGAACAATAATTAATCCTAGAAAGAAGTCCTTTCTAGAGCAACAGTAAGAAAAATACAATAAAACATGGAGAACACAGAACTGAAAAAAAAAACAAGCAAACAAAATTAAAATGGATACAAGGTTTAAAAAGTTTAATTGATGGGGCGCCTGGGTGGCACAGCGGTTAAGCGTCTGCCTTCGGCTCAGGGCGTGATCCCGGCGTGATGGGATCGAGCCCCACATCAGGCTCCTCCGCTGGGAGCCTGCTTCTTCCTCTCCCACTCCCCCTGCTTGTGTTCCCTCTCTCGCTGGCTGTCTCTATCTCTGTCGAATAAATAAATAAAATCTTTAAAAAATAAAATAAAAAAAATAAAAATAAAAATAAAAGGTTTAATTGATGCCCCAAGGAAAATCATTATGATAAAAGAGAAAAAACATTTTGAAATATATTTAAAGAAAATTTTCCCCAAATCAAAGGAAATACGTCTCTACAGATTGAAGGCATCTGCTCTGACCAAGTAAATACTGAAATAGAAAGCCAACATTGGATCTAAGGGTACTGAGGACAATTTATTTATCTTTGCAATAAAGAAATATTTAAGCAGCCAAGAAGATATAAAATCACCATAAGAGAGGAAATCTGGTTGGCCATGTAGCATCTTATTCCACGTTGTGTCTAGAAGATGATCAGCACAAGAAGACAGCTGAGCACGCTGCAAAATACTCAAGGCAAGAAAGCATTAAACACAAGTTTTATAACAAGACATTCTGCCCTTGAAGACTTAAGGTAACAAAACTTCTGCACATATAAGAATTCAGAGAGTAAAATTCTCATTAGTTTTAATTTTTTTCCTTGATTAAAAAAAAAATAGGTGAAAAATGATTTGAAGGGAAAAGGATTCAAGGTGAGCTTTAAATAGACCAAACAAGAGGACTTTGCCAAAGGACAAATTATAGGCCTAGAACGACCTTTACGGATAATAAGCCTCAACAATACAGAATTGAAATAATTTACACAAAAGCCAAGAAAGGAAGTTGGGGAGAAGGGGGTGAAGATTATATGAATATGCTGCTTTCCAGTAGTTTCATAGCTTGTGGTTAAAAAAAGAGTATTTAAAACCAATAAATCAAGTAATAGAAATAAAAGTATAGATTTAAAGATATGAAGGCAAACATGGGGAAAAATAATATATTCAATTAAAATTGGTGGTGAAAGGGAGGGGAGAGAGAGGAGGAAGAACTAAATAATAATTTCATTATTATTCAAAATAGGAATAAATAATGTGTGACCAAACAGAGGATTAAGCATACTAGATAATATTACATTTAATAAAGCGGCCGACAGAAAAAAAATCTCATTGAAAAAAACCTCACCACAAAAAATATGCAAAAATACAAAAACAAATCAAACAAGCTGATATACTGTATATCTGATAGCATTTTATTTTATTTTTTTGAAAGATTTTATTCATGTATTTGAGAGAGAGAGAGAAAGCAAAAGCCGGAGGAGGGGCAGAATGAGAAAGAGAAGCAGACTCACTGAGCAGGGAGCCCTTCTCTGGGTTGGTTCCCAGGACCGGATCCCAGGATCCCCAGGATCATGACCTGAGTCGAAGCCAGATGCTTAACGGACTATACCACCCAGGCACCCCTATCTGATATCATTTTAAACCAGTAGGAAAGGACTGAATTTAGAGTGGCAGGTCAAATAGTAGCCATACAGAAAACTAAATTAAAATAGATCCCTACCTTGTAAACTACCCAAAAAATGACATCTAATATAAGGAAAGTTCATGTATAAAAAATAATGGTACCGAAAACAAAGAGCGTGGGGAATTTTTTTCTTACTATTTTGGCTCAGGATGACCCTGCAGGGATAAGTCCAGAGGGTATTAACACACTGACCCCCCCTCTCCCATCCTCCAATCTCTGGCCAGTGTTGTCCATTAGCTGAAACCAGATGGTGCCAGAGGGCAAAGGAGCCAGAAGGATACAATACTTCAGTGGCTGGAGAGTGGGTCAGGAAAAGAAACAGTCTTCAACAAATGTGCTCAGAATACAGAATGAGGAAAGGGTAGTCTCTTCAACAAATGGTGTTGGATAAACTATATATCCACATACAAAAGGATGAAATTAAACCCTTCTCTTACACCCTACACAAAAAACAACTCCAAGCAGATTAAAGACTTAAATGGAAGAACTGAAAATGTAAAACTCCTAGAAGAAAACATAGAGGAAAATCTTCATAATATTGGTCTTGGCAATGATTTCACGGATACGAAACTCAAAGCACAGGCAACAAAAACAAAAATAAGCGAGTGCGTGTACAGAAAATGAGCAATCAACAGTGTGAAAAGGCCACCTACAGGAAAGGAAAAAAATGTGTAAACCATATATCTAAAAAGGGGTTAGTCTCCAAAATACATGAGAAACTCCTACAACTCAATGGAGGTTCTTAAAAATAGTTTCTCTAAATCCTATCTCAGATGGATGGAGGTTTCCAAGTGATCCCCCCCCCTTTTTTTTTTGCATTTACCACTTGCACACTTGATCCAAATATTAAGCCCACATTTAGTAAAGTGTTCAAAAGATTTTTGGTATTGACTTACCCATCAATTTTCCTTTCCCTTATTTATTCACATATTTTGTATGTGATATAGACACTGCAAGATACTGTGAAACTTTTTGGAAAAAGAATAATATATAAATAAAGTTGAAAAATGAATTTCCCTTTGTATGGACAGTTATCTTTGCACCGACTCAGCACAAACTCTGGAGCCAGGCTACCTGGGTTCAAATCCTAGCCCTGCCCTTAGGATCTGTGATGCCTTGGACCTGACATGTAACTTTCCTGGGTGTCACTCTCCCCATCCCTAAACAGAAGTAAATAAATAGAAGTGTTTCCCCTAAGGTCACAGTGAACAGTATATTAGTTACTACACAGACACAGGACTGTATCCTGCATATTGTTAGTGCTACACAAATGCAACCGAGTATTAATGTCGAGCTTCCATGTCACACTGTGAAGTACATGGCTTAGGTTTAGAAATGACGTCCAGGGAGTCCCACAGCTTGAGAGGAGCAGAGGGTTGGTGTAGAATAACAAATGCCTGCAATTCAAGGTACTTTAGGCATTCTAGAGCATGGCCTATTGTTTTACATGTGGGAAATCAAATCCTGAGATCCCAAAGGATTAAATGACTGACCCAGATCACCCTTCTTCTAGGGGGTAGGGCACATCAGTGAGGGTCCCCAGGCATAGAAGAGGCAGACTTACCATTATAAGAAACAGGAGTCTAGCCTATGGAAAGAACACTGGATTCCCAGATCTAACCCTGTCACTCACCCTGGGGGTCATGGGCAAGTCCCTGGATTTCTCTAGGTCTCCATCTGGGAGAAAAGAAAATTGTCAAATCATCTTCCAAGTCCTCTTGTGATTCTAGTCATTACGGTTCTCTTTGGGCTCACGCCTGTAACTAAACTGGAAACATTTGCAATGTGGTAGAAACAGAGCTTCCAAAGTCAGAACAGAAGATTTAACGTTTCCTACATCCAGGCTTCGACCCTCCTCTGTACTCCTGCCCAGTCCTTCCCATGAAGAAATCCCTTTGAAGTCATTTTGACTCTGTTGATTAAGGAATCAGTTCTTCTAATCCACCAGACTTTGATCCCCACGCAACCCAGATAGTTTCAAACAGATGAAACCGCTGCTCCACAGTCACCGACCATGCTCCCAAGCAGCCAGCAAAGATGCTGCCCCCCAGCCAAGCCCCCGATGCCTCGTGAAATGAGTGGTGAACCTCAAGCCGTAGTCCTCACCACTCTGTAGCCAAGTCATTAATTCATTCAGAAACTATTTATGGGTCCTATTTAAGTGGCAAGCATTGTGGTAGGCATTTAAGGAACTCATGATTTAGGGAGAATAGACAGCCATTACTCACAGAGTCACACCAAGGAAAGCATAAGTACAAGTACAGCTAGGATTAGTGCTTGGAAGACAATCCGCACAGCGCTGTGCAAGTAGAGTGCAGTGCAGGACTTCCGGTCACTCCTTTAAAGGTAAAGAAGTATTATCTGTGTCACAGCGAATGGGTTTAGGATGCGAGGACTGAGGATGAGGAGTTGGCACTGCTCTTTGCAGCATATGCGAAGGCCACTGGTGTGAGTATACGAGGAACTAGAAGTGACCAGCACACTGAGGTACAGAGCACAACAGGACTCTGCGTCGGCTCACCGTGGGTTCATTTAAAGATAACTCTAAGAAACAGTTTTCTCAGTTATATTGATGCTCAAGCCTCCCTCTGCCCCGCTTCCTGCACGTTATCCAGTACATGGGAATAGTTACAGTGGTCTTGGTTCAATCTCTGACTTTGAAATGCATGAAGCAGTTACCAGAAATTTTCACCAAAGGCTATCCATGATGGTTCTTTCCAAATGCTCTTGCATTTAGTGCTACAAAACTACTTTGATGATGCAGTTACCATCATCATTAACCTAGAATAACACCATCATACTCACATGCATTTCCACAAATTGTTTTTTTTTTCCAGATGGCATATTTTCCAGTAGAAATGACTTTGTGTATTACCTGCTGTTCCTGAGTATCTCAGACCATATTGTGTCTGCTGGGAAGAATTTTCGCCAGGGAAGCCAACATTGTGTTTATATTTCTCTTTCCAAAAATTAAAGAATTAAAGAGCAAAAGAAGTCATTTTTAAGTGAGTCGTATATACATATATATTCATATATACACGGAAGATATTACATGTTCGTTAGCAAACAAAAGAAAATCTTGGAAGGAACAATCACTCCCTAATTACATCAACATGAGAAAGTTGCTCTTGACACGATGATATATCGAGATGACTACTTCCTTTCTTCTCTATTATAAACATGTTTTCTTAGATTATGAATTGAAGTTACAGGGGGAATGCCGCTAAATAAAGCCCAAGCTGTGATATCTCTCCTGGAAATAACAATCTGGTTGTGAATATCAACATCTTCTTTTAAAATTGGGAAATCAAAGATGAAGTAATGAAGAGATAATACTAAAGAACAGCAGTGTATTCTCAGGCTTATTTGTACAAAAATGCTGATGGCAGATAGACATAATAGTTCTTGAAAATTACAGGGTGTTAAAAACTGAACAATAATTATGATACAATGGCCTCCATTTTTAGTAAAGTCATGAAAATTAGTGTTATACCATTCAAGGTTCATTGGAGTAAATGGTATGTTTGATTAAATGGGAGTGCATGAAATAACACATTTATAATCATAAAAGAGTCTGGGAAACAAAGACCCAATTGTTAAGATCCAACTACGCTCAGAACAATTTCAGTACTTTTTTTTTTTTCTTATTTGGATAGTCACACTAGACATTAGAGTCCTTGATTCACAATGGATTCTGCATTTCCACTATCGAACTTCTCAGATGAGAAATGCAACATTTTAAGGAAGAATAAAAATGATGGTGTACACTAGATACATAAAAAGTAAATAATTTAGAGCTCATCTCTGCCATGTTATAGTAGATACCCTTCATACTAAGAATGAGAAGAGCATCTCAAGTCTTAGTCTAGCTCTGCGGAAAGTGGGAGAAATCGTTTAATCTAAGTCTCCATATTTTCATCTGAAAAAAATGTTAATGTGGTATTAAGATAGGTAAAAGATGCCCAAGACACGGGTAGATCTTTCTTCTCAAACTTCTGTCCTGCAGAATAAAAACTTTGAAGCAGACTCCAACGTATAATTTATTTTACCAAGAAGACAGGTGCTGGCCTGATAGGAGCGGTTTAAGAGAGAGCCATGTTGCAGGACCATCTCTGTGACTTATCTGGAGTGAGCTATGCCCTGCGCCAGGCCCTGGGTCAAGAGCCTCCACCCACCTGAAAGGCTGGCTAAGACATGCACACTCAGGAGTCAGACTGCCTCTCCAGGATGGTGCCATTTAGCAAATACCCCTCTAAACTTAACTTCCTTCAACTGTAAAATAAGCTGAATAATAGTTCCATCAGCATTTTCATTTTGGGAAGCATACAATAAAAAAATGACAGGAAAAATCTTAAATCCTGATACATGGTAAACACTTTATAAGTGTTCGTTTCCATTTTTTTTTTAAGATTTTATTTATTTATTTGACAGAGAGACAGCCAGCGAGAGAGGGAACACAAGCAGGGGGAGTGGGAGAGGAAGAAGCAGGCTCACAGCGGAGGAGCCTGATGTGGGGCTCGATCCCAGAACGCCGGGATCACGCCCTGAGCTGAAGGCAGATGCTTAACTACTGAGCCAACCAGGCGCCCCTCATTTCTATTTTTATCTCATTTCAATCTCACATCATTCAAGCTCAAGTTTCGATTCCTGATGTGCATGGAAGGAAAGGAAGACCGAAATTTATTTTCTCCTGGACCAGGGAAATACATTTAGATACCAGAGCAGAGATCAAAAAGAGCTACCAAAATCATCTGGGGAAGTTAAGCATTTTAGTTTCATGAAAAGGAGCCCCTCTGGGGAAGAACCATCCCCAGGGCTCACTGAGAGCACAAGCGTTGAAAGCAAGGCTCTGAAAAGTCACTAAAGGCTGGCCCATCCACAGCACAGAGACACTATGTTCTCAAGACTGAGATGGACCTGAGAATGAGGTAATCTGATCCATTGGAAAATTTGGGGACCCAATTTGGGAGTCCCAAAAGTCAGGTGTTTGGGCTGTTGCAGGGACAGAGTGAACCCAGAATGTCCTTGGAGCACGTAGGTAAATCATAGGCTTTGGTATTAGTGGGTAGTGAGGTCAAATCCTAGCTTTGCTTCTTAAGTGATTATGGGATTCAGCCAACTTCCTTAAGCTTTTCCAAAATCAACTCTTCATCCATAAGGAGGGGGTAATAATTCTGACCACATAGGATTTGTGAAGATTAAATAAGTTGATGTATTTAAAGTGTCTTGTACCTCATATATGCTCAAAAGTATTAGTTCCCATTATTTCGGTTCCTTCAAAACTTTCTTCTCTCTTTACCTTCTTTAGCCCATGTCTTTGGTGGAGTCCATGGAGTAGCCAATGGACAGTGCTGAGCATGAATGAAATAATTTGTTAATCTTGGACCTAACCATCCCTCCAGAAATATATTCAGGAAGAGCCTGTAAACATGCTTTCCTGAGTTCCTTTTCTAAGATATTCTGAACCTAAAAAGGAAAGGCTAGAACGTGTTCAAATCCCATATCCTAATGCTTAAGTATCTCCTCCAACAGCTACCGATAAAGATTATATTATAGTGTCATTTGAATTTGCCTAAAAACAAAGATAAACTTTTGCAAAACCAAAACTATAATGTTGAAAAGAATTGCAAGGTTCATTAGTTTTTCAGAGAAAAGGAGAAAGAAAATGTGTCGCGAGTTCTCTGATGGTAGCCCACTGTGGAGAAAAAGGCAATTTGTAGAAAGGCAACTTTATTCATGATATAACAAAGTCGGACCTTTAAAAGAAAGAACTGAATAATCGGTCTGGAAAATAATTTTTAGTAATAAATTCTCTTTGGTGGCTGGCCAGTCAAATTCTGGTATGGGCTTATTGTGACAGAGCGACTTCGGAGCTGCTTTTTAAATGCTGGGGAATGCTGTTCTTCCACGTGAGGCGGAGGGACCTGGTTCTGCAGCGTGGTACAGAGCGCATGCTTCGGGACAACGCGGGACACAGCCGCAGGGCCTGGAACGGCAGAGGCGGAAAAGCACCACAATCCCTGTGTTACTGGCAAATTCCAAATTCTGGCCTTCAAAGGCTTCTTCTTTTTGTGATGTGGGGATTTGGGTTGGATCATATTGCGATGTCTGGAAGACACCAATTCCCAATGAAAAGCACAAAGGGCTCCATGGGAGAATTGTGGGCATTGGCTTAGACCAAGGTTGTCCCGGCCTGGAAAACTTGGCCTAAGAGTTGCCTAATGTTGTCACATACAGGAAGAGCCATCCTGCCTGCTTCAAACTTCCTTATTTATTTATTTTTTTTAGTTCTCAGGCTGCTTTTCCTCACAACCTCACTTCCCTCAGCGTACAACCGAAGCCAGCGATTACCAGACAGGACATAATAATGGGAGATGGGAAAGGGCTGAGTTCAGGGAATTTCATCTCCTTGAAATGCGTATGTATTTAAGAACCATGCTAACTTTGTTTCACAAGGAAATTTAAAAAAATGTAAATGAAAATATACTTCAAAGGACTGTCTGCTATGTCCTTGATAACTCAACCACAATCCTGGCTGGCCAAGAGACACCCAACCCAGACAAGGAAGGCTTCCCACAGGGGCAAGAGCAGAAAAAATGCTGAATTTGGAGTTGAACCATCATCAGCACTGAAGCCTCCAAGCCATGAGCTCTGAAACATGGCTCAGTGTTACCAGCTGCCTTATCATTATGGGTTGAATTGTGTCCTCCACCCAAATTCATATGTTGAAGCCTTACTTCCCAGTATGTCAGAATGTGACCTTATTTGGAAATAGAGTCATTGCAGGTAAAATTAGTTAAAATGAAATCCTAATCCAGTATCACTGATGTCCTCATAAAAGGGGGAAATTTGGAGACAGACAGGCAGACACACACACACACACACACACACACACACAGTAATGTAAACATAAAGACAGAGAGCGAGGTGATGGTGCAGAAACCAAGGAATGCCAAAGATGGCCAGGAAACTACCAGAAGGCACAGGGCAGATTTCCACTCATAACCTCAGGAGGAACTAACCCTGCCAACACCTCGATCTTGGTCTCCTAGCTTCCAAAGGTGTGAGGTCCCAGTTGTTTAACCCATCCAGCTTGTTACAGCAGCCCTAGAAAACTCATACACTCATACACCTGATGGAGTTATAATCAGGTTTCCATTTTATTCATTAAATAAGCATTTCTGAGTGTGTCTGTCACTGAGACAGACTCTGTGGGTGCACAGAGGATCAGGCCACTGTGCCCACCCTCTGGGACTGTGTAGCAGCACCAGTCAGACATGACTATTGAGCACTTGACGTGCTGTAGCCTATAAAATATATATCAGATATCAGAGACTGTATTGTAAGAATGTGAAATAGCTCACTCATGCATTTTATAGAAGTTATGTGTTGCAATGATAATAGTTTAACTATTTTGGTTAAAGTATATTATTAAAATTATTTTCTCCTCTTTCTTTTAAATTTTTTAATTTGACTACTAAAAAATTTTAAATTACACCTGTGGCCAGCAGTATAGATCTATGGGAGAGCATTGCTCCAGAAACTCTCAGATAAGGGGTGAGGAAGACATAGAAGCAAATAATGGCCTTGTGTCAGGGCTGTAGTGGATTTTCACAAGTCTGTAGGAGCCTGGAAGAAGGAGCTGCATCCACAAAGAAGGGAGGATTTGACACAGGAGCAGGGCATTCCACAGCCCAGAGTCCAGCCCTTTTGTGGAATTACTAAGAACACTGCGGCTATCCAACAGGTCCTTGTGAAGGACTAAAAAGCGAAAATGAAAACCCCCACAGAGCAGCATTAACTGAGCATTAGAGAAATGCTGGCTCTGGGCTAAGTACTTCATTTACATTTACTCGTTTACTTTTCATTGCAGCTCTATCAGTCTGACACCTATTATTCTCACTTTATAGATGAGGACACTGAGATGTTACATACTTTGTCCAAGATGTCAAGTTCTTTGCCCAGGCCAACACAGAGAAGGGTTCAAACCTGAGCCTGGAATAGCAGGTGAGAGCCAGCTTGAGAAGGAGCTCATTTATCACAGCAACATATACAATTAAGGAAGGGGTGGAGGGAGGGTGGGAGGACAGTAACTAGTTTCTCTTGTAGACAATGAAGAGGACATGGAAAGATTGTAAGTAAAACTCTGGCGTGATCACATTTGAGGTTTAGGACAATAGGAGCTCTGGGCGTGAAGAACTGTGGGGCTGGCGGTTCTGTGTTCAGTTAAGAAGCTATTCTCACAGAAGAGTAATCCAGAGAACTTCCTGTTACTATGGCCTTTGAGGGCTCTCAGGAGACCTTTGCAGACAAAAAGACAAATGTCCCAAGTCCAGAAGTGATCTGAGGGCACAGAGCTGGTCTGACTGAAACCAAATTGTAGATGATGCAGGGCTCCTTCCCCCCATCTTTGGGAGCCACTGTTCTTTGACACTCCCGGCCATGGGAAAGGCTTGGATCAGTAGTTGAATCGAAATAGCAGAAGAAATAAATAGGACTTCTGCCCCAGAGTTTTGTTCCTTGGAATGAGAGAGGGGCCAAGTTTTACCTTCAGCTTCTGAGGCTTTCTGGCATCCCTAGAGTCACTCAGAATGAATCTTTCTTCCATTCTGAGACTGCCTAACGTGTGGGATGCCTCACTCTTTTCCTTCGAGAGTCATGGAGAAGAAACGACTCTAAGGAAACAATGATTTTGATTCTTTAAAATACAAGTTCTCATAGAACAGCACTTGGAATGTGATGACTCAAAGCTCACACCTGTTGCAATTCTGAGCCTAAAAGTTAGGCAACTTTAGATAAGATGGCTCTTCTCCAAAATGTGATTTCAAGAGCTATTTCTAGAAGGTCACTGGTGGGCCTCACATGCCCTCTTTTGGTTTATGAAACATGTAATATAGTGAAAAGGGTCCAGTATTTGCTATTTCACATGTCTGAAAAAAACACATTGAGAATAAGGATATGGGTATAACTCAGGACTGCTATTTTAAGATGCTATTTATTTGTGAAAGAAGTTTCTACCCCGATAGAAAAATTATCTACCTTCTGGGACAATCATTATGCAAAGGCAAATTCCCCTTGGCTGATGGGTTGTGAAAAGGTGCCTCTTCCTTTGGAAGAGCGTGCTGCCCACTTGGTCTATTACGTCCTCTTGGCAGGGCGCAAACTCTATTCTGTGTGCAGAGACCCTCCAGACCTCATAGCCCATCCACGCGGAGCTAACATGATGACCACATTCGTAGTGGAACACTGCAAATCATAAACACATTAACCGATCTGAAAAGTAAAATGTTAAACTTTAAATACAAACCAGGCATCTAAACATAATTGGTTATAACTGACTTATTATATAATCTCGATAAGTTACTGAGCTCTGTAAGGTGATCCTCAATAATTTAGTGTCTTAATGATGTAAAAAAGAAAAAAACGAGTAGCAAAGAGAAAATTGATTGATGATCAGAAAGTAATTTCAATTATTTTAATAGCAATGTTTCTATGAGAAACAGGAAGAGTTTAGTTTTTGGAGGGAGTTATGTTAATCAGATCAAGGAGTTATACTAACTGAAGATAAAAATGGATATAAATGATGAGTAGAAGAGGAATTTCATTACTTCCAAGGACTCTGAGTCCTAGAATTGCATTAACCATCTGTTGCTTAGTGGAGAACCCATTTTAATAAATAAAGAATAATGGCTTGAAACCAGCACATCAAAGCCTCAATTTCAGCTGTACCAGCTTCTACTTATGCTGAAATTACACCATGTCTAGTAAATTGTTGTAATATGTGGCAGCAGTTTCTCCCAAGCAGGCAAACACTTCCAGTAACAACGTTATTCATCCTATTTATTTTGCTTATTAAAGATAAACATAAAACTTGAGCTTTTCAAGCCCAAAACCACCAACTCCTAATTAGTTTTATCTAAATTAATGAGGTTTTACTCTACTAGTTTCTCAAAATGCAGTATTAAATTCTAGGAAAAGCTGTTGCAGTTAAAATGGAGAAAGGCAATAAGAATTTGGCAAAAGACTAAAATTAACGGTCTAATCCCATCCGAAGTCCCCCAGTTAAAATCTTCTTATACCCATAATAGCATTGCCATGAAGATAATCCAATTACGGACATCGCATTTTGTTTTCTGTGGAAAATTGGAATCAGAAACACTAGTTCATATCTGTGATCAATCTTGGTTTTGGTTCATCCCAAATTTACATTAAAATGTGACCCTGGAATGGAGTCATTTCTTGGCTCTTTCTTGCAAGTGGGTGTTTCCTTGAATGTTTCTCTTGGGCTTTGCCCCCAAAGAACAAAGAATGCTCCGGAATGGCAACCAGCACCATATGATGGCAGGTTTGAAATCAACTAGGTCCTACCCAGCATATTTTATTTTACAAATCTCATAATATTTTTAAATGGCTCAACCTTGGTCTAATAGGTATGTTTAGATAAAGAGATGGAACATTTTTTATTAAGAAAATAGTTGTTAAATGACTTTATAGACATGAAAGTATTGGTAATTATTGGTAATTTATTATGAAGGGCTTAAAAATGGATAATACTTCAGTAATTCCATTTTCAGATCACCTCAGTACCTTCTTAGGGTAGCCTCTAAGCTAAGCTATTGAAAACTTAGTAGGAGCTTAAAAATGTTTTTAAATGGAGGTCATGGGTTTCCTAAGCACAAACTATTCTGATTATTTTTAAATAACCAATTTTGGGTGCCTAAGCAAAACCCAAAATAATCTTACTAGGACATTCCAAAAGAAACATTCTCCCCAAATCTCTTTGTGAATGTCAGCTTTGGTCAAGTGTGCAAGACTATGTCTTAGGTTCATTTTTAAAAAAATATTGTAGTTTATTTGTAAATGTCCAATATAAGATGGATTAGATTTTTCTTCCTCTTAGCAATTTGCTCTTACCCGTGCAGTTGTTTTTCTTTCTAAGCCTGGGGTTTATGCACCATACATAGCTCTCTTCTGGTAACTGTTATCAGCTGGTACCTCTTCAAAAGAAGCAGCCAGAGTCTTAAGTTGAACAATTGTGTCCCATAAAATTACGCTGAAAGCCAAATCTTGGTGTCTAAAAGGAAAGTTTCTTGAAGATCAATCAGAATTTGGCAATTAAGGGAACCTTCAGCCTCACTCAGTTCAGTTTAGGGTATACCAAGGAGATGAGAAGATATATTGCACATTTTTGGAATGCTTAAGAACTAGCTATGATGAATTAAAGTGTCATCACGTCCCATCTGACTGAAAAATAATAACAAGTAAGAGCAATTTAGGATAATCTGAAGTGTTTGACAGTACTGTCAAAGTTTGCATCAATGGATCATGAACTAAAATGTGATCACGGATTCAGAGCACATATGCTCTTCCTGTCAAATCAGAGAAAGTCTGGAATGGTGTTGCGTAAATAATTAAATATTAAAGTTGAAAAGGAAGAAGGGGAAGAGGGGGAAAAAGTATGAAAATGCAAAAGACAGGACAAAGGAAAAATGTTTTCTGAAGTACAAATTTGGGGGAAAATCAGTTATTTTCATATGCTTCGTATTGTCAGAAAAATAAAAACGCCTTCCCCTAATACCCATCCTCTTTGTTTTCAGCAGCAGAAATAAACAGAACAGAGTGTAAGACAAGAATTCTGTAATATACGACTAGAGAGGAAATGTGACCAAAAGGGATGAAATCCCCATCTTAATGACACTTACACCCCAGAGGCTTAAATAGATACTTACATAATATATATACACATACATATACTTACGTAATCATACAAATAAAGATAGAATTGAAAATGCAGTGAATGACTGAAGAGAAATTACAGGGTGCTCTAGAATCCTGTAGCAGAAGGACATGACTCAGAGTTTTAACATGTCCCGAGAAAAACAAAATAAACCATGAATCTTGGTTCTGTAGGGGGTGGAAAGAGTATTTTGTCCATTGACCACAGCCAATAAAATACTTAAGTAAAATCTCATATTATGTTATTTGTGCTCAAATAAAACTTCCTGGGCCTTTGTTTGTTTTTAAAACTTTTTCTATTGCTATCAAAAATACTTGGAAACGAATAGCAAAGGATGTTTATTTATAGTGGTGTAGAATGCTAATTTAAAATAAGATAGCAGAGGGGTGCCTGGGTGGCTCGGTCAGTTAAGGGTCAGACTCTCAGTTTCAGCTCAGGTCGTGATCTCAGGGCCGTGAGATCGAGCCCCGCATCAGGCTCCATGCTCAGCAGAGAGTCTCCTTGAGATTCTCTCCCTCTCCTTCTGCCCCACCCCTCTCTCTCTCTCTAAAATAAATAAATAAAATCTTAAAATAAAATAAAGTAAGCTAGAGGATTTAAGAAGAATGGAAATAAAAAATCCCAAGGAGGTGGATCTTGCCTGAACAGAGGAATAGCCCTGGACCTGAAGTCAGAGGGTTCGAAGTCTCCATCGAACACATCCTCGGTGGGCTGCCTTAGCCAACTTATGCAACCTCTCGGAATCGGAGTGTCTCCATCTCTAAAGTAACTGCCAAACCTTCTGGGGGGAATATGAGTTAACGTACACGAAACCGTCTTGTGACCACCAGTATGGAACATATAGTACAGAAAGGGAGAAAACAAAGCATTAAAAAAGAAAATGCAAGTCTGAATCACCCCTCTGAGGAGAGTTAATACTGCCTGTCCCCAAAGGCTTCATTAGCTATTTGAAAGATTTCGTTGTGTATTTATCTTTAAATTGCTTACTAATCATCTCAAGCAAAAGCTCATGGCAATATTATCAGAGCCAATTACTTAGCATGTCACACTCAGTACCCCGGAAAAAATAACAGCAAACGCTTTCTGCGATAAATAACCATACATGCACTTGGGATTTAACTTTTACTGTGAGAGGAAAATGGCGTTGCTTTGAAATAGATGCTGGCTGGGTCCTTTCTTTCTTTCTTTTTTCCCCCCCTCCCTCGTAGAAGCATATTCAAGGACAAGGTAGTGAAATTGAAATTGAGGAAAGGTCAATGAGGGAAAATGCCATTTGAATCGGAGATGGGTGGTAATTCTTAATTGGGTGTCCCTCTTCAGTAGGCTCTCATATTTTCACTTCAGGAGGCTTGATGCTGGTTACGGAGTCCATGAAGGGCACTGCTCAAGACGCACAGGCTCCATGGCCACCTGTCTTGTGAGATTAATGGGGTGTTCTGAGAAATCATGGCCTGCAGGAAACATTTTTAACCAGTGCCATCAGAGGGAATCACTCCGTGTTTACCTTCCAGGATTTCAGCACAGGTTCTCCCAAGATGGAATGCAAGATTTTATAAATAGTGATCACTTGCAAAATGTTCTGGAAGAGTCCCCTCTGAAATAAGTCCGCCACACTGAATAACTATTTCAATGGTTGACACGATATCATCTCAGTGAATTAAATATAAATTGAGCACTGAAAAATAAAACAAGATTTATTTAAACACAATCAAGGAATGGGTTATTTATGACCCAGTAGGAATGCTTTTGAGAAAGAATTCCCTCTTTACTCAATTTGATCTATTCTGTCCTTCAGGTTTTCATTACTTCAAAAAGGAAAGACATATAAAGTATGAAAGTCCTCAGCTTTATTAATGCAAACATATTTTTTATTAAAGAGTGAATGCATTTATGCTAAAGAATAGTTTACATGTGTGTAGAGCAGCAAGCAATATCTCCAAGAGGCGAGTTCTTCTCAATACGACTCCATGCTCATTCTACATGCCTTAAAACTGGACCCATACACGGGGGCACACGTACACACACACAAACGCATACACGGACACGCAGATACACAGACCAAAACGCTGACACCCTAACTCTGGATTCAGTGAGCTCTCATTTAAGGCTTCTGAAAGGTGCCCCAGTGCCCTTAACATTACTGGGATTAAAAACAGACTTCCATCAAGGAGCAGCATTACCTGGAAAACTAGCCATCTGCTCCCAGCCTTAAATGTATGTTTTTGAACCAACACTTTCAATTGCATTCAGTGTTGACTCTGTGTTGATGATATCTAAAGATCCATGAAACTGAGACATCTCAGGCTCTCTTAGTGAGAATTTCTCATTAGAAACAGTGAATAAACCGGCAGCTCTGCCCCTAAGGTATCACCAATTTTAGGATAACAGGGTCAGACTTCCCTTTAGGACGCAGTTTCTCTAGACAAGCCAGGTGTATACAGCACATTCCCTAGTAGAGTACAATATTGAGTGATGGGGGCAAGGCTTCCTTGGTGATGCCCGATCAGATCTGAAGCTTGTCGTGAAGGATTCATCACACAGGACCATCAACTAAATAAGTTACCATAAATCAGAATTGATCAAAGGACAACCTACATGGAGTTTGCTCACTTGCTGATAACTCGTTCCCTTTTTCCAAGGTTTCTGTGGCTGTGGTGGTTGTTTGAAACTCCTACTTTGATTGTTTATTTCATCTGCTTGGTTAATTTCTTCCCTTTTTTGTGTCCTGCAGCGTATGCTGAGAATCCATCCCTTGGGGGTGTTGGCTGGGTTGGAAGGGGAAAGAGGGTAGATGAGGATGGATGAGGAAAGCAGCTATTAGTAGTCGCAAGTATTCTAAGAAAATAGATGAAGTGAATACAATAAGAGGGTACTACTTGATATATTTACGTAAATAAAAGCATTATCTTTAACTGTGAATTAACTGCCAACTATCAGGTTGTTAGTTGTAAAGCTCATATAAAGGCTGTGCTGATTTGCTTACTGAGGAGAGAATCTGAAACATGCCAGGGAGAGGGGCTCTCAGGATGAGCCTGAGGTGTCCTTTAGCTCTGCAGCCTCCACACCTGCACCTGCAACCCCCCATAACCCCCCCGACTAGGGATCCTACAGGTGCATCTAACATTCTTGTTGGATTTCATAAGGCAAATTGGAATGGTTCATCAAATAACAGCCGCAGTGTATTTGCCTGAGAGTGGTGATAACTGGCATGGAGGTCTCCTACAGGGAGGCATGGGGAAATGAGGGGGGAAAAAAAAGAAGAGAGTCTAGAACTTTCCTCCCCATCCACACGCCCACCCTCCTCACAGTCACAGCAGCAGCAGATTTCAATGTAATGTAATTACTTTAATAATACATTTCTTTAGATTTAGAATTGCTCTTCTGAATTTAAAAAGCTTGGTCGGCCAATAGTTTGGCAGTCTTTTCTTCCCAAATTTGAATCATTGCTTATTCATCTATCATCTGGAATTCCTTGACCAATGCCGCCATGCTGAAGCACGCTCAGTTCATTCAGCCATCATCGGATTCCAATTCCTGGGAAACTTCTTCCGATGAGCTGTTCCTATGGATCCGACCGTCGCTTTTCATACTGTGGAAAGTCTTCTTGAAGGCCTCCATCATGGCGTGGGCCAGCTTCTTGGCCTCGAGCTTGCTCTCACACTCTACAGCATGGCAGTCCATCTGGTAGGACAGGTCGTCGTTGATCTCCCTGTAAACCCAGGCGAAGATGTTGGGGCTCACGTTGTGGTCAGCGGTGCAGTAGGCGATGCGCGCCACCTGGAAGGTATCCATGTGGACTGTGGCTTCACCTTTATGGTCGAGGTGATGGAGCCACACTTGGAATGGTCGGATTTCCAGAAGGGCATTGGCTGGAAAGACATCTTCTCGGGCTAGCGTGTGTTTCTTCCAGAGCTCGATGACTGGCTTTTCTGTGCAGCCTGACAGAAACTGCATGCCTGTGGTGGGGACTTTACCCAGATAGGTAACCTGCAAAGGAAAGAGAGGAAGGAAAAGGGAAAGGTCAATATTAGGCTCTTCCTTCTAGTTGTTCACTCAGATGCTCTCAGACAGTCACACTGTCACTTTGGGCAGGTGGGGAGACATCTTTCCAGCTCCCTAAAACAAAACAAAACAAAACAAAACAAAACAAAACAAAACAAAACAAAACAAAACAAACTTGTTACCAGAATATCTCCCTTTTCTCCCTTACAAGTCGAGCACTTGGCAAAGGTACTGAAATGCCTTAAGTAGCGTTGGATTTTTAAAAAACCTAATTTCTAGAGACCCACTTTCCCTCCCCTCTCCCTACCGCCTTTTAAAATTCAAATTAGAGTAACAATATGATCTTTTTACATAATTTGGCATTTCTTTAAAATCATAAAGCCATTTGAAGTTTACTTTCAACCAAACACATGCAGAATTTAATGACAGGAGGAAGTCAAAAGGATGCTGCATCTGGAAAAAAAAAATCTTTATTAAACTTGTCTCCTTATCTCTTTACAATTCTCTTAGTGTTTGATTTCACTTAAGCTTTTGCTTCCAGCAAATGCCAAGGACACAAAAACTGCTCCATTTACATTATGGCTTAAAACATGATTGTTTTCCCCACCCCCTCCTCCAACCAGCAAGATAATTTTTTAAGTATAGCAGTGCTCAGTTGTTTTTCAGCCTAAACAAGTTTTAAACTATGGGCATCTGGTTATAGTGATAATAAATGAAAGATCCACAGATGGGTTAAGACTGAAATGCTGGCTTATCTAATAGCTAGACGGGCAGCATGAAAACAAAGACAAATAATTCCAAGTGATTCAATAAGTGTCTTTTTTTAAAGATTTTAATTATTTATTTGAGAGAGTGCATGCACAGGTGCACGAGTGGGGGGAGGGGCAGAGGGAGCCCCAGGCAGGGCTCCATCCCAGGACCCCACCCCCACCATGACCTGAGCCAAAGGCAGAGGCTTAGCCCACTGAGCCACCCAGGCGCCCCTCAAATAGTGTCTTTTAAAACACTTGTTTATTATCATACTAAGAAGGAATTTTCATTCTTTCTTTTTTTTCATCCTTCAAAATGCATGGAACTGCCACTGTTAGACAACTGGCATTATGGAAATGCATAAAACTGAAGAAATCATTTAAGAAATAACATGAAATAATATATAATTAGATTCAAAATTGATGAGACAGATGTAAATACTGTCAATTTGCGGAAGACGAGATCAGAAAAAGGTCCATGGGAATGATGAGAAAGGAGATTTGGGTACAATGACGCCAATCAACGTCTGTGTTTAGTGAGGCTATAAAGGCCACATACAAAAAAATGCAGAACACAGAAGTTACGTACTGTTGCGTTTTTTCATGGTTTGTTTATCTCTTAAACAAGAGTTAATTGTACAGTCCCTTTAAAAAACAACTTCTTTGTAAAGAGGCACAGTGCTGCACATTCACGGCATACTTATCGGGAACCTATTATGCACAATGGCAAAGTGCCAGGGGGGATGGGGAAGGGGGAGGGAGAAGATGGAGAGGTCCAAAATCAATAGGAAGGAGGTCACTGGTATTTGCTTGCAGCACGGTCTTTGAAGCAGGCAAGTCAAGATTCATATCCTAGTTCCACAGTTCACAGGGTGGGTGGTTCTGGGCCAACCGCTAACCCTCTCCCATAACAGAAGGCAGACCGTGAAAAGGGCAGGCGAGGGATACAAGCAAAGTACCCCGGAGGATTCAGAGGAGGGAGTGATGGCATCCTGCTGACGGAGGGCCTCAGGGGAGAGAGTCACTGGATCTCAAGACATGGGGTCTCAAAAGCCCGGTAGGAGAAGCACATGAAGGGAGTGAGAGAAGGAGGGAGCAGAAGGGAAAGGGGTTGCAGTGAGGCAAACCCCCTCCCCACAACTTGGGCAAATAGGCCGCTTGGGCCTGACAAGACAGGAGGTGGGGGCAGAGGGTAGCCCTGGAAAAGAGACAGGAGGTGAGCTGCCACTGGATGAAAGCAGGCTGAACTTTGGAAGACGGCCCTGCAGGCAGTCTAGGGAGTAGGGACATCCCTGCTCTCGAGGGAACGCCATGGAAGGTCTACAGTCCCAGAAGTGCCTGGATCAGAGCGAGGCTGTGAACCTGGAAGACTCATCCGATGCCTGGGAGAACAGATGGGAAGGGCTGGGCAGCAGCAGCGTGCTCGGGCAGCACAGCCAGGAGGCAAGAGGGCCCGGATCGGGAGTGGAGGTGGTGGAGGTGAAGGGAAAGGACAGACAGAGCCCAATGGGGCCGACATTACTGAGATGGGACTGACAACACATGGCAGGAGACAGAAGGGGAAAATGACACAGACAGAAAAGCAAGTGCCTCACCCCACAAGCAGAGCAACGGGCTGGATAGCTCCCATCGCTCTGGGTTGGAGTAAAAGTACAATAAAGAGTTCTTGATTTACATACTTGCCGCAAATGTGCTTTCTGTATAGGGTACTTTATGATACCTTTATTCCTTTTAACAGCTTTATTACTTTTTTATTGAGGTGAAATTCACATCACATAAAATTAACCACTTTAAAGTGTGTGATTCAGTGGCATTTAGGAGTCAAAATGTTGTACAACTATCAGCTCTGTCCAGTTCCAAAATATTTTCACCACCCCCAAGGGTGACGTCATACCCATGAAGCCGTCATTCTCTATCGTCCCCTCCCCCCAGGCCCTGGCAACCTCCACCCTGCTTTCTGTCTGTATGGATTTACTATTCTGGATTTGCACATAGTATGAGACTCTTTGCGTCTGGCTTCTTTCACTGAGCATAATGTTTTCAAGGCTCATCCAAGTGGTACCATGTAGCAATACCTCATTTCTTTATAGGACATCTTTACTTTTGGAAATTCAAAAGGAAATGGGGAAACGAGCTTCAGTGCTTGAAGTAAAAGTGCATTCTTTCTTTCTATCCACTGAAACTAGAAATAACCATGTTTCTATTTGATAGAAACAGCCTTCAGAGGGAGGAACTCGACCTCAATTTGCTCTAAGCTCACACACACACACACACACTTTTTAAAAAAGTTATCCAGCCAATGCCGTCTAACATGATATCATTAAGGGATGAGCTTAAAGAACTTCATTAGAAGTTGTAGATAATTCACTCTAATCGAAAGCAATTTCATAATAGTAAATATGTGTAACTCGGAAAAATGTATTCCTCTCTTATAAATATTTATGACTTGAAAACTGAAGATTTTAAGGGAAATGAAGTTTTATTTTGGAAGTGTGCTTGAGAGAAGGATGGGGCAGAGATGAGTACGCGAAGAGCTTACTAAAATAATAATGAAAGCTACTTATAATATGTAACCTCTATAAAAACAATTTTAGGGGCTCCTGGGTGGCTCAGTCGTTAAGCGTCTGCCTTCGGCTCAGGGCGTGATCCCAGAGTCCTAGGATCGAGCCCCATATTGGGCTCCTCCACTGGGAGCCTGCTTCTTCCTCTCCCACTCCTCCTGCTTGTGTTCCCTCTCTCGCTAGCTGTCTCTCTCTCTGTCAAATAAATAAATAAAATCTTAAAAAAAAAAAACAATTTTAAAGCTCTGAGGTAGAATGTAGGACGTAGATGTAACCTCTTTGGTATTAAACTTATTATGAAAGTAATCTTCATTCAATGGCCCAGTTTCACCAAGGTCACCTGGATAGCGCACTGCCCACCAAGCACGAGGTCCTAAATCGTCACTTACGCATATCACGGCCAAATCAAGTCACACGGATGCTGAATAAGCCGTACCTAATGTTTGCGTCAGACTTTAGACAAAAGACACTGTGTGTCTACCAGCTTCGTTGACAGCCCTGTGGATCCGTGGCTTAGGATGGAATATGATTGCCGCTAGCCCATTTTCAAAGATACGAACCCTAGGTCAGGTGGTGGCACCAGGACGCAGTCTCCGTCCTGCAAGGTGCTGGGCTTTCAGGAACATTTTGATGATTTGTGAGGAAAACTGCACGGAAAAAAATCTTAAAAAGATACCTGTTGAATTCCTGAGCCACTTTGCTATTGGATGAGAAACGTTTCCATTCGAGTCCACCTACTCGCCTTTTGTTTATTTTCCCCATATTGTGACTGTAAGAGAGATTCTGGATTTCTGTGAGCATCCTAGAACAGTGAGTCCTCCCAAAGAATGGACAGTATTCTTATGCGGTGCTTTCATAAATGATACTCTTTTCCATGCCATTAGGGGCCTAAGCCTTTCTTTAAAATTTTATTCCTGGCTATATAATTGCAGAGAGTAAGACTCAGAAACCTTCTAAAATTCCCAGGTAAAATAGAGCACAAATAACAAAATTTTATACACACACACACACACACCACACATATACACACACACATATATTTTTAATATATTTAATATCCATATATAATATATGTTTTCTAAAACTCAAGAAAATACAATCTACTTAAAATGAAATCAAAGAAAACAAACTGCTTAATCTCAAGAAATGCAGACTTTTGGCATCTTTCCAAAAGTTTCCTGTGACAAAAGAAGCATAAACGTGTTCTACCAGGACTAATTCTGAATATTCCACCAGCTTCATCTTGCAAAGTATTACTCAGCCTGCAGAGGAGATTAGGGGCTGCCTCCTCTCCACTGTGATACCGACAGGGGCCTCCAACCACACCAAATGTTCACTGGGGCTTCCACAATCTATGTCTGCTCTCGATCGCGATCTTCCATGGAGACTACAGAGGCAGGAGTGGACAGACAAGCCCTTTGTACAAGCACAGAATTAGCAAACATGGCCCCCGACATGCAGACAATGGCGGATCGTCTAGATAAGCAGCTCCGATAAGATAAGCTGCTTGATAGGACCAGGGTCTGCTCACCTCAGGCCTTAGTAAGGCTCTTGGCTGAGTCTCCTCTTCAATTAAATGAGCTAACCCTTTCCAAACCCTTCTAGGCAGTCCCAGTAATGAACTGTTCTCTGGTTCCTATAGGAGCTAGTCAACATAAAACACGAGCCAGAGGGTCTAAACTGATGTCACTGGGTGAACATTGGGAAGTCAGTGAAACCTCTGTTTTGTTGCGACTGTGGAGTTGATGATGTCAGAAATCCCAGGACATAACATAAATACAAAGAAACAATGCTAAGTTGACATTTCCTAAAGAGACATAGAAAAAGAATGACCTGAATGGAGTTTCCCTAAAAATGGAATGTAAAATGATGACATGAGGTACAAGACAGCTTCCCCTCAGAATGACCCCTTTAAAGCAGCCCTGTTATCATCCGTAATGGCCCATGTTCTGGAATCCTCACTCTGTGCCCTTTCCCCTCATAAGTCAATGATTTACTGCCTGCCTGCACATTTGCTAACCCTCCCTTAAGTTCTCCAGAGTCTGCCATTATCCCCTATTGTTGACTCTAAGTCACCGGAAAAAAACAACAACAACAACTCCTCAGGCTTTAATTTAAAAATGTTAATTTCTCCCTTTAATTTTTATATATGGTTTAATAAAAATATACCTATGGCTCTATTTTTCAAAGGAAAACTTAAAGTAAACACTTAAAAAAAATCAGCTGTCTCCAAATACCAAAGCTTCATTATGCTGTGCGTTCACCCATGTCCTCTACCGACATGAGGCCACAGGATCCATGCGTGTCAATAGACGGAAACCCCCAAATACAGCGTGTTATCTCTGTAGCCTTCCATGTCAATGCTGTGGCAGGGATTTACTCTCTCTCTAGAGAGACATCACTTCTTGCCACAATATTCCTTGTGCGGGAAATTTTCTTTCACACCCCTCTCTGGGCACTTCCTCCCTAGGAGGAAAAACACAGGACTCAATGTGCAAGGCGGCTTCAGGAGGTCCTGCCACCAACATAGCTGTACACCGTTTCAGGTCTGGTTAAGGAGACTCTTGTTATCCTGTCCATCTATGAAAGAGGTGAATGTTTTCTAGATGAATAAGTCCCTTCTGAGCCTCATCCTTATAGGCTGAAATCTTCCAGAGCCACAGAGTAGACGAGAAACCTTGAGTCACCAAACTGGTCACTAAATGTCCAAAATGGTAGACAGATTTTTTTTTTTTTTAAAGTTGTTGCCTCCCAGGGCGTAGGAACAAAGGGACTCAGAAGATGACAGGGAGAGTCTTCCGGGGGAGTAACAACCAGTTGGAAATATGCGGTAAATACTAACATCTTTTCTAAGGTTGCAGGAATAGGCATTGGGCAAGAAACTTATTAGAATGAATCATTCAGAGAGAAATAAACAAGCAGAGCAAAAAAAAATAAAAAAAATGAAAGTTTTTCCCCATGTGTCATTCAATGGCATACACCAATGCCTCAGACACAGACGGTTGCAATGTGTGTGAATGGGCTTTGCCCAATCCTGACTGAAAAAATTACAGGAGAATATTCACGGCGTGTGAAAATCCATAGAAGCCATGGAGTTGAGGGGCCCGCCCAAGCATCTGCAACATTCCCAGTGTCAGTCGGGAGACACTAGTGTCCTCAGAAACTCTCCTTCCCACCCAGGACTTTTCCAACAGCGCAGCCAGCTCGCCATTCATGAATCACCATTCTTTCCTCATCTGTGGCAAAACAAACTCTGGTTGCCTGACATGGAGCCTTCTGGCGAACCAAGCCAGCACCATCCCTTCCTCCTGGTGGCCAGTCAATATTTCATTCTTGCCCGAAAACCCCTTGTTTAGGGTCCTGACTCATTTCATTCTAGACCAGATAATGGGATGGAGAGGCTAATGACAGAGGCCCCGAAATAAAGAGGGGGAATGAAATGGATGATCACGTAAGAATCCAAGCACCTGGCTTCTTGGGGATCTTGGACCTTCAAGCTGGACAAACCCAGCTGCACAACGGCAGGAGTCCAGCTTTGGTTCCATTTACTGTGAGGTTTCTGCAGGATGGCACATCCAGATCAAAGCTTCTCCAGAGGCCTTTCTTGGGATATAAAAATCCTTGGTGTTCTTTCATCATCTGTAGGAGACTTCCTGTCCTCAGCTGACATAAAATAACATGATATGAACTTGAGATGGAGAATACTAGACTGGAAATCCTATAGCCTTTGGGTTACAAGGCAGAAGATAAGAAGAGCCAACTCTGAACCAATAGCAGAATCAAGCTCTTCTCTGACATTATACTGCACTTTGTGGAGAAAGGGGACAGAACATTGAGATCACAATCCCAGCTTGAATTGTCTCCTTCCTTGTGGGCCGCAGAGAAGCAAGCAACCACTGTACACTCTGAAGAGCAGGGATGGATCCACATGCCAAGAACCTAAAAATTCTCAATCTAAAGACAGACATAATGCTAATTATGACCTTGAACTTGTATTACATGTTGTAAGCCATGAAGAAGGTATTAAAGAATAAATGCTATTCACAGTGAAACCTATGAAGTCATTGAGAAAAAAAGTAATAAGCTTTGGGCTTGAAAATCAATTTCTTTTGAAAATTAAATTTCTTAATGGCACATTCATTTGATAAGTATTTACTGAGCACCTACTAGGAACTAGGTATATTAGTGAACAGAATTAATACAACTCTTGGAGCTTATGTTCCCTCCCAGTACACAGACAAAGGTTACAGGACTCAGCACGACATGGGCAAGGCGGGCCCCTGTGTGAGAAGAACACACACATGCCTCTCTGAGCATTTTCAATGAATCCAGAAAACTTCTCTTAGTTTCAAAAAGGTCTTTCATACAGCACAATGGGGACAAAAAAAAAAAAATCCCCATTTAGAATCCGTTCCTTGTTCAAGCTATGTCCTATGAAGGCTCATATCTTTACGTTCGCTGTGGTTTGGGTTCCTGAGATAGAGGTAGAAGATCAGGCAAGAGAGGGCTTTGGAAGAGAATCAAGGGAGAAGGGAAGACAAGTAGGAGCTAGGGAGATATGGAGGTAGAAGGGCCAAGGCAGACTTTGCCTCCCAAACAAAATGACCTGGCAACAACAACACCATTGGTGACTTGACATTTGCCCTCATGACTGGAAAAAAGGGGTTCCTGGCCTCCCTTGACATCTGTGTCTTCACTCTCAGGATGTTCCAGGCACATCAAACCAATTTGCCTTTATCGAATTATTGGAGTAAAATGATGCGTTGTTTTAGGCTGCCCAGCATCTATTCTACTTTTCTTTGATTTCTCCTTTATTTTGGAGATCCAAATAACAAGTGTTGCCAGTGTTTAAACCCAAAGTATTGATAATTATATTGCAATAAATTCCTGATGATTCAAAGCTATATCATCAACATTCTCGGTTTTCAATGCTAAATGGGGCCACCATACCTGCCTAACACCACCGCTTTGTTGCAGAGATGATGATTCTGATAACTTGCCCAACATCACACAGCTGGTCCCTGAAAGAGCAAGATGTGGGACACAGTGCTTCTACCCCAAGGACCAGATTCTTCCCTCTACCCCAATCTTCCCTGAAGAGCCTTTGGACCCTTTCTTTTATTATTATTATTTTTTTTCTTTTTCATTCTTATGTCATCTACCTTCTCTCTGGCCACTTCTTCAAGTGTCTACACTGAGACCCGGTCAGGAACATGGAAAGGTGACAGACACTTTGCCAGGGCTTGTTTAACATTCAAAAAGGAATTTGGAATCAGTTAAACTGTCCTTAACCTGAGATCTGTTTGCATAACTCAGGGATTTAAATGGTGATGCTAGCTAGCATCAATATTTGAAGGACGGAGACAAGAATGCACTCTTAATATGCAGATACCCTATTCCTAAAGAATCTTGAAACGGTGCTTTGCAAAGCAAACAATCCCTATTTCAAAGAATAGTTCCAAGGAGCAAATATTAAGCATGTGCTGTGTTGGCTCTAACCCTGCCCTTGTGGGTGGTGTACCAACAAGCCAGACAGCATGTGATGTGGAATTGCTCTGGGAGCCACACACATGGTGAGCAGGGCTTTACAGAGCCCTCAACAAAGGCAGGAGAGCCTCAAAAGGCCAGCCTGAGAGGCCAGAGCTCAGCTCTCAGCAGACCTGGGAATCCCTTCTGGTGACCCTCCAGGGTTCTACTCCTTAGCCCTCCAGACTTCTGTGGGTCATCCCTAAGAAGCCCAGACGATTCTGGATCAAAATGAGGATTTTCTTCTCCAAAGTAAATCTTGGGTGCCACTCTGGGGCCTGTTTTTTGGCAGACCTCTTCAGGAATACACCCAGCTGTCCTTTGGCTAGACAGGGATGAGGAGGGATTGTTGCCACTTTCCTTGAAGCTATGCTTTGAAGTCTTTGCCTTATATCTGTTTGGCCAGGCTCAGTCCGCTGACCCAGAGGCAGATGAGCCTGGTGGCCTAAGGTAAGCCTGTCTCAACAGCACATTTTTGTTATCCCCAAAGGGGATGGTGATGACCTGGAAAGGCTCACAGACTTACTCTAAATTTTCTTCTTAGCAACAATGCTGGCAGTACAAGTTAGGTTTTCCAAAGTGCATTTCCTCTGGTGCACATTTATGCGTATTCCTTTGTTTAGTGATATGTATTTACTTCTGTAACTTTCCTAAGGTCATAAATATTAAGAATACTTTTCTTATTGTTCAGCAAGATCTTTCCAAGTATTTGCATGTGTTATGTTGACAGAATCTATAAAAATATTAATAGAAATTTTACTGGGAGATATGTTTTACTTTTATTATGTAAATGTACATCACAGGGGGAAAAAGCAAATTTACTAAGACGCAATAACAAAAAATAATTAAGTACTATTTTTGCACTCTAATAAAGAAACGAACATTGCTTCAGTTGTTAAATACAGCTTCTGTCTCACAATTAGGTGTTTAAGTGATAGATTTGTTTCTATGATTCATATTATTATACCTTTGTCCCAATGTAGAGTGATTCGAGACACTTTGCCCCATCTTGTGCCTATCAAGCTGTTTCAATGCACGATTTGTCCTGTCAATTGGCTCTTGGATGTGTGAAGTTGGAAATATTGTCATTGTCACTGTCAAAGACAGAAGCAATTTATCTGGAAGGTACTGAAGTGTGCCCCTGAAGACAAAGTCACTTAATAAAAGTGACACCACATTGAAACATACATCCCCTCATCGGGCCCCTTCTGGTGAGGTGGCTCAAGGATGGTCAAACCTGTCACTGTTCCACTCGGTGGGGCAAGAGCAATTTATTTCATGACAAGTCTAATATCTCCCCTTCTGTTTTCTATTCAGGAGAGTATCCTGGAGAGAGACAGACATTCAGCAGAGCTCTCCAGGCCCCAAAACGTTCACAATGAGAAGATTCCCTAAATGATAAATCAATATGGAGCACAATGCCTGAGAGTTATCCTGACAAATGGATTCAAGGGACAAGCACGGTGGCAGGTGAAAAATGTCACCAATTTTACTCCTCGTAGCACTTTATCAGTTCATTTTGCTTAGTGCACAATTCATTAGAAATGGACCAGAGACGGCATTAAACATTTGGAAGGAATCATATCGAGACAACATTCAGTTGGAGGTAATAAAATAAACACACCAATCTCTGGGCTGCAAGTCTAGAGCTCTTGATCAAAGGCCAGTGAAGGTTTGCAACAAGAGAGGTACACTGAGGCGAATGACACATGGAATTACTATGTATTCCAGAGAAATGAACATTTATGTTCAGACGAAAACCTCTACATGAATGTTCATAGAAGCTTCATTGGCAATAGCCAAAAAATGGAATTGGTCCAAATGTCTTTCGACAGGCAAATGGTTAAGTAAACTGTGGCACAGCTCTACCATGGAATGTACTATTGACAATCCGGATGGATTGTCTGCAACAATCCAGATGGATCTCCAGGGAATTCTCCTGCATGAAAATGAACAATCCTGAAAAATGACATACTGTAGGATTCCACTTGTATATCACTTTAGAGATGGAGAACAGATTGGTGGTTGCTGGGGTCAGGGGTGGGGTGAGGACTCACTGTTAGTGAGGGACATATTTAGAATCTTCACTGTGGGGCTGGAAACATGCCTACACTCGTGCAAAAGTTGCACAGAACCAAATACATGCACGCATCCTGAGTACAACTTGGAAAAGCTGAAGAAGATGGGTGGAGGGTATGACTGCAGTATTACACGACAGTTTTGCAAAGTGTTACCCTTGGAGTAAAGTGTTGGTAAAGTGTTGGACAACTCTCTGGCTTACTTCTTAACAACAGCGTGTGAATCAATTATCCCAATGAAAATATCAATTAAAAAAGTCATCTCATCCATCTTATTAAGAGTTGTTTTTCTAATTAAGCTATCTTTTATTTATAATTATTTATCAAAATTTGTAATACATTTATGCTGTTCTGATCAATGCATATGCATATTAATTGTATGGATAACTCAAACCAGAAGATATTTATATTTAAAGACATGGTCAAAAATTAGTTTTTAAAATTTTCTAATATTTACATATTTTCCTTGCAGAAGAAATATGACAGGATGGCAAATAAATGATTGAACAACATTCTGAAATCCATTCTCTCCCTTTACCGGGGAAAGGGAGAGTGACCCAAGAAAAGAAAGAAATGGTCTGGTTTAATCTCCTTGTCAGCTTGTTAATAACAGATCTTGTGCCATATGCTAGCAGGAAAGATCTTATCTGTGGAATGTTTTTTGCAGGGTGTATCTGTTTGCCTAGAATTGTTCGTGGTAAACAAACCTGAAAGCTGTAGAGTTACAGCACATGGCTTCCAGGAAAACGTCTCTTAAGCTACGTAACTAAGTATAAAATGGAAATGGAAATACGTGTAAGTATAAAATGGAAATGTCTCAAGGTTTAGAGGGCTCTCCTCCACATAAGTACTAAAACCACATACAGTGTTAGGTATCTTCTGTGTTATCTGGGCTAGACCACCTATGATGCAGCAAGAAGGGACTGAAAAAGACTCACGGATGATCCCAGATCTCACCTTGTTTGGCTTGTGCTGTTTCCTTGAAATTATTAGTAAAGTTTGGTCCTGGATGAAATTTCTGATCTGAACACCCAATTCTCTGTGTAATCTCATAGGGTGATCAATAACCTTTCAATCAGACACTGATACTATTTTAGGATGGCATTCGATGGGGTTGCAAGGGCTGCAGGAGGGGACAGAAGGACTGTAAGAGATCAAGGAGGAAAAGAAATGCTGTAGAATTTATGATGGTTAAAGAAGAACTATTGTAAGTAATGCTGCTGTGGACATGGGGGTATGGATATATTTTCTAGTTAGTATTTTCACTTTCTGGATATATTCACAGAGGTGGAATTGCTGGATTACACGTAGTTTCTTTTTTTTCTTTTTTCTTTTTTTTAATACATGGGGCTTGAACTCATTACCCTGAGATCAAGACCTGAGTTGAGATTAAGAGTTGTACACTTACAGGCACCCCAACCAGGCACCCCATAGTTGTTCTATTCTTAATTTTTTGGGATCCCCCATTCTGTATTCCATACTGTGGCTGTGCCAATTTACAATCCCATAAACAGTGCACAAGGGTTTTCTTTTTTTCACATTCTTGCCAGCACTCGTTTTCTCTTATCTTCTTGGTGATGGACATTTTAATAGGCACAAGGTGATATCTCATTGTGTTTTAATTTACATTTCCTTAATGCCTAGTGATGTTGGGCATCTTTTCATATACCTGTTGGCCTTTTGTAGATCTTCTTTGGGGAAATGTCTATTCAAGACCTTTGCCCATTTTTAATTGGGTATTTGTTGGTGTTATTGTTGTTTATTTGTCTTTGCTACTGAATTATATGAGTTCTTATATATTTCGGGTATCAACCCCTTATATAGTTATGCAAATGATATATGGTTTGACATTTTTTTTCCCATCATAGATTGCCTTTTGATGGTTCCTTTTGTTATGCGGACACTTTTTAGTTTGATGAAGTCCCACTTGCTTATTTTTTATTTTGTTGCTTATCTTTCAGGTGTCATATCCAAAATATCATTCCCAAGACCCAATAGCTAAGACGTGGAAACAACCTAAATGTCCATTGATTGATGAATGGATAAAGAAGTTGTGAGATAGATAGATAGATAGATAGATAGATAGATAGATAGATGATATAATTCAGCCATAAAAAATTAAGGAAATCTTACCATTTACAACAACATGGATGTACCTTGAAGGCATTATGCTAAGTGAAATAAGTCAGACTGAGAAAGACAAATACTGTACGATCTCACTTATATGTGGAATCTAAAAAAACCAAATAAACAACCCTCCCCCCAAAATGAAAATAAACAAACAAAAAAACCCAGCTCACAGACAGAAAGTTCAGACTTGTTACCAGAGGCAGGAGTGGGAGGGAGGGTAATTGGAAGGATGGTGGTCAGAAGGTAGAAACTTCCAGATAAAAGATAAATAGGTGCTAGGCACATAATGCACAAAGCGATGACTACAGCTCACATCTATGATACACAGGAGGGTTGGTAGGAGAGTAAATCCTGTAAGTTCTCATCACAAGGAGAAAATTCTTTTTTTCTTTTCCTTTTTATTGTATCTATGTGAGAAAATGAGTGCCAGCTACACTTAATTGCGGTACTCATTTCACAACATATGGAAATCAAACCATCAGGTCATACGCCTTAAACTTATACAATGAATGCCAACCACTTCTCAATAAAACTGGAAAAAAATAGTGCCTGGCATACAAGGTACTAGCATAAGTTGGAAAAAAAAAAAAAAGAAGAGTATGCTCATGGTATTTTTTTAAAGAGATGCTAGTTTGATAACATAGGTTATATTGACTACATTTAAAGAGTCATGCAGCAATTTTATTTAAAGTTACAGTGTTTTAAGGGCATGTGGGTGGCTCAATCTGTTAAGTGTCTGCCTTCGGCTCAGGTCATGATCCCAGGGTCCTGGGATCGAGCCCCGCATCAGGGTCCCTGCTCAGCATCCCTCTCCCTGTGCCCCTCCCTCCCGTTCATGCTCTCTCTCTTGCTGGCTCTCACTCTCTCTCTGAAATAAATGAACAAAATATTTTTAAAACTTAAAAAATAAAATTACAGTATTTTAAATATGATAAAAATTATATCCTTTGCAACTGCTTAAGTGTACAATGGAAATATTCACTGTGTAACTTAAAAATGTATAGTCAACTAAAATACTGATAATATTTTGTAGAAAACTGAATGAAATCCCTAGAATATCTTACCTGACTGACTGTTACTTGAAAGATCTACTCATAATTAGAGAACTGCTAACTAAAACTACACCAAGATGCCTTTCTCACTTACCAGACTGGTAAAAATAAAAGGTATGGCACACATTGTGTTCACAAGGCTATGGAGAAATAGACACTCTCATGTACTGCAGATTGGGGTACAAACTGATATAACCTTTTTGGAAGGGAGTTGGTAATAGAGAACAAAACTATACAAGATCATCGAATACTTGGCTCAGCGCTAATTTAAATGGAAAATAAAAATATCTTTATAAGCATATATAGTTGAGTAAACAATCTTGAAGGTTTAGTTTTTAGATACATGCAGCCAAGGATTTGTTTTTGATCAAAATCACCCCATCATGCTGATCGGATCAACCTATTTCAGTGACAGTTGACGAATACTATTCTAATTGTCCTGGTGCACGTGTGTGTGTGTGTGTGTGTGTGTGTGTGTGTGTGTGTGTGTGTTTGAAATAACACCTCTGACAATCAAAATCTGTAATTACTCAAGAGCTTTACTGTATTTACCTTCTGTTTCCAAATAGAACCCAATGCATGATGTGAAAGTAATTTTTAATGACTACCCCCATCGTGTTTTTATATTGTTAGTTAAAAGTCACCTTGGAACCGTAACTTTCTTACTATTTAACTATTCAGCTCTGCTCAAAGAAATAGTGTGACTGATAATATTGCAACTATTCACCTCCACAGTAGAGTTATCACACTGAAAAAAAGCCCTAAAGAATTCTCCTGCTAGATTTCTTTGTAAGAAAAGAGAGTGATATCAAATATTTAGAAATACAGGAGCAAGGACTTACAGAGGCTTATGTTAGAGCTTTGAAGAGTGTCTGGTTAAAGTCATTGCTAATGAGTGTATTCTTAAGAGAAGAAAAAAGAAAGAAGTCTCTCTTTCAGTGTTGGGAAAATGAGAATAAGGAACGAAGCCGACTCACCGGAATCTTCTGAGATGAATGACCACTTCAACAAGTACAATTATTTTTAGTAAGAGTGCACTTGCACTGGAGCAAAGGTTTCAAATCTTGATGGATTAAGGAAAAGCAAGAAGCTCTTCTGTTATTTTTCAAGAAGCACCTGCTCGGCAGCCAGAAGAGTCCTATTTTCAGCCACAGTAGAGTAATACTAGCAGGGCAAAGTCTATGATCACTGCCCAGTAGACAGACTCCATTTTGCTTCCCTCTGGTTGGCTCAGCAGAGGCAAAGAGCCATGGAGACCATCAGCCCAGGTAAGCAGAAAACTCAACAAGGCAAATGGAGGAGGAGACCTGTGAACGGCATCAGAAGGAAAGTCTATGTGGCCAGCAAGGGAAGAACAAGGAAAACATCTAGTCTATATCCTTTGAAATGGGTCTGACTTTCTAGGCTCCGGAAACCTCATACACATAAAGCAAAGATACAGATAGCATGACTTCCAGATCTAAGCCTGGAAAGCAGATCTCTTTCTTAGAAGAATTTTATTTTCATTGTTTTAGGAAATGTCTCTTTTTAAAAGTCACATAAGTTCCCCATAAAGGCACTGAATTTCCCATATGGGCCTTTGTACTGATTCTTTTGAGCTCTCTCAACATGCTTCTGATGAGTTTCTGTGTGTTTCCATGTTCTCACTCTCTCTCTCCAACACCAGCTTCATCGGGATGCTGAGATGCTTGGGGTGATAAGAGCTACTAGGACCCAAAGGACAGTCATACATGGATCTACAGGAGCACAAAGCCCTGTCACGGAGACAGCTGGTGCAGGTTCAGCTCATTCTTCCTCCTTTACCAGGAACAGAGTGTGACGGTTAATCTTCTGTGTCATCTTGACTGGGCTCTGGAATGTCCAGATATTCGATTAAACATTATCCTGGGTGTGTCTGTGAGGATGTTCCTGGAGGAGACTAACATTTGAATCCTTAGATTGGGTGAAGTGCATTGCCCTCCCCAGTGTGGATGGGCCCCATACAATCCCTTGAGAGTCTGAACAGAATAAAAGGTGGAATAAGGGAGAATTTTCTCTCTCTGCCTGTCTTCAAGCTGGGACATTGATCTTCTCCTGCCTTTGGATTTGAACTAGGCTGGAGCTAGACCAGTTGCTCTCCTGGGTTTCCGGCTGCCAACTACAAGTCTAGGGACTTTTTAGTCTCCATAATCACATAAGCCAATTATCTTCAATAGAACCCTTTATTATGCACTATATACAGTGCATATATAAAAAATAAATCTCTTTACACACACACACACACACACACACACACACACACACCCTATTGGTTCTGTTTTTCTGGAGAACCCTCACGCAGGTGGGATCTACCACTTCACCACTATCTCCCCTCTCCACACCCCATAAATCCTCTTTCTCACTATCCCTTTTCTTTTTGTTAGGGATTGCTCGAATGTTCCTCAATTACTGTCAGCTCTCAACCTCTATAATTGTGATTCTGTAACAGTGATTCTATACTGAATCAAAGTTATGATGTCTTTGAAGGGAAGTAGACTAAGAAAGTCAGACTTGATTTTTCTTCAACACCGAGTTATACTTGGGAAAATAGTAAAGATGAGTGTTTGTGTTCCTCATTTCCAGAGGGGACAGGCCATCTTAGCCTCACACTGAAAGAGCACTTGCTCGACCTGTGGGGAGTTCAGGGCAGAGAGGACATGCCTTCAGGAGGCCCTGGCTTCTCTCTTCTGTAGCCTCCCTCTACAGATGGCCTCACTCTGCCCAAGTCCCAGGAATCTCTTCTTGTGCTTCTTGTGAGTTCCCTCCATTTTGCCTTCTATATAAATACCTGGGAATTCACAGTAACAGCCCATGTTAGAGTGCAGACTCCCAGATTATAAGTATGGGTGCCACATTAACAGCATATGACACATTGTGTGAGCCCCAGAATAAAGAATAAAAAATCAGCTAACTCTCCTTAACTTTCAACTTTTTAATGGCATGATAACATACTCAGCGTTACCATTTTCAGACTCTTAAAATTCAGGCTAGTTTCATGTGAGTTTATTTCCTTTTGGATGTTGGTCTATTTGTAATGATGAATGAATGATAATAATGTAATAATAATGAATAACAATAATCATCTCAATTAATAAAATGAATGACTGGTATCCTGAGAAAATAAGATATCAAGGAAGCCCGAAATATAGCTAAGCTCATATTTAAAGGGGTTTAAAAATTAACTTTCCTCACTGATTGGTTAGAAGGAACAGGAACAGACTGGTGGTAGTTTTAGTTTGTTTAGGGTTCTCCTGCTTTGTTCAAGGTTTCTCTACTACCAGGCCTCTGTTACCTCAGTTGGCAGTGATGCCTTATTTTGTTGGGTCAGTGCTTTTCACAAAACTGTGAATGTGCTCAGAAGGTAATGAGTGGGCACCTGGATAGGCTATGCAAGAAACAAACAGATGGGGGAAAGAGTTTGGGGTGGAAGTGAGATGATATGAAACCTTCCTTTCCCGGCCCCAGCTATGATGAGGAGTTTCCGGAACCTGGAAGGACACTTTTGTTCAACATCAAATGTCTCAAGCCCAAGCCCAGATGCCTTCCCTGCCTGCCCTGCACTCTCCTTTTTGGATGGCTCTTCTTGGCCATCTCCCATAGTTTTCTGTCAGTCACAGACTCTGTGTCTCAGGTCAAGGGCGGCAAATCTTTGCACTGTCACTGAATGTTCCCTGTTCCTTGAGTTTGTGCAATCACAGAATTGGCAGGTGAGGCTCCCTCTGTGACAGTAAGGCCTCCGTTATCTGCCTCAAGTGCCGATGGCCCAAATCAAACTTGACATTGCCTGTCTCTCTCCACAGTCATTCTGCTCTGCCTGGTGGCAATTCAGTCTGGGGGTTAAAGGAGAAAATGGCTCTTGGAGCTTCTCACTGATTCCATCAAAGAACCCACTCACCCTACCAGGAGCCACGCTGCAGCAGGGCAATATATTCCTTCCACCGAGCAAATAGATTCAGTTAAAAAAAATAAACACGCTGGGAGGGAGGCCACAATTTTTCACCAGTCAAACCTTAGTCTTAATACACAGACATACACACTCCCCCAACTTCCTGAAATTCCTTCCTTGCAAAGCTTGCAGTGTGTGAATGCTAAGAGAAAAGTTAGCATCTCTAAATTAGAAATGTGATGTGTGTGCCCGCACGCATGTGTCCACGTGCAAGTGAGAGAGAAAGAGATATGAAAATGCACTTTGTGGCCTGAGGAAACATGCCCCAGCTCTTCTTCTTGTAGAGGTATACAGTGGGAAAATTAACAGACCTGGTGAAATCTGATGGAAAACAAATCCTAATTTTCCCCCTTAATTTTCTTTCAGGAAAAATATGAAATAAAAACATAATTTAGTCCGAGGTAATGAAAACTACCTCTAACCTAATTAAACTCTCCACTATCCCCAATAATCCTCCAAAAGCAGAAGACAAGTGAGATTTTTATTCTTCTAACTAGAAACTTAGATTCAAAGGAAGACTCTGAACAGAGTCACCTCCCTAAAATATTTGATCCCTTGTTAGATTTTGGTTTGGACAAAATTTTTAACTTGATGATTCCATCTTGCTTTCAAAATGTATAAGAAATTCACCAATTTAAACCTGCTGACATACAGTTCAAGCTCTACTCACTATTGCCCTTATATGAGCTTAAATCTCCCAATAAAACAACAAACTCAGTTTCTATTGCCCAAATTAATGTGGCAAGATCTCCTATCATTTGGATTGCTGCAGAAGAGCTCCCAATAAAAGAACAGTTAGTTATTTTGGGGTGCCCAGGAAAATTCCCCTGTGACCCTACAAAGCACCATGGGCTCCCAGAACCATGGAAAGTTTGAATGAACCTGGGAAAAGGGCTGCTGTCCCAGCTCTGGACCACTCTTTGCTCAGCGGGATCAACACAGCTACATTTTGTGCTCAGAGTGGTCCCAGTTTTCTTGAATCAATCCCTCACTCTTCTAGCAAAAGGAATTGAAATCTAGGCCAAAGGTCTACACTGCAAATAGACATCACACCAGCCTCCTCCACTTCCTTCCTGGCCAACATGCTCAAAGCAAACTTTTCCACCGAGCTCCAGTTTCAAACCGGAAGCCCTCAGACAACCAGGGGAAGACAGGCAGAGAAGTGATTTTTGTGCTAATCAATTCTGAGCCCCAGCTAAGCCAATTATCGATGACTTATTGACCTCACAATAAGATAAAAGCAAAACAAAGCATAATCCTCTTCATTTAAAGCCAATACTGCACTAAGTGATGATCTGATTAGGAAAAAAAAAAGAATAAAAACAAAATGAGATTTTAAAAAATGACAATATTCAGTTTTATGTCACCAGGAAATTAAATTTTTAAAAAATATTTAATATTTCTGATTATTTTACTTGTGGGTCTCATCCCAAATATAAAAATAATAACAGTGCCTAATATTATGAAGTGATAACTCTCAGGCACTGTTTTATGTACCCAATATATGAATTCACTAATTCTCATGTAGCCTTGGGAGAGAAATACTGTTCTCATTCTCAATTTATATAGGAAGAACTGAGGCACAGAGAGGTTAAGGCACTTAGCAGAGAGGTTAAGGCATGAGAAGTTTGATTTCAGAGCTCAGTTCTTAAGTGCTTCTCATGTCATTTCTTTGAATCAAGATGGTTATCTGTATTCAGACACTCCCTCTTTGCTCAAGTACCTTCATACTAAGACTGGGGATGTAATGAAATCAAAATCTCCCCTTGTGATATATACTGTTACTTAAAACTATTTTGCTTTTCAGGGTGATCCCTAAAGTGGCAGATTACTTCTCAATACCTTCTGTATGTGGTAGCAGGAGTTACCATTTTACAACTCAAAGTGTGCCTTCCTGAGTGCAGACAAATGAGTTGAAGCCACATGCTATACCATCTAGCAAATTTTTACCATTCCAAAAACCCTCCTAACTGACCTAACTTAATGGAGACTCCCCTAACTGAAGAGCCCCTTTTGGAGTAGCACCATCAACAAAATTCAGCCCTCTTAATTACCACGCTTTGTTCTACCCACATCCTCTGGCCAATCCTTGCTGCAGTCCTAACTCTATAAAAAATTGTAATAAAGGCTGCACACTGCCTGGTGGGAGGGTCTCCTAAAGGGGACAGCTCTCTCTGTTGCAAAAGAGAGATAATCCTTCCTTGGCTGGCCTTTGTTTATTCTTTAACAATACTGCTTCTCCTCCATAGGAAAGAAGGAACAAAGCAAAATTTGCAACTTCAAGGTGTTGGCCAGAGTAGCAGGGGTGGTCCAAAGATCTGTCCTAAAAGCTTCACTTAGGTGTGCTAACCAGGGCAGGAAGGGGCTATGATGGGGCAGAAGTCAAAGGGAAAACCAGAAGCAGTGGCTAATGGTGTATATTAAAATGAAAATGTACGCTATGCTATTTTTTTATAAATGCAAGATTGTACATTATGCTTTATTTTTAGAATTTTATACATGAAATATATTAAATATGGACTTTCACAGATTTTATTTTATGAATTCTTCACAATTTTTAAAGTAACAGTATCTGGAGTGTTGTGCAAAATTTATATTGCAGTATAGGGTACTGTCATTTTGCTGGAGGTTTGGCAATCACCACATGACCCAAGAAATTAGATGCAAACTTGATTGTATATTAGCATTTTTCCAAGAAAAGAGTCATTGCATTAATCAGTAAAGGGATTAGCAATGCAAAAGAAGAAAAAACATATTGCCTATACTAAATTCCTAGAAGTAGAACTATGGCAGTGATGAATATGAACATTTTTTAAAATTTTGGTGTATATTTTAAAAGTGCCTTTCAGAAACATTTTGCCAAGTTTTATCCCAATAGCTATGTATGAGGCTCTTTCTACACACTTTTCAACAATGGTCATCACTACCTTTAGCATCTTTGTCAATTTGACAGATGAAAAAAGTTACCGTGTTATTTTTTTATTACTAGTAAGATTAAATTTTTTCATGTTTGTTGGTGATCTTTATTTCTCCCTTCGTGAATGACCTGTTCAATTTCTTTGCCCCTTTTTGTTTCTACAGAGGGTTGTTTATCTTCTTTCCAGTATTTGAGTCTCATTTTGTTTTACATGTCACTCCTTTGGCCAATATGTCCAGAACAATAATAGACAATTCCGGTGATAATGGCAATCCTCATCTGTAGCCTGAATATATTTGAAATGCAGGACAATTCCAGAACATCAGAAATTCACCCATGAGCAAATATAAATAGCCAGATACATTTCAATGTCTCTATTACCTTGTGATTATCAGTAGCTCAGATAATTGATAATCAAGAGCTCAAAAGATAATACAAGAGGCATGTTCCAATTTCTTTCCCAAGTTTAGCAGCTCAGAAATCTGACATTACTTTTCTACCACTCAAAAGATCATAAGAAACTTGCTGACTGTATTCATGCTGTTTTAAAATTCAGTCAGAGGGGGGAAATCAGAAAAAAGTCATCTACAAAGAACATACATAACTCTGAGAACAACTGGCTGCATTACCTAGACACATGGAACAGACTTTTCCCCAAAGCAACTAATTCTCTAGCAACTTAGTTTATCACAATCTTGGGAAAAAATTTACACACCAAGATATATACATATACGTATTTATATATATATATATATATATATATATATATATATATATATATATATATATACACATTCGCATCTACATGTATGCATTCATGTGCAATTAACCTTACACAGGCAAACTTCTATAAATATTGATCATGGAAGAGGAAAACTGGAAAATTGCCAAAATAATAAATCATTTGGCTATAGAACTTTCCCAGATGACAGCTCCTGTTTCTTTAGATTATCTTTCTGTGAATCTCAAAAGAAGTGCCTTCCCTGAAGCAAGACGAGAGACCGAGAATGTTCAGCCATACAAAAGGCACTGTAGCCATATCGGTGAACTCCCCCATTCGAGTATACATCTCTTAGTTTCACAACCCCCTCACATATTACAATGCAGAATGAGGGCCATGACTGATGAAAACTTTGGAGATTTCTCTACCTGTCAAAATGTATGGCCTCTCCAGCAGAGTTCTAAAATTGCATCAATTCTAAGCTGGGAAATCATGGGCCCAGGCAGCAAATCTATTATTCTGAGGTGAGACAGGCTCTCTACATCTGGAGAGTTTTTTTAGGCTATGTGGAATAGGCTCATTGGTCCTTAAAATTTCCTTTCTAAAAAGTCCATCTTCCATAAATAAATAAACAAATAACAGTCCATCTTTCCAAATATCTACATAAGTATACCCTCAGTTCACAGCATGTTAACTGCCAAGTAATGGCGGATTTGGAAATGTCCCACGAAACTTTGGCCGCTCTACATCATGCTGTGTGGATTTTGGTGTGTGCATCCAGAATACTTGTATGGGACTCTCAGAGACATATGTCTCGCCATCAGCCAGCGAGCCATTCAGTGTCCCAGCTCAAACAAGCAGGGCAGCTCCGTACAAACCACTGCAGGCTCTCTCAGGAGTAAGCTGTTAATACCTCTCCCAGCTTGGCAGTGGCCTCAGGGTTTATTTAAATAATTTGAGCACCCCCCCCATCACATGCTTAATGTCAATCAGTGCGCTTTAAATTATAATTTTTTAAAGCATCTCCTACCATTTTCTATGAAGAAAATAACCATTTGCTACGCATAGATTAGAAATCCATCAGGCCTACAATACATACAACTTAAGAGAAAAGCTTGTATAGAAATTTAGCAGGAGGGCCAATCGATCAAGTGGTCTGACTCCAGTGTCCCTGAGTGTCGAATTTCCTTGTAGGGTTCTCTACACACCCCCAACTATGGCTGCGAATCCTGGGCTCTGCACAAACTCTACTTCTGCTTGATGACCATTGCATGTGCAAACCCCCATTCCTTTCCTTTCTCCTACTGCATGGATGAAACAAACTCAAAATGTCTGTCGAGTTTTATAAAAAGGAATGGAACAAAAAAGAAAACAAAAAGAAAATTTTAATCCATTTGAACAGATGACTATGCAAAAACAACAGCTTTGGGAGCCTAAACTAATCCAAATCCTTATCATTAACTGAACGGTGGATTTTATACCAAACAGTTGGACTAATCAGCTGCTGCCTGGCCTTGGACAAATTACTGGATCTTGGTTTCCTCATCCACACAGTGAGGATTCATTCAACAAATGTTTGAGTGTCTCCACTCTGTCAGACTCTGAGAGCACAGCAGTGGGGGAGAAAAGACAATTGAAGCTAACGGTCTATCATGTAATACAAGTAAACAACATCTACAGTATCAATTGTTACAGGGAGGAAATCAAATGGGGGGATGTGAATAAATGTCCAGCACACAGAGGGGCTGGGGTGTTGCCTTCATGATGGTTACAAACTGACGTGGCTCAGCTTGCTGCTTCAGCTTGGATTCTTCTCCAGTTCCTGAATCCTTTCTTCCTGTCTCCTAGGCCATCTGGAGGATAACACTTTCCTCCTGTAGCATCGGACTTCATCCTTCCCATTTTGTCTATAGACAGACCTAGACCAAATAGCTCTCTTCAGAAGAGCTTTAGCCCCCTAGTGAGAGGTCAGGCGCACCCCCTATTCTCCAGCTCACCTGAAGGACAGAGAAATGTGAGAGCTCAAAGTCCCACACAGGCCTGGAGTCTTCCCAGCTAGGCTCTCCTCACGTGTCCCATCTGGAGGATGCTGGTTAGTTCCCACCCCCACTTCCATGAGCAAAGAATAATTTCACTAAAGCAGTTTAACAGTATTATTATGCCAAACTATTCAGAATTTGGGATAAACGTAATTTATATATGTTAGCACCTGTGCGCCCAAAGGTTACAACGGCCCAGAAGTACAAACAGAACATCATCTCGAGGCTATTGGAAAAGATCACACAGAAATACTCATACATGTGCGAGGGGGCTCCTGTCAAAGCCTTAGACTTCTTTATAATGCTCGCTGTGAGGAGAAACTGTCCTGTTTAATTTTCTCTTTTAAAGATAGTTCTATTTTCACTATTATGTTTAGTAATACATTTCCATAATAAGTTTCTACTCTTCTCCAGAGTTTCTACCTGCTGCCAAGGGCCTTCTCACCTAACTGCTGGGATCTGGCTCAGAGACCGCCTTTTTTTCAACAACTGGGGATCGATAAAGCACTTGCTGCTTTGAAGACAGATTTATGTGTCGGGCCATTCTCTCCTCCAGAAGCCTTTACACATGAAATAAATTTCCTTGGTTATCTATTGTCCAATTTGGCCTGTGGGAAATGTTCCTTTCAAACAAGAAGAAAAAAATTGAACTGAAAACTACCTGAAGGCTACCTGGCATCTCACTGAGATGAGGGACAAAGCATGTGACAGCAATTCCAAGCAGTTCCATGTGAATATTGATGGCAGATGAAGAAAAAAAATCAGCAGAATTTTACTAATGGTATTTGTGAGTTTTCTTTACAAGCAGGAACTGTATTTAATAAAGGTTCCAACATTAAAACACATCTTTGTCCCAAACAATTTTTATTCTTTAATGTGTGCCAAATGTAATTTTTGTGAAAACTGTATTTCAATAAGTAAATGATCTTAAGTGATATTTTAGTCAGCCACGATTAGGAGCAACAAAAGCTTCTGCCACAAAAATCTAATAGAACATAAGTAAACATAAACATAATATAACCATTTCTAGGTAGAAGACACATTTCTATCAATTAAAACACCTGTGAGGCATATAAATGTATGTAAGTCTGTAATACACATGGGCCATATTCTGGTTCAAATTGTATTAACTTCTCTTTTTCCTGACTGGACATTTCTCATAAAACTAAGATTCTGCCTGAGTTTTTAAATCTATTAGGGGAAATGGTTTAATTGAACACCACCAAAATAGGATTTTCAAAAACTGTAAACTCAGAAACTATAAATATGTTACGCTGATTAGAGAATGAAAAACAAGCATTTGTTCATTCAAAACAAATATTTTCTGAGCATCTAAAATATGCCAGACGCTGCTGTAGGCATGTGGAGACAGAAGTGAATAAAACAGACAAAAATCTGTCTTCATGAGGGAAGAGAAAATCGTATCTTCTTATCTGGTGGCACCTGTCCTTTTCAAGGCTCCATCAGCCTGAAAGGCAGGTGTCCCATGGCGAACCTGGACAGTAAAGCCTCTAGTACACCCTCTCATCATACACAGAGTTCAAATTCACTTCATTTTATACCGACCAAGGCTAACTTTTCACCCTCCAAATTGGATGATTGCTTTTGGACATAATATAAAATGGAATTTTGTGGTTTATCGTTACCTTAAACAATTACTCTGAAGGGGCTTAACAATGAAATATCGAGTGACCTCTGCTCCCAAGAAATACATTCTTTCTAAAGTTAAACCAAGCAACCGGTCAAGGCGGACCCATGATCCATGTTTTGGAATATCTTCGGGGAAGGTTTTAGGATTAAGATTCAGAAGAAGTCTATTGAATCTTGGAACAATTTCAAGAAAGGAAAAGTTTCTCCATTCCTCCCCATTCATTCAATTCTTGTTTTAATCATATGAATGGATACTAACCAAGGACGGGATAATTACAGATCAATAACTACAGAATGGGTGGTTTTATATGCTCATAGTGATGCTGGGCACTTTTTCAAAAAAAGAAGAGTTTGTATTCAGGTTGAAATCAATAAACATGAAGTGATCCCCCAAGAATACGAAACAGCAGATAACTAAGTGATGGGTAGTTTGGTATAATGCATATACCCAACAAGACGTCCTAAGAGGCAAGGTTTAACAAGACTGAGATGAACTTGCCTTGAACAAGGGGGTGAACAGGTTAAAAAGGACAGATTGCTCATAAGGCTTGACTGAGGAATTAATCATATGCACATGTGGAAGGAAGAAGATCATCTGACTGAAATAGGGTTCGTGTTTGAAGAGAGGTAGCATGTGATGCTGGGGACATAAGAGATTACGAAAGAACCTGGTGACTTATAAGGGTTCCAACTAGACCAGAATCAGTAACAGGAATGATGATTTGGTGGGGTGAATCAGATGATAAAAGCAGTATTTCTTTTAAGTAATCCCTATTCCCAACATGGGGCTTGAATTCATGACCCTGAGATTAAGAGTTGACTCTGAAATCAAGAGCCGACCTGAGATCAAGAGTCATATACTCTACTGACTGAGCCAGCCAAGTGCTCAATAAAGGCAGTATTTTGGAAGCTTAATCTGGTGGAGGTGGCCAAAGTCAACCACAATGTGACTTGCCACTCACAAAGGAAAATGTACCTCGATGGAAAACTATGCATTCATTGTCTAGACTCTAGGGAGTAGCCCTCTGAATTATCGGATTTGGGCTCTATGGGAGGGCTGTCCAACTTTATAAGTTACAAGTAAGTGATAGCAATGCAAATAATTCTTATGTATAGATGTGCAAATCTGTCTTGTCCAGAAGCAGTCTGAGCGACTTCCCATCCCCCCAAGCCTCCCCCACCCCCAAACTGGGGATAACAATTTTGCTTCCATATATATAGTCATTTCAATATTCCTGATCATATCAATGAGCCCATCCTTCAGATTCTCTTTTGAACTGGCTATAACATCTGCCTACTTCCCTCATTGATTGATGAGTAAAATAAAATCCAAATACATGTTTGTTTTATGTCTGCCTAAAAGTCAGAATTTTGCCTTATGCAGAAATTTCCTATGAGGGATAAAGTCATAACGCAGGCCTGGGTACCTTGGCAGAGAAATCGGTGCCGGTACAAATGGGGAGAAGGGAAGAAACCAGAGTCTTTATAAAGAAAATGCTGGGCAAGACATGGTGACTGAATGAGTCCCCTGGAAAATTCCCAACTCGTTATCATGGTCTTTTATGCTTATCATTCCTGATTGGTCCTCAAATTCACAAAAATTTACAAATCTCCAATCAACTCTGAGAAAGGTGCCTGACTGGAGGAGAGAGGCAGAGCTTCCTGACATGTGTTCCTTTTGCAACTCTTTCCTGCTCCTCATGCAGAGCTGACCTCCTAAGAGTGATGCCAAATACCAGTCTCTACCTGTGACATCTCTTGGCTTCAACCTTCCCTAAGGAGGAAGAGGGTAAGAAAAACAAGAGTAATGTAACATGTTTAAAAGGCTTTCCTTGTGTCCCACTAGCCACAACTTAAGAGAAGGAATTTAAAAATAAGCAGAGGAGAGTGGTGCCTGGATGGCTCAGTCGGTTGAGTGTCCACCTCTCAGGTCATGATCTCAGGGTCCTGAGATGTAGTCCCATCTCTCTCTCTCTCTCCCCCTCTCCCTCTGCCCCTGTCCCTCCCCTCCCACTCTCTCCCTCTCTTAAAAACAAAAACAAAACAGAGGAGAAAATCTTGTCAGGAAAAAGATAAAAAGGTAGAGTTGCCTTGGGCACATCCCCATTGGATTAACCTATATGCAGATAATTAGAAATTGACAGTAACTGGGGCACCTGGGTGGCTCAGTCAGTTAAACATTCAACTCTTGGTTTTGGCTCAGGTCAGGGTCATGAGTTCGAGCCCCCTCCTTGGGCTCCATGCTCAGTGGGTAGTCAGCTTCCCATCTCTCCCTCTCCCTTCGCCCCTCCCCCTGCTCGTGCACTCTCTCTCTCCCTCTCTTTCTCTAAAATAAATAAATCTTAAAAAAAAAAAGAAATTGACAATAACTATGGTTTCTCCTAATCACAGAATCGAACTAAAAGAAATCCAAATATTGGTGTTTTTTAAGTTATCTGTATACATAAGGCATTTTTGGTTCAATACAAAAATATATCATGTGAAAAGCCGAAGACAACATTATGTGCATATCTAAACAAACTTAGCAATATATCTACCAATTTTGTTCTAAAAACCAGGACAGGGCTTGAGAATATAGCCACAGCTGCTGGATTTGAACCTTTACAGGCACACAGCTTGTTTTCAATAAAGACAAGTCATTTGTAGCACTTTAAGTTTGCAAAGCATTTCCACATAGGGCATTGTACTCAACTCTAATCTGGTGAGTCAAGGCTCCCATTTCACACACGAGCAAGTTGAGGCTGAGAGGTTGGATAGCTTGCCCAAGTGGACAGTAGTTGTTAAGAACTGGATTCAAGGGATGCCTGGTGGCTCAGTCAGTTAAGTGTCTGCGTTCAGCTCAGGGCATGATCCCAAAGTTCTGGGATTGAGTCCTGTATGGGGCTCCTTACTCAGCGGGGAGCCTGCTTCTCCCTCTGCCTGCTTCTGCCTGCCACTCCCCCGGCTTGTGTACTCGATCTCTCTCTCTGACAAATAAATAAAATCTTAAAAAAAAAAAAAGAAAAAAGAAAAAGAAGAAGAAGAACTGGATTCAAATCCTGAAGAATTTCAAATTCCAGAGAACTCCTAATTAACCAGACAGGGCAGGTTATTTTTGTACTGTACACAGTCTGGTATTTTGAGTGGTAAAGCTCATACTGTTCCTTAATTCTCAAATGAAATCTCCATGGCTGCTGTTAGAAATTCTTTTCAAAGCTCCTGGATCCAAATTAGCTACAGAATGTTACGGAGGTATGCAAGCCAGAGAGAAAGACTCCCTGTGGGAGGCTGACTGATTCATGGCCCCAACCAATGGCCAAACCCTCTGCCACACATGTCCACAGTATTGCCACACAACCAGCCACTGAATTTCAGGGTGATTTGTTACGCAGCAATATGGTGGCCTCAGAAATCAGATACACACTCCCTTTTGTTAGACAACTACCCCCCTGTCTTTGACCTCTAAACATATCTCTCTGGGAAGAAGGAGTAATTTGGATGATTACTTGGTCTCTCTTTAGGAAACTGGACTCTGATATGCTAAATGGAGCACATTAATACAGCCTCAGCATGATATAATATAAATAAATCCCTTAAAAATAAAAAATTAATGACAGCCCAGAATCAAATTAATTCTCTTCACCTGCTTTGCTTTTTCTTTCCTTCCCTATACAACCAACAAGCAATCTGAGAGTCACAAGATGTTCACACGCTTCTTGCTAAAATCAATTTCCAAAGTAGTAAATTGCACTGCCAGCATGATTAAGATAAATTCACATCAGTGTCCCTAGCGGTCCATCTTCAAATATATTCTAATATTAGAGACCTGTATTTCCTGAATGTTCATGACCTAAAGGGATGAAAAGAGAGGTAGAATTGCCTGCTCCCTATAGCAGAAGAGGAGCTTTTCCTTCCTTTGTAGGAAGAAAATACGAAGTTGTCTATTCAGTCAAAGGACTGCTGGCTTCACTCGACACGATATTTTTCCAAGATTTTTTTTTCACATGGAAAGTAATATACACAACTTTAACATAACAGACAGAAATTACTATTTTTGCTGACCTCAAGATGTGTGGAATGCCACTGTGGAAACACAGAAACAGACAAACAAAAACAAACCAGAAAAACACAAAAGTTAATAAAAACACTCATTTATCATCTTTGGTTCTGTCTAGCACTCCTTCCTCCTGCAAAATAAGCCACTTTTTTTTTTTTGCCTTATATAAATAAAGGTAAATACTAAAAACAGAATAAAATCTGAGTAAGAAAATGCTCTACACCAAGATAGCCAAAATCATCTATGAAAAAATCAGAATTTTGTAAGTAAAATACTTAAATATTATATTAGAAATATCACCAATGAATGAACCTGGTTAAAAAGATACTGCAGATTCTGTTAGTTGGTAGAATTGGTCAGCCTTAAGAACTATGTTTGGGGGGTGCCTGGGTGGCTCAGTCGTTAAGCGTCTGCCTTCAGCTCAGGGTGTGATCCCTGGGATCAAGCCCCGCATCCGGCTCCCTGCTCTGCTGGAAGCCTGCTTCTTCCTCTCCCACTCCCCTGCTTGTGTTCCCTCTCTTGCTGGCTGTCTCTCTCTCTGTCAAATAAATAAAATCTTCAAAAAAAAAAAAAAAAGAACTATGTTTGGGGCCTTTGTTTCAATTTCCCAGAGAGTGGTTGAGAAGACATTTGGGAATTCACACAGAGAGTAATGCTCTTCTCAAAATTATTGCATAGAGAATGGGCACAGCCTTTTCTACCCACGTTCATTATGAGCTGGACAGGATGAAGATACTTAAAATCAGTATTCAGGATGCATCAGAAATGGGACAATGATATTTTGCTGACCTAAATGTTTACAAAAGAATTAAACAGCAATTAGATATGCAAAGCTTTTCTTCCTCCGAGGCAGGATACAATTAGCAAGGTCAATTACGCCTCTGTGAATGGCTATGTGTCCCCTTGGTAAAGAGTAGCCAGAGTAAATACAAGTCCCATGGGCTTGTAAGAGCCACTTCTCTGCATGAACACCTGAACACTAGAAAACTATTTCCCAATCTACCCCTCATTACATCATCGCGGGATGAATGCACAATAGAATATTGTTAAAGGTCTCCTTAGGAAATCAATAAAACCACATCCAGCATCTTTACCCATCCCCTTTAGAGTGTTCTATTTCTTTAATGGAAAATACCACATTCTGAAGAGGAGAAAAAGAGATGAGTTCACAGCAGAAACTCTCCAATGGTCTTCTTTTGTTTCTTTGTTTGTTTTGGTTTCTGGTGGTAGCTGGTTGTGTTTGGAGCAGAGGAGGCACCCCGTGGATCGCCATTGATTATAACTCAGTGAGTGCTAGTGTGGCGAAGAAGGGTTCTCTTCTGGTTAAGCGAATGCTCAAATTTACGACCTGGTTATATGGTGAAGATGCCCCCCATGCTCTGTGGCACTCTTCTGGTGGTTCTCTCAAGGGCATAGTTTAGAACTAAACTCTGCCAGCTACTCATCTCCAATCAACCTTACTGTCACGCACTTTCAAAGACTCGATAAGCACGCAAGTCAATAGATGTGCTTTTAATCACATTCATTAAATTAATTAAATGGAGAGTAAGTTTTTAAAAAAAACAACAAAACAAAAAAAAAACAAAAAGAGCTCCTTAAAGGCAGAGACTGAATCTGTTTTTTCATACCATCAATTGTACCATGTCCTTAAGACACATTTGTCAACCATGAACTATGCCTGCAGAGAAAAAAGCTCCATTACCAGTGCTTCAAAAATCCATGAAAAGTGTTGTGGCTGAAAAAAACAAGAAGTGTGACAATGCTTTGAGGAGATACATGTGAAATTACCTATAAGGGTAATAGCGCTAATGTCTTTCTTTATATATAAATTTGACATTATTTCAGGAACCTTTGCTCCAAACCAACAAAACAACTTAGAAACAGGGTCATTCCTCTCCTTGAAGCTAAACCATGCATTTTCTATAGGGTAAGATACAAAGAGAGAAATGAGAAAACAGATCTCAAACAAAATAGAATTGATGAAAATGCTGTGTGTGTGTGTGTGTGTGTGTGTGTGTGTGTGTGTGTGTGTTTGGTAAGGCTGGTTAAAGTTGTATTAGTAGTTTTTAAAGTAAAAGGAAGACACTAAGACAGAACTGGTAAATTACGTCACACCCAGTGGCTTGATTTCATGTAATAAATACCAAAACATCTTGACCAATATGAAAAAGCAGTATTTCTTAGCTCTCGCACTTGACAATACTTGAAACTATCATTTATTGAATACCTGCTATGTGCTAGGCATCAGGTCAGGCATTTGCACGTGCGATCACACATGTAAATTTTAGGATCATTATTTAACAGAGGAGGAAATGGGGTCTCAGAAAAATCAGTTGATGTGTCCAGTCCCATAGATTAAGGGATAGTGACAGGGCTTGACCCCAAGCATTTTCCGAATCCCACTGCAGTGTGCTTGTCAACTATGCTAGAGCACTGAAGAACTGAACAATAAATCAAATTAAATGGTCCCAGCTAACGAATTGACTATGTAAGTGCCATGATGCCTTCACCTCACATGGGGATTCTAGCAACTATAACTGGATATACCAACTGCAAGATCTGTTGAATGACATTTTGTCTCACCTTGTAACATCCCCCCAGAGGAAAATTCCCTTCATTCAGCAGACGTTTACTGAGTGGATACCACACGCCAGGCATTTTCCTAGGCGCTAGGGTGGTAACAGGGACCAGAGTCCCTGGTTTCACGGAGCCTCCAGTCCAGAGAATGATACAGAGATACAAACATACCCTTACAATCAGGGTGTTAGGTGCTGTGTTGGGGGAAACACTGAGTGTCATGGGGCTCATGCACCAAACCCAAACTCAGGGAAACAGGGAGGCATCCCCCAGAAAGAGATTCAAAGTGGAGATGTGAGGAAATGAAAGGCACGGGGGGTCATACTGAGGCTGGGAAAGAAATGTGCACTCTATCCTGAACTCAATGGGGCAGCCATTCACAAGTTTCAAGCAGGCAAACAGTATTCATTAATCTTTTTATTTGAGAAGGATCCCACTGACTGCCATGGTGGTGAATGGGTTGGGGATTCATAGCAGGCAGGCAAGGGAAGAAGCGACCACAGCAGTTCGAGTAGAAGAGAGAAGAGGTATGAATGCCGAGGCAGGGGATGAGAAGGTAGTGAGAAGGAAAATCAAGCTGATTCATGATTGACTGGATGTTGGTGGTCATGGGTGGACATTGGATGAAGTGTCCTCTCGGACACTTACTGAGTTGGGGGAGGGGGGAGCTAGTGCCACTCACAGAAAAAAGAACAATCTGGGAAAGGAAATGATGACTTAAACTTTGGATAAGCTGACTTTGTGTAACCACCAGGTAGTCTGGAGGACAGGGGGATGCTCTGGGCTGCATATCAATTATGCTTTTCGAGAAACTTTTGAATGGCAGTAAGCATTGAACTTTCTTTCAACTTCCTCAAAACAGGCGCAACTGTCTTGGGATTGATTCTTTAAATCTGTAAATTCTCCAGTTTTTGACAAAGAAAAGTTGTGACGTTGGAGAAGGGGAAAAAAAAGGGCCAGTGTGTTTGGTGTTTTTGAAAAGCCACACTGCAATTGCCTACCATGAATGGCTTAAAATTATTTAAACTGTGGTTATTCTCTGAAGAGACCTTTTGAGAAGTTACGGGACGACGTGATCATGCAAAAATCTTCTACACTAACCTTTTACTTCTTGAAGTAAACACATAATTAAAGAGAAACAAAATGTACTTTACTCAGATGCTGATTCCAAAGACAGCCCATTTAATAACGAAGACTTTATAAAGCCAGCATAATGGAAAATGTGCTGGAGTCGTGGAAAGGTGTGGCAATTCCATGCAGTGAACAGATGGTGGCCATGAAAACTGTGAAATATAACGAGCCTGGAGTAGGCTTTTAAGTGAGCCAGGCTTCGGAGAGCATAACCAGATGCCAATCACTGGCCCCAAACTGATAGTTTGCTTTCCACCTTAACAGCTTGCACAGATGAACGTACATTCTCAAGGTGCTTGCAGAGAAAGACCTTGGCTGAACAATAAGTACCTGGACTTTCAGAAACTCTGCTTTCAATTTAAACTACTCATCCAAGGGGCGCCTGGGTGGCTCAGTCGGTTAAGCGTCTTCCTTCGGCTCAGATCATGATCCCAGGGTCCTGGGATAGAGCCCCGCATCAGGCTCTCTGCTTACTGGGGAGCCAGCTTCTCCCTCTCCCTCTGTCGGCTGCTCCCCTGCTTGTGCATTCTCTCCTGCTGTCTGTTAAATAAATAAATAAACTCTTGAAAAAAAATAATAAAATAATCTACTCATCTGAGTACTGTGAAGGGAATGCTTCTTTTGACTGCTAGCAAGATTCCAGGATTCTAGAGTTGACTTCCCCTTTGACAAAAAGTAAGTTCTAGTCTAGTCTTTAGGAAAAGAAAAAAAATCCTTTCTCCAAAACACAGTCGATATAACACATGATAAGCAATGTTGATGACCGCTTTTTCCCACTTTTGTGATCAATTAGATCTTGCAAAAAGAGTCTGGAGAAAGTAGCAATACTTGGCTTTGTGGTGTTTTGGAAGTCTCTGCTGTCAGAAGGAATATTAACGCCCTTTGTGTTACAATTTCTTAAATCCCTCCCTACTTTACACCCCTGTCCAAGTAAAGCACAAATACACACACATGCAGTGCACACACAGACACACACACGTGCAGCAATTTTTAAATCAAAAAAATTAAAACCATACGGAGTCTTTCCCAAGGTTTACTGAGGTCACAGCTTCCTCTTGAGAAAAGATTTTTTTTCATTGCATGTCTTTTTATAAAGTTACAAATGGGTCTTTTGGGATTTTAAAAGAAGAAACAGCAAAAGTGAGAAAAATCAGAGAGGACTGTGTAAGGCATTTACCTGGCTGATAAATTCAACAGACTGTCGCTACCATGTTGACCACCTCATACTTATCTTCTAACCCATTTCCAAGGGTCCTGCTCCAGTGGTCACGTGTATTTACCAGTGGCTGATGAAAGTAATTTGTATGCTTGACAGTAAACTATTAATGTAAGCACAGGCTCCAACTAAAATATTTTATAAATACACAAACAGTGTAATTTGTACTTTTTCATGTAACCTAAGGATTTACAAACAGCCTTACTAACTCTAACTCCACTGTGGCTAAAGGGAACCAGGCAGATAGAACTATGTTTTAAGCCACACACACACACACACCACACAAAAAAGGGGTGGGGGGGGGAAGAAAACCAGAACTAGATTATCAAAATGGGCACAACAGGAGCTGATATACAGTAGAATCCAGGATACTACGCATTCATTCATTTACCGAATGCCGAACCTATGCCACACACTCTCCAGGTGTTGAAAACCCACAAATCAAACAGTCCCTACCTTCCAAGACCTCATGGTCTATCAGGAAGACAGGTCAATTCCAATTCGATTTGCCAAGTGTTATGTGACAGAGGGAAGTGTTAGGTGGGACCAGAGAGGTCAAAGAACCTCACTCAAAGAGGGTAACACCTGGGCTGAAACCTGAAAAGCACACAGGAACTAGACAAGGACTTAGAACAGTCCTGTCTTGAAAGATATTCTTGTTTGTATATGTAAAAATAGAGATCTAAACCACTGGCAAAGCAACAGTGGTCTTAGTATCCTGGCCGAAGTGCGAGACACGGCGGCTGCTTCACGAGGCCGAATCCTTTCTACAAAGTGTGATGCCACTTGGGCTGGATTTGAACGAGCTCAGAATGTTCTGCTCCAGATCTTCTGGCCCTTTAGAGACAGACATTTGAAAAAGAGCGAGTTTCTATTTTGGGGCTACATGACACGCAAACTGAAGACTCCTTTTTGAATATTAAACTCTAATAATCCCTTCTCCATGAAGTCATCCAATGGCTCAAGTTTCATCACGGCAAGCCAGTGGGAAAATCACTGTCCTCATCCTCATGTGCTTTGCCTGGCCCACCCACACGCAGCCCATGAACACCCACACCCCACCTGTCCACAAGTTTTCTTCTAACTCCATAGAAACTGATTATAACTGAATTTTTAAATATATACCATAGTTACCTTTAAATAACTCTTTCTTTTTTCTCTTTCTTTAGTTTAAAGTCATTATAGGAATGATGGGCTTATACAAGACCTTCAAGAGCTTTAATCAGATGTGTCAGGTCACAGGTGAGGAAGGGAGGAAAGTCCACTTCAGACTTGGGTGTTCTTCATTTGTGACATTGAGGCCACTGACTTCAGGCCCTTGGGGCAAGCACAATCCTGTCTCCTCCCATTGTCCTGCTCCAGGTCCTCAATGGCCCTCATGTGGCGCCCTCACGGGTCACCCTGCTTCCTTCCAAACCATCCCCCTTCCCAAATCAATTCCATGAAGTCACCAGTGAGAGAGATCTGCCTACAAGATAAAGTCTAATCTCCCTGACCTGGCAAATAGGACCCTTCCTGACCCATTCATAACCGTCATCCATTTCTCTCCAAGCTGTGGCCTCACACTGGAAGTTCTATGATGCTCCTCACCTCTCACCTCCATCCCCACACACGCACTGTACTGTGTCTTGTCCTCTGGGCCTCTGAACATGCAGTTCCATCTGCTGGAATGTCCTTTCCCGTTTTCTGCAACAGCTCTCCCTATTCATCTTTTTGAAGTAAAGGTCAGTTCCAAAACTTTCCCTGAAGTCCCTCAGGGACTCAGTTCTCTGTGCCCATGTAACTTCCCTGCTTAACTACTCCCAGTGCATGAAGCCCATAGAAAGTCTCTGTCTAGATGTATTTCTCTTACATTTGACTGGGAGCATTTAGGTGTCAAGGCGCGGGCCTCATCAACCGTGAAGCCTCTCACTGTGATGAGCACCATTCATGTGTATTTGTAGAGCCAAGCCAAGGGCTGCCCTGGCCTTGAGAAGGGGAGCAGCACCGGGGAGGACTCCCAGGAAAGACGTGAGTGTGACCTAGGGAGGCACAGTGTGTCAGTAAACCGTCTCCATGGTGTCAGGAGCTAGATGGCTGTAAGGCTTGTCTCTAACGCTTGGCGTGTGAGGTTTGTCTCCACCTCCCCCCTTTATTCATCAGCATGGTACGCAGCAAAACCCAACATAGTCCACAGAATTACACTGTCCAGCTGTACTGAATGCCACCACTTGTCTTTGACTCTAGATGACTTCCTCTGTAAGGCAAGCATCCTTTACAAAAACTGGTAAGTAATTAAATCAGGGCGTCGAGCTTCCTTTCTACTATGTTATTTTGCCAACTATAGGTATTTAGATCAAATTTATTGTTTTTCTTTCCTTCGTAGAGAAACTGAGTAACAGAACTTTCTGACTTTGTTGAGGTCGAAAGTGTGTCTGGGTCTGAATGCAGGCTAGCCCCCATGACACCTGCGCTGGAGAGTAGTTGTGTTTCATGGACACAGGGACCTGCTCTAATGGAGGGATTGTTGGCAGAGGGTCAGCTGTGACCATCGGGGCTTCAGAGGCACTGTCCATTTCTTCCTCACAACAACCCTGCAGCTGAGAATCAGAGTCCCCATTTTGTAGATGAAGAGGAAGAGACCCCCCTCAACAGGGGTTAAGTAACTTGCCCGCAGGAGGGTCTGCTGCTTTCACTGAAGTAAAGGCTAGGATTTCAACCGAGGATGGACTATCTGGTTCCAAAGTCTAAGCAGCCCACACCAGCGCCTCCCTCTCAGAACGCCTAGAAACTCTGCCTGGACCGCCGCCCCCCCCCCCCCCCCCGCCTTCCGTTCCTTCCCTCTTCAAGGTAGAACATCTTTCTCACATTAACCATCCCCAGCTCCAGCCTTAAAATGTCTTTTAAATTTTAGTCCCTAAATAACCATCATCAAAATGTCTTTCCTTTCTTTAATGAGAAGAGTTTAGATGAGATGAAGTGGGAAGTAGGGTCAGGTAGGGAAACTACATAATCTTCTCCCATATTCCATCTTTTTGAAAACAAAGGATTTTCAGGTAGGTTTATTAAAAAAAAATGCAGCTGAATACATTTCAAAGATCTTCCTCTCCAGGGAGAGTAAGCTTAGGGTTTCAAGATCTCAACTCCAGATAGAAAGGCAGAGTGGCGGCAGGCATGGTTGATGTGATGTTGATGGCAGTGAATGAGGCACAGTTCTAGAATTTACTCTCTATGAAACTCTGGGCAGTGGAGAAAAGTAGCCCTTCCGTACTCTAGGGACCAGAGTTGATAAGCATAAAGCAGATGGAACAGCATGGTACCTGGTGGCTATTTCTCCGAGGTACAATCTATGCATTTTAGACATAGTTTTATAGTTATTTAACAACTTAATCAATATTTACTGAGAAATGCCCATGTGTGAAGGTCTGTTAGTGCAGTGGGTGATGCAGAATTCAATAAGATGTTGGCTTTGTATTCTCAGGGCTCACCATCCAGATGGTAAATTGTATATGCATATAATTAGGTGTAATTCCAGCAGTCTATAATACAAACTACCATGCAAGTGCCAAGCACTAAAATATCATTACTGCTTTATCAGGCAAATGACACATTCCTTTAAGAATGTAATTTTTAAAAAATTCTGTTCCATTATTCCAACTGATTTTTCTGAGAGCATTTCACCCACAGGCACAAATCAATAATTTGACAAGAGAAGTCAAGAGGAAAAAACCAGAAGACAGAAAGCACTCATATCTAAATATTTGCATATTATTTCACTTCAAGAAACATTTGTCATTGCCTGCTAGGCACAGGACCAGTGTTTGCTTGGGAGGAAGGAGCCCTGGTCTTGGTGCATGATGATTTGCTCAAGACTACAATATGTATACAGCTTCAGATATGTGCTATAACCTCTTTTTTTAATATGTGAGGGCTGCAAAGAGGAAATTCAAGGATGATTTCCTCAATAAAAAATGCTTTATAAAGATTGTGTACTAGGTTTATATGAAAGGGAAGGCAATGGAGCAGAGAGGTACTTGAGCCCACACCGCCTGGATTCAAATCCTCCCTTGGCCACTTACTACTTACGTGACATTGAAACTGTAATTTAATCTTTCTGTGCCTCAATTTTGTCCCTGAAAATAGGATACCATGGATCAAATGGCGGTTGTGGGATTAAAGAAATAATTAATCCACGTAAAGGCTTAATATGATACTTAGCAGAAAGTAAGGACTTTGTTATCACTGTTATTGTTATCATGTTATCACTGTTACTTCCTTCTGACAATATTTAGAACATGCAAATAATATCTAAAATGCAGATAAGAAGCTCTGATAGTAAACTTTATATCCAATATTATTCTGGCCACTCCATGGGAAGAGGATAGTCCCCCATCCAAAACTCAGTTTGAATATTCAGACTGGTGACACCCCTCCCCCGCCAACATAAACCAAGAAGGTATAAAAAGGTTTGTAGGGAGGAGAAGGCAGGCTTCAAAAGGAGGTCCAACAACACCTTGAGAGAGGAGCGAAAGGCAACTGGCTTGAGGTTTGCGCAACAGTTAGGGGCTGGGACAGGGTGAGGGTCCTGAGTGTGGGTTCCCGTCGGCGCCAAAGGAGGGAGTATCTGGGTTTCCTTATCAGCTTCCCCAGATGCAGGCGAAAGACTCAAATGCTGTCCGCAGTAAAATGTCAAAAATTGGAGTCAGACTCTTCATTACGAGTGTGTACAAACCTTCCCAAACAATTTATACAGGGCTCAGGGAGAGGATTTTGGCAGGCTGGTACATGTTTCATACGTTGCAATGTTCAGAAATCTAAGTTTCATAATGAAATGGTTAATCTAAATGTCTACATTTAGACATCTATTCCATGAAGGGAAGTAAGTGCATATATTTGTGTTTAATTTCCCTTGGTTTGTTTTTTAAAAAAACAAATAAATATTACCAAAACTAAAGAAGAGCAGAAAATTATGTTCTTTAAATGCAACTTCACTGTAATTTAAAAAACAAACCTTGGAGCAAAAGGCACTTCTGAGTTGAAGAGTTTCATCCCTGGGCTACCAGATGGACTATCTCTAGAGGGACCCCAGGAGAGAAGTTACAATTCCCACCTGCAACAGTCCGTTCTATCACCTTAGGATCCTCGAAGCTACCTAACACGTAGGTGAGTACATGGCACTGGCCACGAGGAAGGCTTATTCTCATTGAGGTTCTGTGTGGTTGTTGCCGTTGCTTTTTTGCAGTTACTGGTGAGTATTTTCTGAGTTCTAGATAAGCACCAGACCCTCTGTTGAGGATTTCACATTCACTCTGTCATTTAATAACAACCCTATGAGGTAGATACTATTATTATCCCATTTTACAGATGGGGAAAAATGGAGAACAGATGGAGTTCGGCTGGCCATTCCTTCATAGCCTATATATATATATATATATATATATATATATATATATATATATATATACCATCCAGGGATGTTTTGTCTTGTTTTTTCAAACATCTTTCTGCCATACGTGGAACCATAGACATGCCAAGTTCTATTTGATGTGATTAACCCCCCCAGGAGGAAATTATAATTCTAATTTGGAAATAATTTAGCTAGGAAAGAAGAGGCTGCTGAGGAAAAGCCACACAGTAAGAGAAAATTCTTCAGCATCTCCTCGTTTATGACCATAGACAACTTTTTGAAACCATTGCCATCTATGGGCTCAAAGATGTTTATGGTGAAAAAATTATGGCCCCATGATAAGAAGTCCCTGTTTCATTTCTAAACACCATTTTGCAATGGATGAAAACATTTTCCACATGGTCCTGTAAAAAGTAATTTAATTTCTACAACAGCCATAATATTGAAATTTTTCATTTGATCTTCTCAATCTTGGATCATTCTTTGGCAGTTTTGAACACCCATGGGATCCTATACAAATCGACACAAATAATGATTATGTTTCTCTTGTCAGCTGAATTCGCATTTTCTAAGGCATAATATGACTGAGTGCATCCCTCTAGCCCTAGGCATGTTGAAAAATCAAATACAGCAACTCACCACTTCATTATGAACCAGGCAATTTTCTACACTTCTTTAAAA